>NC_134517.1:14971774-15593308 GCF_027942865.1 Odontesthes bonariensis
GCCCACTACTGCGTCCTGTGAGCCGAGTTCCGGCCTCGTTTTGGTGTTGACGAAGGTAGTCCGGCTAGTTGGCTGGGGCACAAAAATAAGGCGTTTTGCTTCTCAAAACAATATGCATTCAAAAGAGTAATACATTTGCATCACAAAATCGTTGTCCAGGAAAAAGTCAGACCTCACGATCGTTTGGCGCTGTTTTCTCTCCCTTTGTATCACTGCGTGTTGCCGTGCTGCCAACAGTCGTGCCTGTTTCAGGGTGTAGACTGTGCAGACCGAGCAGTAAAACTCGGCTGGAACTCGGCTCACAGGACGCAGCAGGGGGTAAGTCAATGTTCATGCACGATATTGCTAGTATGGGATGTCATACAGCTTCATGTCAAAAGAGGCGAACTATCCCTTTAATTTTAGCGTATCACGTGACCGAGACAAACATCTTGACACGTGTCAAGAGTGAGTCATAGACTGATGTACCAAACGACCCACGGACCGGTACCGGCTTTTTATGTATGTTCTCCATAAAAGGAAAATGTACATGTTCTCATGCTTGGCTGAATGAGTGTAATGGCACAAAATCCAACAAAGTGCAGCAAAATGTTGTAAAGTTGTAAAAAGGAATCATTGAACTTGGTGGAGAAATCATTACAGTTGACTAAAACTTTCAATGAAGTAACTGTTGAAGAAACTTAATATGAGACAAATTGTTGAGCAAAATAGCAAACGTTTTGAGGTTTGACTGATGCTCTTTTGATTGTGTTGTTCTGCTATGCCGTTCTTCTGCAGATGCAGAAATGTGTACACCAGCTTTCATTTCCCAACTTCTAATATTTGCACAGGGCTTGTCATTTCCTACCGCCCTTATTGAGAAATTTATCCATAAAAGCATTTCATACCATTTCCCCCTATGCTTGTGGATTACACAAATTTTACTCAGTATAATAAGAGGCTGTCTATGTATGAACAATAGATGTGTGAGTTTGGAGTGTGAATGATGTGGGTTTTCACATTTTATGGTTGAATACCTTTGTTGTCAAAAGACACTGAATGTCATTTTTGTGCACAAAGACAGCACCCACTTACAGTATGATAAGAGATGAGTGAGGCAGAGCAGGTTGTCCTGGATAGTGTGGTCAAAATATGGGTCAAGACCAGATCCTTTACAGCTCCCTGCTTCCCTTGAACTCTTCCGGCCGTTGCCGTTCGCTATAACACTCAAGGGTGTGCGTGTGACATATTTTAGTATACATTTAAAGAATAACATGCTGTTTTTGATCCACTGGTTTTTTACATATGTTTTATAAATCTAGTGTTCATGTTCTTGCATATTGTTTATTTAACTGTTCATGCTTGTAAGTATATATCTCTGTGTCTCCTCGTTTAAACAGCTTGAATCATCGTCTTTAAATGCGAAAAAAAAGCCAAAACTTGTTTTTTGTCTGTAATGTTTTTGATTTTAAAATGATTTGAAGATAAAAATGCCAACGGTGTTCTAATCATGACCTGTGGTCTGCACAATTTCCATTTCTTCTACACACATCTTTCAGCTTTATTAGTTACTCTTACTCACCAATCCTCAATCTTAAACTTGAAACTCTATATGTGTCAAAACGTTATTAGTTCAAGTTTGTAGTCATAGTGATGGATGGAGGATGCTGCTGTCATGGTTTTCTGATTATCCGAGCCTATTAATTAGTGTCATTATCGCTTTGCCTGATCAGAGAGCTGGATACAACACTGCATAAACATCAATGTATATTTTTTCAGAGGTGTTTTTGGTTTATGATGAAGCTTGGAAATTAACTCAGGATCAACCTGTGGTTAACATGTAATATTTTAATGTTAGTTTTCTCCCAGATATTCAGTAAAAAAGCTGTTTGTGTTTGTTTGAAAAAAAAAAGACTGTACATTAAAATAGCATGTCTTGTGTTTTGTTAGCTCACCTGTATTGTGAAGTTTTCGCTCTATTTTTGGGGTGAGTGGGTTAGAGTTTGAATTAGTAGTTCTCTCAGTACAACTAACTCTGAATCACCTCATCTTGAATATGCTGCTCATATTTCATGACATTTTTGGTATGGAAAGCTAGCTCCTTGACCAGCTTATATAGTGTGCACATAACGCATTTGTGCATTTGTAACAACGCATAAAAAAAAAGCATATTTTTGTGTCTTATTTTGGTGCCACCCAAGCACCCAAGCTGTTGCTTGAAAGATTTGCCCACTGGTGCCTGGAATTGTCTGTTACAGACAAAAGCCCAGAGCATGCACCATCGCTTGTAACCATCACAACTGCACAACTCATACAGTAGATATGTTACTTCAGAGGTATGATCAACCTTTCAGTGCATTTAGCTAAACTGCATACATCATACACAGCTATGAATGAGGTCTATATAGCCCAGTCTGCGACCTTCAGTCTTCTTTTTAATATCTAAGCTTTTGATATTATGTCACTTGCTTCTTTTTTTAGACTTTTCATTTCTCCTTTGTCATGGCATGTGAAGAATGTCAAAAGTGGCTTAAAATGCCTTCTAGTAAATTATTAATATATTTTTTTTATATATATTTTCTTTCTTTAGTTTTTTTTTAGAGTTTTGGTCTTTGGCTTTGTTATGTTAGATTTCCATCAAAAGTAATCCTTTCAGAGTTGATTAATTTTGCAGATACATGTCTTCTTTTCCTGGTTCTCATAGCTGGGAGTCAGTGTATCTTAATATGTGGTATGGGGCATAAACTCAAAGGAGGCAGCTGGAAAAAGAACAAAGAAATTTATTTTCATAACTTACTTATAGGACAGAACTAAATGTGCTTCAGGGCAGGAACTCCACGAGCCGAAAATCTCCTAAACAAGACTTAAAATCAACTTCCGTGGGAAGCAAGCCAAATACACAAAGACCCTCCCCACAACACGCAGGGCCCAAGGGATCCTTTGCTCAGGTCCTGGTACAAGACACTCCAGGACACCTTCAGATGTTCTTTGACCATGCCTTGACTGGTAAGAGCTCTTTTGGCAAGATGAGGAGAGCACACTCTATAGCTGGCAGGTGGTCATAATATTATGGCTCTGTGGAAAGTGGAAAGATATCACAATTGAACAGCATGGGAGAGGAATTGGCAAACCCAAATTAGGTAGAAAACAAGCAGTAAGCTTTACTAAAGTGGGGATTGAAGCAAATGCCAACTAAACACAAAACAAGAGCTTTGCAAAAACAACTTTTCCACATAAAGACTAAACCAAACAAAACCAGGAAAAAAAAACTAAACTGCAGACGAGATGGACCACGACGGATTTTAAACACATGTATTTGTGTTAGTGTTTTTTTTTCCAAATGAAGGCACCAATAATTCAGATATAAAGACCAAAACGATAGAAAAAAAAAAAAAACTAGAAACATGTTGAGAATCCAATTATCTATACATGAGAAGACAGTCCTTGGAGGTTTGATTCCAACTACCAATCGCCCGAGACAAAACATTTAATACAATCAAAAGGCAAATTCATGTTAGATTTAAGTTTTAATGGGTCCCATATCACCTGACTTCCTTCTGGGGCATTTTATGATATATGGAAGTTAGGAAAAATCTAGATTTTTATGCATTTAACTAAAAATGTGGACTGAGTCTCTAAATTCCATCATGCAGATACACACACAATAACTGATAAGGCCTGCGAAGCTGAAATTTGCTCTGTATTGTATTGGCTTCATTTCAGGGGACCTTGCCAAATCTGCCTACAAAGCCCTGTAATGCCAGGCTTTGTTCAAAAACCAGTTCAGACAGTGTTCTGCTTCAGGATGAGCCTCAGAACAAAACTATCAACTGCTAAATTTAACACACACACACAGACACACACACACACACACACACAAGACCAGAAATACTTTACTGCAACACAAAATCACACGTACAAAGTAAGCTGTACTGATCTACTTTGGAGTCTACCTGAACGCAGTGACTACAGAGATCAGACTGACTGCACACAACCTGACCATAGTTCCTGTAACAATGTTTAATAACTGTATTTGAAAATGATTATTCTGAAAGGACATTTGATGTGGAGATTTTGAGATTTCATGAATGTGACAGAGAAGGACAGACGGATAGATGAATAGATAGTAGTCATTCATTAAAGCCTGACTTAATTATAATTTGAAATTAGCAGCTCCAAGCTTCATTAGCTGTGGCCATCTGAAGAGATGGTTAGATGGCCAGTATGACCATCATCACTCTCATTTCCATGTGCTGCTCTCTATTTGGTCTCTTTGCGAAACGGTACAGTATAAAAAAATAAACTTTTTTTTTTCTATTCTCTAGAATAGAAACTTTAATCAAAGGGAGCTACACAGGTCGAATTTATTTTTATTTTTTTTTATCTTGGAGTATTAAAGAAAACATATTATGCTACTTTTTCACAAGTTGCCACACTTTTATGAGGCCCTAATGAAATTTCTTTGAAATGCTTTGGCCAAAATAGCACACACTCTTCCTTTTAAAACTATGAATTTACATCCCTTTTCATTGTGGTTTGTAATGACTTGAGACACAAATTCTCTGAGGCATAGAAAAAGAGTTATTTTTTTTAGGATAGGTCCCCTTTAATTAAATGCCTCTGCAGCAGCTGTTTCATTCTAAGCCAGCAGAATGCACAATGAACTGACTCAACAGCTTTACGTTTACTGTGATGATATATTCCAAGACATGAAATGGTATGTTTATTTGTCATATGAATGATTTAAGTTCATAGCTATTCGATAGACACCAAAAACCACACTGACGCACATGCTGATGACTATATATTTTAGAAAGGTAAAAATGGGTATAATGATCTACTGAGTGGGTGCTTATGCTTGTGTAAATAAGCAACCATAGATAGATAGATAGATAGATAGATAAAAAGATAGATAGATAGGCATGTCTGAGATAGATGCATAGATACAGAGCGGGATACATATTTTTAAACAGATATAAAGACAGTGAGCTCCCTTGGAGAGTAGATCATGAGTGGGAAGTATGCAGGCCTCATGGGAGCTTGCCTGCAGGTTAAGTGAGACTCTTGAAGAAGCTGAAAAGCCTCTTTATTCATTTAATTACGACTGAAACAGTCTTTGATTGAAGACTTTCTTATTGAATTCAAGGTGGTTTAAATAGTTCCTGCATATCTACAGCTCAAGTGCTCTACATTTTATTCTAAATGACTGTACTGTTCTTAGCCCACAGGGCTCCAGAGATGCAAAAAGTTGTCTTATAAGTATTGAGTGTTTGCACAAATTGCAATAGTTTTTGATTGTTGTCATTTTGTATGCTTATAAAGGCAAAGGAGAAATGTTATGCCCTCTTTTTTTCACAAGTTGACACAATTTCCTGAGGTCTTAATGAAATGTCCCTGACATGCTTTGGCCAAAATACCACAGAGTTGCACTACAACAGCTCCCATTTCCCCATGCTTCTACACTTTTTCTGTAATGCTCCTGGTTTTAGGGGGTAAAGTAAGCCACTTAAGTCCACAGGGCCTGCCTCTTTTGAGAATCATCCAACAGCTTTTTGTGAGTATGCAAACATAAATTAGGACACAAAGTACTCTTAATAACCCTTGAAGCACGTTATACTGAATCAGAGAGCATATACACTAACTTGCCAAATGTATTTACTCACCCATCCAAATAAGTACATTCCGGTGTTCCAATCAATTCTATGGCCACAGGTGTATAAATTCATGCACCTAGGCATGCAGACTGCTTCTACAAACATTTTTGAAAGAATGGGTCGCTCTTAGGAGCTCAGTGAATTCCAGCATGATACCTTTATAGGATGCCACCTGTGCAACAAGTCCCGTTGTAAAATTTCCTCGCTGCTAAATATTCCACAGTCAACTGTCAGTGGTATCATAACAAAGTGGAAGCGATTGGGAACGGCAGCAACTCAGCCACGAAGTGGTAGGCCACATAAAATGACAGAGCCGGGTCAGCGGACGCTGAGGCGCATAGTGCGCAGAGGTCGCCAACTTTCTGCAAAGTCAATCGTTATAGACCTTCAAACTGCCTGTGGCCTTCAGATTAGCTCAAGAACAGTGCGTAGAGAGCTTCATGGAATCGGTTTCCATGACCGAGCAGCTGCAAGCCACACATCACCAAGTGCAATGCAAAGCGTCTGATGCAGTGTTGAAAAGCACAGCACCACTGAACTCTACAGCAGTTGAGAGGCGTTCTCTGGAGAATAACGTTTCTCCATCTGGCAATATGATGGACTTCTGGGTTTGGCGGTTGCCAGGAGAATGGTACTTCTCTGTCTGCATTGTGCCAAGTGTAAATTTTGGTGGAGGGGGGATTATGGTGTGGGGTTGTTTTTCAGGAGCTGGGCTTGGCCGCTTAGTTCCAATGAAAGGAACTCAGAATGCTTAGGGCATTCCAAGAGTCCAGACCTCTACCCTATAGAATACCTTTGGGGGGAGTTAGAGTGGAGACTGCGATCCAGGCCTTCTCGTCCAACATCAGTGTCTGACCTCACTAATGTGCTTCTGGAAGAATGGTCAAAAATTCCCATAAACACACTGCTAAACCTTGTGGAAAGCTTGCCCAGAAGAGTTGAAGCTGTTATAGTTGTAAAAGGTCAGCCGACGTCCTATGGGTTAAGAATGGGATGTCACTTAAATTCATATGCATGTAAAGGCAGGTGGGGAAATGCTTTTGGCAATATAGTGTAGTTGATAGCCTGTGAGCTCACACTAGCAAATCCAGCTTATCCCACCACACACCAAACTGATAGAAAAATGCTTAACTTGTAATTTTATGCTAAATTACTCACACTTTCATCTGCAGTTTGTTTACGTTTTTAGAGTAACACTAAGAGTTGTTTCTTATATGTGTCATGGTCCATGGATTTTGTTGATTTAGTCACCTAATCACCCATTCCAGTATATGTGCTCTTTGCTTTTCTCAGGTACTTGCCATATCCTCATTTTGGCAGGTCTTGTCTTTTTCCCTCAGCTCTGTTTCTCAAGTTGCTTGGATCTCCTGCCATTGCAGCACTTTATGTTTGCTTTTGAATTAAATCTTTGTTGGCCCAACCCTGGGGTTAGGGTTAGGCCCCTTACAACATTTCACTTCTGTGTATAAATTTGCTTTAGTAATGGGATGTGTTGATGTTCTGTTATTGTTCAAAGTTAAGTTAAATCTGGATTTCAAGAACTTTGACAGTTGGGATATAAAATGCTGAAGCACTGGTAGAGCATTATTAGCTAATTTCTTCCTTAAATTAAGTTAAATGCTTGATTACTAAAATATTAATTTATTTTAAAAGTGTTTCTGTGTCTTTATTAAAGACCCCATGTTGATATGTCCTTTTGTCGGTCCACTTATTGTGGAGCAGAGCTGTAATATAGGGTACTTATAGATCAAAGGAGCAGTCTTGGCTAAGACTAGCTGCTACCTTTCTCTTTCACACAAATGCATACACAGTTAGTTGTGTTTTTCTATGTCACCTATCATATGAGAGGAAAAAGTAAGCACTTCAACATATAGATTTCAAGCTTAGCTCATCGTGTTGCAGTTTCACAAACAGTTTTATTCATTAGAATTTCAATTACAATTTTTGTTTGCAAGAATGACTATATAAAAAATGCCAGCATTATTTACTGCACTATCAATTTTAGGTTCATTTTACACCAGTGTATATTTTCAAGTATCTGTGGGAGTAATTATAGATAGATGCTGGGTATATTGCAAATAAATAAAACAGAGGAAGAACTTATTAACCTATATAATAGATACAAAATGTGAACACTGGTTAATTTTACTGAAACGGAACTGACTTTACGATTGTAAAGATAACAAATGTCAGTATCAGATATTAATTAAATGTTCCACTTGTGTCTTCATATGTAAGAGTCTAGCCCTCGTAATCACTCATGTCCTATAAGTAAAGAGAAACAACACTCTGAGTATGGATTTCAATCAAGGTTAATGGTCAATTTTGCAGAGAGTTACAGATTGTCACACGTGCACAAGCATGTTGATGGAGTGCCATGATGAAAAAAATGTATACATCAGGAAAAAAAGTTTCTTGCTCTACTTCTGAAACTCTTAGTTTCAAGCAAAAGGATGGAAGCACTGCCCATAAGCTGCCCATCTCTGTCCACATATGGGAGTCCAGTTTCAACTATGCTGGGCTATTTAGCTGGGTGCTTCTCAAACTAGGCTGTTTGTAATTGAGGGGGGTTTATTATAGAAAGCCAGCGGGAATTTAAAACAGATAGGTGCATTATGAAAGCCAAGGCTAGTTGTAACAGCCCTGATTCTGTCTTGGTGATTTACACCACTGTGTAGTGTAGGTCTTCTAGAGGCTTTTAACGCTTAGGACCAGACCTCTATTGGTGCTGTATACATGATGAATTACCTGGTGGTTATGAGATAACACTTGTCAAAGTGTTGTTGCCACACTCTCACAATGCCAGCTGTCACACACAAAAAACAATGGCCTGTATTCTTCTCCCACTAAACAGAGGATAAGTGATAACAGGGTGGGGTGGCAATATATCCAGCTGAATTAAAGTGATAAGAGGTGTTCATATAAAATATGTGAGTTAGTATCACTGACAGCCAGAAGAGAGATCACCTAATTATTGAGGGCAGCTTTTCTGTACTTGAACTGAGGACATTAATGCATCAACAATGGAAAACAAGCCTATTAAGACATTTTATATATTTGAAAGAAGTGTTTTACATTGTGCGTTAGTGACCTCGCGTGCAATTGCCATCCTGGGCTTATAAAATGAAAGAGCGGAGGGAGGCTGTTGAGTAAGCAGAGTGAGCCAGCCACTGGATTCACAGTTTTCCATGATGTTCTAGTCCCCTCTCCCTGACAGGTTTTTCCCCCGTCCACCCCCAGACGCTTCACCTTGGAGCACGGAAAGGCCATGAATATTCAACATAGTGTCCACTGTTTTTGCTCTGTAGCAAAGATCAATGCGTGCCCTCTGCATGTGAACACACTCTAATCTCTTTGCTACTGTACAAGCTACTTTGCTGTAATTATTTGAGGCATAGAGATGAAGACAGAGACTTGGGAAGCTAATAGGTGAAACCGACACGTAAAGAAGAAGAAGAAGAGCAATATCAGAAATGAAAAGTTTCCATCCTCTCGGTAATCACTCAGGATGTCCTGTACTCACAGTTTGGCAGTTTGGCTCTGTCCCTCAGTGGAAGCGCCCCCCCCCCCTTGAACATGATGCTTATGCTTAAATGCTCAGCATGAATAAGCGGAAAATTAAACATTTAGACAGCTCCGGAGTGAAACAACTTTCCCTCTGCAGCATGCCAAACAGATATAGAGTTTATGAGTTTATTCATTCTATAATTGGCAGCAGACTTTTACTGTGACACTGAGGAGCAAATCATTTAAATCCAATTTGGTGCCCCTCACGTGGTGTGCCATCATTCACTTTCATCTCCATAAATGATAAAGCATAATGAGCTTTGTATATTGTTTAGTTTTTGTAATTACTGAAGAACGTGATATAGTCTTCAGTAATTGTTGTTATATCTGAAGATAAACACTTGTTACCGAAAGCACTGTTTCAGATCAAAGTCTAATTAATTTGTTTACAAAAGTCTCCCGAACATGAGAAGATGTTGCCGTGCCAGCTGATGCACATTGCTTCTCCATCCCATCATGGGTGAGATGGCATTGTATTCAATCAGCTAATGCTGCACTAGAGTTGACTTATCCAGATGAAGCCATGTTAACGGTTGTATTGAGCGTCTGTTGTGCTGAACAGCTGAACTCAGCCACTTACTCGATTCAAAGAGGGAGGGCATATAATTAAATGTTTTTCTTGGGAATGCTCTCACTAGCAGATCAGGTGTGGTAAGAGGAAGGAGGAGGTTGGGATTGGGGGTGTGGGGGTATGGGCAGAGGAGGGACAGCTTGCTTTTATTATGTGTGTGTGTGTATGTTTGGTTGGAGATGATATGAATGATGGAGCTTGTTTTCCTATAAGTCTGTATTCATTCAGATGGGGTCTGACATGGTTAGGACTAGAGTTAGAATCAGGGTGGGTTTAGGGTAATATTTTTGGGAGTTAAATATGTCAATCGAGAGATCCCACAAGTGCAGTTCAAAAAGGGTTGTAAATGCGCTTATTCACGTGGTTTTGAATATTAAGTTAATCATAATGCGTTTAGAAGCTTTGATCAATTTTGAACTGAATCTGAGTTTGTGTCATGTAAAGCAGTGTCATACTGAAGTGTGTGAATGAGAGATGGATTTGGTGTGGGTGTGCATATTTGCTTGTGTACACACATGAATGTATGTGGGAGCGGGTGATGGACCAGTGGGTGCGCACACCAAATGATTCAGCACATCATGGACAAGATTCATGTTTTATGAGTATAGGCACCGATAAATTACATGGCCCAGCTTTTCTGCTGCTGCAGCGCAGTGCAATTCTGTCTCTGCCTCCCTGTCTCACATTCTTCACTCATTCCCATGCACATTCATTTTTCTCTCTTTTTTACATTTTCTCCCTTTGCACTCTTTTTATTTTTTAGCCCCTTGATATGATCAAAATTTTGTTTTGTTTGTATATTTGAACCAGCACTAGGCCCTTACGTTATCAAAAGAACACGCCTTTTCAGTAGAAGTACCCAACAATGTTTACTGCTCAGCCTTCTTGTGTGGGTATGAAGAACTCAGTGGCAGAGAAACATGCAAACCTGACTCATTATGTTTACCTGTGCACCATGTGTAGGCATGTGACAAGCCACTGAACTTATTGGAGTGTACTTTGGGGAGCTTCTTTTGTGTTACTTAGCAACTGTGTGCATGCACAGCAGACTCTGTTTTAGTTTTCTAAAGCAACACCATATTTTCTAATGTCCCTCAGTAAATATATGTCTAAATTCTCAGATCAACAAATGTGTCAGGAAAACTGACCCTAATTTGACTATGTTCACCAGGCTCTGCAGCCCAGTACCTGATCTCTGTTTACACCAATCAACTTTAGTAGTATACAAAGCAGTGTTGTACAAGTTATATTCTGCATTTACTCTCTGTCTTTGACACATTGTGGAAACTGTATATGCAACTAATACAACTAATACAATTTTTGACCATTTTTCCAGAAGCGCATTTTTGAGGTCAGACACTGATGTTAGACGAGAAGGCCTGGCTCGCAGTCTCCGCTCTCTATGCACTGTTCTTGAGCTAATCTGATGGCCACATGAAGTTTGGATGTCTGTATCTCTCCGATAGTCCGGCTTACTCTCACCGTCCAAAAACATGCATGTTAGGTCGATTGGTGACTCTAGATTGTCCCTAGGAGTGATTGTGAGCGTGCGTGGTTGTGTGTCCCGTTTGTGCTTATGTGGCCCTGTGATGGACTGGCGACCTGTCCAGGGTGTACCCTGCCTCTCGCCCCATGACAGCTGGGACAGGCTTATTGGATTAAGCGGGTATAGAATATGGACGGATTGATGGATGAATGAGAATTTGCATGGAATGCTGGTCCGGTATCACAGATATGCAGAAAATTGTGCTGTAACATTCCCACAAATGATGGTGTGCAAAAACAAAAGTGAGTTGTGAAAAGAGATAGAAAAGAGAAAAAGTACAGCACTGCCAGGGGAATCCAAAGGATTTAATAGACATTGCATAGCTGAGAGCATATGCTTTAATCTACTATGTCCAGGGTGTCCTGTGTCATGTTCTGCCAATATGCTTTTATCAGTGATGATACTCCTGAACCAGATTTTTCACGCACAGCCAGATGTATTTTATTTATTTTTTTAATGACTTTAAGTTGCATTATTTCAGCCACTACTGAAAGCACCTTGTGTTATTCTGATGTAAAGGTTGATGGTCCACAGCCAGTTAATGTTTTAATTACTGTTTGAAATGTTGAGTGTGAGCTGGTAGGATCAGATTCAAGATGAAGGCAGGCTCCAGATGGAATTGTAATCTTAATTTAATCATTAATTGTGATAGTAAGACCCTGCTTTGAATATCTTTCACAAGTGACCTCTTTCAATGTGCCATCTAGGTGCATTAATTAATAATCAATTTTCGTTCATTTCGGTAGCCCTGGACAGTAAAAAGCTACTTTTTATGTCAGCAAGAAGTTGGCGAATGCACACATATGTATTTTTTCACTTAATTTACATCCCAGTTAAGTTACCAAAACTAAATTATTTTAAGACTAGTAAGCTAACTAGTAAACAACTTCAAATAAAAAGAAAAATAATACAACATTTATCTATCAAGTTACTCAAAACAGAGATCCCACTAATATTTATGTTTTAAAAAAACCCACTGCTGGCGGGAGTGAAGAGGGCAATGTGTGGTGTGTGTGTGTGCACTAACATCCTACATGTGTTTAACAGTGTCTGTGAGCGCTTTTACTCTTCAAAGGCGTCTTATGGGTTGCCTGCTGAACATAACTTATATTTTTATAACAGTACTGTAACCCTAAAAGCAGGACTTTATTAAGCTATCATTACCTACTTTAATTACTGCTTCACTACAATAATCAGAAAGATTTGTATATAGTACTACTCATTCTGATGTGATTCATGAGCATTTTGTAGAATTATGACCTGTTAAATATAACCAAGCACAATTTAAAATGTAGGAGCTTAGTGAGACTGTATTTTATAGTAATAGAGTACTTTTGATTTCACAGGCATACCTAATAAAATGGCAAATGAGTTTAAAGTTATCATTTTTTCAAAATGTACTTGTACTTCTCATTTGTTTCACTATTTCTCTCTTAAAAACTTCAACAGAAGCTGTTTTATTAGCGAAATCTTGGTCAAAATAAGGAGTTCAATGACAGAAATTCTTCAGTAGTACAAGGGCGAATGTATGACGATGCAGAATGTCCTATCATAGACATTTTGTGATTACATGACTATGTTGTAGTACTGAATTACTATTGTTAATGCATTTACATAAAAGTAGAAACGTTCAACCAGTGACTAAGAATAAGTTTATGTAAACTAAAGAATAAATTTATGGTGCTTTCATGGATGTTTGCCAAATTTTTCACCACAGCTGAATCTCACAAGAAAAGATTAAATTGATATATTTGTCCACAAGTTTAAAATGTCACAGTGTTACAATAAAGGCACAGAAATTGTGAGATAGTAACATTTTACATTGCCTGTTATTTTGTATAGGGCAGCAATGACATAATATGATGTGAAGCTGTAACAGTGTATTTATTGGTAATTCCAACAAACCATGTGCTTTTTAAAATATAATGGAACAATTTAATTGTTAAATGAAAAAAGTACTTAATTAATCCCAAATGAGAAAGTTCTCACAGAGAAAGCTTTGGAATTCATTGTAAACATATTTTCGAAATGTTTTAAATTTTTTTCTGTAAATGAGTCTTAAACTGGGGGGAATCTTTACTTCTACTAATAAAGGGTAGGGTGTGAAGTGTTAGATAAAAACAATGATCAACCAGTTCTTTAAAAGTGCTCAGAAGTCCATCACAAGAACCAGGTTAGCACATTCATTTTCAGATGCAAAAAAAATTCCAGTAAAAATTCAAACAACAATCCTGTTCAGTGTTTTGCAGTCACTCCTACATTTAGCTATGTGTAACTTTTTACCACTTAAACGGATAAAAGCTATACAGAAAAGTGCAGCATTGTGTGATTTCAGTCACTGTCGTCAACACTTCAGTCTACATCAGAAAATGTTCACATACAATGTTGCGCTGACAACATCTTGAAAATCCAGTTTGCAAACAGTGACACAATGGCTTGAGATTAAGCTGACACTTAAGTGTTAATGGACACTTTTACTTCTGACTGACACTCTTTGCAGTTATTCCACAGTCTTGTGCTTTTTGAGTGAACTGTTTTTGGAACTGTAATGTTTTGCCAATATTAAAGTAGACATACAGTATCATGCCCTTTTCACCAGCCACTACAATTTTCTGAGGTCTTAATGAAATGTCTTGATCTGGTCAAAATAGAATAGATATACAGTACAACTACACCCATTCTAGCCATAAATTTACAACAGTCAGATGGTCGGTTAATGCATCAGTCAAAACTCTCGTTGTAATCCCTCTATCACATATTGGCTCTATAAGCTGTGGGCTTCACTGTTGGTCCATTTCTCTGCATTTTGTTTAAGCGTATATTGAGAATTGTTGCTTTTACGGGCAAAATTTAACCAATGTTTGTTTTTGTAAGAGTAGAATGCTGTTGCATTCAATAATAGATGGGGAATTTGTGTTTCCATCTTGCCAAAGTTAAATAATTAAAGATCACCGACAAGACATTGGATTTCCTGGTCAGGATTTAAAACATTAAACGAACTAAAGGAGAGTGTTCATTGCTCATTTTCTTTCTTAAGTTACCTGAATCACGTAAGAGCTGATTAGAATCTACTGTAAAACTGAAAGCCGGAACTAAAGAGTTCCCACCTTCCACTTCCAAGGTAGAGGGAATGCAGCATGATTTGAATTTGAAGTTGTTGGAAATTTGAAAAAAAAAGGGATGCTGGTTAGTTCTACTCTGAGTGGAGTGTGTGACACAGAAATACCTAGAAAATATCAACCACTCACTCAAATCAAATATTTTCAGACTTAGGTAGCCCCAAACAAACTGCCAAAACTGTGGTTTTTATTTAGAATTTTTGGTATTCACAGAATCATTTTTTTGTTTGTTTTGTTTTTTTTGGGAACAAAGCAACTCGAAAATAAAGATGAAAAAAAATCCAATGGACTATTTATGCACTATATTGCCAAAAGTATACGCTCGTCTGCCTTTACATGCATATGAATTTAAGTGACATCCCATTCTTAATCCATAGGGTTTAATATGACGCTGTCACACAAGGTTTAGGAGTGTGTATATGGGAATTTTTGACCATTCTTCTAGAATCAGACACTGATGTTGGACGAGAAGGCCTGGCTCGCAATCTCCACCCTAATTAATCCCAAAGGTGTTCTATCGTGTTGAGGTCAGGACTCTGTGTAGGCCAGTCAAGTTCTTCCACACCAAACTCACTCATCCATGTCTTTATGGACCTTGCTTTGTGCAGTCATGTTGGAACAGGAAGAAGCCATCCCCAAACTGTTTCCACAAAGTTGGGAGCATGAAATTGTCCAAAATCTCTTGGTATGCTGAAGGATTCAGAGTTACTTTCACTGGAACTAAGGGGCCAAGCCCAGCTCCTGAAAAACAACCCCACACCACAATCCCCCCTCCGCCAAACTTTACACTTGGCACAATGCAGTCAGACAAGTACCGTTGTCCTGGCAACAGCCAAACCCAGACTTGTCCATCGTATTGCCAGATGGAGAAGCATGATTCGTCACTCCAGAGAACGCGTCTCCACTGCTCTAGAGTCCAGTGGCGGCGTGCTTTACACCACTGCATCTGACGCTTTGCACTGCATGTGGAGATGTATGGCTTGGATGCAGCTGCTCGGCCACGGAAACCCATTCTATGAAGCTCTCTACGCACTGTTCTTGAGCTAATCGGAAGGCCACCTAAAGTTTGGAGGTCTGTACCAATTGACTCTGCAGAAAGTTGGGAAAACTCTGCTCACTATGCGCCTCAGCATAGTGAGGCGCATAGTTATTTTACGTGGCCTACCACTTCGTGGCTGAGTTGCTGTCATTCCCAATCACCTCTAATTTGTTATAATACCACTGACAGTTGACTGTGTAATATTTAGTAGCGAGAAAATTTCCCGACTGGTGGCAGGTGGCATCCTATCACCGTACCACGCTGGAATTCACTGAGTTCCTGAGAGCGACCCATTCTTTCACAAATGTTTGTCGAAGCAGTCTGCATGCCCAGGTGCTTGAATTTATTTTTTTATTTATTTTTCTATTTTCACATTAATGGGTGGTAGCAGCAGTAACAGGAAGTCAAAGGTGTGTCAGTCTCCAACAACACGATCAACATCATCTGCCGCTCTATCTCCCATCAAGATCTCATTGGTAAATACCCCGAGGCTCGGGATAAAAACATGTCCCACCTCTTCGTCCTCCTCCACCTCCTCTGTAAGTAGGCGTGATGGAGGAGGTAAGTGAGCTTCAGCAATGAAGGCCAACATTGATGTCCACATTATAGAGTCTTAAATCAAGTCAATTCCATCTCTTTGTTTCATCTGTAAATAGAATTAGAATATTTTTCCTCTGTATGAAGAAATATTCTGCCTTATATTTCAAGCGATTTTCAATGCCCCTCCCCCATTTTGTATCCCAGACGTAAAGACCAGGGTTGTGGCATCTCTCTTACACATCAGCTAATTACAGTTCACTGTAATTACAAATGTGCCATTTCTTATTAGGCTCTAACAGCAGACATGCAAATGAAACACTTTATTTTAGAGGGCTTTGTTTTTATCTTTTGCTCTCCTCTTTTACATCTCTCACTTTTACAGTGACTTAAAAAAAACAGCTTAAAGATAATCATGGCTTCATGTCTATAAAGTTCACATTTCTGTCTTTATTATTTCATTATCTTGATTTGTAGGTATGCTTATGTGGCCGTGAGGCTTAAAAAGACAGAAACATTGAAATAGTTCTTTCCACTCTGTTCAGTCTTTGCACTGTAATTTATTTATCACTTTTTCCATCACGCTTTTCATTTGGCCACTTTGTCTTCTTTATCGCCCACCCTGACATTCACAACTTTGTTTTCTTTCAGAGACTAAGAACCTGAGATATCTAATGCAAAAAATTAAAAGGAGCCCTTAGAGGGTCTCCGCAACATGGACTGATCCACAATAATGCAAATTTTCTAAATATCTGTGATGGGTAAAAGGCTCAAATCTTATTTCTACAAGTCAATGTAAACATAGTTCCAGCTGTGAACATGTGAATGGTTTCTTAACTTAAGCCATGATCAGCTAAGTGAGTGTATGTGTGCTGTGGTATTACAACACTACACTACTGAATGTTATTGAGAATTGTGTGTCCTAAGGCTCTCATCTATATATCATAAAGCCCACTGTGCTTCTGTTGCATAACACACAGAAATGAAATCTAAAGCCACTTTTTTCTGTTTTTCCTTATTTCAGTTTTTATTAAATTATTGTCGTTCTTGTCTGTCGTGTACATGCTCATACACATATACATTCATGTGCTTTACATGAATAAGAAATATGGACTGCCAACAGAGGATTAATTAGTGCTTTACAACACCCAGAAATCCACACTCAGATTATGGCTTATCATTACTGACTCTAATGTCAGTTACTACTTACAGCACAGCCTTACTTCCTGTAGATAGGTCACAACTCCAGACAGTGTTCGCCTCTGTTTTCATCATGTTGTCAGATTTTGTTTATGGCTATTGATTAAAAGAAAGATATATCTGCAAACACAAGAGCTGGACTCGGGTATATTAGCATCAGACTTTCAGACACAGCATTTGCGATGTAGCCAATTCTGGCCACTTGAGGGCATCTCGGTAGTCTTAAAAAAAGAGTCTTTTGTTTTGTGAAGAGCCTCAGTTTCAGTTCAGTGACAGATTATTGTCCAAACCTAGTAATCTATATATAGTTGTTTCATTTCAAGATGGAGCATGAACATAAAAGTTTGTTATGGTGTCAGAAAATGTAACCTGAGTTTAATTCACTGGATCCTCACAGGACATGTTGCTGCATTGAAAACTGAGGTTAATGGTGCCTCATCTGATGACAGCACGTTTTGGTTTTGGGTTTTGTTTGTGTAGAGGCCTTTGAAAAGTGGAACCTTTGGTTTTGGAAAAATATAACTTTGCGGAGTTGTGTCACACTCTTTGTACATAGCGGTCCAGCGTCCCTTGATGTTCTCTGAAATACTGCAGTAGCGTCCTGTTTAGCTCTGCACTGCTCTCTAGTGGCTAAAAAGGAGTAAAGCTATTTGAAAGCAGCAAATATATAATTCTGTGATCAACCCAGAAACTGCACATGCCCTTATGTACTCCTGAAAACCTATTAAAAAAGATCAAAGAACCTTATTTTTCATACCAGAACAGCTGCAAGATACTGATGCAAAAAAATGTATTACATGTATCATATTTGCAATTTTAGCTTATGCTGTATGTGGTAGCATCCAAATGTTTTTCTTTAGTTTAAATTATCATCCAACATAGATCATTCTGCAGCATATGAACAACACCAAAATCTCACATGATTTCATAGATAATAATCCTCTTGTTCCACACAGAAGGTTTTAACTAAATGGATAGAGAGGTGTTTTCTAGGATACAGCCAGTACTTTGAATAATTTAATTGTTGCTTGTGGAGCTTTTATTAAAAAAAACTAAAAAAAACTCACCACATAATTCTTGAAAGAATTTTCACAGGCCGAAACCTTTACAAACAGTACAAGTGTACATAAAGAAATACATCATTTTTATTGAGGCCTTTGCTTTAGTTTGCCTTTTTTTGTAGGTTTTTTTAAGATTCCTCATTCAAGTCCGGGCATTTTATGGCTGCCCTGCAGTGGTGCCTTTCAACCTGGACATCTCAGACTTGATCACCGGGATGATGACTAAAGTCATTGTGTGTAATTCTAATAACAATTGGATTTAATCATGAATGCTGGCTGTCACATCAAGCACAAGTTAGACATAACATGACTGTGGTGCACCTCAGATAAGAGTTACAGTAGTGTACGCTACTCATGTGAAGTTGTGGACATACTCAGAGTTGTTTAAATTTGATCTGTGGCAGTGTTAATGGGTGTCATAATATCTGCTGGTTAATCACTGTTGTTATGTGAGTGTTAACCTCATCATTTCCATTATCTCTCAGTCAAACACTCATGCACATGAAGATCACTTCAGCAGTGGCACGGAGTCATCTTTTTTTTCTTTGCTGCAGTGCACCCCTGGGTAATGATGATTAGCACTATAATTTTGGTCATTACAGACATCATTAGTCTTTCATTTTCTCTTAGACTTCATTGGTGTTTTCAATCAGAGGTCCACTTCAGATACCTTCTCTGTGGTGATCTATGGCACATACTTACCAGCTAGAAATTTGTTTTTACAGTACGTTGCTCTTAAGTTGTTCTGCAATGAAACGGTAGTTGCATTCATTCATGTGGTATAAGAATTGGAATTATTTTTCTATTTAATTTTAGACATGCACCAAAAGATTTTGATATTGATGTCACACCTTTTTACTCACAATTTACTTTCCTTATTTTCTTGAATGTCAACGAAACAGAGTGAGAAGTGAGTAACGGAAAAATCATGGCCATCGCATCACTAAAAAACATTCTCAAATTCTGGAAGTTTGTGTTGATGACTACATGCCACTCATACGTTTGGAAATGGTTCATTGTCACTGTCTAAATGTAACACTTTTTAGAGCTAAATGATTATTATGATATACATTTTCTGCTTAATGAATTTTCCGAGATTCTGGGAACGCAATCATTTGCCATTTTACCGGGATTATTTTCTCACATTGATTCTCACGCCAGCATCCAGCGCATGTTCCTGGAGTGAACAAGTCCTGACGTGATATGGTCCAGCCACTAACACTCAAATTTTGTAACATTCAGGCAAGCAGTGGACTTAATCCTCTCTTGTAGCATATTAATGTTGTGCGATTTTTCTCTGAATTCCAAACCAATTCTTAAAAGTTTTAACCCAACACTTTTATATTTTGTTTATCTTATATCAGGACTGGAGTTTCATTCAAGCCCTCATGTAGGCAGATTATTTAAGTTACATGTTAGCATTAGGTTTACAGCTAACAAATGTTTTTGATACAAGTTCCTTATACAAGCTTAGTCGTTTCTTCTTGGTATCAAATATGATCTATTAGAGAATTATTAATAGCATTTTAAATACTATAAACAACTGTATAGAATGTTCATACCCTGACATATAAAACGTATGAGTACTTCTAAATGGAAGCACGCATCATTACGTAGTAAGCCACAAAGTCCTCATAAGGAGGGGGATGGATGGTGCTTCTCTGCACATTGCTTTCAGCTGTGGGATTCCAGTTCAACCCCAATACAAAAAATGTATTATCTTCTTTGTTTTCATTCATACACTCTTTTCTTTTGATTTCACTTGCTCTTTGTGTGTGTGTGTGTGTGTGTGTGTGTGTGTGTGTGTGTGTGTGTGTGTGTGTGTGTGTACTCATATGTTACCTGTATGGGAAAACATCACTTGTGGGGTTTAAGTTTAGGTTGTGGGTAATATTTGAATTGAGGTTTGGCATGAATTCCTTATCTGTACGGTTAGAGTTTTGGATAGGCTTTGCACAGTAAATGGAAATAAATGTAATGTCCTAGAATGGATATATTTGGCAGCTTGTGTGTAAGAGCTCTAGTTTGACTGTAAGAAGTGTCAGTCATCCTATCAGAGCTATCCTCTGCCCTCAGGTTAGCCTGTAGCCCTCTTACACCTGCGTTCCTTTCAGGTATCATCTGTGGTCCGCAGCTTGACAGGGAGCCAGCTCAGAAAAAGATAAACACTGATCACACCTGAGGATCAGTCACCCCATTTACGTCCTTAAAATACCTAAGCTGAACATGCTTTTTTAGATTTATACTGCACCAAAATCTTTTTTTTTTACAAGCCTATGTTGCAGACACAAAAAATTAAACCTTTTACATCTACAGCAACATTCACTGACCTGATTTTTTTCCATATCTCATCTGTGAATTCCCAAATTGAGCTTTACCTGACCTGACCTCACTCTCATTAACATTTTGTGAAGTCTTTCTGAAATGAAATGCTCTCAGCTCCTTCACCTGCATCTGTAAATTATTCATGTTAATCTGTTCACCAATATACTTTATGCATTTTCAAGTCAGCCCATACCTTGCCTTCACATTGACACATTAACTTGCTGGGATGCAAACAAAACATGTGCATTTACACTCACACACACGCACACTAACACACAAACTTCGTGTCAGCCTTCAACTCAAGAGAAAGGCCGTGCCAGGGAGGTTTGGACTAATTAATATTCTCCCATAATACTCGGGGCTTCTCCAAGGAACCTCACTCTGCAGTGCTGCTGACAAGGCACATTCCATCAATGCTGCAGACTTAAAATAGGATCAAAGGATGGAGCAGGGTGTGTATGTGTGTGTAAGACAGAAGGCAAAGGAGAGAGTGGGGAACTAAGAGGATGTGTGTGACCAGGATTTTGATTCCTCAGTGTAATGTTCCAGCGTTCTGCTACGGCATGTCAGGCTTTTGATGCTTTTCTTCTTATATTTGAGTCTTTATCCACAAAGCTGGTAAATATTCTAATTTAGCTTGATCCCAAATGAATATGTTGTCTGTGATTAGAGCTATTAATCTATAGGTAAGTAGCTCTTTAGGGGGTCGCAGGAATTTGTTTAACCACTGCAACACAATCCAAATTGTTCCCCTTTGAAGTTTTCTATAAATATGGAAAATTCAGAGGACATGTCAGCAAAGCGTGTTCTGCCCAACTTACTTAATTTTTTTTATTGATTTTTTTTTATTGATTTTTTTTTTTTTTTTTGCTCTATGACCTTACACATCAAAGATAAAATAGCCAAAAAAGACCATAGTCAAAACGAACCCATCCACCCCTATTTTTCCAGATTCCAATCTCTTTTTGTTGCTTTATTGTACGTTTAGTTCAGCAACATAAGTGTTAAATACATTTTCCTTTTTTTTTGCATTGTCGGGGTAGGCTATTGGTAAATGGAGCGAACAGTTTGAAGCCACCGTGTTTCATTAATGTCTCTGTCGGAGAGCTCCACACCTCAGGCTTGCTCTAATCTCAAAAGCAAAGGGAAGTGCAGCGCTTCATCAAACTCACAACAGAGGGACACGTTGTAAAGAGGCTATAGATATTATATGATGGCATATTTAGTATACCTAATGGCGATTATGTGATGTACGTTGAAATGATTTTATGACTCTCTGCATGAGATAATGAACCAGCTATTTAAAGGACTTTTAGCAGACTTCATGTGTGAACTGTTCCACTTTTTCTTTTTAGCTAAATTTCTCTTAGTTTGTTTTCTAATCTTTTCAAATGCATTGTGTTGTGTCCCTTAAAAAATGTCTTAATTGGTGATCACTCCTTGAAGCAAAACAAAACTTGTTTTACATGCACAATGAAGGTTCAAGGTTACAAAACCCACCTAGGCGAATGAAATGGGGTGCAAGCAGAGGCAGAATTCAGAACAATGACAACATCCAAAGAACAATCAATAAACCGATCAGGAGTAAACAGAGTGCTGGAAGTCAGTGGCACTAAATGGAACCAGTTACAAAAACAACCTGTAAAGTTGCAGTGGTGAGCGGGGTGTATAAATACAGCAGGTGGGGGGTGGGTGGTCTGGAAACACTTGCGAGTAGATTTCAGACACACACAAACTGCTGTAAGAATGACTGAATATCAAAGATAGAGAAAGCAAAACTGTGATTATAACAGTCATGAGAAAGGCTGATCCACTATTTAAATGCTTCACTCACATTATATTCAGCTTAAATGACTTACTATTTATTTCTCACCGCTGAATGGGAACTCTTTGTAAAACTATAGTACAGAAGTAACAGACGTTCTCCTCATCCTTTTGTGTTTTGTGTATTTAAAATTGTGGCCAACTTGCTTAGATGTTTTAAATGTATTATATAATTAAGATTAATACGCTCCTTATTCATCTTGGAGCTGGAGAGACATTCTGATCCAAATCTTGCACCAAGTGGAGAACTGATTCACATGCTGCTTTACCAAGTTAACCAAGACTGCAGACCAATCACAAATACCGATACAAAGAGTACAAAGACTTATTGGAGGGACAGCTGAATGATTTCAAAGGCTGATTATTCTAGCTAATTCTACACCCCTACTGCTGGATATCAACAGGTGCGTCCTGCATGCTGAGAATGAATGTAAAACAAAGCAACACAATACAACACTCCAGTCCCCCATGAGTCCACATGTTTAATTACAGCTACAAACAGCAGATGGCTCTCTTGAGTTTTGATTTTTGTGCCTGTGATTGAGGCTTAAATGATATCCACTCCAAGTCGGGGAGAGATATAAAATGTTTTCAGTGTGTGGAATGGACACGTCTAATTAAGCGTCCACAATGAGGTAACATGTCTAGGTAGGATTTAGTTCAATGTAGTTGTTGCAGCTGAATGATTTCAAAGGCTATCCAAGGAAAAGTAAGATTAACAAGTTTAAGCTGGCTGTAACTGAACTTTCAAATTAAATATTTACTTGGAACACCTTTTGATTATTCTAGCTGCCAAATATAAATTCAAATTTTCTCTGAAATACATTTATGTCAGTTTGACTGTCTGAATATTCTCTATATATGCATTTACTTTAGAGCATAGAATTCAGTATGACTGGTAAATATATTTCCTGAACATATTTCATGACCCTCTGAACTGTTCTGCAAACCTCACCACAGTCTCTACTTTCATTACCCCTGACAAGCCCTCGATGAGCAGTCGACTATCTTTGCTCTCTAATTAGTTTGAACTACTAGACTCATCAAAGCAAATGAGACACACACACATGTAGAATACTTACAGTCCACAAAGGGCTCTCTCAGCTTTTATTGCTTTGGTAGATGGACTTATGATACTCAATGATTAAATAGCTGAAGCATAGGGGGGAATAAAAAAAGAGAGAAAGGGAGATTACATAAATCCTGTAGCTAAGTAAAACCATTACTCATCTCAAATTAAATTAACACTCATTCTTTGATAATGCTTTGTAATTTGATTCGGACAAGTAAAGCTTTTTTTTTTTTAGATTTCACTGGACCTTAGAATTGCTAAGTCCACCGCATACTCTTCCTATCAAGTTGGGTGAGAAAAAATCCTGGCCCTGAAGCAAAGTAATAACAATAATCAAATGGGTTGTTTACCCCGGTTCTGTTGGGTGACATTTACTGTGCCCTGGCCGCAGGACATCTAAGTAGAATAATTCAATTTCCTCTGAGGAGATTGGATTTAAATGTCCTGACCTGATGAGGCTGTGTCTGCATTCATTGTGGCTTTTGCCTCACTGAATGAGTGCATTTCGGTTACCATGTTTTCCATGAAGGTGAGGTGTACACGGTTTTCTGCTTACTAGTATTTTCTGCCAAGACTATAGTGATACTAGAGGTGTAGAGGCTGAAATGTGTTTACTTAATACAGTCCTTATTAGTGAATGATCCATTCCTTGCAAAGTCCATCCTGAGGCAACTTTTAGTCGTGTTGCATTTGTGGCAAGACTTAGTCAAAGTGTCGAAATTTGTTAATCTAAGTGCCTCTCTCCTTGGCACAGCTTAGAGAATGACTGCAATGTTTAAAGTATTTTGTGGGCAAATGAATGTTAACAGCTTGGGGCAGCCTGTCAGTTCAAAGTAACCGTATTAGATCATTGAAGGGCCAGTATAAATGGGGTATTAGATGTCACAGGGAAAAGGTCTTGACTAAGAGATGGCATGGGACTGCCATGGACTCGCATACATTCACAAGCAGGAGGAAAAAAAATGTAGGTATGTGTGGCCTTGTTTTGCTTCATAAATGATTTAAGAGGGCTTTGACGTGCTTTTTGGACACCATGTGCTGTATTCACTTGGATAGGAAAGGCGTCCGCTGAATTCGACTTGTGGATTATTTTTGATCCTCCAGTGTGTTCTGCAGTATGGCTTTCAGATGTGAATATCTGCGCTTTGGGTATAAAGCTGTCCATGCATTCGACCTCATGCTGTGTGACTAAAATGATACAAGCCAATATGCAAGGCATCTCCTCTGGACCTGGATTTAACCCGAAGGGATGCTTATGCTCTTTGCAATTTCATCACATTGGTAGAGTTCGTGAGGATACTTGTACTGATGTATTGTTGAAGCACACTAATGCTAATTTATGCTTTTGCTGACAGCAAAGACCATGAGATAATAAAACGGAAACATTTAGGATATTTGGGGGGTATTTTTGTCAAACAATCTTTGCTGATTAACTTAACTTTGTTCAACACTTTTAACCTTGATATAGATTATCGTTTGCTTTTTTTTTTAACAAGACAATTATTTATCAGTAAATTATTGTTACAAATTATTATTTTAGGTATAACTTTAAAGAATCATTCAAATATTCCAGTTCCATTAGATCTGCTATCCATTACTTGTTCAGCCAGGCATTGCAACTGGCACAGACTACTGAAGACAACTGATTGTATAAGTAAACAAAACAGACACCTATCCGTGATGGTGACACTACTCGTCTCTGTGCTGTTGTGCGACCATTGTTGAGTTGACAGTGTCCACTGCGGGTTGGAGCGTTAACTGCATGCCTTGCACAGTACCGCATCCATACAGCACAGAAAGCAGCAACCCCCTACAACAGCGAAAACTTTGGGATGACCGACAGCACGTTTTGGAGTCAGTGGAGTAGAGCGAAGTGGAATGAATGCACAATTGTCGTTGCTCATTCCTAAGCATGATTTATTTGTAAAGGTGGTCCCTTATACCACGAACTGCTTATGAGCCCCCGCTAAGGAATTTTGCCTGGATTTCAAAACTGGATGTCATTTTTCTTCATCTTCTGTCCGAGAACAACGCTGTCATTCCACTGTGCAGCTGTAGAATGTGACATCTGTTGTCAGACACCTTCTGCTGTTTATTTTGAGATCAGTCCGTCCTCTAATTGTACACGCGTGCAGCTGGATATCAACAGGTGCTTCTGGCGCGCTGAGAATTAACCTAAAACATGGAGAGACATTCTGAACCAAAATGTTGCACCAAGTGGAGAACTGATTCACATGCCGCTTTACCAAGTTAACCAAGACTTCAGACTAATAACAAATACCGATACAAAGAGTCCGTTGATGGGACGAGAGACTTATTGGAGGGACAGCTGAATGATTTCAAAGGCTGATTATTCTAGCTAATTCTACACCCGTACTGCTGGATATCAACAGGTGCGTCTGGCGTGCTGAGAATGAACGTAAAACGTAGCAGCACAAAACACCCCAGTCACCCATGAGTCCACATGTTTAATTACAGCTACAAACAGCAGATGGCTCTCTTGAGTTTTAGATTTCTGTGCCTGTGATTGAGGCTTAAATGATATCCACTCCAAGTCGGGGAGAGGTATAAAATGTTTTCAGTGTGCGGAACGGACACGTCTAATCAAGCGTCTACAATGAGGTAACATGTCTAGGTAGCATTTAGTTCAGTGTAGTTGTTCGCAGTTTACCTGAGACATCCCACAGTCTGAGGTGGACGTTCAAGTAAAGGTTATGATGTGTGTCTGGCGAAAACATTTCCCTCCATCGTAATGTGGTGCTGAAATTAGCGGCGCTGTCCCTGGTACTGAAACCACACGGAGGAAATGGAGCTCGCAGCCCGACCATATGAGTGTTTTCCATTCAACATGTGAATGAGCTGCTTTTGTGTCTCGTGAGCACAAAGTAACATTCATCTGCTTGGATTATCGTTTTGTATGTTTAAACCATAGGAACTCTATTGTGAATTTGTCGTGAAAGACTGATACACTTTGGGCACTGTCAGCCCAGGCGTATCATTTCTAAAGTGAGATGTCTAATTATGAAGTAAATGTGCCCCACTGCAGAGAACAATCTGAAACGCGCGAGAGTAAAATCTTGCAATCTAGTAGCAGCATGCAGACCTGCTGTTCTTTCTCCTTCGAGCGGGGGCTTGGTGCTGGAGAGGGCGGGGTTGGGGGAGGCCACCCTCCTCACTCAGGCGTGTAGCCTACTAACGAGCGGTTAGGACTTGTTGATGGGGAAGATCTTGGACATATAGACTAAAATTAGTGACCACGGCTTCCTGACGGCTTTTTTTTCTTTCTTTCCATCTTGGGAAAATAAATTGCACTGTTTGTCAGTGACATGATTCTCCGCCCTTAATCCCAGAAAGCGCTGATCGCCACATATGCATCTCCTTCACAGGAGGCTTTGTAACAGTAGGTTGTATTATGTAGTGACAGCCGGGACGTTTAAGTTTACGTGTTTGTATACAAGCTGCCTATAGGCAGCCTATAGGCAGCTTGTCACACAATGCAGACGTCATTATAAGACTCGGATCAGTTTAGTTTTTTCTTTTCTTTTCTCTCTCCTGGTCCCTTAATGCGCTCAACCGTTTGCGCTGTGATGTCGGATGCAGTGAAGAAATTCTGTTTTGAGACCACCATGCTGTAGATCCACTGTTATTTGAATGATCAGATAACAGCTACACTCTTCTTGGCTCTGCGGGGGTTCCACCGATTCCCTCTTGAAAACTTGGAGTTCGTTTTGCTCCGGCTGCTGTGCCTTCAGCCGGGTGGTGATCTTCGTAGGAGGCGCCTTGTGTTTGTTTAGTTGCTGGCGGCGCACATGCACGGTTGTCCCCACCGCAGCCTAAACAGCAGCTTCTAACAGAGAAAGATCGTCTGGCAGAAGGAGGAGAAAACGGTGGGTGAAAGGAGGAAAGAGTGGGTGAATTCGCCGCGAGGACCCTGCATTTATAAGGAGATAATGCCACTGAAATTTTCACAGACAATTAACGATAACATCGTGAAGGTATGAATAATCCTCTGAAGTCTCCGTGCGCTTTTAATCAAGACTGTTGTCACTGATGTGTGGATTTACGAATGATCTCATTCTTCCATGTTCAACAATTTTTCGAGTTATAATGACAGTCTGGTCTAATATCGCACTTATCATGTAGTATTTGGACGACGAAAAGAAAGACAGCCACTAAAAATTCATATATTTGACATCACGGAGCGGACCACTTAGCTTTCACTATGGGACTGTGACCCGGGCTACGGGCTCTAAGAGGCGGCTGTTTGTGTAGTCTGTGCTCCGTGTACAGACTGGACCTGAGCAGTTGTGACATTTTGAGCCATGGCTGCTGCTATCGCGAGTGGGTTGATCAGACAGAAGAGACAGGCGCGGGAGCAGCATTTGGATCGACCGCCGACCAACCGACGGAGAAAGAGCCCCAACAAGAACAAGGGATTCTGCAATGGGAACCTGGTGGACATCTTCTCTAAAGTGCGCATCTTCGGCCTCAAGAAGCGAAGACTACGGAGACAAGGTCTGGGAACTTCGGTGTGCGAAGTGCCTGTTATATCGGCATATGAGCTTTTTTGCACACAGTATAAACACGTGCATACATTCAATCATTGGTTGACAGTTTAGTAAGCCCTGAAATGATCATACGTTTACTGCACCGGCACCTACAGCACAGCTGAATCTTTTTTAATTTGTTGATACACAGATTGACCAAATTTCACCTTCATGAGTAAAAAGTTGACGCTCAGTGAGAGGAATCATTATGTTTGTTTACTTAATATATTGGCAGTTGGTTGAAATAGAACAATAATGCTTCTAATTTATATGCAGTCCCAGGAAGCCTGCAGGCTCCTGACCAGCTGTGCAAAGGGTTTAGACAGGTGCACGGAGGCGCCACTGCTTTGACCCTATAAAGGGCCTGGTCGTAATAAGACTGAACTGTCTAGTACATAAGCATTCCTCAATAGCCAAAATTGAAACTCATTTCTATGCGTAAAAACGTCAGTATCTCCTTCGGAATGAGGGTTACGCCTTTCAAACACAAGCTTTTCTCGAATTCTGTGGCTGACGACTCCAGCTGAAATGAATTCTAATTATGAAAATATCATGAACGTTTTCGCTGTAATGTGGCAACCTGGGCTTATAAAAGAGCACTGCCAATAATTGTCTTACTGCAGAAAATGGTACCAAAGGGAGTTTTTCTTAGCTAAAGGAATTGAGATTATTCCATGAGAAAACACATCACTCCAGTTATCTCCATTATTTGTGAATGACGGAAGGTGGTTGCACACTCCCTTCAGAATCATCAGGTATCATACCTGTTGCATCAGATGTGCTTTAACTTCAGCTGATTTAATGGTGAACTAATATTTCAGTCTGTGCTGTCTTTGTTTAAAAGACACAGAGGCAGCCTTTAGTCTTTCATGTTGTCCACAAAGAGAGCCATTTTGATTGGTAATTCTCACTCAGACTGTCCACTTTCACATTAGAACTGACAGCACAGTGAAATGTCTCATATAGCCCTCAGTGATTACATAGATTCAAAGAGCTTTGATCAAACATGATCTATATAACAGCCCACATACAGCTGGACATAGGTCAGGGTTCATCAGAATGGAAGGTTTATAAACTGTTATCCCTCAGGCTGCTATTTCTGCTTCTGCCATACGTGTTTATGTGTTAGGGTTTTTGTGACTGGCTGTCTTAATGTTTATGTGTTTAATTGCCTGTCACGTCTGACTTGGCTTGTGACATTGGGTATTGTCAGTTTTGTCCTGAAACTCCCAGTGACCACAGATGTGGACAGATGATGCTGTCATGTGTGGCTGGGGAAGTAACGGCATGAGAAATAATGAAAGGTTCTATAAACTGGCTCATTTTTATTATTTTTTTAATGTGTTGTATTGTTCAGTGTGCCAGCAGATGTGTGTGTGTGGGACAAATAAATCTAACAGTCAGAATTGTGGATGTCAAGTCAACCCTAAGATGACTTGACAATATTAACAAGTATTTTATTGAGCGACTCAGGGGCCTCCTGATTCTCTGAATAGTGATGTGAATCTGCAGTAGTAGTCAGCACCAGGGACAATTAATTGTGTCAAGGGGCTTCAGGTTGAGAAACCCTGCTGCCAGGAAGATGAGGTAGACTCACTAAAATGAAAATATAACTCAGGGAAATTTGTTAGAGCTCTAATCAAAGCAAACACATTTTTTTAAAATTATGTACTGTTTGTGATTAATGGCCCTAATGGGAACGCACTTCATTAATTTCATCCACACATGAGAACTGGGAAAATCTTAACAAAATTACATCCGACTTTACTGTCAGGAGGGTTCCGTGAAAGCAACAGGTTTTTTTTCTCTTCATCCATTAATATCTTTCTTCCCTCTCTTCCTCCTTTGGTTTATCTTGCTTGCTGCATTATCAGCAAAGCACACAATTTAGAAAGACTAATGACTTGTTTGGTTAGCTTAATTTAAAATAAGAGCCTGAAAGTCCTTTTTTTGTTTGTTTTTTTATGTGAGTGCGAGGAAGGCCAAATGCATCACAGATCATTTGGTTGTGAGGTGGAATTTCACAGTTGTATTCATTTCCCAGATGAGAAAGACACTTTGTGGTGACAGCCGAGCAAAGAACAGAGCAGATGTCTGGCCATCCAGAGATTTGTCAGGATGAATGAGTGGCGGAGACTTAAAAATATTCTCTGGGCTCCAGAGTCCTGTATTCACTTTGGCACTGAATATTAATCCTTTGAGTGAGACAGTAGATTATCAACTCTTATTGGCTGCATTGATTGCCACAAACATACCTTGTGCTTTTGAGTCAAACTTAACCATAAACAGAAAATTACTTCTCCTCTATCTTCATTATATGTCCCTTTATTTGAGATATTACTATTATGAGAGTCTATCAAAGGAAATTAAGTGTCCCGAAATGTATTTAATAATTTCTTGTTTTTCGCTTGTGTTTATTAAAATGCACAGATGTAGTCTCCTGTCCTCCCTTAGTGCCTTTGGGAAAATGCCAGGAACAGTTGGTTTTGTCTGTCACATCAGCTTCAATTTGAAATCATTCTTGTGTTTTATTGGTGGAGGCAGAGCCAGTGATCACCCTGATTTTTAAAGGATTTAATGTGAGTTGTAAATCCTATCATATTCCAATCCAGCAAGTGAGCAGGGGACACATGCAGCTTGGACCCATAATCTCACTGCTCTGTCTCTAATTATCCCACTAGATTAGATCCATAAACCATGTTACTCAGATCAGATGATCAGATTAGCTTGCATGATCTAGAAACCAAACTGAGATGAATGGTTTCCTGCACCTTGGATGTTTATTTGTGAGCATGTTGACAGGACGCAGCAGTGTGTCATCAGCCAGCTTTCAGAGCTGTCTGTACCAGAAGAGTTATTGTTGACATGACATAGATGTAGTTGATGTGAGAGAAATAGGAAGGGGGTGACAGTGCTGTAACTGTTCTTCGCTTGATCTGCTTTTATGTGACAATAGAAGTAACACGGAGAGGGTTTTTCCTTGGCAGGCTGGAAAAGCCCTTCTTGTATTCCAGAAACATCCAAAGTGGGTCAGACAGGGCAGGGCTGACAGAAAGTCTGCGAGTGCTCCTGCAGCTGTGCCTGTGTGTGCGCGCCGGTTCTTACTTCATGCTCTGCTTGCCTTGCACTGAACTGAGCATGTGTGTCTGTACGTACACATTGGGATGACACAACAGAAAATAAGGCAGAAAAAATAATGTGGGAGCTGTAGAGAGGCCACTTAAGAGAGAAACAAAACCACACCCTTTTTTGTGACAGTCCTATTTATATGTAAAGACGATCTTGTTCTGTGCTGCACGACACTATTTGAGATCGTATGGTTCTGATGCCCCCCCTGTGATGCCAAACCACCACTCTGTTTCCCTAGAAACAAAGAAGTGGCATGTAGAAACATAGAGTGCTTCTGTTGTATAAACCAATACTGCTGCGAGTGGGGAAAGTCTAGCATCTGTGATTAACTGCCTTTTTTCACTGTTTGGGCCTAATTTTTTAAGCAGAATATTCAGACATGCAGGATGAAACAGACAAAAACGACAAAGAGTAACAAAAGAAAGATGAGCCAAAGACCTCCTCGACATAGGAAATACCACTGGGACATTTATTAAAGCACGTCTGGATTTTTATGAGCGTACACTAATCTTGTTTGATAGTCCTGAAAAAGCTGTGTCATTCAGAAAGAACTGAACCTTTCATTTATATTTTTGCTTACACCTTTTCTCCCCTTCCACTCTTATACGCTCATTCTCATTCTGATTCTGACTTCACCTCTTAACTTGATCAATACTTTATGAACATGTACAAAAAGTCTCCATAGTCAGTAAAATAAGAAATGGTAAATTATAGCAGGTTTAAAAGAAAAAGAAAATTGTTATCATGAGTGAGTTTAACACTCAACCACTGTTGCATCAGTTGCCGGGGAGCTTTTCCAGAATTACAAAACCCATTATGTCACTCAAATGCATTTACTAGCATACATGAATGTGTGATGTTTAACTGTCAGTCATAAATAAGGTACAGCTGTTGGTATTTGAAGGTAAATTCATCCAGATGCCCTGCTTAGAATTACACAATAGACTCATATACATACCCAAAAAAAACTTTCTTCCATTGCATTTTGAATTGGACAGTTCTTAACCCAATTTTTGTAGTTTCAGCAATCTCCTTAGATGTTTTCTTTGCTTGATGCGTGCCAATAATTTGACCCTTCTGAAACAAATTAACATCTTTTCCAAAACCACAGGGTGTGTTTTCCGACATGGTTATTTAAGAAACGAGAAGCTTTACTCACTGCATCAGTTAGGGTTAAATAACTTGTTGCTAACTGAAACATAATCATCCATGCAGCAATTATTTAATGGGAGGCTCGTACCTGTTTGTTAGTCAAATCCAGGTGGTTGACTTTTTTTGTGTGTTATTGTAACTTATCTCACACGTTTTTTAATCCAATTTTTTCTCTTCTTTTAGTCTTTATCAATTTGGATGAATTACCCAAATTTCAACAGATTTCCATCTTAATCTGGCTGCAGCTCAGAAGCTGAATCTGAAGGAGAAATCTGTGTGTGTGAGATATACTGGCTTGCTTGCCCCAGGGAACACAGCCAGCGTCACATGATTTATAGCACAATGAAAGAGCCAAGTTCACTTTACACACACACACACACACACACACACACACACACACACACACCCACCCATACACCCGCACACAGACACTCACACTCATATACACAAAGAATTCACATAACCAGCCACCAGTTAGACAGTTTTAATTATTACAGATTGCTCTCCGCTGATCTGTCCCCGGAATCAATCTCACTTCCAACCAGTGTTTAAAGGCTGGTCAAAGTCATTAATCGAATCCAGGTTTGCCAATTTTGTGTTTCAACACAAAAGTATTTCCTTTGTGGGAATCCTGCACTCATTAAAGATCCATGTGAAAAAATGCATAAAACACTGATGTTTCCTGGTTCATGAATAGAATTGGGACAGCTCGGAGAGAAAAAATTTATATATTCCTTCTCTGTCTTCTTATTACTTTTCTTTAACCCATAGAATGTCAACTGGCTCATTTTCAACTGTCAAAGTCCTTCTTGTCAGCCTGCATCATGTTAAGGGGAAACATTCATACAGTCAGATTCTGAAAAGCCACCTTTTCACTGTTCTGGGGAAGCAACAAGGCAGCCCAGTTGAATGCTGAAGTGTTGTTGTTCAGATCCACCAACAAAGGCATCTTCACCACTGTCAACCAGCAGGAATGGTCTCACAGCTACTTAATGCCTTCACCTGACCAAACTGTCTTGAAGGGAATGTCCTGACCTACAAAGAAACAGAAAAAGCATGACTTTGCCCTCAACTAGACCTCTTCAGGTCTCTTCTGTGCTGATGCTCTCCATCTTCTTTCTATGTATTTCACACACACTCATACATTCACCCACCCACCCACACACACACACACACACAACCTCTTACAAGAAATATGGTTTAGGCGCAGCTGGTAAATTTGATTTTTCACCTCCTTAGAATGAAATCAAATGTATGTGACCCCAAAACACATGTATGCACATGAACACAGATGAGGAAGCATTGTCAGATGACTTGAGCAAAAGTAATATTCTTCCATAACATGCAGCTTTATTAAAATGTTTCCATTTTTATTTTCATACTCCTTTACTTTTACATTTTTACTGTCACTTTTCTCATGCTGTTACAACCCTTCAAAATGCTAAAAAAAATTCAAACAAAAATAATGATAAGAGTAAAACGTGACATGTTCGGCTGCAGTGGCTCTGGGCAGTTCAACCACAGCAGTAATTTATCTGCTGTAAAGTATGTGGCTAATTCCCCTTTTGGATCACCTAGAAGGGACAAAACACAGACACGTTTACACCCTACATATTAGGACCCAGAGAGGGTGCTGTTGAGTTCATTATGGGAGTCAAACAGCCACAGATTAATTCTGATGTTTATAATTGGATGGTCTATCGCTGAGCAGGATGTGGCTTATGTTCCCTGAAAGGTGGCTCTGGGATTTGCCCATGGAAAAACACAGGAGTCACATGCTGTTTTATGTATTTGTTGCCCTTAAAAAGAAAATATGTTATTGAACGAAGTCCTTTGCTATTTAGAGGCAAATAGTTAATTTTTTGCAATATATTTGCTTTGCTGTAAGAGTGTTAAATATTCTCTATACTTTCTCTCCTGCAGATCCCCAGCTCAAGGGCATAGTGACCAGGTTATATTGCAGGCAGGGATACTACTTGCAAATGAATCCCGATGGCTCTCTTGATGGGACCAAGGATGACAGCAGTAATTCCTGTGAGTATCTTGATATTATCTTTTGGCCTTCTCCATCAAAATATCTTAGAGTTGTGTGAAAAAAAGAACAATTGCTAACAGAGGGCACTATAACTCAGCTGTTATATACTCGTTGTTTAAAACCTCCTTAAGCACAGTCAGCCTTACTCTTAAACACAGTCTGCTGAAACAGTTGGTGAGGTTTCCTCTTAAAGATTTATCCCTCTGGTGAAGAAACTGAACCGTCAACTCTTCTGTCACCCTCTTCTAACCCGTTAACCTCCCTTCATGTTTTGGCCTATAGAGTGAGAATATATCCTTAAAATGCATCCATCGGATAAGACCAATTTGATCTCATGTCTGAGGGGGAAAGTGACCCAGGAAGCAGAAGGCTTAACAGGGAGGAAAATTGTATTATTAGCTTTTTCTGGCGTAGCTCCTCTAGTGCTTCAGGCTACGTGGTTAATTTAATTCCAGTGCTTGGTGCTAACACTATCCTGACACTCCACAATGTGTCACTTACTGCTGTCAGCAAGAGGAAATGTAACACATGTCACATCTGATCGGATGATTATTGAAACAGCAAGCTTTTTAGATAGTGTGTACAGGGAATGTATTATGTCATTATACCTCCAAGATCAAATCAGGTGCTGTCAGTGACTGCTTCACATTCGATTTTAGATTTTTTAAATTGACTACATGCCACTAAAAACCAACGTTTCTACATTTAGTTCTCTCAGACTTCCTCCCAATCTCCAAACTTCCTAGTACCAATCATTTACTGGATAACCAGAGGTCATTATGTGCCATTAAGGCTCTCTTACACAGTCATGACGTCACAGCCAGGCCACTGCTGTAGTTTCTCACCAGAACAAATAATAGCCATTACCAACCAGATCCGACAAAGCTGCTGCAACAACAAAGGCGCTGTTAAATCTGCCATGCACCAGTGGTGGCTCCAGTTACAACTGCTTCTTTAGAAGCACTGGGTGGCCAAGACTGCATGTCCAACAGCCATGCTGTGATTCCTCTTCGGAGATTACATAAATTCACTAATCAGTTAAGATTAGGTCTACCTATGTCAATGATATTTTATTATATTATACATATTTATTATCATTTTTTCATAAATGTTTGTGTTTACAAATATTTTTCAGCTTTGTTTAACCTTATTCCTGTGGGCCTCAGAGTTGTCGCCATTCAGTCAGTGAAGACAGGGTTATACATTGCCATGAACGGGGAGGGCCATCTCTACACATCAGTAAGCACACTATTCTATTCTTATTGTCTGTTATGCATGCAATAACCTGCATTATGCATTTCATGTTGGTATCTGTGCTAGATGTATCTAGGTGGATATGTTTTTTATGTCAAGTTGAATTATTTCCATTAAGGATTTCTGAACATTTCTCAAAAACTTTTCCATTTGCAACCCGATAATTGCATTTTGTGAAGGTTATGGATTCCATTAAGCAGGAATTCATGCACACAGATATCTCACTCATCAGCATTACCATTTTGACTCTATGTGAAAACAAATTTACATCAGATGTCATAATTTGGACGAAACAGATATTAAGCTCTCTCCTTTGGAATCTGTCTTTACAGTTTATTATAAAAGTATTTGTGTTTTTGCAGTTTATGAGGCTAAATTCTATGTATGCCATATGCGGAGAATCCTCTTTCTGTTGTCATATTCTCTATGACATACAGGGATACATTTTCTAATGTGATTTATAAGTGTCAATTTTTGTACTATAGTCACTGTTACTCACTACTTCTTTTCAAAATAAACCAAGCTTTGGCAGAGACAGCCAAGGAAGAGATAAGACCTCACCCAGCACAGATAGTGCTTCTAGTTTCACTCCTCCACCAGTCACTCAAATCAATCAGCAGGAGGAACATGGGGAGTTGTATTCCTGTTAAAGACAGGAGTATCCATCAGAATCACTGTCTCTTCTTTCCTCCGCTGTCCTCGTGTCCCTAATTCTCACAGCCCAGACCCAGAATGGCCATCTTATTCTTCATTCATTACCTCTGGGGTTAAAAGGAGCTACCTCTCTTACTGTACCATGCATTTAAATGAAATTCTCTTAACGCTTAATCACTGCTCGACTTAAGCCATGAAATGAAATTCATTAATAGAGGATTGACCTAGAATCCTGTGGATTTTGTTACAAAATTACACAACAGGGATTATAAATTAATATATATCAGCTATAGGTACACTATACTGTAAAACACATGGGAGGCATAATCTTACAGTATGTTGGTTGCACACAATCATTTCCCTTTTGCTAATACAATGTGAACACACTGACATAACTGACAGCTGAGATACTTCCCTTCAGAATATCACAATGATTCATACTCAATCCTTTAAATGTAGAAACTGTCACCAGACTTCAGCCTTCAGTTACATAGGCTGGTTCAGTGAGGACTTTCTTTTTTCATGGACTCCCTGTTTATAGAAAATGCAAAATTCCAACATTTAGGCAAAAGATAATCGTACAAAGCTGCACTTAAACAATTTAAATAAATAACAAAATAAACAGTGGTGAAGGGACAATAACTCAACTGACCCTTTTCAAGCATAGGTGCAACCCAAAGTGTTTTTTGGGGAGCAAAATGAACATCCGCAAAGTGTGAAAGAGCACAGTCGTGAAGATTAAACAGAATTAGAAGCATTTAACAAGACTTAATGTTCCATAAAGGTATTTGCCATATGGCAATCAAATAAAAAATACTGGCACAAATATTTTGACAGCCTAGTTATAAGCTCCATCAACTAGGAAAGTTTTTAGCATGATCTTAAAGGCAGAGGAGGCGTCAGCATCCCATACCCAGACCGGTAGCTGGTCTCCATAGGACAGAGCTATGTCTCTCATTTAAGCCATGGAAACTGAGATACAAAAGTAAGACTGAGACTGTGATCTCAGAGTTAAGAGCTGCTCTGTAGTAAAAGGGAACAATGGGATTTTTGATGTAGGATTGAGCTTGGTCAATGAGAGCCTCATACGTGATAAGTATGATTCTAAATTCTAATATAGAGTTGACAGGAGGCCAGTGTAGAGACGATAACAGTAGCAGTAACAGTATTACTGTATTTTGGATCAGCTGGAAGTCTTTGGAGTCATCAGTCTTTGGAGTCATCAGTCTTTGGAGTCATCAGTCTTTGGACATGCAGCTAAAATGGCAATGCAGTGGTCCGGCCCAGATGTAACAACTGCATGGTCAGGTTCTTTAGGGGAAGCCATTTTAAATATGATTTGATTTGAAGCGATCATATACATATGCCGTACCAGTTGAAAGTTCTGAAATGTCTACTTACTCAAAATGAATGCTGAATCAAAAGATGCGTTCAATGCTGTATTACCCCCCAAGACAGAATTTTTAATATTTCTATGAATAAATGCCAATATTTCTATTTTCCTTTATGCTTCTTCAAGCATAATGAAAAGCATCTAAGATTCACATCTGCTTAATTCATTTTCCTATGACTTGAGTTTACCAGTGACTGACACACTGCATAAAAAAGTTGCTGACGGAATTAAGCCGATCAAAAAACATCCTCAATTTAGGCAATTTGTGTTACCCAAGGTAACACAAATTGGTTATGGGTCTGTCAGCAAAACAATAATCTGATGCAATCTGATCCAACAGCCCAGAATAAATAAAACTACAACAATAAGAGCAAAAAATCTTCTGAAAGGCTACAAGAAACATTTAGATTTTGCTGCTAAAGCTTTGCAAGGGAAACGTTAATGAAGGACACCAATAAGTGTTTTAGAAGGTACCCATTTACTTCTGAGGATATTTAAAATTCAGAGCTTTGAGTTTATGCCAATAATTCTGACCAGCATTGTATATGTATCTGTGTTGCCCACAACAGATGAAACAGTCACAGCTATCGAAATGGTAAATCTTTCTGGTAAACACAAGGGCTTTACAATAAATATCTGTTTTACTATTAATAATACATGCACAAAAGGTTACATCATGTCCGATGTCAGTGCATACTGTCCAGATATCATATACATGTATTTGTTGGTTAGATTAAACTTGTCTGTGTTTTACTTACAGTATGTTTTTATTTTATGTAGAATAATTATAAAATAATTTACTTTTTTTTTTTCATATACAGTTGTTGCTGTGAAATGTTATAGTTTACATGTTAGTACTTGTAAATGCTATTAATTTGAAGTAAAAAACCGTTCTGTCTTATATAACAGGGATTTGAACTAAGGTTACATCAGTCTTTGATGACTATGTTATTTTGTCCTGTAGCCTCTTGACATGTTTAGTCCAGGCAGAAGAGCTGTGAAGTGGGTCTCAGTCGCCTGCCAGGAGCATTATGTTCTCTTAGCATACTGCTCCTCTCTTCACACAGCCCTCCTGCTCCATTTGCAGCTTATTTCTTTGCTAATGGAGGTTGTGATCAGACCTCAACTATCCTAACCGCCCACTCAAAGGTTTCTTTTTGCTCCTTAGTGTGTGAATTAAACCTGTAATGGCAGCCTTGAAAGATGTTCTTCATTCTCCTCCATCTGCACCACCCCCTTTTTTCTGCCACCTCCATTCTCCTCATTGAGCAGGTTTCAGCCATTCATCCCATTATCATTTCTTCACAAGCAACATTGACCCTTTTTTTTTGCTCTTAAGGATGTTTGGTTTTTTGTTCACTTACATTTTAGAAACTACTTTGATGAAATATCAATGCATATAACACGCTGACCTGTACTGGAAAATATTCAAAAATATTTATTGGAAGTATTCTTTCTTAGTGGAGCCTAATTTATTTATTAGAATTCACCTGGCCAGTTAAATTATATCACAGTATTAAATACATCACCAAGCTTTTACTATAATGATCTTCTTTCATATTGAGTGACACTCAAAGTGAATCAAAAGGAGAAATTCCACCTAGGCCTACTCAATGCCTCTGGTGGTGTATTATATTCTTTTTTGTGATGCACCGAAGGCGCAGAGTCCAGCTCAAATGACAGAGATAACATCAAAGTGACAGTGCAGCCTGGCACAAAGGACGCATCACAGAATAAAGGAGAGTTCAATCATCTCACCTCTTTTCAATCTGCTCCTTTTGTATCAGAGCCAATAAACTCCTGGCTAATTTTTCCTCCAGGCTCCACTGCTTCTTCTGAAATCTAATAAAACAGGTTACTCCCAGCTTGTTGTATGTGAAAGCAGAATCAGGACCAAGAAAAGGCTCTTTATGAATGTGATATAACTCTGAATAAATATGATTCAACAGGGAAAACTATGTTAAATCCCTCATAACAAACACGGAAATGTTGGATTTTATATTTTGTTGGACAGGGTGAAATTGTGGTACCAGAGAACACAACTCCCTAGTGCTGATTTTGTTGTCTTTTTTTCTGTCCCGCTAACACAGTCTCCTACCATCTCTCTTGTGGAAAGGTTCGGCATTTCATGGTTGGCTGGCTTTCTTTTGAACCACCTCCCCATTCCCTTACTCCACTGAAGTCTCTCACTGCGGGCTTTCTTTATCAGGAGCTTGCACTTGTTAGTGCTACCTTTCATGATTGTCAAAATGACTTGCTACATCACTTGAGTGGCCCTTTCAGAAATGGAATCGTTGAGAGGACCACGATGGAGCAGTGCAATAGCCTTAACTTCAATTGTTAAAGGCTGTCTGAGGGAATCTGCTTCCTGTTGTGGCCAATTCAGAATCTATGAAAGCTCCCAGGGAGTTTGATGCAAGTGCTCCTCCAGTTTACATCAAAATAAAAGTGCATGGTGGCTGTGTGAAGGGACAAGTGGCTCGTTCGGGAAACAGTTGTAGGAACCAAGGAGTGTCCTTTTAGAACCCTCAAGTCAGAGGCTCCTTTGGCTTGGGTTTTATACTGTGATATTTTCCTTGAAATATTCTTATTCCCCTACCTTCCTCTGTGGTGATTTTTCTAGTGCTTCTTTCAAATGTTCTGCCCATTTGTGAAACCACTCTTCAGGTGAAACAGCATAAGTGGCGTCTTTCAGGGAACAGTGGTATGAACTGTTCCCTGAACAAGCCAGGGAACAGTTCATACCAGTTTATTTATTTCCAGGTTCATTATTATATTTAACCAGCTCAACGACTTTCTGAATGAAAGTGGAAGTCTTGATAACTTTCAATCAGGCTTCAGACGTCATCACAGCACTGAAACAGCTCTGGTCAAAGTGTTAAACGACATCAGGTTGAATACTGATTCTGGTAATGTTTCAGTCCTGGTCCTGTTGGACCTCAGCGCTGCGTTTGATACTGTAGATCACAGAATCCTGTTGCACAGGCTGGAAAACTGGGTTGGACTTTCTGGAGCGGTCCTTAACTGGTTCAGGTCCTACTTAGAAGGCCGGAGTTATTTTGTTACAATTGGCAGCTATGAATCTGAGCGAGTGGCCATGACTTGTGGAGTCCCCCAGGGGTCAATTCTTGGACCTCTTCTGTTTAACTTGTATATGCTCCCTTTGGGTCAGATATTGCAGAACTTTAACATCAATTATCACAGTTATGCAGACGATACACAACTTTATGTGTCTCTGTCACCGGACGACTGCAGCCCAGCAGACGTACTGTGTCAGTGTCTGGAGGAAGTAAACACCTGGATGAGAGAGAATTTTCTACAATTAAATGAAGACAAAACTGAGATCATTCTGTTTGGTAGCAAAGAGAAGAGGGTCAGCGTTGGTAAATATCTTGAGACTCGGAACCTTACAATCACTGACCAGGTTCGTAACCTCGGAGTGTTGATAGACTCAGATCTGACTTTCAGCAGCCACATCAAAGCTGTCACCAAGGCAGCTTTTTACCACCTCAGAAACATCAACAGAATTAAAGGTTTCCTCTCCCAAAAAGACCAGGAGAAACTCATCCATGCATTCATCTCCAGTAGACTCGATTACTGTAATGCTCTTTTAACTGGACTTCCCAAAAAGAGCATTAAACATCTGCAGCTCATCCAGAACGCTGCTGCTAGAGTTTTAACCCGGACTAAGAGATCTGAACACATCACACCAGTTTTAATATCTTTACACTGGCTTCCAGTCAGTCACAGAATAGATTTTAAAAGCCTGCTGATGGTTTACAAATCCCAGAACGGTTTAGGCCCAAAATACATCTGTGATATGTTCAGAGAATATAAACCCAGCAGAGCTCTTAGATCCAAGGACTCAGGTCAGCTGGTTCAGTCCAGAGTCCAGACTAAACATGGAGAAGCAGCATTTAGCTGTTATGCTGCTAACAAGTGGAACAAACTGCCAGTGGAGATTAAACTTTCAGCAAATGTAGACATTTTTAAATCCAGGTTAAAGACATTTCTGTTCTCATGTGTCTATGCATGAAATATCTTTTAACTTATCTAGACTGTTGCCTGTTTTTAAATTCATTTAAATGATTTTATTTGTTTCTTTTTATATTCTTTTATGTATTTTTAATGCTTCTTGCACTCCCTGCTGCAATGCTTTTATTTTATGTAAAGCACTTTGAACTGTTTGTACATGAAATGTGCTATATAAATAAATTTGATTTGATTTGATTTGAACAAAGAAAAAAATTGAAATATGTCTTTTTAGCTTCTTTTTTAATAAGGAAGTCTGTCTTGAGAAGTCTAGTCTGGTCTGTTTCTCTAGCTGGCCATCACAGTAAGTGTGTAATACAGCTTTTTATTGTTTGCTTGATGCAAGGCAAACTAGCCACAAGGAATAATGATTTTTATGCTGCTATGTTTCATGTTGATGTTGTTTCAGGAAGAAAAGCATGGACTACAAATAATGTTTTTTTTTGTGTTTAGGCTTTTTAACCCATCAGAATTTTTACATTTACAGAAAAATATAACTTCCAAAGAAATATCCACACAAACATATCACCTTTGTCATCTGTTTGGACTAATATACAGCTTCTCTAGCGTTATGGTTGGATAAACTTTAACAGCTAAACATACAAGCGTATGGAGCATATAAATAAAGAAGAATGAAGCACACAGAACTGTTTATACTGCAACTTTCACAATAAAGTACGTGAAAAAGTGAAAAATTAGGCCAAAGGTAAAACAATACTCGGTCTAAACATGTTGCCAATAAACCTAATTACTTTCAGCATGTTGCTTCTTCTGTTTCTTTGATGCTCCCATCCCAACTCTTCTGAGACATTACATTCAAAATGAGCAAATATTTTTCATGGAGTTGTAAAATGTCTAACTTTCAACATTTTTTAAATTTTTTTTTATTTGCCATTATGAATAAAATGCTGGTTTATGAGATCTTGAAAGCATTGCATTCCGTTTTATGTCCATTTTACATACCCTCCGAACTTTAACTAACTACTTTGGAATTGGCTTTGAAGGACTGAGATGGAAAAAGGTGCTTGGTGGGAGAATAACTATTCAAGGTTTAAAAGGTGGAACAGCTTGTACCAAATGAAATTAACTGATTAATTAATTAAATAAAACAAAAACAAACAAAAAAAAATGCACACGTATACATGAATATAAGTTTTACAGCAAAGACTGTCATAGGGCATATTTTGTATTCCCTCTGATCTCTGGTACCTATAGTAATTATTCAGATGATTTCGCCTCCAGAGGTGTGTCAGGCTCAGAGCTGAGGCGGGGGTATAGCCTCATTATTTCCAAAGTGTTGCTCTCCATTGCCTTTAATGCAGTGTCAGGAAGAGATGCGGTCAAAAGGGCTGGAGGGAGAGAGGCTTCTTGCATAAATGAACAACAAGGTTGGAGGTAGGCGTCAAAGCCCAACTGGTAAACGTGTGGTCGGGGCCAAGATGACATAAGAATAGAACAACTGGTGCTTTAGTCATTTACACATCACTGTTGTTATAAATGCCTTTAAACTCTCTTTTTACTGCAAGATACTTTCTAAAATTTCTGTCATCCTCCATCTTTGCAAAATGCTTGTCAGTTCAGTTTGCTTTGTGGAGATTTCAGCCGTGGCAATGAACCATTTTGTACAATATTTTAATTACAGGAATTAATTACTGTAGTGTCTAAGGGTTTACCTGTGGGGATTCTAGCACTCTGACTTACAAATCATGAATACACAATATAGCTTATTTGTCCTCCATCTCTGTTGCTGTTGTTCCACTGTTTATTTTGATTAATTAAGAGTCGGAAAGTGCAGCTGCTTTCCGAGTCCCTCATTGACATGACACATATATGACTTACTGAATGAATGTCAGAAAGATCCCTGGAAGATGTCGGCTGATAGGCTGGTTTATGGTATATGGAACACAGACATTTATTTTGACAGATAATGGAACAAAGAGAAATAAGTTGTGCTTAAATTAGCTGATTGTCATCAGTTTCATCTCCATCTTTATCGCCTTGTTTGTAATCTTCTTGGCTACCAGCTTCTTACAATAACATATTCAAATATAACTTATTGTACTTCATAACTTCTATTTTTAAAGACAGCTGATCATGTCATGTTAGTGCATTGGCTAGTTCTCCTTTTGGATCGCTCTGCCCTTGTTCTTTACTGCAGCTAGTTGATCAAACAAAGGTTTATTTTTCCAGCAGAACCTTTCTTGACCTTGAAAGTGGTAGAGTTGCATTAAGGAGCAATTATTATATTGGCTTTCCCAATATAACTTTGTAACGTTATGCTAAAATGTTTCACTCTTCCAACTATGTCTGAAATTATTTTTGCTAATTCGCACTCCATCTCACGCTTGCAGACAAATCAACTTATTGTGAGTTCTGATCCTACCCCTAAAACTGGAAAAAGATGTCTACGACCCAACATGATAATAACACTTCCACCTCAAAACAGTGATGGTAACAGATAAATGAGCAGCCCAAAAGAAAAAAAGGTGACTTTTAATAAAGTTTTTACGTCTGAGTGCTGGATCTGATTTTAGCGTTAAAAGTTTTATACTGTAGCTGTCATGATGTGCTAAACATCTCTGAGTTTTCATCACTTAAACTCAAGATCTTTAACTCCCTATTATGTGAATTATAAATCAGAATGACCGCTGGAGATATGGAAGATACACAACTGAAGATTGTGCTGAAATTATTTGAATTGCCATTCATACAGTATTCAGCACAAGTAGTTCAAGGCTAGTTATAGCACTCTTACCCCAAACATTATATTTACAGAAAAAAGCATTCTGTCAACAGTTTTCAGTGGGAGAATTCTTTGGTGACCACACGAAATATTCATCTGTCACTCCTGTAAGTTAGAAAAAATTGAGTTTTGTCATTCAGTAATGAGATGGTCTATTTTTGGGAAAGCAATGATGTTTACTTAACCCTGACCAAGTAAACCTTTATACCTGAACCATATTTATTTTATGACGAAATCAAACCAAGTTGATCAAGTGACTTAACCTAACCAGATAGCAAGTAAATTTGAAAGCAAACTGCAAGTAAAAGTAAATGTGACGTGTGAAAAAGCATTTTTACTGGTCCACATGGGAGGTGAGGTCGCCACAGATCACATTTTGTTACAGTTGCCACAAGTATGAGTTGCTACCGATGAGCATATCTATTGGCTAAGTCTGGCCTGCTTAAACCTTCCTTACACGTCATGAAAATGCATGAAACCCCGTAAATGTTTCATAGAAGTTCTGTATATTTTATTTGGTTGAGAAAGTGTGATCAGCTGTTGACAGGACATTGGTTACATGGAACTTGGACACCTGTTCTCAAGGCCATTTTTTTGATAGATAGAAAATAATTTCTTTATATCATCTGGTTATATCTATATATTTCACTGTCTCATTTCAAACTCTGTGAGCTGAGTACATTTTCCATCCAACAGAAATGAAAGTCTGCGATATCTTAAGTGCAGGGTTATTGATGGAGAGAACGTGTGTTTGATTTAATTTTTCTGCTCATTTGAGTTAATAGCAATTAAGATGAAATTGAAAATATAAATTGTGAGTTAGACTTTACAAAAAAATCATTTTGGAGTGAAATTCAACCTGTGTTTGTCTTAGATGGCCATGACTAAAGGAAACTGCTAAAAAACTATCATGAATGCCTTGCGTAGGTGACTCTTAATTACAAGTTTACTTTTGATCATTAACTCGTGATAATGTTTACTAGGCTAATATATAGTGATAACCTTGTCTCACAATGGTATACAATGTAATTAGATTAACAGTACCAAACAGTGTTCTACTATAAAATACCATGCACAAATATAGAAGTGTGTGTGCTGGTAGCTGTGAGAGCTTGTGCAAGTTTCTATGAAGTTTCTCCTAGATATCTCCCCTCTGCATCTCAAATGTTCTTAATTTCCTTTCCTAGGATGGTGGCCTATAGCCAAGTATTGATCTGTGAGCCACAGCTTACGCTGAATCTCCCTCATCCATCTGAGATAATCCTCATATCCGTGTTAAAATGGAGTGGCCAAAAACTCACAAACAGCTGTTAGTGAGATGCTGCAGGGAAAGCTATGAACTGTGTGCTGCTGACAGATAATGAGAAAGCATGAGGCTGGGGAATATATAAATAGTGCATCGACCAGGGAAAAGAGAGTTTAAAGAGTGAAGGGGGAGAGGGATCTCCAAGGTGTGTTTGGCAGGGAAAGCCCTGCTGTGGTCATTATTGTCAGGACTGAATGCAGACAACCTTTGCTTGTTGCCCCCAATTTGTCGGTCACTCCTTCCTGTAAAAGCAGTCACCGTCATGAGCAACTCTAAAACCATTAATGACCTTTCGAACAGCGCAAAAGAATGCAAATAAATTGATTCAGTTAACAAAGCAGGTTATTGAAAGCCGGGTCTCAAATCCACAGGGCTTTCTCTTCACTGCTAAATTAAATAACTATAGAAATGTTATTGATTTCATCAGCTTTCTTTGACGATCTTTAAGAGCTAATCCTGAGGTATGCAAATATAATTTGATGGAAATATCTATTCATGTGGGCTGTGCTGTGGTTGCCTTCCTGTAGGCTTCCCAGTTGACATGTCCACCTGCTCATCAAGCACTACAGTAAATGTCCTCATTCATTACTTGAACATTAATCTCGAATGTTTTTCTTACTTTAGTGCTGAGATGTCATAATTTTGTCACCAACTTGCTTATATCATCATCTGCCCCAGTATTCCACTTTCAATCCCAACTTAATCACGCAGAGATGCTTGGTTAGGACTCTTTAGTGTCACATCTAAGAACACACAGTAGCTTTATGTATTATATTTCAACATGCAGAGAAGTAACATCGAGTTCAGTCTAAGTTCCTGTATCAGTATTAGATGACATGTGAAGTTGTCATTTCCAATCACAAATGAAAAAATGATGTTACTTGGTAGGTTTTTTTGTTTAGTTATGAGAGTTCCATACAGACCAGAGCAAGCACAGGTTTCCATAAACCATTGGAAGGGCGAGTCCTTCGAGAGAAACAAACTAAAATGGCCAATTCAGACAGGGGATGAATTTAGGGGTTGTATAAAGTGCCAGTATAAAAGGGAATAATACTTTTTTTTTCAAATTGTGAATTTGGCTTGGCTGCTCAACTAAAGTTCAAATATATATATATTTACATAATACATATATATGTGCACAGAGCAGTTATTGTGTACAACAGGTCCCCTGTGAAATAACTTAAAATAGTCAAATTAATTATCGAATTAACCAAAAGCACAATGATGTTATCATTGAAGAATCAGCACCTCCAAATCTGAGACCATGGTCCTCGGCCGGAAAAGGGCGTAATGCTCTCTCCGGGTCGGGAACGAGATCCTTCCCCAAGTGGAGGAGTTCAAGTATCTCGGGGTCTTGTTCACGAGTGAGGGATGAATGGAACAGGAGATTGACAGACGGATTGGTGCGGCGTCTGCAGTGATGCGGGCTCTGCACCGGCCCGTCGTGGTGAAGAAGGAGCTGAGCCAGAAGGCGAAGCTCTCGATTTACCGGTCAATCTATGTTCCTACCCTCACCTATGGTCACGAGCTGTGGGTAGTGACCGAAAGAACGAGATCGCGAATACAAGCGGCCGAAATGAGTTTCCTCCGCAGGGTGTCTGGGCTCTCCCTTAGAGATAGGGTGAGAAGCTCGGTCATCCGGGAGGGGCTCGGAGTAGAACCGCTGCTCCTCCGCATCGAGAGGAGTCAGATGAGGTGGCTCGGGCATCTGGTTAGGATGCCTCCTGGACGCCTCCCTGGTGAGGTGTTCCGGGCCCGTCCCACTGGGAGGAGGCCCCGGGGAAGACCCAGGACACTTTGGAGAGACTATGTCTCTCGGCTGGCCTGGGAACGCCTCGGGGTCCCCCCAGAAGAGCTGGAGGAAGTGGCCGGGGACAGGGACGTCTGGGTCTCTTTGCTTAAGCTGCTGCCCCCGCGACCCGATCCCCGGACAAGCGGAAGATGATGGATGGACAATGATGTTAATTATTTCCATTCTGCCTTTATTGGATTAAATTTGTCAAAATGAAGGCATTGAGAGAACTCATATACAACACACGTCTAGAGGACCCAGAGTCAGTCGGTACACATAGGATTTATTTGGTATGTGTCTGAATGATTAGGCTACTGAATGCCAATTATTATTGCTTTTTTATCTAGTTTGAAACACTTTTTTTTCTTTCTTTTCACTTTTTTTTCCCAGGAAATTATCATTGCTACATAATACTCAGCATGAATCAGCATTAACAACTGCTCCCCTAAAGTTGAGTGGATTTGAAGTGGATTTTGAGCTAAAGCCTTGTATGCTGCAGGGAAAACAGCTAAGCTTCAAGCTGTTTTAGGAAGATTTTCTAAAGAAACACTGTTAAAGACCCTTTCCATGCAGTTAGCAAATGTTGGTGATGAAATTCTGCCGCACTTTTATGCATGTGTGTGGCACGACATATCCCATGATGGTCTTTTCTCCTCCTAAAGATAAGTTTCAGTATATGCAGAGAGACCTAGAATAAGAGTTGATAAACATTAATGTGCTTTTGCTGTAAAAGTTTCTCATATCTCTGTACTATATTTGCACATATTGAAAAATATGATTTAAAGTACTGCAGACCAGATAAGGACCTGAAGCTCACTGTCACGATAAAAATCTGTCAACAATCTTTTTGTAAAATGTTACATTGTCCATTGCGACTTCTCACTGAGGAACACTTCCACAATCAAAAACTTCAAATAAACAAGAATCCAGAAAACAAAATCTTGCTGGTGAATCGGTCATACATATGTTGACAATTAGCAGAAATGGAAAGAATGAGATTAGTGGGCATATAGAAAGAAAACTGTGGTCAAGTGTACTGGAATTATAGGAGCAGTCACTGCCTCCTCATTTCAATCTGTATGCCCACTCTTAGTCAGTGGGCAAACTTAAACTGGTAAAAATGATTTCAACTTTATGTTTGTTTGTTGTTTCTCCAAAGAAAAATCATAAGTCTGTACATACAAATATATTACAATACAACATTTATACTGTAAGTATTCAAACCAACCTCTGTCAGTGTGTTCCTGTTTTTATTGCCTGTTGTTAACTTTTGTTTTCTTCAAAACAGCTTGAAAGAAAAAGGCATTGTATGCATGCATGGCTTTGTTTATGTGAGTATAAGTGTTTCTTTACACCTGTGAAAAGCAGAATTAAGGAAAGACAGAAGAATACGTTTGTTCCTCCGTGAGACCCACAGAGGATATGGTCGTATGTAGATATACAGGTGGCGTCAGTGTTACTTTCTCGTGAATGCACATTGCAGTAGTTATCAGAGCAAATATGTCAAGCTTGTTCACGGAATTAATGACCCTAACTCGGGCCTAATTTCTTTCCTGATGTGTAAATGTCAAGCACCATGCAAATACAAATTGCACCCTTGTGCTTGTCACAGCAAGTACTGCTCAGGAGCTCAGTGTCCAAATGCAGACACAATGTTTGTCATTTGCAAACTCACCAGAGAGGTCACACTTAGGAGTTCTATTGGCTCACTGTTTCATATTCCTATTTTATCGCAAATCAGGTTTAGCTCTGCAATCATCCAAATCTTGTAAAGTTGGTCAGTTTTGCGGAAACCTGAGCGACTATATTGCCAAACTATTTTGTAGAAAAGTTTTGAATTGTCACAAGAAATAGAAAAACAAGGAAATTCTAATCAAGCACTTTTACACTAATTATAAGCGTATAATTAGGAACTGTTTAACTTGTATATGCTCCCTTTGGGTCAGATATTGTAGAACTTTAATATCAATTATCACAGTTATGCAGACGATACACAACTTTATGTGTCTCTGTCACCGGATGACTGCAGCCCAGCAGACGTACTGTGTCAGTGTCCGGAGGAAATAAACACCTGGATGAGAGAGAATTTTCTACAATTAAATGGAGACAAAACTGAGATCATTCTGTTAAGAGAAGAGGGTCAGCGTTGGTAAATATCTTGAGACTCGGGACCTTACAATCACTGACCAAGTTGGTAACCTCGGTGTGTTGATAGACTCAGATCTGACTTTCAGCAGCCACATCAAAGCTGTCACCAAGGCAGCTTTTTACCATCTCAGAAACATCAACAGAATTAAAGGTTTCCTCTCCCAAAAAGACCAGGAGAAACTCATCCATGCATTCATCTCCAGTAGACTCGATTACTGTAACGCTCTTTTAACTGGACTTCCCAAAAGGAGCATTAAACATCTGCAGCTCATCCAGAACGCTGCTGCTAGAGTTTTAACCCAGACTAAGAGATCTGAACACATCACACCAGTTTTGAAATCTTTACTCTGGCTTCCAGTCAGTCACAGAATAGATTTTAAAAGCCTGCTGATGGTTTACAAATCCCGGAACGGTTTAGGCCCAAAATACATCTGTGATATGTTCAGAGAATATAAACCCAGCAGAGCTCTTAGATCCAAGGACTCAGGTCAGCTGGTCCAGTCCAGAGTCCAGACTAAACACAGAGAAGCAGCATTTAGCTGTTATGCTGCAAACAAGTGGAACAAACTGCCAGTGGAGATTAAACTTTCACCAAATGTAGACATTTTTAAATCCAGGTTAAAAACATTTCTTTTCTCATGTGTCTATGCATGAAATCTGCACTCTATCTTTTAATTTATCTGGACTGTTGCTTGTTTTTAAATTCATTTAAATTATTTTATTTTGTTCTATGTATTTTTAATGCTTCTTCCACTTCCTGCTGCAATGCTTTTATTTTATGTAAAGCACTTTGAATTGTTTTGTACATGAAATGTGCTATACAAATCAATTTGATTTCATTTGATTTGATTTGATTATAAACCAGGCTGTGTCCTGTTTTCAAAACATGGCGGTCTCGGCAAGGTGAAACGTAGGTTTGACAAACTGTATAGGAAACTGGTGGTTAAACCGGAATTTAGATTTAGATTTTCCAGAAGTAACAAACAAATCCTTAGCCTGATATGAGCCTACAATCTGACATTATTGACGTTATTTTTAGTTTAAGCTAGTATCAACCATGCATAAGACAAAGTATACTATAAACAGTCAATTTTAGTTGTATGTGTACCGGTACAATGCACACGTAAAACATATTTGCCATGTTTGGCTCAGGAAAAATCCCAGTCAATACAATTTGATTTATGCTTGATTCAATTCAGCACCCAGGAATGATTCATAAAGATAAACTCTTTCGGGTGGCTGGTTTCATCATAGTTCAAGCCTCAGAGGGCCTTTTGTTTCATACCCACGGGGTAGCAGGTCCACATCCTGTTCAAGCTCTTCTCTGGAGCAGGATCAAAGTGTGGGTGTGTGAAAGATGGAGGTTCTTGTGCTGTGACAGAAAAGGCCTCAGTGCTCAGCTAGCCTCCAGGTGTAATATCTACAGTCTCTCTTTTCTTCCACAAGAATCCTTCTTTTCCCTGCACAGTTTCCACCGATGAAATGAAAGTAACATTTCATCAAGCTTCACCCCTGGAGTTGTAAAGATCAATACATTGAGAGCTCTTGCAGAAGGGCTGTAAACAATGAAAATTCATCCTCTTAAATCACATCTAAGCCTGTCTCTATTGTGTATGGGGCTATTTCCACTGTAAGCCACCCAATACAGCAGTAGGAGCACTAGAAAGTGAAAGTTTATTTGTGAACACATAAGGGTAAACAATTATAAGTTTAAGAGTTTCATTTTTGAAACTGTATCCCATACAAAACAGATTAAATGTTTACACCACACCATTTTCTGGTTGCAGTGCTTAAACCAAACTTAACGCAGAGGCCAGCAGGTCAGAAGGATCTGGGGGCCAGCAAAAAGCTTTTTCAAACAAGGAAACATACACACACTTGTAGCTATCAGCGGAGAACACAATGAATTGTTGAATATCTATAGTTACAATATCATCAGAAGTTTTTATGTTATTGTTTTATATCAAGGAATACACGCCAACTTCATTTCTGGCTTCTCCGTGTGAAAAGGCAGCACTACTCCCAGAGAAAGTCCAGCAAATAAGAACATTTCATAAGAGACTGAAAGGACTTATAAAATTCTGTAGTGCTGCTTTTCACCTTTTTTTTTTCTTTTTTTGATATTTTATAGTATAATTTGATTAACATGTACATGTAAAATTCAAAGTTTTTACCCCTGAAAAAAAAAGGAGTTTGTCTCCATGTAGCATGTGTTACGTGTTTTTTTTGCACACTGGCCGCAAGGTAATTCTGAGAAATCTGGTCCACTAGGAATCTCTGCACAGGGTTGTTAAAAGGCTGCCACCTGGGAACTGGGAAGATAGACCCGGTGTGGGTGCTGAAGCTGGAGAAACCTAGAAGAGATGATTGAAGGGAACCAGCTGCCTCATTTGTACCATGTTGATGCTTAGAAGTAAAACTCCTATTCGCATCATAGGCTGTCCATGATAGATTCCGTGTATCTCCATGATATTCTCCATTAGGAATTGAAACACAGCGGCCCAAACCAAAGTACGATGACTGTCTTTGCTGATTTGTTATTAGATCTGTTTTTGTTTTCGGCAGATAAGGTTAGGTAAAGAAAGATGCTGAACTGCAAGGAAAACCTGATAAACCCAACCTTCTGGCTGTGTGGTTTTCTAATTCAATCTCTTATGGCCTGTTTCCTGCAACCAAGTTGAGTCAGAGGATAAGGATTCCAATTGGGCCATCATCAAAGTCTTTAGTCAGCTGCTTGTAGTTGTATCTTACAGATCAGCTATGCCTAGCATGGTAGAAATTCAATAGACTACTAGAAAACAAACTAGTATAACAATAGTTAAATGGATTTTTTTAGGATGCTTTAGGTAAGCATACAAAATATGCTTGGTCAAAATATGCTTGATACATGTGGTAAATAGTGAAATAGGAATGAAACTAAAGTAATTGTATGCACACGCAATGTTTGTGTCTTTGCACATGGGGATTGACTTGTCATGAGAAAAGCTTAAATATGGACATTTATATCAAGTGATTGCTTTTGTACGAGAGTCTATTTTAAGGCTTTCCATGATGGTTTTTTAACCATGGCCAAGTATTTTTTAATGGCCAAACTAAACCGGAAGGTTTAATGTCTAAACTTAACCAAACAGTGTGAATGTGAATGTAAACAAGATCTGGGCAAAACAAACTGAAGTGTGAATTAAATATATAAAAACCAATAGGCAAACTCAAGCCTCTTAAATGACAATCATATAACTCCAACAGCCTCCCATCTCCAAATATATTCTTTTCACCAGTTTAAACTGTTCTTTCATTAATAATATTACAAAATGTTGTAGACTCTGTTCCAACTTGTAATGAATGAAATAGTATGACTGTCATGTCAAAGAAGGTAACATAATAAATAAACTTTTTTGTATTAAATTCTCTGACAGCAAGGTTATTCTAACATTTGCAACATAATAAAAGCTGTTTGCCTATGTCAGGTCGAAGACTTATCTTTAACTGCTCCATCAAAAAACTTGCAGAGAGCGATACATGAAATTCTGCTCTGAGACATAAATCTACACAATTCACTTTTATCTGCTCTTTTTTTTGCCTTCAGAAGTACTTTCTGTTATAAATGTGTAAACTCCACTGATACGACTTTCCATCATGCTGCACAGAACAGTTTTACAGTGACCGGCTGCAGGCCAGCTGGGTGCAGCTACAACCTGCAGGTGTATAGAAAAAAGGGCAGAGATGATTTTTTTAGGGGTAGAAGTTAAGCAAGGGAGATTAAAATTGGTACCATCGTGTTTTGGGCTTGCCTTTCCCACAGCATAAGAAAATATTACAGTGGACAAATTTAGGTTTTCAGAAGAGAGATATTCAATCCTCACGCTAAGCCATATTCTGCAGGAGTTGAATCCTGCCATCTATAGTATGCTAAGTATATTTGGTTATGTTATTTTCTCTATTTTGTGATGGATCTGTATCTAAGATTTCCCTCATCTATACATTATTCTAATATATTATCATAATATCAGTGACATTTTTGAGTGGCTAAAAGATGCTCCACCTCAACCTTCCACCAACAATTTATCAACAGATTCAACGTGTCATGACATCACCGATTTCAGTTTGTTTAAAATTCAATGTAAGGCATTTGAGAATCAAGCTCTCCGATTTCCTGATCGATAGAATTTGGGTCATGGTTGATCCACAAGTTGCTTTCGAGGATCCTTTCAGGCTGACTTGTCGGCTCACTTCCAGTATGAGAGGCACAGGCTGTTGGGGGAATCCTCCATCGTCTTCCCCTCATCCACAGATGCTCAGGATGAGTGTTCTGACAGCTTGTTGTCAAGGTTTCAGAAGAGATGAAAATTGTGAAGTGATCCCTGTGCGGTTAAGTTCTAAAAGGGAAAGCAGGATTATGTGCAGCCAAATCCCTTATAACTCAAAGTTTAAAGGAACCAAAGTTCTGATCTAGCTTTTTGGATTAAGCCATTTCAGGTTGCATCTCTATAATGCAGCTTCAACATTTAGCTTTATGAACATTCATTGTTACACATATTTGGGATGTCGGATCACCCATTCGTAACGTCACATTCAGTAATAGTAATTTAATTTTATGTAACAGCCTTACATGGAGATCCTTTATCAGACAACCCGTGCGACTGCATGGCATTATTGTGCCCCTTTCATAATATTAGATAATAGTAACATAACAGATTCTGACACGTTCCAAATAGACAGCTGTAATCTCCTAAATAGAATAGAATAGAATAGAATATAAAAATACTTTATTCATCCCCCAATGGGGGAATGTCAAATTAGTCATCTAGCTTAAAAAAATTATAAATATTTACAATGATTGTATATTAGACAATAATAATAATAATAATAATAATAATAAAAATACTACTACTAACAATAATAATAAATGACAAAATAGAGAAATAAATAAATTTGAGAAAAACATGTCAGCAGTCACTGTTAAAAAGCCTTATGGCTGTGGGAACAAAGGACCTCCTGAACCTCTGTCCTGCAGCACAGAGAGATGAGCCTCTCACTGCAGCTGCTCCTCTGTCCTGCCAGGATGCTGTGGAGAGGATGTTTATTATTCTCCAAAACAGAATATAATTTCTCCTCATCCGTTGCTCCACCACAGCACTGAGAGGGTCCAGCCTTCTGCCTACAACAGAACCAGCCTTTTTCACCAGTTTGTCCAGGCGCCTACAGTTTTTGTCTGAAGTGCAACTCCCCCAGCAAACAACAGCATAGAACAGTGCACTCTCAATGATAGTGTGATAAAACATGCATATCATATCACTGCAGACATTGAAGGACCTGAGCCGTCTCAGGAAGAAGAGACGGCTCTGGCCCCTCCTGTACACTGCTTCTATGTTGACAGACCACTCCAGTTTATCCAGCAGCACCCCCAGGTATTTGCAGTTCTAAATGCATAAACATAGACATAATCTGCCTGGTTCCATTTATGGTTAAAAGCTTGGCTTGCTAAATTTGGCTGTAAATGCATGGGGATGTGGCTAACAATAAGAAACTAGATTGCAAGAGCAGATGCGTCATTATATCGCCACATAAAAGTTGTTCTACCCTCAAGAGTAATATTAATACAGTTTCAATATTTAGCCTTTCCGTCACAAATTGTTTAGAATATGCATGGTTTCTGAGTATTTTTAAGTGCATGCTTTTAAGGTTTAGATTTTTTGATGATTATTTGAACAATTCCAAGCCTCTGGTTTCAGTTAATTTGCATATAAAAATCAATAGCATACACCTGACCACCAGTTAATTATTAACCATCTCTGTGGTTAATTCTAGCACTCACCATGAAGCACAATAGTCAGTCAGCTGTGTATAATTGGGACAGACAACTGTGGTGTTCGTGATGATTTTTGATGAGTAAAGATACAATGATTTTAGGAATTTAGTGTGTGTTTATGTGCTCTAAAATTAAAATCAAGATTGTAAATGGAGCAATACACACCTCATTTTAGACCCAATCCCAACCAGACTGTTCAAGGAGGTTTTTCCCTTAATTGACACTTCCATATTGGATTTGATCAATCTGTCTTTGTTGACAGGATATGTACCGCTGTAATTAAACCTTCACTTAAAAAACCTACTCTTGATTCAGAATTGTTAGCTAATTATCGACCTATTATCAATCTCCCTTTTATGTCTAAAGTTCTTGAAAAAATAGTTGCAGCGCAACTTTGTGATCATTTAGATATAAATAATCTATTTGAAAAGTCTCAGTCAGGACTCAGAGTGCATCATAACACAAAAACAGCACTGATGAAAGTTACCAATGATCGCCTCTAAGCCTCTGATAGCAGTCTTGTGTCTGTGCATGGCCTGTTGGCATTTGATACGGTCGATCATTTATGAAAGAAACTTGAACATGTTATTGGGATTAAACTAACTGAATTAAGCTGATTTAAGTCATATTTATCTGAAAGATTTCAGTTTGTTCTTGTAAATGAAGAATATTCCTTACACACCAGAGTAAGTCATGGAGTTCCTCAGGGTTCTGTGCTTGAACCAATTCTTTTCACTTCATACGTGCTTCCATTAGGTAACATTATTAGACAACATGGCATAAATTTCCATTGCTATGCTGATGATACTCAGCTATTGTTAAAATCAGGAACATCTTGTCTCACAGTGATGCAGGAAGACTAGTCCATGCATTTGTTACCTCAAGATTGGACTACTGTAATTCTTTATTACTTTATTAAAGCTGCCCCGCATATTCTCTGAAAAGCCTTCAGCTGATCCAAAGAGTTCCAATGAGAACTAACAGGAGAGATCATATTTCTCCAGTTTTAGATTATCTTCATTGGCTCTCTGTTAAATTCAGAATAGAATTTAAGATCCTTCTCCTCTTAATGACCAAGCTCCATCATATCTTAAATATCTCATTTTAAGATATTTTCCTAACAGAGCACTTCGCTCCCAAACTGCAGGTTTGCTTGTGGTTCCCAGAGTTTCTAAAAGTGGAATGGGAGGCAGAGCCTTCAGTTATCAAGGCTAGGCAAGTTTATTTGTAGAGCACAATTCGTACACAAGGCAATTCAAAGTGCTTTACAGCGACATAAAATCCCAAGAAAGCAAATAAAATCATTGTTTTCAGACTGGATTTAAACTTTGTCAGAGTTGAGGCCTGTCTCACATCTTCTGGAAGACTGTTCCAGATTTTACGAGCATAAAACTGAAACGCAGCCTCACCTTGTTTAGTCCTGACTCTGGGCACCAGCAGGAGACCCCTCCCTGAGGTTCTCAGAGCCGTTTGATTACTCAAATGATATTATGTACATGTGCCATTATAGTAGTCATTAACTCGTGTTTCCCTGTTCCAACAGGTATAATTTGAATGGTGTTAAAGTGTTGTTTCCCCTCTTTTCTGTCCTCTCAAACCCCAGCTGGTCAAGGCAGATGGCCACCCTTCCTGAGTCTGGTTCTGCCAGAGGTTTCTACCTCTTTAAAAGGGAGTCGTTCCTTTCCACAGTCACCTCAGGCACGCTCAGGACAGGAGATTGGACTGAAGACAAGTTTCAATGCAATCTGTTGGTTTCCTTAGCTAGTAAATTGTTTTTGAATTGGCTCTATAGGTTTTCTGGAATTGGAATTATTTTGAAATCAATTATGATTACAATGAATTGAACTCCAATTGGCTTGAATTGGACTATATTATTTAAGTGCCTTGAGATGACATTTGTTGTAATTTGGTGCTATATAAATAAACTGAATTGAATTGAAAATTTAATTGAATCATACACCACTCCTGCTACTATTTCCGGGCCAGAATCATCCAACATCAGAAAAATAAAGGCCCTACACATAAAAGAAACAGCTATGGAAAGCATTATAGTTCATCCATTATTAACATGCTGTAAAGACTTGTAATACACGACTGTATTAATATTAATGTAATGTTATATGAAAGTGACAACATTTAATATGCAGCTCATAAGAGTGATAAACAGAAAAAATTAGCTGCAGCTATTTAAATTCCTGCAGCGTGTCAAGACCATTGTCAGGCTCTTGACCCTCACTGAATCATTGAGGTTTCAACCTGGCATCAGTTAAACCATGAAAATCTGAGTGTGTCTCTATTTGTGATAAGGTGGTGTTCCTGCACAATTTATATCCAAATTGTACTGGATTTTATTTTAACTGCATACACACAACTTCTGCTGTCCCATTCCACCCACTCAGCGCAAGGTGTTACTAAAGATGAAAGGGCATGAAAAAGCAGGTGTGTCTGACAAAATTGCAGCTGTTTTCGCTTTGCATCTGCCTCAACAAAGCTTAACCCTTTATCCTCCAGCCAGAGGAGGGATTTATTTGTAGCTTAGTTATAATGGCAGTTTGTTGCTGCGAGAATGTCTTACCATGGGATAGTACAATAGATAGAATATGCTAAAGTCCTGTTGACACCAATGACAAATTATTTCAGCCCATCAGATGATCCTATGTTGAGATATGGTGTTATCTTTTAAAGCAGAGCAGTTTGTACTGCTGCAACATTTCTAGATATGTGGCATTATTTCACTACTTTGGCTTTGAAGATATTGTGTGTTCCACATATGTGGGGCCTCACACAAAGACAAGTATTCTGTGATATCACAAGTAAATCACAAGACGAGTATCATTCTACATTTTCAACGCTTCCGTTTGTTATTTTTTCGTTAACAAATTTCTTGAGAAGATCAAACCCGTCATTGCGACAGGCTGAAGAAGTCTTCCGAACATCTATACTTCCGGAAAAAAAATATCACAGATACATATTTTCATTTGCATCGTGTTTGGTGATAATACTTATAGATTTTATGTAACTTGGCGACAGTACCTATGTTTATGGGATTAAAGGACTCCTAAACTGATAAAGTTCAATTCAATGAAGTATGTTGTCACCCACAACAGATTATTACCCAGTTGGAAAAAAATTATTTTGACTATTCTTGTTAGTTTAGTTGTTTCATTCATGGTTTAGTTGTTCAGTGGGTTAGATGACAGTATGAAATGTCTCTAGCCATTTTCTCCTTTTTAAGGTTTGCCAGCTAATTTACCTGATTGGCTGGTTTAAACCCTTAGCTGTAATAGGTTTTAGAGTAAGATGGGAAAAAGGTCCAATAACAAAAACCTCAGTAACCAGAAAAAAACTGTCAAAATTAGCAGCAGTTGGACAGCCAACACTTAAAACCCCATTCGGCTACTAACATAAGTAAGAAGACTCAAACACCGTATATGAAATTGTGCACTCGTGTGTTCGGTGTTAAGAGATTTATATACCATTAGGTACATCAAATAGGAGTGTCTCTTTCTGTGCATGCTGAAGTATATATAAAGCTGAAATGAGGGAGATAGTTAAGTGCTGAGTAGCAAAAGAGCAAGTGACAAGTAACTCAACAAGGGAAGGACATGCACCTCCTCATTAAAAAAAAACTGGGACACAATTCCTGAGGGTGTAACAACACTAACAGTACAGAACAAGCAAGAAAAGAGACAGCTCTGTACCTGCAGACACACCTCTCATATATATATATATATATATGAACACTGTATATCTGCTTTATGAGTAACATTGTATTTCTTTCTGTGTGCTTGGACTTGGATGAGTGTGCTCTGTGTTTCTGTGTGCGTGCATGCAATATGTCAGAGATATTCTTGTCAGCTTGTAGCAGAAGTAGACTGCTAACATGTCTGACAAGAGATGATTGTCCAATCTAATGGATATCTGGCTGTCTTGACACCAATCTGGCATCAATTTATGGATCAACTATAGCAGAGTGGACTAAAACACTTGAAATCCTGCTGGTCTAGACGTGGGTAGTTGTGCTTTGAGTGTTTGCCTACCAGCATTTTCTTTATACAGCATGTTTTTCTATTTAGTATGAGCAAATAATCTCTCCTATGCACTTTACTGTGTCCAGCAGTGATTTATACCAAAGCCTTACAATATATTAATCAACCCTGTGCACTCATGAATAACGTTGTAAGAATTTTACACACCATGAGGTGCAACGGAAAGGAGTGTCTCTTCCCTTGTTATGTTGAAGTTAATGTATCAATTAACAGACATTAAAAACAATTCTAATTTTATGATTTCAAAATACCCATGACTAATTCTTAAGAACATTGGAAATTCTTTCTATAAATGATCAAAAATTGTTTTCAAGGCATTTCTAGGGTTTTATTTTCAACTTACGGGGTACTTCACACCAAGATGAACCTATATCGTAAATCTTTATAGGACATTGCACATTATAGGATCACCTTGATTCGAGATTAGCCCTTTTACAACGTTTCCTTTTGTGAGTGCGAAGGGGAATGGTTGTTTGATAAGCCAAGGAAGCAGTTATGGCTCAGTGTCAATGCATCACTGCCTTAAGGGAAATGTCATTGAAGGAGTAAGTGCTTCCGGTGGCCTAACACTTTGAAAGTGTAGCTGTTTTTGTCATACTTCTTTTCAAAAATGGTGTCCAGAAGCACACTTTTCTTCATGTTAGATAACACGTACTGCAGTTGTGTCTTAATGGAGGTAAATGATCTAATAGTTACAGCTGATATGGAAAACTTGGCTTTAAGGCATATCTGTGTCCACTATTATTATTGAAAATGCTTGAGGGCATATAGTTAAAGAATATGACTGAAGTGTTCATTTTTGAAAAAAAAATTCAATAATTCATATTTTTTAAATCTCACTGTTTTGTTAATCTTTTATCTTTCCTTTTTTTTAAATATTCATGTAGACTTTTTCTCCAAGCCCCTTCATTACATATCATACACATTTGTGTTGTTGTTGGAAATCCTCATAATGTAGAATTCTGCTAACTGCAAATCTAAGGATCTGTAAGAAGACAGGGAAAAGTCATAGCAAAGATTTCATCCATACCATCATATATTTTTTTCATACCCAAATCGTAACTTTCTCAAGGTGTTTACTTAATATGATGGGGAATTATGACTAAATTTCTGAAAACTGTTGGAGTTATTTTTACAAACATGCATGCATTAGTGCATTTTTTTTTTTTTTTATCATATGAATTGGCTGTTATCAGCATGTATGTTTATATTGATGTCAAATTGATTTAGAGTAGTCATGATAAAAAAACGAGAGATTAAACTGTACCCTGTGTACACAGTTCATCCAGCTGGTTACAGGCTATTCTCACCTCCTCTGAGTATAATAATCAGACAGAAACCCATTGTCTGCAACTATTGTCGACGTGACTCTTATACATATGAGACCAGTGTAGCATTGTCGATGCAGCTCGGCTTTCTGGAGGTTGACCTTTTTCCATGGATTAATAGGTTTTATGCTGGCAGCATTAATAAACAATTTCTTGGTTTCCACATTGGGTTAGTGAGCAGTCACTCTGCATATTAATGAATCATCCTCCTCATATGAACCTCCTCTCACCTACTTTTAGGCAGCTGTGCTGTGTAATGTCAACCTTTATGATTTTTTTCTAAAAAAGTCTTGTTTCAGGGTGAGTCCCTTTGCTCCTGATTTAAAAAGCAATTCAAGGCATTTCAGGGCTTTTTCAGAGGCTTATCAGGGCTTGTAAAACTCACACTCTCTCAGCCTGTTTGTATCTGTTTCCTCTTTTTCTTATTATTCTTCCCTGGATCCCTCCTTTTCCCCCTAGTCACATCACTGGTCAGTCTTTTCTTTTTCTCAGGGTCAAGTCATTCTCGTTCGCTGTGACTCTTCTTTATTTCCGTCCCTGTCTACTTTGCTTTGCTGACGGGGGCTGATTATTTAGGGCTGAGCAGTTTTGGCCCTTACACTGTCTGTGGCCAAGGTCAATTATGGCCTTCTCATTCAGAGCATGACCCATTTTAAGCCAGGGATCCACTGATGTGGAGCACCAATTGGGGGAGATCGAGAGGGTAGAAAATCAACCCTTTGCTGCCTCGAAAATTATTCGATTTTCCACTGGTGCATGTTGTGCCTGAATCTCATTTTCTTTGTTCTGCTTCAATGTCACCCATATTTCCCCAAAATACCAGATGTTAGAATGTAAGGGTAGCATTGCCTTTTGTTTATTTGCTTCTTTGAAATTATTAGAATCGCAAGCTTAGAGTCTCTGTGTGGCTCCATGTGCCCAACTCTCAAAGACGGTTTAATTGCCAAATTTGCCTAATATTGTGCCACAGTAACACAAAAACAATACAACTAAGCGGTGTTATCTTCAAAAAGTCTACTGACACTGAGATTAAAATTAACAAACAAGTTAACTTCTGTTATGGCTACTTATTTTCCTATAGGTTTTTTTCCTATAGTCTTGCTCAACACCGGTGTTGTTGACTTTATTTCGTACTCTCTTGAACAACCTGTTTTTTGATTATATGAGATAATTTGATCTTATGGTACTGTACTGTAAACATGCTGATTAGATTGTCCTCGCGGTGTTTTCATGGCGGTGGCAAGAATTTGGAGAAGATCTTTTCCATGAAGTGTACAATCAGAGGTCAGCAATTCAGCCGTAATGTCTGTATACTCTGCTTAGTTGTCTGCCTTCTTTTGACGGTGTAATCAAATATGGAGAAATAACTACAGGAAAATAAGAAGCACATTTTTTTGTGACAAGACAAAAACATAAAAGCATTCAATTTCCCTGCTCACGCACTTAAAAAACAATCAGCAAACAATACATATGCCGTCAGCTGCATTCACTGCTCTCAGATACAAATGATGCTGATGACGACGACTACCAATCTCATTCCACAAACAAACCACCTCCACATGCCCAGCCTCTGTAAAATGCCATGTGAAGGCATTTGATTAGCCACAATTATGGCCCTGGCACAAGCTTGTATGATTATTCAAGGCTGTTTTATAGGCATTACATAAATAATAATTGCTGCACTAAACCTAGACTTCTATTGGAGAGATGATTCTTATTAGGCAAGGCAAGGCATCTTTATTTATATAGCGCATTTCATACCACAGGCAACTCAATGTGCTTTACATAAAGACAGTTTCAGTTTACATAATTACAGCAGTCAACCATAGCCAACATATCTCACTGCAACAGATCACCACTCTGATGTTTTGATGACTACACTAATAGCTTTGACTGTATTCAACTGGAACTGATCATGCTCCTCTTTTGGAGTTTTCTGACATGTCAACTGTTGCATCCTGCTTTTGTGCCCTATACTCAGAAATACCCAGAAGTCCTACAACAAAGAAAGAAAGCACATACAGCCGGGAGTTTTTTAGGATTATTATTGTTTTTTTGTCTCTTACTGTTCAGCTCTTCTGTCAACTGAATATTATGCAGAGGATAAGCTTTAATGAAAGTAATTCATGTAGCAGGCGTTGCTTTTATTCAAAGCAACTTACAAGTGAGGACTCTAACAGTCTTTTACTTCATCAGCTTCTACTTTGCTGTACTTTTGGAACACATTACAATGCTCATAACATTATAGCCACGACAAATATTTTGAAAAAAAAAACAACTTACGTTATATTAAAATGGATATTGCACCAACATTGATCCATCTTCTGTCTGTGGTCTCTCAGACGTACACAAAGGATTGTGGTGTTTTAAGACTGCTGAGGATACACAGAAGCATCCTTGAAATTTCACAGAATGAAGGGCTAATTCCTTAGATTGTTCTTTGACATTGGAACAGTCTATCAGCGAGACTTGATGACGTTGCCACCCTAGAAACGGCGTCCATTTGTCCTTCCTTGACTTTGAGGAGCACCTGTAGGCTGGAGATCAAAGCAGTCTCCTTCTGGTTGTTAAGGAAACCACTTTATTTTCTGAGCTCTACCAGCCTGTGTTTGAAACTGATCTGAGAAATAACTTCCTGTGCTGCTATACAGGACATTTATTAAGAGAAAGCCTCTACCACTGCAAAATGTTTCTGATGCACTTAATCTATTTTCCTTGCAACGCTTTCTTTCACTACTATGATGAGACTGAAATATCTCAACCGCCTTTGGTGGACTGTAGATTAAATTTTGTGTCGACAGTCATCGCTCCAAAAGATAAATCCTACTGACCCGTCCAATCACTGATGATGTAATGTTTGGAATTTAATCAAATGGCTGACAAATCTCTTTTGTATATTGTAATGAACTGTGCATTGTGTTTATACCAGAGCATGAATCAGGTTTCAATTTAGCCAGACCCATTTTTCCATTGACAAGTGTTTCAATATGATTTATACAGTATTGCACTTCTAAACATCAGGATTTGCTCCATAGAAGTACACTTCAAAATAACTTCTGACTATCAGTTTAGAGCTTGTTTGTAATTTACTGAAAGTAATTTTTTTCTGAAAAAAAAGGAAAAGAAAAATAAACAAACAAAAATGTTTATGACTCATCCTGCACTTGGAGGCATGTACTATTTTGTATCCAGCTGAACATTTTCTTGATTTTAGAGTTTATGAGTTCTGGCAAAAGTTTAGGAGTGATGGTGTGGTTGCTTGCTCCAGCCAGTGGAGTCGAGCAATCAGAGCAGACTGTTTCTGAGAGTGGGTGGCATCCTTTGCTGTTGTTTTTATTGGAAACATGTTAGTATGAAGCAGCAAATAGCAATGTGCTGATTTTTTTATTACCAAACTTTGATTCGTCAACTTCTTGAACTGACGCAAATTTTCATACAGACATTTGTTATTCATTTCTCATCATTTGTTAATTAGCATCTTTAGTTCACAATAGCAGAGCAATTGTAAATATTATACAGTTTGCCTGTTCATACAGAAATTAGGATATATGTCAGTTTGAATTCTTGTATAATTACTTCAGAGACTCCAGACTTTGACTTTGAAAAAAATCACAGCAGCACGGGGTAAATCAGAAGTTGTTACATACAGTGCCAGTGGTTCTGTTAACCAGCTCAGTGTGAAAATACTCTCAACAGATGTGTCGAAGTTCTCCATTGTGATGACTGTGCTTTGATTAATACACCAGAATGAATGCCTTTATTTTTAGCAAGGCAGGGCAGACAGTGTGGAAATGCTTTTTATTACCCTTCTGGTTGGAGATGAATTGGTAACAGCAGAGAGAGATGTGGTGCCTCAGTGTTCTTTTTTCATCGCCGGATTGAGTTGTAAAGGATAGAGAATCACTTGATTATTCATCATTCGCGCAAAGTCCGGAAGTCATATTCTGATAGTTGAAAGCAGACATGTTTGCAAGAAGAATGGTCCACTCCTAGCTTTGTCATTTAAAAAAAAGAAAAGAAAAAGAGGAACCAGCAAACTAAATCTGGAAAGATATCTGGGTCCTTGTGTCCTGGTGTCAGAGCCTAAGAATATATACTTTCTACCGGGAGCATGAGCTAATCGGCAAAATGAGTGCTCTTGCATCTGATGTCAAGGTTAAGACCAAGGATAGAATGAGAGTTGCATTTCACTGAAGATGATTATAGCCAGGAACACTCTGCAATGATCATCCTTTTCCAGAGAAGGACAAGAATCAAGTTCATTTCACCTGGCAGTTTCTGTATTCACCACAGCCCTATTCTGTACAGTGTCGGTATGAAATAAAAGTGACGGTTGTACTGGTGATCTCCATCCTATAAATTATTAATCTTACATCTGTTTCATTCTTTCACAGTGTGAAATATGAATCATTCATTGGAGTTAACTTGAATGTATTGCACATATATTATAGCTGAATGAAATCTTATTTGCATTGTTTTTGGGCTATTTCTTTATTTTTCACGAGCTCCGTGCTGCTTTTGTTCATCTCTGCAGGAACTCTTTACAGCGGAATGCAAATTCAAAGAGTCTGTGTTCGAGAACTACTATGTGATCTACTCGTCCATGTTGTACAGACAACAGGAGTCGGGGAGAGCATGGTTCCTCGGGCTCAATAAAGACGGCCAAGCCATGAAGGGGAACCGAGTGAAAAAAACAAAACCAGCTGCTCACTTCCTGCCTAAGCCATTAGAAGGTATGTAATGAATGCACATTAGAGCAAATGGGATTAAAGTACAACATGTTTGGTTTCAGAATTTACAATAGATACGTCAAATGTTGCAATTCCTTCAGTGTGTATTAGCAAAATTTACATTTTCTTCGCATTTTGTCTTCACGCCTTAGTCCCTTAAGCACTTAGCTATCAGTGTTGCATGAACCCTTGTTACTGCTCTGTTTTCTTTTTGCAACAGAAAATATAACAATCTTTAGATATATGTAATAATGTGTAATAATAATAAATAATAATTAAAACAAAGAATATTCAGCTTTGCCAAATTCACCCTTCTTATTTTACAAGACAGTCGTCTTATGACTATGATCCAACTATCAGTTATCTGGGATGTCTAGAGCATTGGTAATTGTTTGTCTCTCATATTTTTGGGTGTGTAACGCAACGCCGGCCTTGTCAGACACCGTCAATGTCTTTTACGTCGGCAATGCTATATCGACATCGGTCATAAGTGATAAGCTCTGTAGCGGAATGCTAGAGAAAGAACAAGGAGAGAGGTGGCTGAGGCAACAGAAAACAAACACAATTTCTTTTTTGCTTGTGATCTTCATTTCTTCAAAATAAGCAACATTTTTCACAATAATGCGGCCATGCTGAGTGAAAAGACCAAGTATTAATAATGGCTTAAAAGCAATTGGATCCGTATGGCATTGCTGAGATACTCAAAGCACAAAAGGCAATGACTATATTTTTTGGCAGTCTTCCAGTTTCCATTATTGCATAATATACATACAATTGCCCCCTTCTGCACTGGTGAGCCATGTCTTCTTGCACAAACGCATATCGTACATTCTTGCCTGAAGTTCACTTGCTGGTTTTTTTTCAGGAGACGCAGCAGGAAACATCTCGTCACTGCTGGTTCTACATTTTTGGTGTATAGGAGCCTTTTTACTGTGACTAAATCTAAGACTCGGTTTTATGTTTAACAATGCTACAGTTACTGTACGTATAACCTTTAGTATGTCTGTATTTGCTTGCTGATTCACTGTTTTACTCATGAAGGTTAACAGTTTAGAAGACAAGGCAGCTCTTTATGTTTAGTATAAAATGGCGATAGTCCTGTTGATCACTCTCAGCTTTCCATAATTTTAAACAAGGAAATCAAAGTGAAGTGCCCTTTCAATACAGCTGTAGTGTAGTAGCAGAAAAATTATGAGACTTTTGTTGCCTTTTCTTTTTCTATTTTAATAGAATCAGTTATGATGGAGGAATGTGACTCAGGATAGTAGCTCAAAGCCGAGTTATTCAAAGCATGTGTCAGCTTTTAGCCATCTGTAAATTGCAAGTTTTTTTTTTTTCCTGCCCTGAACCTTTAAAAAGGAAACAAGAGTAAGTGTTGCTGGGGGGGAGGGGTAAACTCAAAAGGGCAATGAAGTATTCTTGCTAACAGCTTTTCCCCCTTTCTCTCTGCTCTCTTTTTTTTCATGCCTGCTCCTCCAGTTGCCATGTACAGAGAGCCATCGTTGCATGATGTAGGAGAGACAGTGCCCAAGGCAGCAGTACCTCCCAGTAAAAGCACAAGTGAGCCGGCAGTGATGAATGGAGGCAAACCTGTCAGCAAGCCCGACAAACCTGCCACATAGCCAAGCCCGAGCAGTGTGTGTACGTTGAGGGGAGGAATGTGACGGAGGCAGGGACTCCAGACCCTCTTTTTTCATTGGATCACATCTAAGCGAACCTCCCTTCCTTTATTCTCTCGCTCCTCCTCCTCCTCCCTTTTTCCAGCTGTCTCCACGCAGGCAGATGGATTCTGGGATGGCTGAGTTTGTTCAGCACAGGAGGGAAGAGGACCTCTGATCATGGAATGCCTTTAGATTCCTCTGAAACTGTGAGAATTCATGGGAATAACATGTTTCACAATGATGCTTGTGGTACTTTGCTTGATTACAGTTTGTCCAAAAAAACTCCCTCTCTCTATAATGCCCTGTTGCAGCAGAGTTGGTGTATCTTCAAATCTATTTTCTATACCACAGTTCACCAGCTATGTTCTGGGATAGAGACTGTATAGCTAGAGTAAATATTTGGACTATTGTCCTATATTTTTTACAAGTATGTTCCCCTCTCCTTCTCTTTCTATTTCTGGTCACACATTTTTCTTCTCTTTGTCAAGGAACATAGAAATGATAAACACATTTTGCAAGGGAGTTGTGTTATTTTCTAATACATGATGGTAGATGTGGCATATAAAAAGAAAACATATAAGAGCTTGAAAAAGTCCAAATTTACTTTTTGCCTAGAACATGCACACATTTAAAAACAGTCACACAAAATTTGTGTGGCAAATCAGAGACGCTGCTTTTTAACAGCCCATACAACACACTGGAGGATGGCAGACAGCTCCTGCAATCACAGTTGATGAAGTGCTAATTACCGCCACTGCAATCAATGCGAGGAGCTCCCTACACACATACGAACACACACACATTTTTAAACAGATGTGTGTGTGGGTGGGAGAGCGCTGCAAGGAATGGTGTATACATATCACTATCTATGTCCCACCAGCGTTTCAGCCCGCCTTCTCTGGTAAATAGAAATCCTGAAATCTATTTTTCTTTAATCTTATTTCAGAGCGTGGGCTCTAGGAATATCTCTAGGCCTTGTAGGCCTCTGTCCCTTACTCGCAGACTTTTATTGGACTATGAGGCAAGGGTTGTGGCTTTGACTTAGACAGTCTATAATTGCAGCACTGGCAGCCATCTTATGGCAATGTCTACTTAAAGCAAAGAAAACAACATGGCTGAAAACCAGTAGGGGACATTTATACTGGCTGCATCCCTATTTGGTTCAGCAAACTAACGCATGGACAAGGTTAATATTGTGTTCTCTTTTTGCAGCAGTTATACAAGCGATGGCTTATAATGCAACATTTTCACTGTATAAAACTTAGGGAAAATGACATAACTTTTTAAATGACTAGATATTATTATTATTATGAGAGGATTTGTGTCCTAGCTCAGCATGCAGAGTCCAGTATTGATCATCTTGGCCTATTACGTGCCTGTTTGGACCTTGATTCCCGGCATGCAAAAACAAGATCCCAGTCCCCACTGGGCCAAAGGTGCCTCACTCACCCGATAGATCCATGTAGATAACACGTAGCATTACTCATGAAAAAAAAAATCACACTCAGATGTATCCACTCTGAAACGACCAAAGTTTTTTTTTTCCATCCCGAGTCTAAAAAAGGATAAAAAAACACTGAACAAATCTTTAAAAATCAGATTCTCTCTCAGATGCAGTTCATCAAGCTTTCACTGTGATATAATTTCCTTTGTTTGAAAGAATCAACTCTGCTTGGACCAGCAAGGGTCTTGACTGATGTCATTTTTGGATGAAGTACATATACAATGAATTAATCACATGCATGTATTTTCTATAAGGAATAAGGCATGGGGGATTGCTCTTCGCTCTGTGTGAGCAGAGGAGCACTGAAGTTCAGTGTAGGAGTTGAATGGGCATGTTGTAGGCTTCAGTGCACACTTAATATCTGAAGGTAATCCACTGCACTTTGTTTTGCATTCATCTCGACTGTTAGCGATTTATTAAAGGTCTATCTGATCAAAACATTTATTACATCTTGCTTTAATGATTTTTTTCCTAATAGTTTTAATAGATAAGATTTAGAATATTTAGTAGATTGTTGCTGTATGCTGCTAAAAGTTCAACTCTATTAAGAAATTCATTTGGTGAATATAACTCTGAGTTTATTGGGATTATACATAACCATTTCCTATTACAGCACATCAAAGAACATTAGCTACATGCCACTCTGTATAAAGTTGTTACTGCTATAACAATAACTGCACACACCTACACTCTCGCACAGGAGCTGGACATTGCTGTAGTTGTATTTGGGGCTGACGTTTTGCCCTTATTACAGATAGTCATCCTCCTCTCTTACAAATTCTACATGATGGGCTGGTTACCACTCCAGCCCTTCTCCAGTCCTGTTAACTGGTTCCTTTGAGGGTGACATTATTTTTGTAACTGACCGGTGTGTAAATGTACATCTCTGTGGCCACCTTTCTTTTTTTGTTTGTCCTCATTCCCCTTGTATACGGGTCGTGTATGTGATGTCGTCTCCAGATCCCAGTCACTTTTACTTTGTTCTCCCTCTCTTCAAATGTGTTACAAGGATATTCTAGAAACTTTGTTGCTTCTGTTTTCAACCTCTTATTTTGTATGTTGTCCCATCTGTAGCATGGGGAGAGGATGGCATTGATGAACTGCATGTAGTAGGCTATGTCTATCAAGAACTGTTGGTATGTACTGCTAATTTTACATATATGCAATGAGTTTGTCTACACTATACAGTTTATGTTTGTTGTATACATATATACAACACATTGAATAAAATATTTATGTAAAGGTGTACTGTAATGTCAGTAACTTGATACTTAATGCAATATAGCGTGCAGTATATTATTGCACCTGTCATTTTTGATGGGACAAATGGGGTTGGCTAGTTTAAGCATGAAAAAGGCCAAAGTAGAATTGACATGACATTTTCTTTGTGACTTCTTGTTGGTCCTCTTTTCAAATGGTGACTGAGCTCTTGTGTCAACGCACATCTCATCCCCTGATACCACCTTTTGAGGTGACATGGACATCCAGCATGCCACAACCAAACTATGTATGCCCTTCTCTTTGTTTCCTCAACTTTAATCTTATCACTTCTAGGATAGTGTAGATTTACATGGCAGATGATTTGGTTTGATTTCCTTGTGGAGAAGAATAGGCACTATACAATTATTTATTTTCAAAAATATATACAATATACCATGGCAAGTATGTCCATCAGAATTATGTCATGTTATAACAAATTTGTAACCATATATGATTAAGGTCTTCGCATTGTTTTCCATGCAAAATGTTGTGTTATGCGGCACATTTATTGTTTTATTATGAAAAAGAAATAAAAACTTCAAAGAGCAACCTCTGCCTTGAGCTTTTGAGCAAGCTTTCAATCTAGTTTGGGAATGACATACAAATTGATATTAGTTAAAAACATAGTATTGCAAATCTCCTTTGTATGCAACTCAATAATACAATATGTTCTCTTTCCAGCATTTGGATTTGTAATTTACCTGCATCCTATTATTGTATGTTACCATCTGAAATATGTAAGCTTTCCTATTCAATATAAAAAAAAATAATCATACATAAAAAGAAATTTTGAAAACATAAATGACACAATGGAATATGTTTCAAACAAACAAACACACTTTGGTGTCTGGGCTGTGATGTTAAAACGGTTTGGTCATGACTGGCAGTGGTGCTCTTCAGTACTCTGCTCCCACCCAGATTTCACAAGCGTTCCCTGTCCAGCCTTCCCAGCACTCACAGTTGCCACAGTTGCACAACCCATTCCCTGTGAGAAGATGTGAGAAAAGAAGTTGAGAATTAAAAGAGCTGTGCAATCACGCCTGACCTTTAACAAGACTCCTCTTTTCACACCCTGCTTTCCTGGCTCTCTGATAGGGGGGATGGAAGACAGCCATATTGCTCAGAACGGTTTTAGGTTTTCCACTGTATTTGCTCAAAGAGCACAGGAAGAAACTGGTTTGATTATTTACAGTTTGATTATAACTTTACATATTCATCACATTGGTACAAAGCTTAGATGTCTCAAAAATCATTAATTTGATGGTGATACAGCAAAGCAAAAGTGTTTAATTGACAAAAGGCTTGTAGCCAGCCACATTTATTGTACACTCAATGATAAAGTAAGACGCACTGAGAGAATAAATCTCAGGGAGGAGCTTGGGGTAGAAGAACATAGAACATTCAACTTTAACATTCAACTTTAAGAGTGTTATCTGCTTCAATCTTTTAGGAAACAGGTCACCAACACAAACGTAAGGCAAAATAAAAAAATATCTATTTTTTTTCATTTAAGTGGATCTGAGGTCCTTTATTAGACAGTCGGAATGAAACAAAATTTTTTTGTAGCAGTTAGAAACCGGGACCTCTACTAACCCTGTAAAGAAGACGACCTCTGCTGTCATACAGTTGAGCAGACGTATCTAAAGCAAAATATCTCTGTGGGAAGTCAGATATTAAGAAATAGCTAAATGAGGCAACATTGATTTAGGGAAGAAGTATAAACAGATATCCTGAGCTGAAGTCAACATGTGGTTTTCTGCAGAAATTGCGCGGGTTGACTTCAACCCATTAAAAGATAAGGTCTTCTTACTTCATGCTCTTTTTTTTGTAACAAAACTCCCCTGTAAGGCCAAAATCACCATCTTCCTTACCCTGTACATAGCATTCAGCCAAGAGCTAAAGTTTGCATTGAAGATACAAATCTATAAAAACAGGAAATAAATTGTTCAAGACTCATTAATCCTACAACTTAATGATATGTATTCTCAAACAGGACTAAATGTTAGATTTACTGGAAAAGACTTTTATCTTTAGATTAACACCTATTTGGTGAGTATTAACAGAGGAAGATATATGAACCTACAGAGCCCATGGTCAGTGTCACATGACGCTATATTATTGTATACTGTAATCTAAAGATTTCAACAACAATGGAGCTTCGTGGCACAAAAGAATAAGATCTATCAGATATTAACTCCACAGATGATATTCCAGTTCATTGTTAATTCAGTTATGGTTTGAATGCCCTTGTGGGATTTGCCTGACAAGAATATCACCATATCAGTATAATCATCTCGTTAGAAATCATAGAGTGAGCCTCTATGCTTGTGGTTCAAGCTCTTCTGCATTTGAAGTGAGACATTTAAAGAATGGTGCTGGTTTTATTGAGACTTTACTCAAACCAATTGGGTCACACTATTCTATGATAAATAAATATTTTTGGTGATTGTAGCAGTACTTCCAGTAAATTATGACATCGTAAAAACACAAGTAGACAGTGCTGCATGATACCGAAATATTGTAATTTATTTCTTTATGCTTATAACAGCTTAACAGAAGCTTTTGTCTCTTCTCTGAAATGTTTGCTGGAATGATTGTATTCGGTGCATGAAATTAACCAGTGGGCATTTCTAATATGCTACATTTTCCACATCACTCATCATTTGTATGTGTAATGAGAATCAACAGCTTTGACGGATCCATGAAATCCCTGGATGCAGAGTCATTTCTTGGCTAACTTGCCAAACATTTCTTTTTCAATCATTACAGTGGTAGAAAGAGAAAGGACTCAATCACTGCTATCTGATGGGAAGAAGCACTGGGTGTGTTATTAATCTAAAGGTTTTATCCCCTCTCTGGAATTGACTTTTCATGCAAAACACCCCTCCATTAAAGTAATTCTCATGGACAAGGTTCTTTTCACATTTATGCAGTAAGCAGTAATGGAAGTCAAGAACAGTTAACAGATGTTGCGAGTTGTTTCCTTCATTTGCGTTCTGTTTTTGAACATTTTTAAGCAGGATTGGTGTGAGTTTGGGACTACTGATGCTCATTTGAATGACATTAAGGCTGACATTTGGAGGCATGAAGTCATGATGAGAAACACTTAACAGTCACACAGACTTTGACAGGCCCTGGGGCAAAAATCATTAAGCGTATACAAAGCTTTCCACTATCAGTGGAGAGGCCGTAGCTCTTGTGGATAAACTATATAGAGGCATGTTTCATTAGAAATAATTTCACTGTGTTTCACGCAAAAATAAAAACAGCGGTTCATGCAAGAGGGATTTTCACTTGTGTTGAAATTGCCCACTCATTCACTCACTGTGCAGTATTCAATATATGCATATATTTGTTTCTTTTTTTTTTCTTTTACCTGAATTAGCAGTGCTTCAGAATCATGCGCCATAAATCTAGTTTCTTGTCACGAAACACCGTTGGAACAGGTACACAAATCTCAGGTCATATGCAGCAGAAGTTTGATGTTTTTAGTTGAGAATATGTTGTCGTCTTTCTCCACAATACTTATATAATACTATTGTCATATATAAGTACATTTATAACTTGTTTTTTATTTGCACTGTATCCACCTTCGCAAGCACTGACCACAGCTGTAACTATACAACCATTCAATACACTAATGTTGAAATAATTATATCTATAAAAAGGAATTAAATATGCCAAAACATAGCTGTTGTGAAACACCTCTTGATAGAGCCACTGTGAACCCATCATGGCTTGCATTTGAATATATATATATATATCAAAGGGGGGGCTGTATCCCAACTTATTCCTAACGTATTTAGTGTTTAGACTGAGCAACTTAAGTTTAAAATTTGGCTCCTCTACTTTTTTCTATTAATTATAACTTCAAAAGTCCTGCCTTTCAAAGATAAAACAAGATTAAACACCAGCTGCGATGTCAGGAATATTATGGGCTCTGGCCAAGAACCCAATGACACTTTTTCAAATACAATGCATAGTTAGGGGCCGCTGCACTCTTTTACTCAGCTCTTGATAATGTATAACTTTAAGCCTCAATAACAGTTGCTTGCGACTCTCTTTTTAAAACCAGCATCAGCTGAGGAACAGAGGTCTTTTTGTATTTCTACACATTTTACTACTTGTATAAAGTTACATAAAATGGTTTATACTAATGAAAGCTATTTTTACCACAGAAAATAAAGACAAGGAATTATGGGAATTTCAGTTATATATAAAACTGGTGAGAAAAATATTGTCTTTCTGTCTTGAATATTGAATGCTTTGCTGTTTTTCCTGAAAAAAATAATCAGTTTTTTTAAGAACTAGTTATGATCTTTATGTAGTATTTATGACAACTTTTGTCGTTACAATAGTATAATTATATCGCTACATCGCACTTTTAAAGCTGCCTTTTAAAGACAATGCATCCTGTTGTTGAGGTATTTGTAGATGTTTTCTCATTAATAAGGTCTGTCCCAGATTAAACTACATTTTCGATTAGGTCCCTCTGCCATCGTGTCTTTATGGATTGGCTCCCTCATTTCTGAGAACATCGAGTGAGTGTGTTTCATTACCTGTGCAGATGAGGCCATCGTGTTTATCACACTGTCTGTCGTCACATTCACAATACTCTCCAGACACCCACCATTCTTGGGGAGAGCAAATGCACTGGCCACAGTGACAGGAACCTATAAAACACACACACAGAGACACACAAACAAACACACACGTAACATTTTGTCATTTAAGCTGAGACATTTTGACTTTGTGTATTTTTGTATTACGTTTGTATGCCACCCACTTTGTACATTTCTTTTTTCCTCTTTTTTCAATGACAACTGTTTGTATTCTCTTCAATCTTTCTTTGCTTTTTTTTTCTCTATCACAGAAGATTAATACTTTTGGTCAGTGAGGACAGAGATATTCCCTGAGGAAACAGCTACTAATACACTTTTACCACCAGGGTGCCAATCCACCCAGGCTTTAAACCTCCTCTCTTCCCCATCAGGGTATATTCTTCTCTCTCTCTCAAGGGTAGCAGCAGGATAACAAGATATTAAGGTCCGGTAGAGAGAAACAAATCCTGGCTGCTTCATTTTTTTTACCCACATGGGCTTGGTAACAGGAAGCGACAATGGAAAAAGAAGGCAGATGGAGAATGGAGAGTAATAGAGAGTGAAACAGGTAAGAGAGAGGTGAGACGGGGAAGAAGAAGAGGACAATGAGGCTTCTGCTATCTGAATTTAGTGAAGCGTGGAGAATGAACATGCTCATCTTCATTTTCCAGCAAAGCTCGGCTCTGAAGAGTTGGATTCACTTCTGCACACCAGAGAAGGTATACCATTATGCGGGGTCCTTTGTTAGAAACACCTTTGCCATATACAGTGCATTCGGAAAGTGTTTAGACCGCCTTAAATTTTTCACTATTTGTTATGTTGCAGCCTTATGTTAAAATCATTTAAATTCATTTTTTTCCCTTTCAATCTACACTCAGCACCCTATAATGACAGCACAAACACAGAATTATAGAAACTTTTGCAAATTTATTAAAAAAGAAAAACTAAAATATCACAAGAACTTAAGTATTCAGACCCTTTGCTCAGTACTTAGTAGAGGCACCTTTTTGAGTCAGTACAGCCATGAGTCTTCTCGGGAATGATGTAACAAGTTTTTTCACACCTGGATGTTGGGATTTTCTGCCACTCTTCCTTGGAGATCCTCTCCAGCTCTGTCAGGTTGGATGGGGAATGTTGGTGGACAGCCATTTTTAGGTCCCTCCAGAGATGTTCAATTGGGTTTAAGTCAGGGCTCTGGCTTGGCCATTTAAGGACATTCACTGACTTATTCCTAAGCCACTCCTGCGTTAATTTGGCTGTGTGCTTCAGGTCATTGTCATGTTGGAAGGTGAACCTTCGGCCCAGTCTGAGGTCTTGAGCACTCTGGACAAGGTTTTCATCCAGGATATCTCTGTATTTTGCAGCGTTCATCTTTCCTTGAATCACAACCAGTCGCCCCGTCCCTGCAGCTGAAAAACACCCCCACAGCATGATGCTGCCACCACCATGCTTCACTGTTGGGATGGTATTGGGCAGGTGATGAGCAGTGCCTGGTTTCCTCCACACATACCGCTTAGAATTAAGACCAAATATTTCAATCTTGGTCTCATCAGACCAGAGAAGCTTCTTTCTCACAGTCAGGGAGTCCTTTTGGTGTTTTTTTGCAAACTCTATCCGGGCTTTCATGTGTCTTGCATAGAGGAGAGGCTTCCGTCTGGCCACTCTGCCATATAGCCCAGATTGATGGAGGGCTGCAGTGATGGTTGTCTTTCTGCAACTTTCTCCCATATCCACACAGGATGTCTGGAGCTCAGCCAGAGTCGTCTTTGGGTTCTTGGTTACCTCTCGCACCAAGGCTCTTCTCCCCCGACTGCTCAGTTTGGCCGGACGGCCAGCTCTAGGAAGAGTCCTGGTTGTCTGAAACTTCTTCTATTTGAGAATTATTGAGGCCACAGTGCCCTGCAGTCGAAATTCTTTTGTAGCCTTGGCCAGATCTGTGCCTTGCCACAATTTTGTCTCGGAGCTCTTCTGGTAGTTCCTTTGACCTCATGGCTCTCATTTTACTCTGATATGCACTGTGAGCTGTAAGGCCTTATATAGACAGGTGTGTGCCTTTCCAAATCATGTCCAACCAATTTAAGTCAGCACAGGTGGACTCTAATAAAGGGGTAGAACCATCTCAAAGGTGATCGAAAGAAATGGACAGCACCTGAGTTAAATACGTAAGTGTCACAGCAAAGGGTCTGAATACTTATGTTCACATGATATTTCAGTTTTTCTTTGTTAATTAATTTGCACATTTTTTTTAAATTCTGAGCTTGTGCTGTCATTATAGGGTGCTGAGTGTAGATTGATGGGAAAAAAAATTAATTTAAATAATTTTAACATAACGGTGCAACATAACAAATGGTGAAAAATTGAAGGGGGTCTGAATACTTTCCGAATGCACTGTATATTCATGTCTTCTTGTCTTTGAGTAAAAGATCACAGCATAATGAAAAGTAAATGTTAATATTGGCCAGATTATTGTTGTTATCAACACAGGTGCAGTTTGTAAGGTTTTTAGTTTAAATACTTATGTCAAAGACCATACATGACATGTCCATGTTGTGGTATGTAAAGTGCTGTCCAATATCCTCATGTACAACCTTTTTGGATGTTGATATGGTATAATAAGTCAGTGTATTTCGTATTCAGCACTCAGTCCAACATGAAATTATGAGGAAGTAGGACTGCCCTATAACTCCAACCTTTTCCCAATCACGTTAAAGGACAAGCAGACACTAAATGAAATCATAAACACAATGATGACTGAGGTACAGTTTGACTGATGACTGAGTCAGTTTGCTATGGTTTGCTTTTGGCTGTAGTGGCACTCTCTTGAAGCACTTTCTTGCAAATGGCCAACAAAGTCTTCGGCTCCATCCTTCAGCATCAGTCCACACTCAGTGGCCCTCATTTATCAAGCCGTCGTAGAAAGCATCGTAGATATGAGCGGAGAACTCGTCGTACGCAGAAGCTCAAGTGAGATTTACAAAACATGCGTACCACACCAATCCCATCGTAAAACAGAGCGGCTGTTGATAAATCTGGCGGGTGAAATCCATCGTAATGATCCTAACCACGCCTTCTATAAAAGGGCCGCACCTCTAGATTTGCGACATGGATAGACAAAAGACGGCAAAGAAACGCTGTCAACGCTGTTGACAGCTGGGACGGCTGTCAACAGCGTTGGCGATGTAAATCGCAGACCGGACGAGTTATGTATTTTCCCCTACTGTGATGGTCAATAAAATGTGATAAACTCCAGATTAAATTAAATCTAAAATTGAACGATGTTTTACTTTTTCTCCAATAAGATCAGGAAGAAGTGGTCCGATATGAAATTGGCCACAAAAAAGGTCGCAGCTCTCGGACGCAGCATGTCACAAACAGGGGGGGGGGGGGGGGGGGGGGGCTCTGATCCAGGTTTGGATTTGAGTGCCTTGGAGGAGAGGGTGGCTGGCCTGATCGGAGCTACGTCTTTTTTCCTTGAATAACAGAATGTGCAGGCTGGTGGGATCTCTGGGTACGGGGTCCTCTGGATGTACATCTGGAAATGGCACTCCATTTTTTTGGGCAATGTATGGAGAACCCCGCATGCAATAATAATATTGCATACCTTTTCGGGGGTATATAGAAGGGTTCCCCCGCAGCCGAGAGACAGATCCACCTGCCCTTTAGGTGCCCTAACCTCTCCACAGTGCGCAGTGTTAAAGCGCCTCTCCTGTTCGGTGTGAGGGTGCGCGGTTGAATAATGAGCCATCACTCTTCCAATTACGGAGTTGTACTTGTTTAATTTATTTAATTTGCGTTTATGTTTATATTTATGTTGAAGTCAAATAAAACATGGGCCTTCTTTGAAGTGATAAGTCTGTAATTTTAACCAAGGGATTTGTTGCGACTCATAAGGCACGCACTAGTGACGCTGCTGTTTATGTATGCTATTGCAGTCACCGCAAGTCAAAATGGAAAAGTGCGTACACGGCCTCAGACCTGTCGTGGCGATTTCATCTTTCCTGCGCTCACGATGGATTTGATAAATGCCAACCTTTGCGCAGAAAAGAACGTACACACGACCTACGCACGTTTTTCGTCTTACGCAAGTTTGATAAATGAGGGCCAGTATGATTACATGCACAGTTGAGTCGAGCTATGGTTAGAGTTCAACCTCTGCATTTAACTGAACCAATGCCTTTGTCCCAGTATGTGGACGGGAGGGGCATCTATTTATCGTCCAGAGTATGTCAGACGCTGTGAACTTTAAGAAAACATTCAAGACATCAGGCTGCTTCTAGCTTTTTTTTGCAGAAGCTGCCTTGTTATGACTTCTGCACCAGTCACAGGAATTACGTAAATACAACTAATGCAAATACACTAGAACAATTACAGATATGTGTATTTACAATACACAGGAGGCTGCACGGTGTTGTGGTAGTCATCACCGTCCCCTCACTGCAAGAATGCTCCTGGTTTGGATCTCGACTGGGGCCTTTCTGTCTGGAGCATGTATGTTCACCCCTTGCATGCATGGGTTCTCTCTGGGCACCAGGTCATCAAAGAAGCCTCACATTCTGGAACTAATACAGACAGTTGTGCATTCATTGACTCTGTGGTCACCAGAGTTATGTACTGTCACTAAGCATGGCCGTTTTCACACATGAACTGGACTCCTGAAATTCTTCTAAAAATGTTCTTCTTGCAGCGTTCTAGAGTGGCTGTATTTGAAAATGCAAATATCCACAACATTCGCTCTGGACATCTTTCAGAGTTTTTCCACCCAGCTCCCTAGTAAAATCTCCGAAACATTAGCTGGTGAGGCTATGTACAAAGATGTCAGCTAATATTTCAGAGCATTTCTTACTGCTCTGAGAGTGAGCTTTGTGTGTGTGCTGGTGTGAGTTTGTCCTTCCTTCTAACCTGTTTCATGCTTTTTACTTGCTTATTGCTATTGTGGAAAGGTACAAATAAACCATATAAGGTCCATATAAGGACTATTATTTGGAGGAGGTCATAAAAAGAGAGAGATGAATGTGAATTAGTTCATTTTGGGACTGTGAACAGTTAAAAATTGTAAATGCTGAAGTATGTACATGAATATGTTCAACTGAAAATTCAACATGTTTTTGTGAAGTGTTAACTTTCACAACACTGCACACAGTTATAGCTGTAAATGGCGTTTCTATCAGAGGATGCTGTTATAAACTCAGGATTTTTTCAAAGCAGAGTAACAGTCTGGAAATGCTTTCAGCAGAACTTATTTCCAGTCAAATTTTCTGATGCATTTAACTACCTGACACAAAAAACTGAAAAACTAGAGCAGCTTTATTGAGAATTTGGCTGTAATGATATAGTGCTAAGTTTCAGTCTAATAGAGTGTATACTTTCAGGACTCCACACCATATTGTCTGGGTGAGCGGGTCCAGCTTTTAGAACTTTGACTTTGTACGACTTTGGTTGGATTAACATGTAGACATGTATTTTAAAAGTCAAGGTTTTGTCTGACTTAAACAACAAATGTTTTTGTTTTTTTTCAAGTGTCATGTAAACATATTCAGTGTGGTTACCACGACGTGCTGAGATTGTGTAGCTTATCCAGCAGATCAACGGAAGCTTTGATGTTTTTCTAACCTTAACCAAGTGATCTGTAATGGTTATAAAAGCAACAAAATAGTGACTGAAAGCACGGGGGGAAGGTGACTGAATCAAAAAAAAAAAACACCAAAAAAGAGTTCAATGACATTTAAAAACAAAGTTACTTTTTCAGTGTTTGGGACTGGTGTCAGTTTTCAGTTCTTTGACATTCGTGTGTGTTGCTCCACCTCCCCTGACCTCCAAATGTGAACTCTATGACCTGTTTAATTGTGATGCAATAGCCCTTTAATGAATACAGTATTTCCCTAAAAACCAGTTTACAAAAAAACTGAAAAACTGTACAATTGAACAGGTTTTTGTGAATATTTCATGTTTTGGGTTGCTTTGACACAGATTATTTTGTGAGTGAGTATTACGTGTTCATGAACAAAGCAGCAACATTGTCTCAGGACTAAGAGAACAACATCCACCCCCTCTAATAGCCCATTTTCTTCAAATTGCCCCTTACATACAAGGCTGTTACCTCTGACAGAGCAATAAACTGGGGATCAAAGTATAAATCTTATGTTAATCTTGTGAGATCTCCTATAAAAGACAGCAGTTAGTTTAATTACTTGGCACTAATAACTCAGACACTTTAGTTAAATTAGTGTTGTTCATTATGAATGCAGCAGGCACAATGAATGTAAGACAGATGTAAGACTTAGCTTCACTCAAGATACAGACAGATTGTACTTGTCAATAGATTTGCTAATAATTATAATGTCAATCATATTGTTCTTTTTTTGTTTTTGTTATTTTACATGTGTAGCACAAATCCAGAGAATATTTCATCAATAGCATATTCTAAATCTTATTTGGAGCTAAAGGCTATTTTGGCATTAGCACACAACTGCAACACTATGTTATTGTAGTTTTGCTACCCTACCTGACCCTGTAAATTGCCCCACATGGACAAATAAGGTGTTTGTGAACTGAAACAGAGAGTATGTGCATACTGAAAGGACACCATTAGGGAAAAGTCAATATGCTGACCCACAACAGTACTCCGAAAACATGTTTGACAAAAACTATGCAATCCTCAGACCTGTGACAGAACGAAAGCAGTTTATTAAAATCAACAATTAATATGGTTGTGAAATTTGTGTACAGTTTGTATGTGAATAGGCCCTTGGTATAGCTGAAAAAACAAAGGATTAATATGCTAAAAATATGTAATTCAGAATTTGTTTGCGATTGTTTAGCAGATGAAGTGGGAAATGGGAACATTCATTACTCCTTTTCAAATACTTCTACCCTAATTTCTAGTATTTTTAATATGTTACACATAAAGATAATAAGAATCCTTATAACACCGGAGCTTCATTAATTTCTTGATGACTTCAACACTGTTGTCTCAAATGTCATGAAGTATTTGCTTATATAAAGCCATATAAAGTGAAGAGATGCATTAGTTTCTCAGGGTTGAAGGATGCCTGGCGATCAATAAATAAAATCCATTCTTTGATAGACATTTGCTATTTCTGAGTTTAAGAATTCACACATATTTGACTTATTATTTTGAACCTTATTTCATTTTGTCATGTTTATATTTGGGGTTCGCCTGGGTTTTTATAATTGGCACATTTACACTTATTTCTAATCTATCCACTTAACTTCACTCAAAATGAAGAATTCCTTTGTTTGAATTTAATCCTGACATTCTGTGTCATATATGTACATATTAATGTTGTCTGGAGCAGCATTAGAACAGACAAAAAATATTGATATATCTTGTTTACCTTTTCCACTGCACATGACTCCATCAGCAGTCTCGCAAACCTCCTTGCTCTGGGCATCACTCATATCACAGGACCTGGGGAACTGGCACAGCTTCCCAAACCAGCCCTCCTCACAGATGCACCGTCCACATGAACAGTAACCGTGACCTGGCGGTGGAGGGCAGAAGGGCCTTCATTTAAAGGAGACAGAATACGGTGCAAGGCCATGAGAAAACACTGCGGACAGAAGAAAAGTTGAAAAAAAAAAAAAAGAAAAAGTAAAGCATTTTAAGATGGCCAAGTCACTGGAGAGCAAAAAGATAGATTTAAAGCCCATAAATTCAAAGAGTTGACAGAGCAGACATCAAACCTTGACACTAATAGGCAGTACAGGGAGGCCGAGCTGCAGGGAGATGAGAGAGATGCAGCAAGCTTATTGTATTACCTCTGGGGACATGAAAGACACTGTCATCACTGGTCTTGTCCTGTCCTAATAAATCTCCAGTGCTTAATACAGAGGTAAAAAAAAATGATGGAAATGAAAGGCAAAAACACACTCACATACACTCTTAAGAAACAAGGGTAAGAAACCATTTAGGTTAATTGGTTGAAAAAAGCAGTTGGGGGCTGTAATGGTGATACAGCCATTGCTAATAAGATTGCAAAATCACAGAGTTATTCACACACTTATACCTCCCTTCATGTCCAACAGGACCCCTTGAATCACTCACTATAAATGACATTATGAAGAAGCAGTTACATTATTGACTGATTATCTGGTAACAGAGACCAGTTTGAAAAGGTGGTAATGTGCAGAGCATTTCTCACAATTTTTGTGACTGTAAATCCATAATCTGCAGCTGGAAATTGCTCAGAAGGTCTATTGAATCAGTCAATCAAGCTTTAGTCGAGTTTCTCCGCCACCTAAAGTCACACATTTAAGACTCATACATACACATTTAAATGCATGCAAACAATAAAACTTTCTAAACTGATTCATTTAGCAACAGGTGAACGAGCTTAAATACTTGCTGATGCTAATTCAAATTAAAAATTGTTTTAATTTGTATAATTTACTAATAATTTTTCAACATCAGCACGTAACATTTAGTGCTGGTGCGTGGGTTGCATTCAATGGTTCAATGAAAAAATTGGAAAAACAGTGGTGTATTTTATCTAATCATCCATTGTTTTTCTTAGCAGCATCTTTAATCTTTAAAGATCAATTATATCAATAAACGAACAAACCATATCTCTTCTTTTCATATTAGAAAAGGGTTGGTCTTTTTAAAAATGTGCTTATATGCGGTCTGGTCAACAGTTAAAAAGATTTTTTGTGTCCTGTCACTTTATTAAACTAAATATTATGTTTTTATTACTTTAGTACTTATATCTATTTGTACAGTAGGTCCATCTACACAGGGAAATGACCATATTACTGCCATTAAAGGCACGTAGAAGAGGAGTAGAGTTGAGAAGGTGACGAAAAAGAAGAAAGTGGAGATATTAGTGGGTGTAAATGCCATCTTGTGAGATATTTTAGGGTAGACATTTGAGAAATGGAGGATCACACTGATTATATCATGCGAGAACAATCAACCTCGTCAATAAAGGGAAAGCATGAGAGCATGAGCAAGAGGAGGAGGAATGAATTCAGGACAGGCAAAGGCAGAATACAACATTAAACAGTAGATATGTTCCAAAGATGCTTGTATATCACTTGATCAAAAGTCACCTGCTATTGAGTCGATTTATCTAGAAATGCATCTCGATTTCCTTTTATCATGACCGCGGCAGGGGATCAGACTCTTTTCTGATAAAATACATAAACTCCCTCTTTATTTGTCATGTAGCCTTCATAAAGATTGCTTTTACTATGAATACTTAGGTGAATAAAATATTACCCGATTACCCAAAAGAATTAGGATATATTTCTTTTATAATATCAAAAAGTCTATAAAAAAAAAAAAAAAAAAGAAACCTTTCTAAATCCCTCAAAATAGAATCCCACATAGTATCATAACTTATCAACAATTTTGTTGCCAAGTGAGTCTTTCTGATTCTTTTGGGGACAATTTTGTCTGTTCTTTCTGCAAGAGTATTCTGTCTGTGACATTCTGAAACCATCTTACATGTTCTTTTGAGATACAGCCACATATTTCCAATTCACTTTAAGCTGGATGATTGTGAGACTATCCTCTTTTAATCTTCATCATTTTTACAAACTGTGTGATTGCCTCCAGAAATTTCTGCTATTTGATTTAGTCAATTCTATGAAAAATCCCCACTTCCTCTGGCACTTGCAACGCTTGTTCAAAGCATGAAAGCATGTCATTGTAGAACAGAGCACCACCTCTGTGGAGTCTGCAAAATCTTCCTCAATCCCTTTTAAAATAAAAAAAAGTTGATTTGATTTGCCTGCCTTGCAATCCTTCAAGAAGTTCCAGCAGGCCTGTCTTATTCCTCTAAAAATTAACTTGACCTCCATCATTCCTCCAACTGCCATTTTGTAATGATATTACGATCTACTGAAGGGAAAAATTTAAACTACTTCTTATGAACTTCCTCCCAGTGTGTTGGTTTCAGTTATTTTAGTCAATTTGAAAAGGCTACACAGCTGTTTTGAAAAACTTTTCTCAATCATTCTTCCCCCTTTATACCCTTTATAGCAATAATCCTAACAAGTTAACGGTAATTGCTATTCTTCCCCGAGTTTCGTTTCATGAGACGTGTTTTCTTGATAAAAAGGGAGTTCTTCCTTACCACTGTCACCAAGTGCTTGCTCAGAAGGAATTGATGGGCTTATTTATACAAAGTGCCTTGAGATAGTTTTATGTTGTAGTTTAATGCATGTTAACAAAAAAATGCAGTAGAAATCGGTGAGCTTGTAGCAGTGGCCACACTGTGGCCACACAAGAGGATGGACCTTGGCACAGAAACAACCGCAAGAAAGCCAGGACCCAAAGAGTTCCTGTAGAACATTTTCTTGTAAAAATATGATCTGTGTTATTCACTTCACTTGTCAGATGTCAAGATATTGTGAATGATTAATGTATATCAACTTTGTCTGTTCTTCCTCATTATCTCTCTATTTGTGCCTCAGCTCACTTCCCGCTGCTGTAGGTGCTCTTGATCACTAGCCGCTTTCGGACAGATCAGTTATCAGAACTGTCCTACTTGAATTTCGTTCTGATAACTGTCCTTCCCCAGCGGAACTGTTTCAGTCTGCATTCGCACATGAGTCGGGACCAGGTCGGGACTGATGCGGCGCGCGCAGCCGTCTGCGTCAGTGACGTGTTACGTTAGCCGTTTAGCGCTACATTCAACAACAAAACAAAACCCGGTAAAAGTAAGGAGAGAAGAAAAAACACCATAAAGAAGCTAATATGGAGAGCGGGGAGGCCACCATGTTCATGGTCTGCATGACGGTGATATTAATCATGGACGATCACATCAGGCGTCTAATATCGAGGCTGGAAGAGAGAGAGTCAGGAGACGAAGGATCGAGCGCAGGCCATACTTTTTCATTTCATGAAGTAAGAAAGGAGAGCAGAGCGCTGCAGACAAAGGAGACCAGTGTAAGTTTAACTTATTAAACAACCACCGGTTGTGTCTGTGTTGTATGAGTAGACATTTCAGCCGTGACAGCATGACATGGGGCGTAGCTACCGACCACCAAACACCTACGTCAGATGCGTTCTATAGAACCCTGAAAAGACCCGACCTCGGAGAAGGAGCTGAAATGGTTATAGGAACTGAGGGAGATGGCCCCGAGTTCCTGTATGTCCGAATGTGGGAGAAAACGGCCCTGTGGATTAAAAGGTTATTAGAACTGCCAAAGGTTCCTACAGTCCGAAAGCGGCTAAGAGGTGCAGAGGTGGGTCGTGTGGTATTTAGAGGTTGTGCTGTCGGCAGGTATTAACGTTAGCTACCTTCTGCCTTAGATGGAGTGGGAGCCATGGCAGGCCATGCATGGCTGACTGCCTCAATCAGCCAGTTCCTGACAGTGGTTAATTGCTTTGAAAGTGCGACAATCTAGCCCTTCTTCAATTACTCTGCACCTGCCTTTGACAAAGCATGCACTGTGCTGTTGCATGTAAGGACGGACGGGAAGGGGGTGTAATCGTGGAACTGGTGCATAGCAAAATTAGGAATTGTATGCATAGTCTTTCAGTGCTTCAGAGTTATTTGACACAGCTGGATCAGTAATGTGAGGAAAATAAGAAATAAGTGATGGATGGGGCAATGATCTTGCTTCTTGATATACAAACTTTGCTTTTGCATTAAAAAAAATCGAGACTTGTTCATTTTAAAATGTTCTGACACAGAGGACAGCCCCTCTCCAAACTGTAAAGTTATAAATAGTCACAATAACTCACAATTATGTCACTCTCTGGATAGCAGAATTCACAGAACACCTCTGTCATCTTGTTCAATTTGTGTACAAATGATAAAACGAAGACAAGAAAATATTTTTTTCAAAGAACCAGGTTGCGGAGCAGTGCTGCAGACATTGAGGGCTGTGCACATATGCAGAAAACCAGATTTTTGCTTTGAGGATTTGACATCCAATTAAAGAGTTAATAATGAGAAGAATATGCATGGGATTAACATGGGATCACTAGAATTTTCCCCCAATGTGAACTCATGACAGATTATAAAAATGTACGTTGGTCCATAGAAAAATACATAGGAGCTTTGTGATAAAAGCTAAAATACAGTAGCTGGATTTTACTTGAACTATTCTTTAATGTCATACAGTTCCTGTCACGTTTCTCCATTCACAACATGATAATGTTGACTCTTGCTTAGGGTTTAAGATTTCATGAGTGGCACAGGTTTTATTAAGAGCCACGTTTGATATAAAAATCATGATCTTTTGAAATATTTGTATTTCAGAAAGATAATTACAACTAGGCTAAAGTAAACAGTAGTGGGATCTTTTGGCACTTCACTTCCATAGGCTAATCCAGGGCACTGATGAGAATTCTCGCTAAACCATCTTGTTCTGTTGTGTGCACACTATAGACTGATGTATGGTTATTGAATTGACACAGAATCTTCCACATCTGCATCTTGATGCATCCAATAATGATTTTTTTTGCCCCCAACCCAATTGAAGAGTATTTGAATGTTCACTATGTTGACATTCACGGCACAATAAAATATACTGAAAAGCTTTCATACAAACTAGAGAGACTTTTACTAGTGTGTATGAGGGCTTTTCAGTAGTGTGTATGAGAGCTTTTACTAGTGTGTATGAGAGATTTTTACTAGTGTGTATGAGAGCTTTTACTAGTGTGTATGAATGCTTTTCAGTAGTGTGTATGAGAGCTTTTACTAGTGTGTATGAGAGATTTTTACTAGTGTGTATGAGAGCTTTTACTAGTGTGTATGAATGCTTTTCAGTAGTGTGTATGAAAGCTGTTCAGTAGTGTGTATGAGAGCTTTTTACTAGTTTGCATGAAAGCTTTTCAGTAGTGTGTATGAGAGCTTTTTACTAGTTTGCATGAAAGCTTTTCAGTAGTGTGTATGAGAGCTTTTTACTAGTTTGCATGAAAGCTTTTCAGTAGTGTGTATGAGAGCTTTTGAGTAGGTTAAATAAGAGGTAAATGTTTTCACTAGTTTATGTGAGAGCTTTTCACTAGTGTTTGTGCAAGGTTTTGAGAATAGTATGTGGAAGAGTTTAATTTCATATGTGTATATGAAAGTTAATTCTGATTTATGTCCCTGGTGGCACGTCATATAAAGTGGTCACTCCCATGATTAATTTGAATTTAGCAGCAGAAATGAAAATGTTTCTTAGTACAAAAAACAAACAAAAGAAAATAGCTTATGTCCACATTAATAAAAATGTGGTTATTAATATTTTTTGTATATGTACATTCCGCCAGACCCTTTATTTGAATCTTTTTAAGTATGGGGGTAAGTGGGGATGTTAAAGCTAATCTTACATGATCATTTGAGAACCTGCAGTTTTTAAAGCTTAATAATAATTAAAGCATTTAAGAAAGCAAACATTTTGGCTGTTCTCTCCCTTTGTTCTTTTTGTTTTAGAGAAAACCCTCCAGAGCAAAATGTTGACTGAGCTGACTGACAAGCTTGTTAACACAAAAGGACTGAATTATATGCACTTGTCTCTTCTCAGTTGTCTGCAGTAAGGTCCAAACATCCAGGGGCACTGAAAGCACAGTACCTTCAAGAGTTTCCTACAACCCCTCACCATAAAGCTTCCTTATTTTGATCCCTACTTGCCACTTTGAATGTCTTGTTTAGAGAGCCTCTCGGCATCTCTCGACACCCAATAACTTCCACAAGCATGAGTATACAGTTGTCAGCCTCACAGCAGGTATGCATCGTTGCACTGTACGTGTTTGTGTGTGTAACTGTGTCAGTGTTTGGTGCTCAGACAGGCTGTCCCCAGAAGCCTCATGAAGGATTGTCTCTGGATAGCCAAGCACACAAATGAGAGCCAGTAATCCAAGTTTACATCCACAGATAAACTTCTCTTTAAAGTTTACCCGTGGATGTTGCAATACAACACTGATTTGATAAGGCAGAGACCTTTTATATAATCAAACAACACTGTCTCAAAGCAAGGCTAGAAAAAGTTAAATAATGAAAATCATTCTAAAAAGGGTGATTTGATATTATTTATTTTTTATATTGTTTTGTTTTTGATGTTAAGCATAACTTTTAACAAAATGTGTTTCAGTGAGATGATTCTGTCTGCACCACATTTTGTGACATTTTACTCACCTATTTAATCAGAAGTAAAGTACATTTGAAACAGTAATGTTTTCCTAATCTTAACAAAGTAGCTTTTGATGCTTAAACCTGACCAAATAGCAACTGAAAGCCAAAGTAAACTAAACTAAACCATCCTAGCACTTACCCTGTACTTCCCTACTCCCTCTACTGCACTTTATCTTTCTGTACTTCCCTCTATGTCTGCACTCTATCTCTACACTGTCACCCCTGTCACCTCTGGCAGAGTCTGACTAGTGGTTTCCTTCTATGTAGCTTATTGTTAGCTTTGATGTTAGCTGTAATGTTATGTCCTCATTTGTAAGTCGCTTTGGTAAAGCATCTGCTAAATCCATAAACATAAATGAAAAGAAAAACAAACTATGTAACTGTAGGCAAAAAAGAAGAAAATTGTGTCCCAAGATAGATCCTCTATGAGACTGTTGGAAATTTAAAGCCTAACTTGTAGGAAGCACTTCCACATTTATATGTCTATGGCAATGGATAGACAAATTACATGGTAATTTAAAAAGAAATTCAAATGCTTGAAGTCCCTTCCTTGTTTGCTTTGCAGAAGTCAAAGCCACGCACTATTGTTTGAGACGTAAGGAAAGCTGTCATGTTAATCTTTGTCCACCACATACATTTTTTTACAAAAAATATCAGTAAAAGTCATTTTTACTTCAGATCTACAGAAATCCATTATTGACTCTCTGATTCCCTCTGTTCTTTCTCTCTTTTTGGCTGCTGCAGTGTATGATGTGAAGTATCAATTTCAGTTGATGCTTTAATTTGTTTTCAGTGATGCGTCTATTATACAGCCTGTCCCCTAATGGCTCAAATTAAGATCACAAAGTACCAAAAACATTTCAGAGGATTTGAGCTATTTCTTAATTTCTTGCAAAATAAGCTCAAATGTTTAGAGTATTTATTCTTTAAAGCAATACTGCAGAGAAGTGTACTAATTTATCTTGCATACAGTGGCCGTACAAATTCAGATGTGTTATCTAGTTTTAGATATATTAGTTTTGAATTACAGCTCTACTTCAATACAGAACAGCTTCAACTGTGATGAGTTAAATCACAGACCTGCTCTCTGTAGATCGTAGATTCAAGTTACTGTTACTGGCACAATCTTGAATGGACACAATGTTTTGTTGTCTGCTTGTATGTCTGTTTTTTGCGCTCTTACCTCCACAGACCTCTCCACTAATGTCCTCACACTGGCGGTCATCGCACTCACAGTTTTTGCCATGAACACGGCTGTCCCCAGGTGGGTGGCAAGTACACTGTCCGCACTGGCACTGACCTAGAAAAACAAAGAGGTTTTCTCACATCTGAGCAGTATGTCATAGCTGAGTTGTTCTGATACTGAAGGGGGTGATCTTTCCAAAAGTGTCTCTTATCAACTGTAATTTTGAAATGTTCTATTGAAATTGTAATTCAGAAGCCTGATTTTCACACTAGAAAAGTAAAAGAAACTTGAACTAGACTCATTCTGGCTGACAACATTTACAAAATCTTAAATGGAAATCACTCACTCCAATAAACACACTTATGGGCAGCACAGCTACTCGTGCACACACCTCAAGATGTTGCTTTCCCACTTCAATCAGTAAGTGAAGAACGTCACTGGGGATGTTACTGGGTGAGCATGCTGGCTGAAAGTGAAGCTCATTAGAAAAGTATTATCTATTCTGAACCATTACAGTTTTATAGCATACCTGCTCACTGACCATTTTACCAGACTACTCTGGTCTTTCAGTGCAGGTCACATACAGACACGGTATCAGCAGACACAGGGAAAATTGTCTGTACCGCTTTTAAATATTTACCATTGCAGGATAAAGTTTGTAGCACTTAATCATTTCTAGGAATTCTGCCCGCTCAACTGAAGTTCAATTCAGTTTTATTTATATAGCGCCAAATTACAACAAATGTCATCTTTAGGCACTTAAATAATATAGTCCCATTCAAGCCAAATGGAGTTGAATTCATTGTAATCATAATTAATTTCAAAATAATCCAATTCATTCATAGAGAGCCAATTCAAAAACAATTTCCTAGCTAAGGAAACCATCAGATTGCACCGAAACTTGTCTTCAGTCCAATCTCCCATCCTGAGCGTGCCTGAGGCGACTGTGGAAAGGAACGACTCCCTTTTAACAGGAAGAAACCTCTGGCAGAACCAGACTCAGGAAGGGTGGCCATCCGCCTCGACCAGCTAGGGTTTGAGAAGACAGAAAAGAGGGGAAACAAAACCACTGTAACACCATTCAAAGGCTACCAGTTGGAACACGAGTTAATGATCACAATAATGTCACATGTACATAATATCATTTGAGAAATTAAAAAGAGAGTAAAGTGAGGAAAGGTGTGATAGATGAGCTCCCCAGCAGTCGTGGCCTATAGCAGCTTAACTATGGGATGTTTCAGGATAACCTGAGCCATCCCTAACTATAAGCTTTATCAAAAAGGAAAGTTTTAAGCCTGGTCTTAAAAGTGGAAAGGGTGTCTGCTTCCCGGACATTTACTGGCAGCTTATTCCACAAGAGAGGGGCCTGATAACTGAAGGCTCTGCCTCCCATTCTACTTTTAGAAACTCTGGGAACCTCAAGTAGACCTGCAGTTTGGGAGCGAAGTGCTCTGTTAGGAAAATATCTTATAATGAGATCTTTAAGATATGATGGAGCTCGGCCATTAAGAGCTTTATATGTGAGAAGAAGAATCTTAAATTCTATTCTGAATTTAACAGGGAAGTCATTCATCTGTGGAGGAAACTGGGTTTTACTCTAAAAGTCCTTGGCTTCCTGTCCAGGTAGCCACTCCCCCTATTCAAGTCAGTAAAAACCCTTGCTTGCCCACTGTCTTTCCTGCCAGACCTCTGAGGACAGAGGGGACACACTCTCTCTTCTTGCCAAACTTCTGAGGACAGAAGTCTCCCGGCTCGTTCTCCTGCAGACCTACTCCTTCCCACCATGGGGTGGACATCAAAGGCCTACTTATCTCATCTTAATTTGCTCTCACAGCGTACAGGATCCAGGCCTGCCAGTGGCCCGATCCTGAGTGTACAGCTGACTGAGAATCCTGAGTGTAAGCAGAAACTCTCCAAAAACTCATCAGTTCAATGGATGCAGGAACTGTGAAGCTGTTGTCAAATAAGGGGTCCTGTGTTAAAATGTAACTTGACCTGTTAAGATGTTTTTAATTGAAATAGTTTCAGTAGATATGACTTCCTAAATGCTACAAATTCAACAAGTGACCATTTTCAATTCTTTACAACCTGTAAAATGTTTTGAAACTTTGGTATGCGTAATAATTTGGAATAGTGTATTTTAAGCTTTTGATAATTGAAAAAAATACTGTAATCATTGGGAGGTTTGTTCCATAACATTTGAATTATACTCTAACGGTTGATGACTTGAAAATTATGCTGACTGTCATTTGCATCGACTATTTAGCTAAATCAGAGAAAAATATTATTTTCATAATCATTTGGAATGCGGTTTAAGTTGTTCACGTGAGAGAAAACCTGTGTCTTAACTGAAGAAGCCTTTCAGTTGAGAAATTTAATATTCTCAAGAACCAAAAACCCCAGCTGGTCGAGGCGGATGGCCACCCTTCCTGAGTCTGGTTCTGCCAGAGGTTCCTTTCCACAGTCGCCTCAGGAGATTGCACTGAAGACAAGTTTCGGTGCAATCTGTTGGTTTCCTTTGCAAAGAAATTGTTTTTGAATTGGCTCTATATGAATGAATTGGATTATTTTATAAATAATTATGATTACAATGAATTTAATTCCAATTGGCTTGAATTGGACTTTATTATATAAGTGCCTTGAAATGACATTTGTTGTATTTGGCGCTATATAAATAAAAATGAATTGAATTGAACCAAAAAAAGTGGTCAAGTTCTCTTCTATTCTATCTTTTAAGATTAAGATTAAGATCTGATTTATTGGTCATGCATACACACGAAATTTGTCCTCTGCTTTTAACCCATCCAGGTTGGCACCTGTTGACACACACATGCACAGGGTCACACACTCAGAGACAGATGCCAACCTGGAGCGGTGGGCAGCCATTTAGCGCCCAGGGAGCATGGGGGTACGGTGCCTTGCTCAAGGGCACCTCGGCCATGATAAAGAGGTATATTTTTTAAATATACCCGCAGTTACTGAGTCATTTGGTTGAGTTTAAGAATGTAGCAATGATGCAGAGGGATGCAGTTCAGTTTTATGAAAACACAGCACCTTGTCTGATACTTGTCTGCGCGATGCTTAATCAACTAAAATGAAAGATATAACCACAGTTGTTCACCTTCCAAACACCCAGAGGTTATTCATGTAAGCTGGCCTCTGAGGAAATTAATTCCAACCCATGCTCCTTTCCCCCATTCTTCTATGAGCATGATAAGTCTTGTTTTTTTTCACAGTCATTACTCTCTTTGAGTAGTTTCCCTGTAGGTTGCCTTTTGTTTTTAATGCCACTCTGTAACACCTGAAACAAATCCACGATGTCTATTTGCCTGGCTTCATATTCTGATGACTCACTGAGTGAATTTAGTGGCCATAAATAGTGCGGAACATGAATTTAGACAGCTACTCGACTGAAACCATCTTCTAATGTGTTGTGCATGTCATATCACTGTCACTTTTTACGGCCACGCACTCAAACACGCACGCACGCGCGTGCACACAACACGCACACACACATGCACACACACATAAAAGACTTACAGCAATATCTCTTCCTGCTTCACACAGAGCTTACCGCAGTCTGCTCTGAGGACTCGGTTACCCTAGCAAACAGTGATGTCATAACACCCCTGCATATCGATTATCTTTGCAGTGGTCAAACTGTCCACATCAGTGTGCGTGTCTGTTTTTGTGTGTTTAATTTGTCATGTTGAACACCTTAATGACAACATCGAACCAGTAGACAAGCAGCTTGATACATAGTTCATAAAACTAAGCAGAAATCTACGTACAAAATAAAGCAGATCAGACTGTTGCAAACGAGTTTTTGCAATTTTATTTAGCAGAGGTGAAAGCTAAGTCATACTTTAAAAGGACTAGAGTTGGGTGTATACATTAATTGCACTAAATAAATTCATAGACTATGTGATCAAGTGTTAAGATAATGATTATTTATGTCAGCTTCCTTTAAAAAAGTAGCAGAGACTTGAGGAATGTCCAAGTTGGCCTCTTACAAGGGAAACATGATCTTTCTAGTATTCTGAATCAACCCTCCTAAATATGAATGTAGAGCGCTTCGGTATGTGTTCACAAAATCCATTTCTGAGAAAATAAATTTAATTCATAATTAAGCAAGTTTTAAAGTGGAAAGAGATGAAATTACGAACATTTTTGGGGAAGCAAATTGTCTTGACTGTCATTACTAAATTAAGTCTCAGCTTCAAAATATTTCCATTCACATGACATCTTACTGTTAATGCATTTTGTTGGGTTTCCTGCTGTACTTTCATTTACAAAAGCTTTGAGTGTTGAAAAAGAAAGTACTTGGCAACAAGTGCTTAACCAAAAAAAGTGGAAACCTTATATATTGTGCAGTAGTGATAAATTTGCCGCAGAGAAGCCATGGAATGGTGTTTTTATGTGCATTTACATGTTAACTTAAAGTCTTTTAAAAAGGAAACTGCATAATTCAACCAAAATAAAAGGTTTATATGATTTGGATTGTCTCACTATATGGTTAAACACAATGAAAAAGCATTGCAAAATGCCACAATAAGCACTACAATTGTGCTGTGCCAGATCGGCATTAACACAGCAGCAGATATGACACTTTTTCCATCACGGATTTGTGAAACGTAACAACTAGCAAGCCAAAGGTGCAAAAAATGCTCTTTTTTTTGCACCTACAAGTGTTCTTCTTTAGTTAGTGCACCGAAACAAAAACAGAGCTATTACAAATATACATGAATCAAAAGATAAACACTGCACTAAATAAAAGACAGTGACAACTATTAGGTCAGAATTTTTTAGAAATCAAGTCCAAAAGATTGTGCGAGGCTTATCACTTAACGCTACAAACAAGCAGATTTACCTGCATCATCATCGCCAATGCTTGCCTTCTTTTTTTTTTTTAAACTTTATTTCACTTTCAAATTCTGCAACCGCTGTGACGATTCCAGCATCAAACCAAACATAATAAATTCAGACTAATGATGTCCCATTCTGTGCTCATCCTGTACTCACGCATCTCATCCTATGGTTTGAATGAAAGCTTTCAATAAGCATCCAAAGTGTAGCATTTACCAGGCAGGATGTATTGAGTATAAGGTGGCTGTCAAACAAGAATGCACGAAAGTAAAAATATCAGTGGGACAAAGCAACAGATACAGTGGATCTAAATTCAAAGGTAAATGCTAAAAAAAAAGTCCCAGAGTTAATGTCCACCACAAGTCATTGGAGAGCAGAGAGAGAAATCCCAAGAATCAGCAGGAAAAATGTCAAAAGCAGGTGTTTCCTAGAGGAAATACCACAGTATAAAGAATGTGCTATCCACAAGCATCTTGTCTCCATCTCTGAGGAAGAAAGGCTCTGAAACTGCTATTTGGAATTTCAAGGCTTTTCCGCTCAAGCTGCCATCTGTACCAGCCGCATTCATCCATGCCTAAGTGATTTTCAACGTCTGTCTCCTTCACTTTCTTTCTTTTTCTCTCACTGTCCCTTAAACTTCCAGACTGCTTCCTGACTCTCTGTCTCCCTTTTTTTTTCTTCACATTTTGCACTTGAAGCTGATGTATGAGTTTGTTTTGAAGTGTTTTGATGCAAACATTAAACCAAATATGTATTGCATAGAAATATTGGAAACAATACATCTGCACACTTCCCACGTATTCACATTTGTCTCCATATATGGTCTGAGTTGATTCCCTGACACTTTCACTCCACAGTCTGTCACATTAATAACATAAGAGAAGCGCGACAAACAGAAGAAGCATTTATTGAAATTTTATGATTTGCAGAGAATGCTTTTCATCATTTAATGGACATAAAATGTTGGCCTCAGCAAATGTGAGAAATGCTGGTTCTTCCAATATACTGACCAAATTTAGTCTTGGCCCTCATCATATATTACTCAACTATATACAGAAAAACAAGCATTCATTTTCCTATGGCACATGATAATTTAAAGTTCATTTTGTTGCAGCTTTTGGAGATGATTTAAAGGTACTGCTGGAGGAATAAAAGTTAATTAACTCTCCCAGCACAAGCTAATCTTTGCTGTGTCATAATGTGAGTGGGAGCGCCGTGCGTCCTCAATGTTGTTGTGGTGTTGGATTCAGGCTGTCAAAATCAAAGTCTGCCTGACACAATATGTAATCAATAGTTGATGTATTAAAAGGACACCAAATTAGTTTTTTTTTTTTTCAGTCTGTGCTTTCTGCTATTGCTGCACAGTTGACCTGTGGTGATGTTTACTTTTTTAATGTCTTTATCTCATGATCTCCATTTATCTCCATGCCTTGCCCTGTGTAGTTTCAGACTTCTGATTTAATCAGCATCCATGGATGTGAGGGTTATCTGTAGCAACATAACAACATTCAATAGTACAGCGCACATATCCTCGCTTTTTATTTGGAACAATATCGCAGCTGAAAAGCTGTGGTCTCCCCAGTGACCTCCCCGACAGTCAAATGAAATGTAAAATCAATGCTTCGCATTAACCCCCGGCAAATCTCGAAACCTTGAGACCGAGCGGGGTGAGCACTTGTGGTATCACCCACCTCGAACTGCATAATTAGGCTGAATCACTGAGAGACCAGCGGAACACAGCGGGTTTTACTGTTCCCTCTCCTGAATTACAGAGACACTGCCGGGTTTTCTACAGAATCAAATACAATGATATTCTGAGCAAAATGAACGGAGGTAAAGTGAATAAAAGTCAATGCTGCTGTAAAGTTGACATATCAAGTCTGCTGCTTTGGATAAAATACAGGTAGAAAAGATACATCAGAAGACACATGGGTGAAGCTCAGCTATCAGACATGCATTTTATTAACGAATGGTCTAAGCAGGAAGTTTTAGGACATTGCTAAGGTAACTATTGTGCAATGCTAACTTTGTATGAAGAAACAGCATCACAGCATCGGCTGATGCTGAAATTATTTGTATCTCATTTCAAATAAATAACTGTCATTTAAATGTCACAAACATGGAACCTTGTCACACCAGACGAAAGCATTTGTTACGCTTTCATCTATCTTTAAGGCTTTTAAAGCTGAAAAAAATATTCTGTAGTTTCTGGAAAAGTTCCTTTTAGTAATATCTAGAAATAAATCTTCTTAAACTGTCTGAATAAGATAAGATTCAAAAGAAGTTTAAGTGTTTCAGGAAGAAGTTGTGCTAAGGTTTCTATTATTGCTAGAGATACTGTAAACAGGTACTGTATGAAGGGTCTGAATACAAAGAAATGAATTGGTTATTTCAGTCGTTTATTTATATAGAATTTACAGAACATTCACAAGTTTAGGGAGTATCAAGTGTTAACTGATGAATAAATTTAAGTGACTTGCTACGCGAGTCCATAACTTGATAGAACTTGAATAGTCTAATGTGCGCTGTTGACTATTCCTTGACTTCTAATACTACAGTGAGGAACCTTGGAGTTATTTTTTACCAGCATTTATCATTTGACGCTCATGAAAAAGGTTTCTAGGACTGCCTTCTTTCACATTCGTAATATTGCCAAAATCAGGAACATCTTGTCTCAGAATGATGCAGAAAAACTAGTCCATGCATCTGTTACTTCAAGACTGGACTACTGTAATTCTTTATTATTGGGCTGTCCCACATATTCTCTGAAAAGCCTTCAGCTGATCCAAAATGCTGCAGCCAGAGTTCTGATGAGAACTAACAAGAGAGATCATATTTCTCCAGTTTTAGCTTCTCTTCATTGGCTCCCTGTTAAATTCAGAATTGAATTTAAGATTCTTCTCCTCACATATAAAGCTCTTAATTACCGAGCTCCATCATATCTTAAAGAACTCATTATAAGATATTTTCCCAACAGAGCATTTCGCTCCCAAACTGCAGGTTTTCTTTGTGGATCCCAGAATTTCTAAAAGTGGAATGGGAGGCAGATCCTTCAGTTATCAGGCCCCTCTCTTGTTGAATAAGCTGCCAGTAAATTTCACCCTTTCCCACAAGCAGACACCCTCTCCAATTTTAAAACTAGGTTTAAAACTTTCCTTTTTGATAAAGCTTATAGTTAGGGATGGCTCAGGTGATCCTGAAACATCCCATAGTTAAGCTATAGGTAGACTGCCTCATCTGTCACACCTTTCCCCACTTTACTCTATTTTTCCCCCGTTTAATTTCTCAAATGATATTATGTACAGGTTATATTATTGTGGTCATTAATTTGTGTTTCACTATGCCAACAGTTATCCCCTATTTTCTGTCTTCCCAAACCCTAACTGGTCGAGGCAGATGGCCACCCTTCCTGAGTCTGGTTCTGCCAGAGGTTTCTTCCTGTTAAAAGGGAGTCGTTTCTCTCCACTCGCCTCAGGCATGCTCAGGACGGAAGATTGGACTGAAGAGAAGTTTCCGTGCAATCTGTTGGTTTCCTTAGCTAGGAAATTGTTTTGGAATTGGCTCTATATGAATTGTGGATTGGATTATGATTACAATGACTTGAACTCCGATTGGCTTGAATTGGACTATATTATTTAAGTGCCTTGAGTTGACATTTGTTGTAATTTGGCGCTATATAAATAAATGAAAACGGAATTAAAAACCTTCTCAATGCGCTGCAAATAAACCTAACACTTACACTTGGTCACCAGTTTTATCATCCATCAAAAGGTCCAAGACTGAACAAGTACAACCTGAACTTGTGTTTTGCTAACACAACTGGCTCAAGGCCAAGATGTAAAGAGTCAAAGAAAGCAAACTTCCTCTGTTCAGAGGGGCCACTAACAAAGCATACGGTGACTCTAATAAATCTGCATGTATTGACCCACATCCTGTGACTGAAAGAGTTGTTCAGCATGTAGCAGATATTTATGCAAGCAAAAGGTGTCAACTCTTTCTCACATAAAGACATAAACCTGCACATGCATACTGCACACATTTATGTGTGCAGTGCTCAAACCAGACCAAAAGAAATGGTCACACATCAGATAGCTTCCGTCCAAACATTCATATAGTGATTATGTGTATTTTGTTCATTAAAGTTGCTGTAACATTTGCTGGACACACCAATTATTTTAAAGCCCTCTTAAGAATGAATAAAGGAATGTGAAACGGTGGATCTTGTTTCTTTTCTACACCAAGAGGTGAGAGCTTAATACAGGCTTCATGCAGTAACCATAGCAATGGGAAGACCAGGTACCTCGTCCGAAGCAGGGCAAAGTGGATGTTCCTCTGCATTTCTTCAGACTGCTTTCCGAAGACAGGGAGCAAGTCAGAGGATGGTCACACTTCTTCCCAGCCCATCCTTCCTTACAGTCACACCTGCCACAATTACACTGGCCATGGCCTGCCAAGAGGACAGAGGAAGAATTAGAGGAAGCACAGATTCAAAACAAAGTGGAGACTTTGCACAGTCAGAATGCAAACAATAGCTGTCACCGGAGATTAACGTATCTTACAGGGCAGAGAGTTGGGCTGGTACATAGCTGAAAGGGTGACAAAGAGCTGGTGTGACCGCAAGAGATGGGATGGTGTAAATTATTAAGTTCAATGAATTAATGAACAGCTGTCGCTATCATATTTTATTAATATTCTTTTTAAAGAAAAAAAAGGTCATCATCATCATCATCCCCCCCCCGAAAAAATTATTTTCTAGTTATATGGAAAATTCACTTCAATGGCTGTGAAGCGGCAGAGAAGAAAGTTCCGTCAGTGTTTGTTAAGTGAAAGGAAGTTAAACGTGTGCCAAACCATTATACTGATATGCACACTATTATGCCTTCAAATTGTAGTACCTAAAAATTACAAAACGCTATTTAGCCAAAAGCTCCAAACCAACTCCAAAGGTTTCATTCATTTCTTTTTTTTTACCAAAAGTTTGATAAGAAAATGAAGATGTAGCATGAGCTAGCAGGCAGCTGACTTGTCAACTGTGTAAAGATTGGTTTACCAGTGATGTGAAAATCGGTTGTTTAGTTTTTCGTTTGCTCCATGAATAAACAAAGACATTTCTTAAATAAAACAGACAACCCTTTTTGACCTGAGCAGAAGTCATCTGTGTAGCGGTCGTATGTTGCGTGGCAGTTCCTCTCATCACATTCGCAGGTGTCTCCATGAATGTCTCCCCAGTCGCCAGAAGGATCTACATCATAACAGTTACACTCTCCACACACACAGGTCCCTAATGTACACATAAAACACAAACACTCAGATAAATTGACATTGTTCTCTACAGTAGAGAGGCTTGCAATTTCATGATGTTTGAAAATAAAATGAAATACCAATTAGCCTCTCCATTGGGAACATGGGCTTAGTTTGAATGATCGCTGGGTGCAGGGTTAACTGATCACAGATACCAATCTCGTGATGTATTTGAAATTTAAATTTATAATTTAACGTAATTTACTCGTGTACTATTTTCAACAACAATCTATGATAATAACATTCTATACGCATGTCTTAAAGACATAAAGACCTGGATGACTCAGAACTGTCTGCTTCTAAATTAAGGACAAGTTGTTATCTTTGGACCTGAGCGCTTCAGGGAGAAATTGTCTCGTTATATAGTTGCTCTAGATGGCATTTCCTTGGCTTCTAGTTCTACAGTGAGGAACCTTGGAGTTATTTTTTTTACCAGAATTTATCATTTGACGCTCGTATAAAACAGGTTTCTAGGACTGCCTTCTTTCACCTTCGTAATATTGTTCAAATCAAATACATCCTGTCTCAGAGTGATGCAGAAAAACTGGCCCATGCATCTGTTACTTCAAGATAGGACTACTGTAATTCTTTATAATTGGGCTGTCCCACATATTGTCTGAAAAGCCTTCAGCTGATCCAAAATGCTGCAGCCAGAGTTCTGATGAGAACTAACAGGAGAGATCAATTCTCCAGTTTTAGCTTCTCTTCATTGGCTACCTGTTAAATTCAGAATAGAATTTAAGATTCTTCTCCTCACATGTAAAGCTCTTAATGACCGAGCTCCATCATATCTTAAAGATCTCATTGTAAGATATTTTCCTAACAGAGCACTTCGCTCCCAAACTGCAGGTTTACTTGTGGTTCACAGAGTTTCTAAAAGTAGAATGGGAGGCAGAGCCTTCAGTTATCAGGCCCCTCTCTTGTGGAATAAGCTGCCAGTAAATGTTCAGGAAGCAGACACCCTTTCCACTTTCAAGACCAGGCTTAAAACTTTCCTTTTTGATAAAGCTTATAGTTAGGGATGGCTCAGGTGATCCTGAAACATCCCATAGTTAAGCTGCTAAGCTACTATAGGCCAAGACTGCTGGGGGACCTCCTATGACACACCTTTCCTCACTTTTCCTCGCTTTTTCCCCCTTTTAATTTTCAAATTATATTATGTACATGTGACATTATTGTGGTCATTAACTCGTGTTTCCCTGTTTTAACAGGTACCCTTTGAATGGTGTTACGGTGTTTGTTGTCCCCTCTTTTCTGTCCTCTCAAACCCCAGCTGGTCGAGGCGGATGGCCACCCTTCCTGAGTCTGGTTCTGCCAGAGGTTTCTTCCTGTTAAAAGGGAGTCGTTCCTTTCCACAGTCGCCTCAGGCATGCTCAGGATGGGAGATTGGACTGAAGACAAGTTTCCGTGCAATCTGTTGGTTTCCTTAGCTAGGAAATTGTTTTTGAATTGGCTCTATATGAATGAATTGGATTATTTTGAAATTAAAATAATTGGATTTCATTGGATTATGATTACAATGAATTGAATTCCAATTGGCTTAAATTGAACTATATTATTTAAGAGCCTTGAGATGACATTTGTTGTAATTTGGCGCTATATAAATAAACTGAATTGAATTAAAATAATTATTAAAATATTAAAGGGTATGATGATTTGACAGCACCTGATTTATCATCAGGAAACACGTGCATTATATCACTATTTGTAAAATGCTAACGTGTCCTTTGTTTTTAATCTTTATTCCTTCGTGATACCATGTCCAACTCATTAGCTGATTTCGGTGACTTACAGGTATGTTTTTATCGATTTCTCTTTCTTTTTTTGCACATCTTGTTTGAATCAAGGTTATAAAATCAGATTTTCTGCCACATAAGCAACGATATGTAACAGTGGAAATGCGTAATCACTGGAGACAATGAATTGCTCAGTCTCTAATACCTGAATTTATTTGTATTTGATAGATAAATGATATGCTTATACCTATGGTTTGAAAACAAACACTTACTATTTTGTTTAGAAATGTCAGTGGTTTATATTATGGCTAAAAACACTGTGGGGAAGACTTAGGGTTGCGTGATAGCAAGTAGGATGAACTGTTTTTTTTTTCTCCGAATAAATGAGCAAAATAAATCTAAAGGAAAAAGAATGTTCAAAATTAAGTGAAATTCTAAATATGGCTTTTGGAATCTTTACATATTGCTATTTTCTTTTCTTTTTTTATTGACTTGAACGAAAGCTGCAGCCAACATGATAAATACTTTTCCTTCTCGCTCTTAATTTCTTTTCCTCCATCTATGTCAGTCTCTCCGCTTTTCATTTGTTTAACATCCTAGCCCTGGCATAAGCTGAGCAGCAGCCAATAGAAATCCCATTTTCTCTTATCAGCAGAGACAGAACACGGGGAACCCCAGGGGAGCAGGCCAGCTGGCAAGTCCGTGGGTTGTGGCTGGCGCACGTCTGGCCCCAAGCTGTACATTCAGCCTCCCTTGCCTCCTCATAACCCTGGATTCCAGAATTAATAGACCCATGAATTTTTCTGTCCCCCTCAAATGTCACAACTGAGCTTCAATGGAGCGGACTGAAACACCTGTAAAATTCAATGTTCATAAATTTTCTATTAACAATAAAAATCAGGAGGCCATTAGAGAGTACAATTACTCTTTTGATCAAAATTATGATTTTCTACAATAGGCAACTCAATCTACACATACTTAATTCAGCAATCAGCATGAAATGGTTTTGAATAAGAAATAATGCATAAAGTCATGTTTTTAGCCTCTGGCATTACATGGCTGATATGTTTTATTATGTCTAGTGGGAAGACTAGGCGCACCAAACAAACAGAGGGGGATTGACAGTGTGCTGTGATAAAACAGAATTATCTATTTGGTATTCAGATCATTCAGTCATTTATCCCAGAGTGTCAGCATAAGATGAAGGTTACTGATGAGAAAATGAGAGGAGAGAGGGAAGACGTTTTACAGTCTCATACAAATGACTCCATATCTCTATATTTATACAGGATAATGATTCAAAAACCCTTATGTGTTACGTGATCCTCTTCTTTCATCAAGTGCTTATTATCAGCAGGAATTATTCTACCAGTGTTTTAAAGTAGGATTGATGCAAGGTAAACGGTTATATGTTAAATATTAAGGATGAGAATGCTTACATTATAATCAGTTCCAAATTGCCAGACTTTTGAGAATTCTTTCACTATGAGTGGAGCTGATGATAAAGATATCATATATGAAGTCACATATGCCACAGTTTAGCAGACTAGGAGCAAAAGCAAAATACAGTGTTTTCTAGCAGTTTTAAACGTGTTGTGTAGCATTTTCCACAAGCATTTGTTGAAATAGAACTTCACAAAATGTTAAAATAAGAACTTCAAGTCCAGTCTTTTCAAGATTGTTATTGCAATGATCAAGCTAATCTGATGATAGAGTTTATAATTGCTCAAAAGGCTCAAAATTGCACCTTGGCTTCATTATCCGAGCTCATGTTCCTCTGTAGAGACATGCAGCTTATATGATAAGTTAAATGCCTACCAACCTTATGATGAAGCTCAGCCACCACTCGCTGCTGCATGATGACATTGTTCACCTGCAGCGTTTTGCTACATAACAGTGTACACAAGTGACTCACTGCTAATTCAGTGTTGATTAGTTCATGAGGAGGGAGAGGGTCCTTTTAATGATCTACTTTGCACTCACTTCCGATTCTTCACTTTTCTATTTCCCTCTCACTTGCGAAAGGTTGGGTTTGAAGGAAATTAACTAGCCTAGTAATGTGATGTACTGGGCTAGTTAATGTAATGTAAAACGTCGCCATTTTAAGTTTTTGAAAGGCAATTGTACTGTAAGCATATGGAGATTTTGTAAGCCAGAAAATGTGGTAATTTTTGGGGGGCATACTGCAAAACAGCTATGTTTTGCACAGTGAATAAACCCTTAAGAGTGAATAATCTCTTACATGTGCTGGTGTGAGACTACACTGTTAAAGGGTTACGATTAATATACAGGGTTAGGTATTACAAAATACACAGTTAGGGTTAGAAAAACATATCTGGTTAGCGCTTTTATGTAGTAATACTCATTGATATTGTACTCATACTCATTGTTCTGATCATGTCAGTAGGACCCTTCCATACGTAAAACAACAGCCATATCACAATTCTTCACTTTAATTGTGACAGTAATGTTCTGGACATTTGGCTAAAATGATCATTTTTGTGTGAATGGACTGTTATATTAAGTGAATTCTGTAAGTATTACATTTTCAATAGCATTCTACAACATTCATTTTTATCAGGTTTCTCACACTCTTGCTGTACATAACTTTATCAAGGAGATTGTTGTTTTAGTTTTAGCTAAAAATATCCAAAAAATCTAGAGCTTCGAATTTAGTTTTCACTCCATTTTACTATTACTCAACAGTTTACCAAACTGATGAATAATGAAATCAGAAAAATAATTCAACTCATTTATTCGGAATTATAATTAATTGATTCATCAGAAAATATTGTCTACACATAAAACTGTCTTTAGGTAAAGTTCAAACAAAAACAAGTTTAGGAGAATATCTAAAAGGTGATAAAGTGCTAGCTCTGTCTCCAGTACAGCAGGCTTTTAGACCACAGACTCGGTTGTTCATACAGCAATTCTTCATGCTGTGACAGTTGTGCACTTAACTAGAAGTCGCAGCTCTGCGATGAAACTCCCATGTAGCCGACCATTTCACACTACGACTTATCCAGCCAGCCCTTTGCCGTTCTACTGTAATTAATTTTAGAGAGATATACTGAAATCCCACAGGATCACTTGAGTTAAGTCAGAGGAGCTGTTTTTCTGACGGCATGTTCGCCAAGCTCTGGCGGATTACAGTACACGATTGTTTTGTTATGATTGTTGATTGTTATATATTTTTTTCTTCTTTCGAAGCAAACTGATCTCTGGGTTCTCTTTTTCTTTTTCTCCACACTTCTTGACTCAATTTCATCTGCAGCAGTTACATGAGAGACGAAGCAATGAACCTGGGGTTCTGTTGTTATTGTACTACATGTTGACTTCCACATGCACCTAAATGATGTTTAACACATGGGAACAGACCTCTGATCCCAAACGCTATTCTCATCTTAGTGACTGTCTCTACTTTGCACTTTTACTGCTGAAAATTTCCATACAAATAACAATTTAAAGTGAAACACTTGCATTTAAAAAGAAGAAAATGTAAACTCTAGAGATAGCAAAATGCATAGCTCTTGACCTGAGGGGGGAAAAAAAAACAAGACACAGTAGGGGAACATACTGTTTCATTTTTACAGGATAAGTGTCCTTTCCTCCTCTTGATAATTCAAACACACAGGCAGGAAATTAAATTTACCCAATTTAGAATGTTTGTTTCCTGTTTCCTAGCAACACAGGTCGGCTGAAATTATTATTGTGATCCTCTGAATTGTAAAGGGTCTGAGTAGTGTTAACAAACATAAAAATGTCCTTGCTGGTAATACTCATAATTCCAGCCTGTTATGACTATGTAAACCACTGATACTAAATATTCATATACTGGCTGTACAAAACAAAAAACATACATAAATATGCACTTGTTACATTGTGACATTATATGAAATGATGAGCCAGTTTGTGTGAAAGATAATCAGCATGATATGATACAAAAAAGAAGATGATTGAGAAGATGAAAATTTGCTTGAATTGTTTGATAAAAAATATCAGCTTTAAAACAGGACCTTAGGGACATTACACTGACTTTGAAGAGGGTGAACAGACCTCTGTTGCTGCAGATTTTGCCATCTGGAGATGTGCACCTCCGCTTGCTTTCCCATGGGCTGATGTCACACTGGAATTCACATTTGTCTCCATGCCAACCAGCAGCACAGTAACAGTTTCCACAGTAACACTGGCCATGGCCTGGAAGCACATTGCAACAGACAGATTTCACAAATTCTTACTTATTTCAAAGTCCTCCTTCTAAGATATTTTTTGATGTTCTTTTTTTTTCTTTATTATTTCATTCTGCTGTATTCTATGTAAAACATGTTCCAAGACAAATAGGCAATGCCAGTAACTTGTCTTTCAAATGAACTTCTGAATGGCTAATCAACATTAGATGAACATCAAACTATTATTAATCAGTTGTTTTCTTTCAATCTTTTTATTTTTTTTTATTTCATATAAATACCCTAGAAATTCTGCTTATTTCAAATGATGTAAAGGTATAACTATGATTTAAAATATTGCCAGTAATGGCTGCTAAGGGGATATAATGTATGTGCTCTGGAAGTTAAATTGATAACTGCCCCACCACTTAAAGGTGGGATAGGGATTCTTTTTCTGGAGCATTTTTTTACATATTGCTTGAAATACTCTTCACACCCCCATTGCAACCAATTAATTAAATGATTTGACACAAATATGAAAAGTTTTAGTGGCCTCTAGAACAAACAATCCAGGAAAAACACTATCCAATCATACTGAACGGACCGTTAACAATGATTGGACTCTGATGCGTCTATCAAACTGCAATCTGCTCCTCCCTCCCCCTCCTTCCCCCTGTGCGCGTACCCTGCTCCGTGAACGAATTACGCGTCCAGAAGCTTGGCAGGAAGCTAAACTAGAGCCAGCTTGGCTAGCACCTAGCATTATTAAACGGTTCATTATGATGTTGAAAGGTATTTTCTTACCTGTGAATCCGCCATGAGAAAAAGTTAGCAAAAGTTACCCAAAACAATCGATGCTTGCTGTCAGAACAGCGCTCGTGCACCTTCGTGCTCGTGAACAAGCATTGCGCGTTCATGTACTCTGGAGGCGTGGCTTTGGGGGGAGGTCTGAAGAAAGGGGTTGGGACTTTTTACCTGTGTATTTTCAAAATGCAGCTTGGCTGGACTCAAAATCCAGGATCTCCTACCCTACCTTTAAGTGGAAGTATCAGTATAATTTACATGCAGGTGCCCGTCATGGTTAACAGTTGGTGTGTTTAGCCAAGCACAAAGCATGTAAACGCAGTGATTGTCTACAAAAACAAATGTCTTCCAAACTGTATCTGATACAACATTAAGAAATAAGACTGTGATTTGGAGAAGTGTTTGATGTATTAATTGACAGCCTTAAGCTCTGCTTCTTTCATTACTATCATCTGTCCAGTTATCATTTTTATCTTGCAAATACAGCCTGAAGCATGTACACACATGTATACATATATATATATATATATATATATATATATATTATTATTATTATTTTATTATTATTTATTTAGTCATTTTTTATTATTGTTATTATTAGTTAGTAGTAGTATTTTTATTAGAATAGTTTATTATTGTATTATTATTGTTGTTGATATACAATCATTGTAAATATTAAATTTTTTTTTTGAGCTACTTGACTAATTTGAATTTCCCCCATTGGGGGATGAATAAAGTATTTTTCTATTCTATTTTCTATTCTATTGTAGTATATATTGGTGCAAGCTTTTTTGTAATTATTTTTGTTCTTACAGGATAGCAGACGTGATAAGAATCAGGGGTATTCAATGGTGTTTAATGGTATATGCCGGATTGGTGTGGTTTGTAAAATCTGTCAGTCTGTTGAAAGTTTTAAATACCCTACATGTGCTTGACTCTATGCTGGAAAGGTGGTTTGTGTTGCGGCTGCATACTGTTGAACGAGTACATTCAACAGGTCAACAAATCGATTTTTGCTGGAAGTGCCCAGGTCAAAATACAAACCCTGGGGTGACCGAGCCTTTTCTGTCGCTGCCCCCAGGCTCTGGAATAAGCTCCCCGTCGAGCTGCGTCTTTTTTCTGACCTGGGCCTCTTCAAATCTAGGCTAAAAACCTACTTATTTAGGATTGCTTTTAATACCCAGTAGTATGATGACACTTTTATCTGATTTTATCTTATTCGATTTTGTTGTATTTTATTGCTTTCACTGTCCTTTTATTGTTTTTATTTGTTTTTACTTATTCTTCTCTTTATTTATTACCTGCTGTAAAGCACTTTGGTACACCGTAAGGATTGTCTGTAAAGGGCTGTATAAATAAAGTACATTTATATTTACATTTACATTTTGATTTTGCAATTGTGTAAGAACTGAGATTTTTATGCATAAATTTGATATGGATTTCTGTACTTGGAAGACATGTATTGGTGTGATCTAGAACATGGGCAAATAGCAAATAGACAGAGCTCAAAAAACTATTTTCTTGTATTTTTTAACCATCCAAGCACTGTATGGTATAAGTCATATTCACCCATGTGTACACACCTTTTTCGAGTGCTATTAAGTTTTAAGTTCATACATGTAGTGCATTTCTCTATCATACTCCCACTTAACACATCAAGCGTAACACTTTTACTCATTGACTGGGAAAACCAAGGATCAAACCATCAAACTTGCAAACAGCGGTCAACGGCTCACTTCTGAGAGCAAACAACAACAAAACCCATTAGATGTCTATGAAAAAAAGACAGACCAAGTGGCCGAGCTGATGTGATACCCCTACCTGCATAAAACTGTGATATCATGGTATCTTTTCACGTTTTCAACTGTGTATAGCTCGCTGGTTTATGAAAATGCATAAGAGGCTTGAAAACTCTAGCTGACTTGCTTTGATATGAAAGTTCCTTTTGTTTGCTAGGTTTATGAGGAATGCGCATTTCAAAATTATACATTTATAGACATATGGTGTGTATTACAGTTACTACAATATTTAGTGGCTCTTGATGTAGGGCAGATAAGGAATAACCCACAACTGTCTAACAATTTTTTCTACACATTCTTGCTTTGTTTTTCTTGAATTGCAACCTGTTATTGTGCATTACGTTTGAGGTATTTTCTCATATGTGGAGGTTTTGAGTTTTCTTAAAGGATTTAACTTTTAAAAGACTTATTGCAAACCCTAATGCACGTATGTTTACACATAATGCTTTTATATTTTTACACATAATGCATTTTTCTAACAAAAGGCTTGCGTAACAGTTCAGATCAAGGGTTCGAGAAAAAAAAAAACCTTTGTTAGCACTGCATATTGTCTTTGTTATGTCTTTCACTGTGCACTTTATTCATCTATCACCATGCAGTTGTTTACCTGGTTGTGTTCCTATTAAGAATCACTTTAACCGGGACTTTTTTGCCTCCCCCTCTGTGTAAACAGGTCACAATCCTTCACTCTGTGGAGACCTGGCAATGTGTCTTATAAAGGCTTTTGTGTTTATGTTTTGGATTTAAAAACAGATGGTTTAATTTTGCTGATTTTATTTAACTTTTTTGCTTTTTTGCTTTGTTCATCCTAGGCTTTATACAGCACTTTGTCATGCTATACTTTACAATGGGTCATATTTTTTATTTCAGCCATCATCTGAAACACATTACTTTTGCAGGTTGAAGAGCTGGATTGGATACTTGCTTTAAAAGGCAGGTGGTAAAACTTTGGACACACCTGAGGACGAGCTGAAATCTGCAAAGACGCGAAAGTTCTCACAAAGATTTCATTTAGACAGTAAGGAATGGCCATGCACATTAGATGAAACTGCTCATCTACCTGATCGGTCCTGTCTGGCACTTCTAGCGGGAGATTCTCTTGTCTTCTAGCTATTTTACTAATTACATGTGAGTAAATGTGATCTTAAAGGCCAAAATGATTTTTAAAAGGCACACAGTTTGGTTGAGATCCAGGATTGACCGTAAAGTTGTTTTAGTAGTTTCAGTTTCTCTGCTCAACATTGATTGCCGATGTCAGCCAGAGTGCAAAAATTCTTCATGGGAGCGATATATTCTATCTGCTGACTAAAAACACCCATTAATTCAGACTGGAACACACTTAATTAAACCTCCCATGACTAGTCTTTGTGTCAAATTCGCTTTTACAACATTTTTTTTTATAATTAGGTGTGTCTCTACTTTTGCAAAGACTGTCAATCTACATCAATCTGTAACATTTGGAGACAATACATAAATATAAAGCTATTCCTAAAAGTACTCATTAAAATGCATTTCTAAAGTTGGTTGAACAGCTGCTGACACTTGAAATAATAAGTTGGCCAATAAATAAAGCTAATGATGGACAGTCTAAAATAACCGGATGTTAAATCAAAACATGGTTCTGTTTTGAGGGGAAGAGAAATTGCCAATGTCATCAGTTGTGGGAATACTGTACCTCCACAAACCTCTCCTGTGTCCTCATCCAGACACTCGCTGTCATCACACTCACAGAAGCGCCCGGTCACCAAGCCCCTGTTGTCGTTATTGTCACACTGGCAGCTACCACAGTGACAGGTTCCTGTGAAAAATACCAGCTTCAGACACAGTTTAAGCTTATCAGTTGGAAAAGGTCAAGTTTCTGGGCATGTGTTTATCGTTACAGTATGTGGCTGCTCATAAATGGGAGGATGTATTTGTGCAGTGCTTTAATGCAATGCACTGTAAGGCCAAGTATCCAGCTGGTTTGCTGCTGTGCACTGAGCTGTTTGTGCATCGTGTGCCAACAGGTCTAAGCTGGTGTTTGACAACTAAAGGTGCTCGTGCTGCGCTTGTGTAGGTGTGCTGTGTGCTTTTGGAATTATGTGTTAAAGAAGCAGAAGGCTAGACAGCTACATGGAGTGAATATATTTGCTTTTCTGTGTATTTTAACAGGCCACATATTGTACAGTACCCCTAAAGATATGTTTATCTTACATTTAGGTGGAGGAATTGTTGGCATGTGGTGAGGTTAAGTTCAGGTCGGTGAGATGCTGTCAAGTGTGTGGAAAACAGCCTTAACCAAGACCTGACCTCATAATGTGCATCATGAGACACACAAACACAAACAATATGGTGACTTGTGAGATTAAAGCCAAAATTGAATTAGCAATACTTTTGTGTTTTTGATACAAGATATGCTCATTTATGAATATATTAGTATGTTATTAGTGAAGAAGAGGTTGCTGATACTGATACTTTGAATAGGGTCCATTTTTTTCATAAATCCAACGAAAGAAATTAGAAATAAATAATATGTATCTTTATGACAGGTTGGTGGTAACAAAGTAACGTTGGTAGTTTGTTAAGTTGTCTGTTGTGTGTAGACACAACACTCGTACATTTCATTAGACGCTTCTTAATCATTGAATGATTCATAGGTCAGTTGTAATTAGCTTAAAGAAGGACTGGACAGAAAATGAAGAAAAGTCAATGAAAAAGAAAGCCTTGAGAATGATTGCTCATCAGCACCACTTCAAAAGATCGCAGGAAAGTCTGGTTCCATGGAGGCAAAATGTAAAGAAATGACTGGTGACTGAAGACTTTTCCACAGCACTGCATATAAATATATGTGTGTATACTACAGTATATGCATTATCTATTATAAAGGATCTAAAGCTTCTTAAAATGTTATCACATGTTATTGATGTTTGTTTAATTTGTGCATTTAAATATGTTGATATCTAATACTTGTTTGTTTTGGGATGTCATTAATGCCTGACTGTCCTTTCTTGGAGCTGTGTAAAACTGACTTGTTCTATAAATTATATGGGATAGTGTTCGGTCATAATACCTCTGTTGGAGCAAACCACCCCCTGCTGGTTTTTGCAGAGCTCTCTGGTCTTCTTGCTCGACAGGCCACACTCCTCCTGGAACTGGCACACATCTCCAAACCAGCCTTCATCACACTCACACAGCCCACAGTCACAGTAACCACGATCTAAAGGGAAACACACCGCATGCTGTTTATCAGTGCTTGAACGCATCCCCGTCACTGGTGCTTCACTTTACCCTATCAATACGGGGACACAAGCATGTGTTATTTCAGATAGGTAGGATGACGTCGCGCTGCTAGGAGAGTGCAATGGTTTTATACAATCATTTGTCTATTAAAGGGGAAGTTTTGTTTTTTTACGCAAGTCTGTACTCGTGTGCTTACAAGTATGGGCTTGTCAGAAGTACGGACTTCTGAGCACACAAGCACACAAGTACGCTCATTGTGCATTTGGAACGGAAGCTCGTGCCGCACTGCTTTCTGGGATAGCAAGCTGTCTGAAGTCTACACAAGTCACCACAGAAGCAAACTCGATAAAATGGGCGGAGCAAGCACACATCCGGAAATGTGGAGCGTACTTGTCTGGATGCATACTTTTAATTGGAACAGTACTTGGTCCTTCGGTGATGACGTTTCAGAAGTACACGAGTACGCAAGTACAGACAGGTACGCATATTGAGGAACGGCCTTGGACTTTATTTCTGGCATAAAATACGTTCATCTACTCATCTACAAAGTCGGCGTCCTTTCGGACGCTATTTAGATCACTCGAGATCTGCATATATCCATATAACGAGAGTGAACAGGGCATTGACAATACAGCCTCTGAATAAGGCATTATCTGTCTTTATTTCACCAATACTTTAAGATGAATGAATGAATAAACGTGTACTATTGGGGGCTTATCGGGGGCTTTCTACACGCGTCAAATGGGATGACGTCATCGACACATGCCCCCGCAGCAGCATCTTTACATGGAATTAGCTACTGCCGCTGGAAACATGGTTCATTATTGCGTTTTTCCAAATCGCTATGTTGCACAAAACTAGACAGAAACAAAACAGAGCACGGAGTGAATGAGCTGTGCTGCAGTGGCGCGCATTGATAACGTCATACCAGTAGTTGCGTGTGTAGAAAGCCCCCGATAGCCCCCAATAACAACAACACGGCAGCTCTGAACTAACAACGCAATAGTATGTGTTCATTCATTCATTCGTCTTAAAGTATTGTTGAAATAGAGACAGATAATGCCTTATTTAGAGGCTGTATTGTCAATGCCCTGTTCACTCCCGTTATATGGATATACGCGGATCTTGAGTGATCTGAACAGCGTCGCCGACTTTCACCAAACTGTTATCGGTGAGTAGATTTGTGCCAGAAAAAAGGTCCAGGTTTAAAAAAAAAAAACGAACTTCCCCTTTAACACCGAGGAGATACCAACGCAGTGTGGTATCACTATTTCTATTGGATGGCCACTGTGAACAATTTGAAAAACGGGAGGAAGCATTTGATGCAAATGAAGGCTGTTGACAAGGTATTATAAATGTTGCTCTCATTGTCTTAAGCTGCGAGGAGCCTTGTATGTCATGCTCAATCATTTTCCTGACTCGTTCATCATGTAAATGCAGTGTCCTTTTCAAGGGCTATCCATCAGTCATTAAAACATGCAAGTCCCCCGTCTCTCCTCATTATCGATGAATCTCATGGGGGGGACACGGTGACATGTTCAAGGAACACCAGAATATTAAAAAATACACCTCAAAGAAAGCAGGGTCACGAAGATAATTCAAGTTTGACTAAAATCTCAAACTTTATCTTATTGTTGGAATTTGAACAGTAAACATTAGATGAGACAAATGCAGTTTTGCTGGCTATAATCTTGCAATGTTCTGCAGCTATTGCTAGATCGTATTCTCTTACATGTAATGTGTATTAGTATTTCATCCAGACTTACTGTAATTATCTGGGCAGCAAAACCATAATCAACTGACAGCGACTCTAGAATCATTGCTGAATTAATCAGCAGAGAAGTGTTCAATTGCTCTGTGATTAGCATTAGATTTTTCAGTCCACACTTGGTACAGACTCATTTGTGGATATGTTTTTTTGTATTAATCATGTAAGATGTGCTGGTGGGAGCTTGCACACAATAGTTGTATGACATAATAGGATATTATAAAGTTACTGCCACCCTCTAGCCTCCATTAATCTCCACTTGACAATCACTCTGACATCTGAAACGGCCCTCTTTGTCTGCAAGGCTAAACTTTATGTGGGTGGGAAGGTTCTTGTCTGTCGACAGTTTATTTTTTCGGTGCTTCCTGAGCAGTAATTCTCCATGGCATGATTGTGTCAGGGTCCTTCCTACGCTCCAACGACAGACACGTAGATTCAGCCAATCAAACCTCGACTGGTGACCAGATACATCCATTGGGGGTGATTGGTAAGAGAGGATGCATGTGTGTCAGCATCAATGGTGATTATAACAACTAATGGAGCATTTATCCTGATTAACTGGTAATGAAGCAAGGAATCTGCAGCTCTAGCAGCTCATGTAGCAGCTTATTCCAGATTTTTTTTAATTGTTCATATGAAAAAAGTACAACATTGGGTGGGAATTTAAAGAACTATCTGTGTAAAAAAACAAACTTATTTTGCTTAACAGTTAAATTTTTGTACGAAAAATATTGCCTCTCACAAATGAGATGCAATTGTCTTGAATGTCTCAATTGTGAAAAATGTTAAGCCAAGCATACAATAAATATTTCAAATCTCAAAGCTTTAAATTTTCCTGAACCTGTTGATATTTCATCTCCAAATGACATTTCCCCACTTTCTTTGTTCAGCTTGTGTTCTCCATAACACCATACCCATTTTAGTGAGTAATTATTCCTCCGTGCTTCCCTCTTCCTGTGGGTTGTGAAGCATTAAACAACAACACATCAGCTTGTGTTCTGTGGAATAGATCTGGGAGACACCTATAACTCATTGACGGCTCGTGCTTTTCTCAGACCAGTGAATCCCAGCTTTCATCTTTCAAGTTTTAACAGTATTTCACCTGGGCATTGATTATTATTCATTCTATATTATTTCAATGTTGTTGACTTTAAAGAAATTTGAACCACCGTAGTTAGGATCGGAGTCACACACCCACAAAACAATGTCCTATAGTCTAGAGTTAACAGGTTTCAATCAAAAATGCCTTTTACTAGTAATCTTGGACAAACTTGAGTGTCTTTTTCTCCTTGCAGCCCACGCTGGAATCATTAGGTGAGTCACCACGCAGGCAGTCTGCCCAGCAAAGCTCAGAAAATCTAAGTGAGAGTATATCAAAATGAGAACTAGAAAAAAGATTTCTGAGATGAACAATTTAATGGGCTGTAATAGCTCAAGGACTGCATTCCACTGCTGCTCCCCACTAGTTTCTTTTTCTCCCTCTCTTTGATAAATCAACAGAAATTATTTATCAAACCTGTTAGTAAATTTGGACAAACTACTAGCAAGCTGTTGTTCTCCCATAATTAGCCTGACCAAGCATATGTAATACTGTCAGAAAGTGCATCTGGAGGAGTGTGATTCAGGACAGCATGGGTTAAACTGACTTCAGATGTGATGCTGACATGAAAGCACATGGGGTGGGATCTTCTCTGGCTCTGACAGAGGGCACACAGGAAGAACTAAGGAGGAAAAACAGAGGCTATGAAAGCCTGTCGCCAAAAAGAGAAAGGGAGGAAAAGAGAGGGGGGTTATCAAGGCTAAAATGTGTTCTGACAAAGCCAAAAACAGCTATCCACCAGGGAAATGTTTTTTTGCTCTTATGCTAGCACCTCTCTGTTTCAACTGCTCCTTTGAGATCAAGTGAGAAAGACACAAGTGTTAAAGTCTAGCAGCATCAAAAAGTTGGAGATGTGTCTGTATTGCAGCTATACTTGCCTTTTTGACTCAACCAATATTACTTATACACAGAGGTGGTAAGAACAGGTGTTGATCATGTTGTGTCATGTTGTGTGCAGAAAGCATGTTTATTCTCTGATGAGGATGTAAATTCAAATGAATAACAAATGGTAAATGTAAGAATCAAGATGATTGCTCATGGGGGTTTCAGTCATGATATGATGGTGTAACTACACTGCTACTCAATCTTGTAAAAATAACTACTAACAAGTGAGAGATAGCCTGCAGTTCCTTGGGCCACACACAAATCTAAGTTCCTACATTTGTAAAACAAAGTCTGGCTCTGTAAACTATCCTAAGTTTAATTTTATCTTCTGTCACAGTTAAACATCTTGCTTCATGATTAAAAGATGTTGAGAGGGCTTGATCAAGTGCGCAAATTAATGCGGAATGAGAAAACTTTGAATAGCCAGGTGTCTAAGATCAAATTCTGACATATCTTTCTTCATGTTAACAGACATACTTTTGAAAACCAAGATAATACCTTGATAAAAACAAAATAAATCTATAATTTCTGCAAAACTATTAAACAAGTAATGTTAACAATTTTGCATATGGGTCTTAAATCAGGTACTTCCATACCAATGCTACATTTAAATGGAAATTCTTAGCACGATTATGACATGGGAAGTTGAGTATGATCTGTAACCGCTGAGATTTCAGAAAATGTCCAATTCTTGGTCGTGTATAACATAAGAAGTGGGGATGGATATGGACTCATGTCATGAATACGATAAACACAACCCCATTCCAAAGGGACTTGCTATTTTTAAATCATGAGTGCATTCATTTTAACAAATATGGCTACATCTAGTTACCAGATGGTGAGTGCATAAAGGCCAAAACCTGGCTGTGTAATGTTTCTCATTTCTGAAACTCAGTGGTCACTTTGTTGGTAACATAGTGGGAGGGGAGAAGGACACGCCATCGTGCCGAAGGTCATGCTATTGATAGCTTGCTATCTAAGGGAGGCAGATTTATAACAGGTTACATTATGTTCACTTTGATTTGGTGTTTATGTGATTAACAGTGATTTTCAATGTAGAAGAACGTTACATGCGTGGTCAGACTTTCAAGATGTTGTAAATATTCATACAACTAACTTGACAATTGAGGTTATATGTTGCAGCAACATTTTTGTGCACAACTTCGTACACTACGCAAATAAATTCATACACTATGCAAATAAAATCCCAAATAAAAGAAAAACAACTGGGATGGTATGGAGGATGCAAAAATAAGACAAAATAAAATGAAAACCCTACATGAGTCTTACATTTACTTTGACTTAATTTGTTTGATTTAATTTATCCTGCTGATGAATATTCATTTCTACATTTCAGACTTGCAACACATTGCAAAGAAAATTGGACAGGGGCAATGTAGAGGTATGGATGTGTTAAAAAAGGTAATAAAAAAATTATGATGACCAGCCACCACATGGTAGTCATTTTACAGAGAAGGTCCCTGGTTTAAATCCCAGCTGTGGCCTTTCAGTGTGTTTTTTGTGAGCTCTCCCTGTAACTGTGTGGGTTTTCTCCTGGTACTCCAGACTTCTTCCCCAGTCCCATAACATGCATATTAACTGTAACCATGTACATATGTACTCTGTGTTATCTCTGTGATAAACTGGTGATCTGTATGTACCTTCCCCAAATGAAAAATGTATTTTCCTTTGCCTCCCTAACCCTGAAGGGTGGCAAAAATAGCGCGAAGCGATTGTGAGGTCTGACTTTCTCTGGCTAACGATTTTGTGATGCATATGTATTACTCTTTTGAACGCATATTGTTTTGAGGAGCAAAACGCTTTATTTTCGCCACCCCAAAAAACTAGACGGACTACCTTCGTCAACGCCAAAACGAGGCTGGAACTCGGCTCACAGGACGCAGCAGGGGGAAAGAAAATGTTCATAAATGATATTGCTAATATGGGATGTCATACAGCTTCATGTCAAAAGAGGTGAACTATCCCTTTAACCCATTGGCGCCTAAAGCACCTGCAAAAAAGGCTGCTCAATGCCTAAGCCAGTTTTTAGAAAAGGTCCCCAATGCCTGAGGGTTTTTTGAACTAAAAACAATTCATTGAAAACACCTAAGAAAAATCAAAAAAATTTTCGCTGGCTGGATTGTATTACTTTTTTTTTTTATCAATGTTGGACATTTGGTTCATGTAGTTTTGCTTTATGATTCAGGATAATACCCAATGCTGCTATTTATTATACTACTATTACTATACTGTTACTATACTATAACTAAATCATAATCATAATATCAGCAATAATAATGAATGATAAAAAACCCTGCAATATATCTTGCATTGTGCAGTTATACTGTATACTTCAGTGACACGACTTCTAAAACATCATAGTTGTCATACTGCAGTAATTCGCACCAGGCTCTCTTTTTTTTGACACAAGGGCAACGCCACTCAAATAAGAATGAGAAGTCGTCAGAATGCAGCGCAAGAATAAATAATTACATCATGTCGAAACGATCTCGTGCCATCACTCGGGCTACATTTGTCTGAGACAGCCACTTGCTCTGCCTCCAGTAATCCCGGCGAGTTGGTAGTTTGATTACTCCAAAAGTTAGGCAGAGACCGATGAAAGATTTCATCTCCTGCTTTGACACGGGGCTCCACTTCGAGTTGGCTACAAACGCACTATTGCAGAACAGGCAAATCGAAAACACCCACCTCATGTGTATTTGAACCAATTATTGTGCATTACATGCTGCATGCGTCTTGAAAATAATGATAAATGAACAATGTTGCGCTACGCAACAACCGGCGTTAGGGACAATGTTGCGCTACGCAACAACCGGCGCGAGGGGCAATGTTGCGCTAAGCAACATCCGGCGTCAATGGGTTAAGACCTGGTGCAACATATGTGCTGAGCAGATTCAATTCTTAACAACAACAGGTGCTCTCAACTAACGATTGTAATCATGATTTGATACCAAGGCTGTAGCCACAAAAGGCTGAAAATTCAAGGAGCAATTTGGGGCAAAGTATCTCCAGATTTTCAACAAATCATTGAAATATTTAAAAACAATGTTGCTCAAAGAAAGATTGAAAGGGATTTCCATTTTGGTTGATCTACAGTGCATATTGTTATTACACAATTGAAGGGCAAGGGCGCAAGCCTTAGTTGAAAACCTGTGATCTCTGTTTTCTCCGATTAGTACTACATCAAGAACCTTCATTCACCAAAAGCTGATATAACCAAATGAACAGGAGATTTCTTTGGAAAACCTTTGCCAAGCACTACAATATGCTGTACACTTCACAAACGCAAAAAGAAGCCCAACCTTAACTCAGGCCAAAGGGGATTTTGACTGATCAGACCAATCAGTATTCCAGATGTATTTAGGAAGATATGGATACTGTGTGGTGTAGAACAGAGATGAAAAGGTCCATGCAGACTGTTATTAGCAGCAACTTCAAAAAACAGGCTCTATGATGGCATAAGGTTGTGATTTATGCTTCTGTGATGACCGCTTGAATGCAGAAAAGTTGAAAATTGAGCTATTAGACCACAATATACTGCCTTCAAGAAGATTTGTTTACATTACAAAGACATAGCTGAGGAAGAGGAGGGAATGGACACTGAACTGACCGACCTGCATTCCTGACCTGTTCCCAGTAGAAAATGTGTGATGAATTTTGAAGTGAAAAGGTATGTTGCACACCTTAAAATGTGTTTTCAGGAAGAATGGGACAAGAGAACTCCTGAAATGCTTCATCCCCTGTTATTCTCAGTGTCAGAGCATATGTGTTGTGAGAGAGAATAGCAACATTAAATGCTTATTAACAAATTCAATGAAGCTGAAGAGAAAAACATGGAATGAATCGAGGTTCTAAGTATATAATGTACACACTGTGTCAAATTCGACACTGTATACACCATGCACTTAAATACATAGGTTATACTCAATGTATTTATATACTAACAAATCTGAGAGAAGACAAAGTGGTTTAAATTTTGACTGTCCTTATTCGTTAGCACTGCACATAAACTAACATTTGTTTAGTTTCAATGGCACACCTGGAAGTAATAAATAACTGGTTTAAAAGTAGCAAATAACTACTGAGAATTTGAAAATATTTGAGAGAAAGACAGAGCCAGAAAGCTTGAGAGTCTTCATGCTGCTCATTTCTAAAGGGAAAAAAAAAGAGAGAAACTTGTGAAAAACTGCCACGTTGACTTTTATCAACAGAGAGGTTATTACAGTAATACCCATATTCTAAACAATTTAATTCAAACTACCAATATGTTGTCGGAACCCCATTTGTTTCTTGTGTTATGTAGCTTATTCTAAAAAGATGACAAGCAGACACTGCAGGGAGATTTAAGCAAGGTCAAGAACAAACATTGGAATGGAATGACAGAACGTCTTTGCACAGTTGGTGAACAGATGTTAGTCCGGGTCATCATTGACTGGTTCAGCTGTAAAAATGGGATGGGATTTATGTGGAAGGAAAAACAAAAAACATGTCAGTGCTTTGTCAAAGTCCCACAAAAACCAGACTCAACTCAAGCTCCGATGTTGCTCGCTGGATTCTTTAGATCTGCTGAAAATGATTTGTTATTTTTTTTTTTTACATTTACCTTTTTTTTACATTTACCTTTATTTAACCATTATTTACATTTATTTAACCATTGTTATCTGGTGATGGATTGTCTCAAGTAATCTACCAATATATTAGCAATATGATAACCATGGTTAAACCTGGAATGACTTTAGCTGTCTTACTACGCTAATCAATTGAAATAACTGCTTTGCAGATATAGATTCCTGACGGACAGAGAGCTACTGGTTTCAGAGGCATTTCTCGGTGGTAACTCCTACTTGGGATGGCTTGATATCTTGATTTTCCACTAAATGAGGGAAGTATGAATGATAAATAAATGATTTATACAAAATGTTTACAATCAGTGACACAATATGGACACTATTTCTCTCTGGGTACTCCGGCTTCCTCCCACCGTCCAAAAACATGCATGTTAGGTTTATTGGTGAATCTAAATTGTCCCTAGGAGTGAGTGTGAGCGTGGATGGTTGTTTGTCTTGTTTGTGTCCCTGGTGACCTGTCCAATGCCTCTCGCCCAATGACAGCTGGAATAGGACCCCTGCGACCTAAATTGGATTAAAGGGGAAGGTTTTTTTTTTTAACCTGGACCTTATTTCTGGCATAAAATACGTTTATCTACTCACCGATAACAGTTTGGTAAAAGTCGGCATCCTTCGGAAGATATTTAGATTACTCGAGATCCGCGTATATCCATATAACGGGAGAGAACAGGGCATAGACAATAAAGCCTCTAAATAAGACATTATCTGTCTTTATTTCACCAATACTTTAAGACAAATGAATGAATGAACGCATACTATTACACTGTTAGCTCATAGCTGCAGTGTTGTTGTTATCCGGGGCTATTGGGTGCTTATAGGGGGCTTTCTACACACGCGTCTAGTGGGATGACTTCATCGATGCGCACCGCTGCAGCACAGCTCATTCACTCCAGTAAGGACGTCCATCGTACTCAAAGTCGTCATCCACGTCGTCAAAATCTAATAAATATCCTGCCATGTTGCACAAAACTAGCAGTAGCAAACTCAGTGTGAAGTTAGCCGACTGTCACAGAGCACGGAGTGCTTTAAGCAGGTATAGAAAATAAATAGATGGATGGATATGATCAAAAATCAATGTTTTTTTCCTTATCACTAAAACATTAATTATCATTAAGCTGATAAAAATGTTTTACAAATTTTTTAGATGTGTCTTTTTTTTTAAAGCATAAGCCATTGTTGTCTGGAAGATCAAGTGAATCTGATCAGACTGATTTAATATCTATTTCTTAAGTCAAATTTAGCATGCGTAGTGGTTATGGCAATGCAAAGCAGTCTATTTATTTTATAAAGTTTTCTTGAAACTGGTGGGGGATTAGTTGCTCACTTCTCACCTTCACACCTTTCTGTTTGCCAGTAAAAATGTGATGTGGGCTCAGCTGCCTCAGAAAGCATTGCATACAGGTAGCAACATTTACAGTGTTTGGTAGGTGAACTATTTTTGGTTTAGATTGTCAGATTTTATCACGGAATATTTGGCTGACATTTCCTCCTACATAGTCACAGCTTCAATTCCGGTCTCCTGTTTTCACCTTCTTGAATGTGCATGTGAAGGGGTCGCAGTTGCAACAATAACTGCTAAGAGGTTTGCTGTCAGTAAACATCTTGAGTCACTGTCTCTAGAAACTAAAGACCAAGTCCGGAACCTCGGCGTGCTGATAGACTCAGACCTGACCTTCAACAATCATATCAAATCAGTCACCAAATCAGCCTTTTATCAACTTAAGAACATATCCAGAATTAAGGGTTTCATGTCCCAAACAGATCAGGAGAAGCTGATTCATGCTTTCATCTCCAACAGACTTGACTACTGTAACGGTCTTCTGACTGGACTCCCCCAAAAGAGTCTCAAACAGCTGCAGGTCATTCAGAACGCTGCAGCCCGAGTTTTAACCAGAACAAAGAGATCACATCACATCACCCCAGTTCTCAAGTCTTTACATCGGCTCCCGGTCAGATACAGAATAGATTTTAAAGTTCTGCTGCTCGTCTACAAATCACGGAACGGTTTAGGTCCAGAATACATGAATGACATGCTAGCAGAGTATAAACCCAGCAGAGCTCTGAGATCTACTGACTCAGGTCAGATAGTGGAGGCCAGAGTTCAAACTAGACACGGTGAAGCAGCTTTTAGCTGTTATGCTGCACACAACTGGAACAAACTACCAGCAGAACTGAAATTAGCCCCAACTGTAAGCACTTTTAAATCCAGGTTAAAAACATTTCTCTTTCGGTGTGCTTATGGTTGAGTTTATATTTTTCTTTTTCCCCTCTTCTTTGATTGCTTTAATTTTTATTCTATTTTTTAATTTTTTTATTTAAATTGCTTGTTTTTATGCTGCTTTATGCTGTTCTTTTAAATGCCTTGTCTTTATGTAAAGCACATTGAGTTGCCTGTGGTATGAAATGCACTATATAAATAAAGATGCCTTGCCTTGCCTTGCCTTGCCTATTTCAAATTAGGAATGAGTCAAGTTAACTGCTTGTTTTTGAAGCAGGAAGATTCAAATCCAGTCACGGCAATGATTTTAACAGATAAACCAAACAAAGCGCAGGCAACAAGCTGTTGATATCCAAGAAGTCTATTTTACATCTATGGCTGATAAACAATCAAGTAAAAATCAGGTAAAGTGAGAGATGAGCATGTAAAAAGTGGTCTCAAGGCCAGTATTGAGACCAAGATCAGCCCTGAGTGCCACAACCTAGAATCTGAAACTATAGCTATCATACCTAAATTCAACACAGTCAAAAACATCCTCATCTTCACTATCCAGGTTGACTTGTTGCTCTGATTTACAGGATGTGAATTACCTTGTGTTGAGTCATATGTACAAAACATGAACATCTCAATGCCAGGACAGCCAATGTTTTTGGTGAAGAAAAACCCACACTTTATCCCAAAGGAGAAAAATCTAATAAATCTTGTCTGAGGGAGCTGTGAAAGCCCGAGATAAAGGAGCTGCCGGGAGAGAAATTGGCCACTGATTTCTGACACCGTAAATGCTCTGTATGCATGGCCCACTGAAGTGGGTGGTGGTGTGTATGTGTGTATTGGGGAATTATGGGTAGGTCTCATTTTCAATATGCTTTAAATGTAATTGCTTAACCCTTTTCCACATTGTCATATGACACTGTAAGTATGTAGCTGGATATGTGTACTTCTGTACTTGGATGTGTAGATGAGTGGTGTTTATGCTATGTAAATAAGCCCCATCCTGTATTTTGTGTGTTTGTGCGTATGTGTGTGCGTGTGTGTGGGTGTGAAAACCCATCTCTCCTCTGATGCATCTGGGTTCCACTGGCAGGCAGTGTAGCAGTGAGTGAAACCCCATTATCAGGATGAAACAGGGCCTCGCTCCAGACTGCTGATCCATAATGAGCTCCTCACAGCAGCCAACTTGTCTACCCAAATAAATCACTGTAGTCCTCACATGCATACTCACACAGACACAAACACCCACACGCACATACCCACCCACACACATATATTATATTTGTATAGGATGCTCACATATCTCCATTAAACCTAGACACCCAAAGCAAGGGGACAACAGAGGACACAAGAAGATTAGGCTTTTTTCCCCTGCATCATCATAAAATGCTCCTTCCAACCTCTTCCAAGGTGTCTTCTCTGACAAATGACCAGTTATCCTTGGTAACAGGTTGCAACCAGTCCTATTTAACATCTATGTCTAAACTCTATGTCAACTGCAAGTTGATGAACTTAATTATATTAAACAATGCACCTCAGTACATTCCTGCTTTAAATCTTACCTTTTTTGGAGCCAGATCAACACATTATTTGTATTGTGCATTAAATTCACACACTTCTGGGGTGAGCACAACATACTGTGAACACAAGCATGATAATACAATACCAATCTTGTGATTTGCTCTCGAACGGTAGCTTATTTAAACAAAAAACAAACCAACCATTCCACGGGAGTGGAGTTTCTTGATTTCTTGTTGCCATACATCTGTATGTCCATTATTACCTGGAAAATTAAATGCTTAATTGTGTTCATCCGCTTGTTGCAAATTTTCTCCGTGTGCTATTTGGTGCAGAGTGGGAAATATATAACAGTTTTAATGCATTTTAGTTTGTATCTTTTAGTTTGAAACTGCTAAATACGAACGTGAGCAGTGAGAATGAGCCTAACAATGTTGTATCGGGCCACAGAGGACTTAAATTTGTGAGGTTTGAAAACAAAAGACAAGCTTTCAAAGCTGATAAAGATAACAAAAGTCAAAGGTAGAAATTAAACTAAAATAAATAGGTAAGCAATGAAGCAACATCTTAAATTGAGGACAGGCACAAGGCAAAAACCTGCAATAGAGAACACAGGAAGAGACATGATGGGTTTCCAACACTGAATAAATGCACACCATTCTTCTCATTTCTCATTTTGTTTATCCTTGATTTTCTCTCTTAGTACCTCCAACCTGAGATCTGAACAGAAGACATGAGGAAGAGCTACAAAAAGAAAGGAATCAAAGCAACAGGCATTTAACAAGATGAGACATCTTTGCGTCAAAGTTGTGATTTTAAGCGTCAATTAAATATGATGGGTAGCACAGCTGTATTATCTGTCCTTTGTTTTGCTATGGCCCAAGGCTGCATTTTTTTTTTTTTATTATCGCTGTCAGATTAGCACTAACACTGTTCATGTCAATTACATTTATTTTTAATCTCATGGCATAAATTTAAGACTACTGGGAAGGCAGCTGAGATCCTTGCCTATGCCAACTACTAATCTGACTAATTAGGCAGAACTAGTAAAAGAAAGGTCAGCTGTGAGAAATGACAAGGAAACTTTGAAATGAAGTGTTAACACAAAGTATTTAACATAGCAAATACATCAAATGGGATCAGCTGTATGATTTTCAATGGAAATATTAAGTCTGATACTAATGTCCCACTGTGATGAGAGTAAGTTCTCAATTCTGTGATTTTTGTAATTCTTGCTTGCTCTGCACTGTTTTTACCATAAATTACTTAACACTGCAAATTTTATATCAGCTATTTCTCACAACTTATTGTTAAAGTGTAAAGCGAAAATTACAGACAAATCAGCCATTATTCAGCATGTCCTTGAGTGTGTTCGCACTCTGCAGAGTTCCTTCAGAGAACTTGTGAAATGAGCTCAAAGCTGAGCCTCCCAACAAAAGCTTATGCCATGGTCATTTTTGACAACCAGTCAGCTTCATATTAAAAATGAAACCATTTGAAGTCCTGCCAATGCAACGCAGGCTGTCAAAAACCCAATACAGCGCCCCTCTGACTCTACAGGAAAGGAAGAAATACAGGTGGAACAAAAAACACTCTAAAAGCACTCGAAGTCTGAAATACCCCTGTATTTTGAAAAACTTTTGAATGACATGAAAAGGGTTTCCATTCTTCCTGCACCTGGCTAAGACAGATGCTAAACATCAGCAGGAGAATCACAGTCTGCCAAACTGCTCTGATGTAAGCCAACAGTGAACAGATCTGCTGGATCACTTACTGACCTGATCTCTAAAAACCACAGCCAAGTAGTAGCATATGTGGAACCATGTGCGTGTGCCTAACATCATATGAAACCAAAAATGTTGTGACACAGTATTAAAAAGAGAAAAAAACAACCGAAAATAAAGCAATCTTGGGTAATTTGCTGTTTACCAAAACATATGTATGTGCTTGGTATTAAAAAACAGATCAGTGTACGCACCATTGCAAATTTGCCCATTATATGTTGCACAGACCCAGTCATGGCACTCGCAGCGGGGACCATGGAACTTCCCTGGCTCTGTGGCCTCACAGATGCAGATGCCGCAGTCACATTTGCCCCGACCACTGCATATCTTGCCATCAGGTGTCCGGCAGCGGCGCAGGGACGACTCTGTGGACAGCTTGCACACACGACCCACCTGGCTGAGAAGATAATAAAAGGTCAGCTGTTCTGCTGCTTTGGAAACTTCAGAGTTCAATGGTTGAGTGCACTACCACCTATATAGAAACAACATCTGCATCTGAGTAAAGTCACTTCAACATAGATATGTGGAAACATTGCAAACACCCCTTTCCTCCTCTTTCATTTGAGAGTACAACATTTTAGAAAAAGATCTTGTTTAAAGAATAAAATCAAGAATGTAACTCTTCAGAATATGAAGTTTGGCTTTACGTTGACAAAAAACAAACACCTTCCATTTCCTTGCATGACCTTAAGCTATTCAGATCAGCACAGTCTTGTTTTGGTCAAAGTTTATCTCCTTCTCCTTACATCTGTTTTGTTTATGCTCGTGTAGTTTGATCTGTGGGATCTCCCCAGTCATTCAGACACAGCAATGCTGATAGCTGGGATCTTTCCACCTCAAGGCTCCCCATATTCCCTCTGTGTTCCCTCCTTCTTTCTAAATTGACATTAGAAATTTGATATATTTCCCTGGATTTTAGCTCTGGGGCTTTAGATAAAGGTCCAGTGTGTAGGATGGAGTGAGATTCAGTGGAATACACTGCATTCATTTACCTCACCCTACCCTTCCAAATTGCAGGGGCAAATGATGGTGATGGGGTGTGCTTTGTCCTTTTTGGCTTACCGTAGTAACATGGTGAGGCAACATGATTAAGCATCAAGTAGGGGGTCTATTTACATTTTTGGATATAAACTCCTCATTCAGAGGTTAAACATTCAAAACTATTATTATTTACATGTGATTTTACACTGATGAAAACAGGTATAAAAATTGCACGTGGGCATGGATCAGAAATTCTTAAACAGTGGTACTTTTTGGAATGCTATCTTTTTGCTTTCAGGCATGGCAATTGTCTGAAAGCATAACTAATTTCCATTATTGCGTCACAAATCAAACTGATATCTTTGGTGGCAATATGAATAGAATAGAATAGAATAGAAATAGAAATAGAATAGAAAAAGAAATTAACGTAGTCTAAATAGATATTTTCCACAATGAATCGAATGACTTGGAAACATGCAATCATGGTATGTAAGTTGAACCCTTGTGTATCAAATGCATGTCAGAAAGAGATTACTTGTCAATAATCTATTTTTTACACTTGCTTTATAATGTTCTGGGTGGTGGGAGGCTGGAGCCTATTTCAGCTGCTAGTGGGCAAAATTTGGGGTACACTGTGAACAGGTCACCATTGCCTCACATGCACACGTGGATGTTTTCATAAGAAATAACCTAATGTTTTTTTCACCCTGGCAAAGGGGGAACATGTGAACTCAATACTGAGTGGCCTCAGGAGTTTAGCAACTCAGCACTAACCCCTGCACCATCATACCATTGCAGAAGGAAACTTCACGCGCAGTTTGGAGCTCAGATCCAGAAAGGCTGATTGTCATCCATGGCCGACTGAGCTAACTGGGTGGCTTGTCAATAATGTTTGTGCTATCTAAAAGAATACCATTCTTAGAAAAAGAAAGGTAGCAAATCATTTTAAAACCACATACAATGATACCTATTTAGACAGAATATGACTTGATACTTTTACCATATGACTTGCGAGGTAATATCAAACATCTGGCAAAGGAATTAGCATAAAGAATCTGCACAGGAAACTAGAAGAGTGAACTATCTATGCTGGAGTCTTTCCTAAAATGCACTGCATTGTACTCTCCAAAGTATGTCTGTCAGCAAAACTTTGCACCTCCCTCTCACTTCTTGCTCTTCAGCTTACGCCGAAATAAACAAGAAAAAATGTAAGTCTTGCAGAAACTCACCTCACTGGCTCTAACAAAGAGTCATCAACGGTAGAGAGCAGGATCAGAGACAACGGCACAAATATGGACTGCACCAAAACTTCAGACTGCATGTTTAAATCCAACAGAAACCTGAAGTGAAGTAGCTTGAAGGAATTTCCCAATCTTTCGGTCCTTAAACAGTCAGGGCAGGAAGGGAGTGTGAGAGGGAAAAGAAAAGAGAGAAGGAGAGAAAGTGCAGCAGGCTGGCCCGAACTGGCTCAATCCCTTCAGAGTTCCACAGCTCTCAGCAATACAAGTGCCTTTGATTAGTTTGGACTCTCAGACACAGTCCTGGGCAGGAGCTGAAGTGGGGAAACCTGCCAAAATGAAAAGTTAAGTCACCAGTTTGACGTGTAATTAAAAGCAGACTGTTTTCCAAATTTTTGTTTAACTTTTTTTCCTCCTTGCTTTTCTGGATGACCTCCGCGCAGCAGCATGTTTGTGTCTAGTTTCTCCTTTAAAAAGAGATCCTAAATCAATCCCCACATCTCTTTTGGGGAAAAGTGTCAAACAAGAGATGAAGAATAATTCAATCTCATTCAGATGCATTGGGATTGGAGTCCTGGTGTTTTAAAAACTGGAACATTTGAGCGAAATAGAGCTAGTTTAATGCTATTAGTAAAACACTCCTGATCTAACAAGTAAAAAAATATACATAACAACAACACACAATGTGTGTAATTCTGTGTTATACAAATTTGACAGTGTTAATAATTCACATTCACATGAACTAATTCAAACATTTATTTTAGATAAGTCTCAAAATACCAAAGTTTCGAAAGCTGGCTTGTAACATAGCACAAGTGTCTAAGGTCTAACTTACAGCTTTGTTTACTCCTTATTACAGCAGTGTACATTCAGGCAGAATACCAAAGATTTGGTTATTTAGAACTTTTTGTAGTTGACTTTTGATGTATTTTTTTTAAAAAAGGCTACGTGTATAATTTAGAACATTGGCTACACAGAACCAAAGACCCTCCTGTTTGTCATGCGTGTCCATTGCATCTCACAGCAGAATCATTATTGCCTTTCACATCTATAGCCATTCACTTTAAGTCTTATCACAAGTGTCTATTCATCAGCAATGTAATGAATGAAATAAAATGTAACTTTTTAACAACAGACAGCTTCATACAAAGCAGCATCACTTTGTGAAACATCTTTCTATCCAGTCTATTTAAGTTGTACAAATAGGTTTGAGGAATGATCTTCACATTATTTGATTAGTATCATGTTGGACAAAGACTACAAGAAATGCTTTAACATTAGTGACTAGATTGTATATCAGGATTTGTTTGATGCGTCCTGTATTGCTAACTATACCACCTTCATTATCATTATTTATCAGCCGTTTTAATTGCAAAGGGTGAATCAAATGCTTTAACTGTTTTTATTCAAATTGCCATCATGAAACATCTTTTTCCCACAGCTCTGTCCCCGTGTGATATTTATTAATTATTCCCACATTATCTAATCTTTGTAGAACTTCTCATATATTCAGTGTGTGCTTTAGTCAGTGGGTACGATCATTGGCCAAGAGTCCGAAACATTCTTCATAAAATTAGGTTGATAGTCAGGATGTTACAGAGGGCTTTATCTTCAAACAACTGTTTATATATCAGGTGTAAATATCAACTCCACACACACAGCAGGCTTCGATCACCCAGGAGAGTCACACCGATCTGAGTTTACCTGTTGAAAAACGTAAGGATAAATCAAAACACAGCAAGCACGAAAAGATTATTCACTTTATTTGATAAAATGGAAGTTATAATGAAACCTTTCGTTCACCTGAATGTGTCCGGTCATCGATGTAGGCAAATAAATGGATGTTGGAGACCTCGATGAGCAGCCTGAGGTTAGGCTGTTACCATGGTAACGCCTGCTCGCCACCGCAGCACGCACTGGTCGTGTTGATGTGATTGCATCCTGCGCGCTCCCGCACTCTCCCACACGATCTATATCCAGCACATCCAGAAAACAGCTGATGTCGTGGACAGGGCTAGACACGGCAGATAAGGGAAATCCTCTTCTCGTAAGTGATTCAAAATGTTTTCTTAATCCGCTACCAGACTCGTCGTGAACGTGAGGGAGCATCCAGCTGTTGTAGCTTTTAGGATGCGGCTGACGCTTGGTACTGCTGCGCGCTAGCTTGTTGGCTCTCCAGGAAGTGGAGGAAATCTCATCCTCCCGAGTAGGCCTTGATGAAATAATGTCGTGTATATATTGCACTACCACGTGCCCAGGTTGCCACATATCATAGTATCTTTGTTTAAGATCTTCCCGTCCCCTTACTTCTAAATGCGTAATGTATTTAGCTAGGTTTTGTCCATTTAGCAGCTTTGTTCCTAATCGTTTCCATAGTAACCTTGGCTGTGTCGATGTCATTCATTCAGCTTTTCAATTTGAAAAGGGTTAGGCTACACTTCAAGTGCTTGACATCCGATGGGGGTGACAGTCATATTACACGATGTGTTATCGTTTGTATGCTGCAGAAGCAGCTTCGTGTGTTGAAAAGCAACGATTTGCCCAAATGATTTTAGGAATTCCCTGTTGCCCACATAAGCCCCCGAGGGCACAGTGAGTCCAGCAACCAGACCTTCAAACGCCTTATATAATCTAGGTGTTGTTGTTGCCAAACTTGCCAAGACAGATATGAAATTTTTTTAGGAACCACTATCAATTTGTGCAATACTGTTTTCAATCGGGACATATTTCGGTGTTTATTTTCTCTTTTCCTCATGCAAGTGAGAACATATCCCATTACGCAATGACAATGCTAACTGACCCTATTTCTTTTGGGATGGCCCTGACAATCAAGGGAAATGTGTGGTTACCCTGAAAAATATGTAGTTTTTTTTTTTTAAATATATCCTTATCTTGCAGTTAATAAAAGCTGAATGAAATGTGTAGAATAAGATGGCAGTTGACTTTTATCTGCTTAAACAATTTGAGCTTTTTTAAAAAAAAAATCTCTTCTTTATTTAATTTCAGAGCTGGTTTAATTAATGTTGAACATAAGCATTTTTATAGCACCTGCTTCTGCAATGCCACTCTGCAGAGCATCGGTGTGTCTTAGCTCTTTTGTTTTGCTTCCATGGTTGGCAACTTCACCATTACTACTAACTCTTTAGAAACTTTAGAAACTCCATTTGAAATGATCTCAGAACTTGCTCTACACCAAAAGGCAGACAAAGTTTCTCATTCAACAGGGATCCCATAAAGCTATCATGGACGGTGTGTTCGGAAATATTTAGGCCAAAGGCCTAAATATATGAGCACAACTTCATATGGCACATTATGTGAAAGGAATAAAAATTTAAAGGACTATGACAGGCTCTTTTTGTACTTGTGAATGTCACCATTTGCATGTATGCCTAAGATTGCAACTTTTGCTGTCTTACCATGATCATTTTTTTGACAGGGATGCAAACGTTGCTGCCTCAATATGTATGCTGGGAACAGGCTCCTGTCCTCTGCAGCTTACTGAAGGATAAAGCAAGTATATCTATCAAGTGTCAAGTATATTTATCCCCTAAAGAAACACTAAATCTCATATCTGCAGTTTGGTGACTGGCATGTTCGGTACAGGGTTTGTTAGAGCCGAAGAGGCCTGTGTCATGATGGTTGTGGTGTGGCGTGGTGAAGGAGGACCAAAAGTGCAGACTTTCCAAATAATAAACTCGATTTATTTAAAGAACAAACAAAAAGCGCGGCTGAGCCGGAATACAAAAACTAAACTATGACAAGAGCTTGGCAAAACAAAACCTGACTATAACTGTCATAAACAAAAGGACAAACCTGACAGGAACAAACTTTACTTGGGATGGCATGAGAACACCTACTAGGCCTGAGTGACGGTGAGGATCTGGCAACATGAATGAGGCAACCTGGAAACTAAATACAGTGGGAGTGATTGGCGAGCGAGTGCAGCTGAGGGGAAAAACACAGGTGATGTGAGTGAAGGTGATGGCAGGGCAACAGAAACTATGGGAAAAATTAAAGACCTGAACTTAAAACTTAACAAAACTGAAACATGACAAAACTATAAACATGACTAATAGTAACAGACATGACAACTTGCCTCCTGCCACACGAAATAAGGTAAAAGAGAGTGGTGCGAGTTATAAAGTAAAAAGTAACAGTAAAAAACTGATACAGAACCTGCTGAAGTTGGGTAATAACTCTTTGCAATTGTCACAACAAGTGGTACTGTGTACATAATCAATTGAACCATTGTTTTTCAGTAATATTGATTCGATAAAAGAAGAAAATGATGGTATTGTGGTCTCTGTATCACCATCTTTTTAAATGCAGTATGAGTTTGCTTCAAAACTATCCTATACTAGCCACAGTGCACTCAAGAATAAAACTTTAAAAGTTAAAATACTCAGATACAGTTACAATTATTCTGCCCAGAGATCACATCATTCCGCGTGAGGAAGATGTCCTTTTTCCAAATGGGAAAGTAATTGCAGTCTTTGCCACCCATACTCCCCCATAATAGCACTTACACCCTGCAATTTTGTTTTCACTCTTCTTCACGTCTCCATCTGCATATGTTAAGTGTAGCAATTACACTGGAAAATTGCTTCTAAGTACATGGGTTTACAGGATGGACAGTTTCTTTTTCTTGGTAAGAAAATAAAAGGAAACAAGGGTGATACAATTGTATTCTCGAGTCTGCTTTCCCATCCTAAGTTCGTGTTTTGTTGCAAGAATTAGATTATACCCGAGAATTTTTTTGACTCCGCTCCTCGTAAACATTTTCATATCAAGTTCATGGTTTGAGCCTTGTCAAGTCTTCTGTCATACAGAAATATAGCAAGTCACCAGCGCGTGGTCGTGCATCATTTCTGTAGTTCTCACTCAGATGATCCTTTCAGTCGCAATGTCCTGTTCTAAAGAAAATAAAGAAAATATGTCGATGGCTAAGGACAAAGTTTCCTGTCACCCCATATATAAAAAAACCCACATTTTTTGCTTTCTCTGATTGTTCCATAATAATCGTTCAATAATTTCCCAAATTGGGATGAATAAAGTATCTATCTATCTATCTATCTATCTATCTATCTATCTATCTATCTATCTATCTATCTATCTATCTATCTTATAGGGGACGTGGTGAGAAAAACAAAAAAAAACACCTTTTATGTTCTCGAGAACACAGTTAAAAAAGCCAAAGCTGGCACTTTGTTTCGTGTTCCCAAAGTTTGAAAATATCTCATGTGGTGACCTGTTCAGATTTTCAGTGGAAGCTACAGTACCTCGTCAAGTTCACCCCTGACCTCAACTCCTGAGCACCGCCCTCATTTTCTTGCTCGCATTCGACCAGCTAAAATGATGAAGCCAGCTTTGCACTCAAATATTCTGCTGTCCGCTGTACTGAACTGCAGGCATCTTACATCAACCACAGCCCGGTAGAAGAAGAGCCCAGTGGATGAACTTTATTTTCCGGGGTAATGTTCCGGCAAGAGTTAGCAAAAGTCTCTGTGTCAGCTTCAGCTCTCTGTGACCAAACTTCAAACAGGAAAAATGTAGTAATAAATTGTACATATGTATTGCTGCGAGTTATGCTATGTACCATCCCCTGCTTGGTCTTTCACCCTTGATGAGAAAGCATGCTCATACGGTATATAGAGAGCTTGAGTGTTATTGGTGTGATTGGAGGAATAGCTTTATTATAAATTGCACACCGGAGGCCCAGGTTTTGAAAACGGGTGATGAACTGAAACGCACCTTATGATATGAACTCGTATCACTTGCAGTGGGTTGTGTGACAGCCAGCATGACAGTTTATCTTTAGCCAACATAGAAAAAAGTCAAGCGGCCCTCCTTTTTCAGGGACTAACTCCGGTTCAAACTGATATGGTTAAAGCAGTTGCATTATGTTCAGCGAACTTTCTCAGCAGTTTGCATGGTGGCGAGAAGGCATGTCTCAAGAGAGGCACACCCCCAGGAAATGGGGGAGGAGTAAGGGGTGGAGCGAATAGCTGCTTACCTTCCCACTGCCGAGCCTAAAACAGGCATAATATGTCTCTTTTAAGATCTGGGTTAAACTGCTGTTTTTTTTAGATTTTCCGTCCTGAGTTTGTGCCCTCTGCCCCAGTATAATGGAAGTTAATGCAGTTTGGCTTATGGTTTTATTCTCATACTGACAAATTACATTTGAATTTTTTAACTGTGTCATCTCCTCCCTGAGACAATCCCTGTTACCAGGGCTTGAGTGTGACCAATATTCATGCAGGCAGTTTCATGCCCAAGACCAGCCATTTTTTTTTTTTGTGAACGAAATTGGTAAAATGAAAAAACTCTGTTCAGTTCTTACTATTTTGTATTGTTTGTGGACCTTATCGAGTTTAAATAAGGTGTACTGTTTCACTTCAGTCAAAACAATCTGCAGCAGCATTGTGTTCTGCAGCATTATGCCCCCTCCCTGTGCATTTAATAGAAAAATAATTCCTAAATAAGTGATAAATACCTTCAAAATACTTTAGCCATGGAGTCAAAAGTACAAAAATTCAATCAAATTTACTGTCACTATTTTTGTATTGTGGTGGCATCAAAATGTTTTTAGAAATAGAATAGAATAGAACCATACTTTATTCATCCCCTAATGGGGGAATTTCAAATTAGTCAAGTAGCTCAAAAAAATTATAAATATTTACAATGATTGTATATTAACAACAACAATAATAATACTACTACTAACAATAATAATAAATGAATAAATAGAGAAATAAATCAATTTGAGAAGAACATGTCAGCAGTCACTGTTAAAAAGCCTTATGGCTGTGGGGACAAAGGACCTCCTGAACCTCTCAGTCCTGCAGCGCAGAGAGATGAGCCTCTCACTGCAGCTGCTCCTCTGTCCTGTTAGGATGCTGTGGAGAGGATGTTTATTATTCTCCAAAACAGAATACAATTTCCTCCTCATCTGTTGCTCCACCACAGCACTGAGAGGGTCCAGCCTTCTGCCTACAACAGAACCAGCCTTTTTTACCAGTTTGTCCAGGCGCCTACAGTTTTTGTCTGTAGTGCAACTCCCCCAGCAAACAACAGCACAGAACAGTGCACTCTCAATGATAGTGTGATAAAACATGCACATCATATCACTGCAGACATTGAAGGACCTGAGCCGTCTCAGGAAAAAGAGACGGCTCTGGCCCTTCCTGTACACTGCTTCTATGTTGGCAGACCACTCCAGTTTATCCAGCAGCAGGTATTTGCAGGTCTGAACAGTCTCTGTCTCCCCTCCATCAATGCAGACTGACTGGTATGCGGTTTTAGATCTCCTGATGTCCACCACCAGCTCTTTGGTCTTGGTGGTGTTCAGGAGCAAACAGTTATTTTTGGTCCAGCCATAGAAAGACTCCACAAGGTCCCTGTACTCCTTCTCCTGTCCACCGCGCACACATGCCACAACAGCCGTATCATCAGAATACTTCTGTATCAAATGTCACAATTTGCACAAATTAGAGAAAAAAAACAATTAAAAATCAGCTTCTTTCTGCCCTTTGTTAATGGAAAGAGAGAAAATTTACTGAATACATGTGTGTTGTAGCTACACCCAATGTTTTCTCACCCCTCTTTACTGGTCTTCTAACTGCTACCATCCACCGAATGTTGCTGCAGGACCTCCAAGCCTTCTGGGACATTCTCCTTTTCGCATCTTACGTCTCTCTCTGTCTGGTTGGTCTCTCCACCCTTTTGTGACCTTGGGATGAACGCACCAATGAGGAGCCTCACAGTGAGTCTGCTGGTCATCTTCCACCCCATCCTCCTCCTCCACAACACCTCAGTCACTCGCTCACTCACAGAGTGTGTCGCATATATGCCTTGATGTCAGACGTGGTGGGCATTCCTGTCTATATGAGCGTACCGTAGATGTGGGTAGTGTACTGTACACCATATAAGCCATGATGTTGACTAACTGTTGTGTGTTATTTACAGGGTATGCCTGATCGCATGTTATGTGCAGTGCTGGAGCAATTTCAGCTTTACTTTTCCCTTTGGTATGTGCGCTTTGTCTCCATTCAGAGTGTCATTTCTTCTTGTGTTCTTATGTTGAAAGTTTTCTTTTTCTGCATACACACAAACATATATACAGATGTTGATAAACACAGGTAACACCAAGTCACACCTCCTCGCACTGCACATCAAATTCTACTGGCGCCTCGGTGTTCAGTATGATGAAGATCTCATGTGATCTTTTGAACTGGTAAGTTACTGGAACGGTTCCAGTATCAAAACACTTGTTCTGTGTTCCATGTGTGCTGCGTTGTGTACCACGGTGGCCATTCAACAGTGCTCCACATTCAGTTTTAACGTATTCGTCTCTGCTCTGGCAATTCAAGTCAGGGTAGTTTGGAATAGACACCACAGCTTGATTAAGCTCAATTTTACATGCAGCTATTATTGAAACACAGCTTTCGCTGCATAACATTTATTTTGGTTAAACCAAAGCTTTGTGCAGGTTTGCTAGGAGGCCGATAACTTTTTTTTACACCATCTGTTTCTGTTAATGTAGCCAAGTTTGGCAAAACGAGTGCCTCGTGGCTGAGCCTCCTTAAGTATACATTAAATATTTTATTCCAAATTATAGCCCACATGACTGGAGTTTGAAAAGTTGTACTACCACTGCCCCTACTTGGATGCAGCCAGAGTGCTCACCTGTTCCTCATTTAGCTTTGGTCACTGTGTGGTTCGTCTCCCTCCCTTTGTTAGATCCATTCTCTGTATAGCACAGCAAGCCCCAGCATGCTGAAGAGGAAACAGAGCTCCCGGGTCGAGGCCCAGCCAATGACCGACTTTGGGCCAGATGAGACCCTTGCAGACAGTGCTGACATCTTCTGGATCAACAAACCAGTGAGTGTTCTCATATACGTGTGCTATTTAACTTATTACTAATATTGCTGTAATAGAATTTTAACAAAGAAAGAAATTGTGGCACGTTTTGCAATTTTTTCTTTCTTTTTTTTTTTTTTTGTCTTCTTCCTGTAGTGGGTCCATTCTTTGCTTCGAGCCTGTGCCATCATCAGTGTCATCTCTGTGTGTATGAACACCCCAAAGACCTTTGAGCATTACCCTCCACTGCAGTATGTGACCTTTACGCTGGACACGCTGCTTATGTTCCTGTACACCGCCGAGATGATCGCCAAGATGCACATAAGAGGAATCATCAAGGTAGCAACTGAAGGACTGTTAATATTTTGACAGAAAAGTTACAGGAGGCATAAAAACACAATCCGATGATGATTATTCTTATTTTTTTTATTATCAATATTATAATTTAGTACAAATTACTTGCTAGCGTTCCATGATGATGAATAAACCAAGAACAAAGAATGTTATGTAAAAAAATTGTTTATACCAGATTCTCTATGAAGTTTTTGGCCACACACAGACACACACACACACACACACACACACACACACACACACACACACACACACACACACACACTTTTAAAGGAGCCGACTGACCCTAAATGCTTTCCACTCGGTAAATTGCTCCAGTGCGCACTGAATGTCATGGCTTGAAAAAGCCAACAGAACTACAGAATTTGCAAAAAACAGGGATGCAACCCTGAAGTTCCCAAATTAGACATCCTCTTCTCTCTGACAACACCGCGAGATCCTGTTCATGAGCAGGAAACTGGATCGGTGATACCTGGCAACCCAGGCGGAGTCCAGCACGGAGTGCTGCCAATGATGCAGACTGCGCTCTTGTTTTGCATACACAAGAACAAAGCCTTTTTGTGTGGAGTTTGCATGTTGGAGTAAGCAGGTATAGAAAATGGATGGATGGAAATTGTCATAAGAATAGCATTTTTTCTGAAACCTTATGAAAATGTTATGTGGCAGATAGATGATTCATCTCACTTCCTATAAGAAAATTAGATAGAGCCCTTCGCTGTATTGCACTACTATTCCAAAGAAACTCACAGAGCACCAGTTAGAGCATACTTAAGACCTCACAGCTTCAGCAGTTCATCGAGAAAAGGTTCCCTTCTCTGGAAATTGCAAAACATGTAAAGATCAGTACCAGGTAGATAAAAGGGTGACCAATCAGTCATCAGCTGAAAAAAGAGACCTGATCGTCTGAAATTTGGCTAGAATGCTTTAAGGTTTATACAGTAAAATAATCAATTTTATGTAAAGTCATCTAAATGGAACTGCACGGAAAGCGCCTTGTGTGTCTGCCAGTGTAAGTTTTTCTAAGCTACTTTGCTAATTCAATATCTGCTGTTGAGCAAGTGACTGAAACCCATTAATGGGTAAAACCTGTGTCTAGTAGCCTCGGTTGGGCCATCGGAAATCAATCAGAGTAATTAGGGGCTGTGAACGGCTGGTCACTCCCCTCTCTGAAACCGCTTCTTGGTTAACTCTCGGTGGGTGGTCTCAGCCAAGTGCAATTAGCTTACGTGTGAACTGCTGTGTCCAATTCTGAGCGAAGCATAAAATAAGGGGTTAAGAAATTCTCGGGTAAAGACTTGCTGTCTACCTGCCCGTGTGCACAGTGCAAGGCCACTGAACAAGGCAAACCTGTCCCACTTGCCATATCCATGTTGCTCCAGCCTCACCACCCGTGTTGGAATATGCCTCACTCCCATTCCTGTTGTCTCCGGGTCATGCAGAAGATTTGACACAACCAAACAGCACCGCAAACTTAATAACCTCCGCTCTCTACGACACACTTCACTTTGTGACACTCCCTTGTCTGTGGGGTTGTGGAATTGCCAATCGGCAGTAAACAAAGCAGACTTCATTACTGCTCATGGAGTACTTGACATCCTGACTCTCACTGAGACCTGGATTAAGCCCGAAAACAATGCTACCCCGGGTGCACTTTCGACCAACCACACATTCTCCCACACCTCTCGTACATCTGGGACGGGGTCGTAGTGGGACGGGTCTGCTAATTTCCAACAAATTAAAATACAACCAACCGCTACCCATAGCTAAATACAACACCTTTGAAAACCATGCCATCTTGGTAACTGGACTGGTCAAAATCTTAATGGTTGTCGTATATCACCCACCAGGACAACTCTGTGACTTTCTAGATGAACTAGACACCTTGCTCTCTTCCATCCCTGAGCATGACTGTCCCATAATGGTCCTAATTCTTCAGATTTTCTGACATTAATGGACTCTTTTTGAGCTACGACTGGTCTGCAGTCCTCCGACTCACAAAGCTGACAAAGCGCTAGATCTCATTTTCACAAAAAAACTGCCACAGAGGCCCTCTCTGTCACACCTCTGCACTTTTCTGACCACAATTTACTTCACTTTAGAGTGAGTGTCCCCGGTAGACCCACTGCTTCCACCCCTATGGTTTCCTTCGGTTGCAACCTCCGCAACCTGTCACCCTCCCACCTCCCTTGTTGCCTCCGCTCTTCCGACCTCCAACACATTCTCCTCCCTTGAGGTTAATGAGGCCACAGAGTCCCTCTGCTCTACACTGAGCTCTTGTCTGAATAGTCTGTGTCCTCTATCCACCAAACCCACTCGATGCTCCCAGTCCCACCCTTGGCTTAATGATATCCTCCTATCGCTGCGCACCAACCTCCGAGCTGCAGAAGGGAAATGGTACAAATCAAAAGATCCTGCAGATCTAACAAAATTCCAGGCACTACTGTCATCATTCTCAGCCAGTGTCACTGATGCAAAAAAGGCCTTCTACATTGATGATTCACAGTACCACTGACACCTAGAAACTATTTTCCACCTTCAAAACTCTACTTAATCCTTTGCCACCTGCTTCCAATCTGACGGCAGACACCTTTACCTCATTTTTTACTGACAAAGTGGCAGCTATAAGCAAACAGTTTACCGAACTACCCACACCCGAACCTTCCCTAAACATGTGTGCCACTAACTCAGCATGCAAAAGGCCAACTGCATTATTTTATTCATTCACCCCTCTCACTGAGAGCTGTTGGTCTAAACTTCTCAAATGCAACCGTCCTACTACATGCCCGCTGGAACCTGTTCCTACTAATCTATTCCAATCCATTTACTATGGTAACTGCAGCAGTCACACATGTGATTAATGCTTCACTGACATCGGCTAAATTTCCTACCACATTCAAGCAAGCTCGGGTTACACCGCTGCTCAAGAAACCTTCCCTCCCTCCGACTCAAGTGTAGAACTATTGGCCGGTCTCTCTCCTCCCTGTTTCTGTCTAAGACTATTGAAAGGGTGGTCTTTAAGCAGGTCACAGAATACCTCTCACAAAACAACCTCCTTGACCCAAACCAAGCTGGATTTAAAAGTGGCCACTCCACGGAAATGGCTTTGTTGGCTGTGACAGAAGCCCTAAAAGAAGCAAGAGTAAGTCCTCTGTACTTATCCTACTTGACTAATCGGCTGCATTTGACATAGTCAACCACAGTATCCTTTTGTCCATATAGCATGGGCATCACAGGGAGAGCACACTCCTGGTTTGAATCATACCTCACTGGTCGGTCATTCTAAGTATCCTGACTTGGTCCCACTTCTGCTGCGCACTACCTCATCACAGGGGTCCCCCAAGGCTCAGTACTTGCTCTTCTCTTTGCCTCTTCTCTTTGCCATATACACCACCTCACTGGGCCAGATCATCCGATCACATGGCTTCTCATACCACTGCTATGCTGACGATACCCAGCTCTATCTGTCTTTCCCACCTAAGGGTTAGGGTTATGGTCATCTCCCGCCTTGACTACTGCAACACCCTCCTAACTTGTCTCCCGGCATTTGCTGTGAAACCTCTGCAGATGGTACAGAACCCAACAGCATATCTGGTCTTCAATCAGCCTAAAAGAGCACACGTCAACCCTCTGTTCATTGAGCTCCACTGGCTACCCTTGGCCACCCGCATCAAATTCAAGTCACTGATGTTAGCGCACAAAGTGCTTAATGGAATGGCTCCCATCTACTTGAATGCTCTCGCAAAGGCTTATGTCACGACTCGGCCACTTCGGTTATCAAAGGATTGTCATTTAGCAGTGCCTACACCACACTCAAGACCATCCACATTCTTTTCATGGGTCGTTCCACGATAAGGCCGATAATGACATACCGAGCGCTACAAGAACAGGGGCATCCCTATCTATCTTCGAGAAACTCTTGAAGACCCAGCTCTTCAGAGAGCATCTCCTTACCCTTACCCTGTACTTCCCTAACTCCTCTTCAGCACTTTCTCTTTCTGTACTCCCCTCTATGCCTGCACTCTATTTCTACACTGTCACCCCTGTCACCTCTGACAGAGCCTGACAAGTGATTTTCCTTCTATGTAGCTTATTGTTAGCTTTGATGTTAGCTGTAATGTTATATCCTCATTTGTAAGTCACTTTGGATAAAAGAGTCTGCCAAATGCATAAACAAACATAAACATAACAAATATGACCTCACCTGAATTGTTTCAGCTGCAAAATGGGATGATACTTTAAGACTTTACATTTGTATATAAGACTTGTGTTGGTGTGAGGAATTAGGGACATGCCCAATAGTGTTCTTTTGTTTCTTGCTCCCTCCTGCTCCTGCTGAATTTTGAAACATAACCGTCAGGTACTGTGAGATCTGTGTGTGGTCCGACGGGACTCGCATGACATCAAGCCCGATGCCTAATGCAGACCATCTGCATTACTCTGCTGTTTACAGCAATAAAAAGCAACAACAAAAAAAGGCACTGAACTATTTATATGATTAGGTCTATTGACACCCTAGTATAGTACTAGCATGAAGCCGCAATTAGAAAGCTAATTAAATTTTTTTGTTCGATCAAAAGCCAGTAACAGCAATCCATAACAAAGCTTAAAAGTAAGTTCAAGGGAAAATGAATAAAAAAAAAACACCTAATATTTTATTTCATGAATGCGCATCAACACAAAAACAAAACAATACAGATGATAGTATTAAAGTCTCACTGCATGTAACACATAATTGAAAAGATGGAAACATCCCCTTCACTTTTGCGCCATCCTTAGTCATCCTGACAAAATCTTCTAGTATAATGCGTCCTCCTTTAATTGTCCTGACAGCTTAATGTATTAATCCCCCAAACCTCTTATCAACTAGGAAAATAGTTTAGAGAGGTAAGTTGCAACAGGGCAACAAAAAAAAATTCCAAAAACAAAGTTCCAAAAACTGCAGTTCCTTGGATGGCCAAGACCTCTTTACTTAATCCTTGTACAACTGTATCGGGATAGATTTTTAGATGACTAGCCTATTTAATTTATTCTACGGCTTTGAAGTAAGAAGGGACAGGTCACCCAACAGGCTCTCATTGTAGCGTCTGGCCTTCAGTCAAGTCGATCCCTTGCACATCAACTCTGCCTTCAAAAACCCAACATGACGACTAAATTAAAAAATTCACAATGTCTTAAAATGATTCTGTACAACTAATGGAGGACGTCACTGTGGCATCCTTTCGACCGAAAGCACAAAAAGAGCGATTTTTCTTTTATAATTAAAAGGTATTTTTTTCATCTTAGTATTTTGCCAAGTGAACTAAGGAGTCTTACTGAATTTGTCCTCTTCTGGATTCAGATGAATCAACAAAATTCAAATTCTAGGTAGACTATTAATGTTGAATACAGGCATCCAAGAGCAGACAGCTGGCAGATGAAAGGCCCATAATTACTGCCATAAAAAGTGTGGACAACTTAATTGGCAAATCAGGGATAACTAACAGAAAGGCAGTGAAGGACACACAATTAGAATTGTCGTTGTAGGAAAAAAAAAATGGATCTTCAAATGTTACTTTTAGTTCTTTGTTGAAGTCCCACCCTTTGCCTGTAAAAAAGGCTATTCTTTCAGATTATCATGATGTTGCTTGTCATCACTGCAATCTTTGAGAAATCACACAGATATTTCAAGAAATTCCAAGGGATTTCTATTTTCCAAGTGCACCAGAGTGGATACATTCAACATATCTAATATTGTAGTTCATGGAACTTGTATTTTGTAGCTCGTTGTCAAACGTGCCTGCCCAAAACAAATTATTCCTTCAGCGTAGGATTCTAATTGCATGCTTTTGTCCTTGTCAGTGTGTGTAATCAAACATGGTCCTTATCTGTGGCACGCTTCAGAACACACCCTCCCATTTGCATCCTTTCTTCCTGTGGAAGATTGACCCCTTAAGAGCTTCTTACGCAGTCCCCCTCTCTGTCTGTAAGTGGTAATTAAGGACGCCCATTTCAGCTGGCCCCTTGAGATTTCAGTTTGTTCACACTTCAGAGGCATAATTTTTTTTTGTCTTATGTTGAAAACAGGCTTCTTGAACATTGTGGTCAGTCTGTCAAAATTGGCACTGTAATTTCACATTCTGTTTGTTTCTTTTCTTGGACTATGCCATTGCTGAAGTCACACTAAAGATCTTCTATGCCTTTTAAGACTTCCTGTGACAGTTTTGTCAGAAAGCTTGTCTCGAAAAAGCTTTGCAACACAAAATGTTTTGTTACTGGATGGTTCGTGGCGTAGCCCTATGTACAAAAGGCTATAGTCCTCGCTGCAGCTGGCCCCGGTTCAAGTCCCGCATTGGATGGCCATTTGCTGCATGTCGTTCCCCCTCTCTCTGCTTCCTGTCTCTCTTAACTGTCCTATCCATTAAAGGCATAAAAGCCCAATAAAAAATGTTTTGTGACTCTTAGACTACATTTGAGTTCTTTCTATATTATATTTGCTACTGTTTTAGGGTCTCTTGAATGTTGATGTGTGACTTCTTTCACTGTGTCTTATTTCTTAGGGGGACATCTCTTATGTGAAAGATCGCTGGTGTATGTTTGATGGATTCATGGTGTTTTTCATCTGGGTCTCCTTGGTGCTGCAGGTGAACTTGACCATTCCCTATCGTATGGATGCAATTTGTGCATTTACTAATAGCTGATTGACTCATTGATAATCAGTTTCTCTTTGTTTTAGGTGTTTGAGATAGCTAAGCTTGTGGATCAGATGTCTCCATGGGGAATGTTGAGAATCCCCCGAGCACTTATAATGATCCGAGCCTTCAGAATCTACTTCCGCTTTGAGCTTCCCCGCTCTCGCATTACCAACATTCTTAAGTACAATGCCTTTGTTATTAGTAGTATTTAATAGGATGTCACTTCATTGGTATGTGCATTCATATATATATATATATATATATGAAGTATAACTGTTTATTGTGCTTTTTAGGCGATCCGGAGAACAGATCTGGAGTGTCACAATCTTCCTGCTGTTTTTTCTTCTGCTCTATGGAATTCTTGGTGTTCAGATGTTTGGAACGTTCAACCATCACTGTGTTACCAATGATACAGAAAAAGGGTATGAATCAACTGAGCAGTTAACCTCATTATCAAGAGGCTAAAGAAGGTGAAATTTTGCCAGCGTAGTTCTCTTTTTAATAATCTCGAAAAAAAAAAGAATGAATGTGCAGAGTGCGTTAGATCAACAGCCTGAAAATGAATTGCATTCTTATTTTCTGACAAAAGACAAGCACACCTTTTGTATCTTTTCAAATGAATTTTTTCCAAACAAAAAGTGGAGCGTTTTAACCAATTAAAGCGACGGTAACGTGTAAAAGCTGTAAGCATACTTTTTAAAAATGATGTTATCGGTGCATCATGCGTTGTAATCCCAGTTTCTTTGGTTTGAGTGTCAACAGCAGGTTTTATTGGCCTGTGTTGGCAGTGGACGTTGACAGGACCTTAAAGTTTCAACTATGCAAATCATGCAAAGTAGATCGCAAAGATATTCTTGTCACCAATTACTTTTGTTTTTCATTTGACTCATAAATCATGAATATTTTTTCATAAGTGGATACTTATGTCTAATGCTAGGCTTACTTTATCTCTCCTTTGACATCAAGCAAAGTGATTTCCTTTGATAAGACATTATGAATTATAATTATACTAGGATGATATTATTCATCCTAGTATAATTAGCTTTATCAGGATTCACTACTATGCCTCTGATTGCCCTTTGTGGTAGAGGAATGAATTATCCCTTCTGATCCTGTACCCCTTAATAAACAATTTGGATGAGTGTCTGGGCAGGCAATTTGAAGGTATTAGTTTTCATTAGTGAAATCAAGCAGCTGCTGGTAACACCTGTGGCTGGAAGATAAGGATACGGATAAAGAGGACACTAGTCTCATAATCTTGTTGATGCTTTTCTTTTTTAGAATTTGATTTATCAACTAACTCTAACTCTATTTAGATATGATGCTTTAAATGGTTAATCATAACATTCTTTTTTTAATCAGCAAAGTGACATGGAACAGCTTGGCTATCCCTGACACACATTGCTCCCCTGACGGAGAGGGCTACCAGTGTCCTCATGGCTTCAAATGCATGGATCTAGAAGAGCTGGGACTTAGCCGACAGGAGCTCGGTTATAGTGGTTTTAACGAACTAGGTATAACTTATTGATTTTATTATTGAATTACATTCTCAAGATTTACAAGCATGCATTGTGAACACATTTTTATATTCTACAATTGTTTTTTTTTCGTACAAAGGCCTAAGAAAGCAGGCACACTAAAATTCGGTTGCCGTTGCTATTAAATCATATCCCTAGTGGTGGATAAATAAACTGCACATTTTTGCGTTGATCTACAGTATATTCTGTACAGGCATGTGGAAACATGACCCTATGTGAGAAAGTGTTACCTAAAGTTCTCTGCAAACCAGTTTCAGGATGAAACTATGCCATGCTGCAGCTTGTCGTGTTATCAGCTGAATGATGCTCAAATCCAGTATTGGCACACCGTGCGATGGCCCTAATCTTTGCATCACTGTGATGGAGGCTAAGTACTTCACAGTAAACAAATATGATGATAATATGATTATGTGTGATGTACAGACCAAATGAATGGCCTGAATGGTATATCAGCACACTCCAGAACTATTTATATTGCTTTCTAACTGAGGCTGCATTGCAGGTTGACCAGGAATCCTGACTGAAGAAACACTTTCAACATTTTCAAGCATAAAAATATTATGACAAACTGTTTTCTAGATTAAATCACCTTTTTGCTCAGTGTTACAAATACAGTCAGTTAATTTGCAGAGAGGGCATCAACTGGAAAAAAGCAGAGGGCTGCAGTTTTTAGCCTTTAACAGCTTATATAATTTTTGTTGATATATGATACGTTAAGATGAAATTTGCTGGTGATAAAATCATGCACCAAAAATCAGTTCATAAGGTTAACGAGTCTTCCAAAACATGAATTATGAATCTTATTATAATAACAAAGGAAACTTTGGGGCTAACCAAGTTCTATATTTGTTTTTCAGGCTGTGAGAATATACTGTATATCCATAATATGCAAAACTGGAACCTGAAGCATTATCTTAGCCTTAGCACTATCTTATCTTAGAGATTTAGCCTTGATAATTGGTGTGACATGCACAGATATTGGGTTGTCAAGACTGATTTATCACCTTGATTTTAATACCAATCTCTGTTTTTCATTTGACCTCTGCCAAATCCCCAATTACTCTTCTTCTACTTGGCCCTACATCTCCATTTTGCAGTGGTCAGTCAGATGCTCTTTTTCTTTCGGAGATCAATGAGTAATAGTCATCCAAATGCCCACCAAATGTTTGCATACGTTCAAATGGCCAGCAGCACTCTACCTGAAGGGCTCAAAGGCCCGTACTCCCAGATCCCTGAAAGAAAATAGGCAGTCTACCTCTGCAAAGCAGAGGGGTTATGGCTAAACAGGATTTCAAATTGGGTCCTAATATATTATTGTCTCATATGTGTTTTTGTTTAGGTACAAGTATCTTTACGGTGTATGAGGCTGCATCACAAGAGGGTTGGGTGTTCCTCATGTACAGAGCCATTGACAGTTTCCCTCGCTGGCGTTCCTACTTTTACTTTATAACTCTCATTTTCTTCTTGGCGTGGCTTGTCAAGGTTAGAGCCTCCGTCTCTGTACTGTTCTTGTCATGATCATTTCTGGAGGTAGTTGAACATTTGACTTTGTTAGGAGAACGTTCTCTGGCTAATGAGTGAAAGACTGTCATGTCAGATGGGGAGAAAGAAGTTGAACAATGGACGTGCACTTGCTGATTGACATTTCCTTTTAATTGTCACAACACTCACTTTCTTCTACAGAATGTGTTCATTGCTGTCATCATTGAGACATTCGCTGAGATCAGGGTCCAGTTTCAGCAGATGTGGGGGTCGAGGAGCAGCACTACCTCTACTGCTACAACACAGGTACAACTGTCACGCTCACACACACAAACTGACAAAGTTGTGTCACAAAATGTTACATTGACAACTTGGATATCTTGCGCATCTTGACTTTCATGCAGCACCTTAATCTGACCAAATTTTAAACGACATAAAAACGTCCTCAAATCAAATCAAATCAAAATTGATTTATAAAGCACTTTTTATACAAAAGCAGCGCAAAGTGCTTTACATAATGAAATCAATACATCTACAAACTCACACACTCATCTTTTAGTTTATGAACACACATCTGATCATACTCTCTTTTTCACACACATCACACTGACAACCACACACATACACAAGAACTATAGCAGAATAAATTACACAATTTGCTTCATTAAAAATAGCTGGATGAAAATTGTTCTTAGATAAATAAATAAGCAGAGGATAAAATAGCTCATTTACATGATAACAGCAGGCAAAACTTTGCTTAGCCTTACATTGTTATATATTGCATGCAGGCTGGTGGTTTTATTGAAACATCAGTACTCTCAGACAGAGGATAAACACTCTTATTTTATAGAATTTTAAAGATATTTTCCCTACCTTCTTGGGAAATTTAAATTTTAGCATGCAAGCCTAAACAGTTGGAGAAGCAAGAGCTGGGAAAACATTACTTTTTGGGTTTAGAGACTGTGAACAAGATTCAGATTAGAAGTGATACTTTTCCTGGGTCTTTGCTGAGTCATTCAGGGTATTAGTAGTTAGAGCCTTTAAGTCAGGCAAGTTTTACTTGTCAGCGTTGAGCTCTTCTATGATGATGCATATTAAAAAGCTGTGCTGGTGTTTTAGCAGAGAAAGTAGCCAAAGGCACCAAAGGAAAAAAGGCAAATCAGGTCTCTTGATGGTAAGAGTGAGAATACAAAAAAAGAAAAAAGAAAAAAAAATGGCCCGGCAGTTATTTATTTGCAGTCATAGTTTTAAATGACAAATGCTGCTGGTGCTAAATCATATCAGCTCTTTCTAATGTTTGAGTTAGTGTGACTCAATATGTATATAAATATGTGGGTTTGTTGGCAGGTTTGTGTGTTCTTTGGAAGTCAGAGTCTGTACTTTGCCAAAGACAGTTTAATGAGATAAAAGGAGGTACAAATGTGATTGGTCTGAGTGTTGTTATAGCTCCAACAAATCAGACAGACCAATGATATAAATGGCTGAAATATATCAATATATATCAAGTCTGAGGTCACATATAGGGAGAAGGTAAGTAGGTTGTGCCTGTGGAAAGAGCTTGGAATTAAATTAGTTCTCTTTGGCAGTAAAAAGAAAGTGTAGTTTGGCATCTGATCAGCATGCCAAAACACTGAGGAGTTATTACTTTGGGATCCACCATGAGGAGGTGGACAGTATCACTTGGAACAGACTCATCAAGGTTAATGGGCTTAGCTTTAATTTGCTTAGCCTTACATTGTCATATATTATCCATCTTTGTTTCTATTCGTGATTCAGTTAGATATGAATGTGATGAACACTTTAGTTTGCTTGCACTATAGTCTGGTACATTGAAAAAATAAAAATAGAAGCTTGGGGGTCCGTATCCTGGATAAGAGATGCTGATGATGAACCATGACATCAGTGGGACTTTTCTATCATGTTTCTCTCATCTTCATTTCTCTACTGTTGCTCTCTGATAAATGCATAAAATCCATTGAGGAATGTTTTGATTCAAGTTTGCAAAAGGATTCCAATAAATCAACTAGAACCAGTAAGTCAACACAAAAGTTTCAAGTCCAACTCCAGCAGTTTTAAATTCCCTAAAAAGTCATTCATGTTTCTAAAAATTTTACATTTTGAATTTTCTGCCATGAAAAAAATTCTCTATGCATTTACATGGCTTGAGTAAGACTTTACATATTTGTCCTCATTACGTGAGGGGGGAGGGGCACATGAATAATGCTAATCCGCCCCCAACCACATCTCACCTGCCATGTCTCTGCTACACTTTGCAGTGGCCAGTTCTAATGTTGGAGTAATTTACCCATAGATGCTTGAACCAGAGCGCAATTCTCAGGAAGAGGAAGCTAAATTTTACAGGGCCACATACAAGTATCAGAATGGTGATATATTTACTTTCTATTGTTTTCAACAGTTTGCTTGTCTTAGTTCTACTATTTTCTTCTCCAAACCTGTTTCTCACAGTGCATGCACATTCGCTTTAAAGCCCCACCCCTGCAGGTCGTCAGGTTAGTTCTTCCAATCTTCTAAGTGGGACACTGATTTTATCTTTCCGAGAGGCTACACAGTGAAGGCGCGGCTGAGGCGGATGACAAAACTAAGCTGTGGTATCAAAACATGAATATGACTGTGGCACGAAAACAAAAAGACTTGGCATAACAAGAAAATACTTAACTGTGTTTAACGTGGCGTGGCGTGGCATGAAGGGTGAAGACAGAGAAGGAATTCACAAAATGAAAGGGGAAACCTGGAAACTAAATACTGAACTGGGTGATTGGTGAATGAGTGCAGCTGGGGACAACTTAACTAAACACGGACTTAAACTAAGACATGACTAAGCATGATAACAAACACAAAACCAAAAACATGGGGAAAACCCCATGAACGTGACTTTAAGATTAAACTGTTGAGGACCGATTAAACCTAGTTTTATATAAAAAGACTTGCATTTTACTGAACTGTTACCTATACTAGAGAGGGGACATTCTTCAAGGTCCTTTAAAGGCTTTCTGTCGGATTTAACAGGCGTTTTACAAAATCATTTTGATTGCTTTATAAGATTAATTTCATAAAATTATTTCTGACAATTATTCAGGTAAGATAGCAAATGTTTATGGTAGCAATTGTCATTTACCTACCTTTTTTCACATTTAAATTTACAAATATCTTTTTATGTGTAATGGGAATTGTTATTCTGGTCAAAATGTGTTTTTTTTTTTTTTTTCCTCATGATGTGAGTGGCATTTGTTCGCCTCTTCCTTACGTTAAACTGCTTCCTTATTCTGCAGTTCTGTTAGTCAAAAAGCTATTGTCGACCTCTGTTTAAATAGAATTTGTCATGAATCTTAATTTTCCTTTAAACGCTCGTTAGTGTGTGAAGCAGTAAACGGTTTTTAATGTTGTCATTCCCTCTCAGTTGGTAAAATGATACAGCCTGCAAAGTTATGAAACTAAGATCTCTGCTGCTTCAGCCTTGATGTAAACAGGCTTTTCCAAGTGGTATAATGCCAAAGACCTTGAGAACAATAAACCTTTATTTTTGCCTTTATCAAAATAAATAGTAATCATATCGTCATGCCCCAGTATTTATCTTGGATGAGGGGGGGAAGTAATTAGCTATAATGTAACACTTAACTGTCAATCACAGAGACTGAAACAATATAATCTTTTCTTCATCGTCCCTAGAGAGCAAGGCTGGTGTAAAGGGTGGCCCTGGGAGACACAACCCGTGCCACACTTCCCAGTCCTTGACTTTGTCATATTCTCTACTGAATATTGAGGCTTTTTATAGAGATAAGTCTGTAAAGCCTAACTATACAGATACGTTGTTAAGAAGCATTTCGCTGCCTCTTCAAACATCTTTAAACTTTTATGTGGAAAGGTGGATATCAAAAGCACTCGCACAGTCAGTTGTCTTTTCTTTTCTTTCCTTTATTTTTTTTATTTCACTTTAATTCAAGGTGTGGATTCTTTCTGAGAGGAAAATTTGCTTGATCAATTTTTCAAGCATTTTTGGTAATACTTCGCCTTTCAGAGTGTTCATTGAGGAGGCCATCTTGTGCTTCTCTTTTAAAAGGAAGCGCGTCGCAACAGCAGCTCTTTTTTTTTATAGGAAGTCAGTGTGTGTGTGTTCTCAGCTTTGATTGGATAATGAGTGTGATTCAATTGAGATATAATGCAAATGCTGAGAAAGATAGAAATGAGTAGTTCTGAATGTTTTAATTGTGGATGTATGAGCTTAGGAAATGGAGTCAATGAGTCAAAATGTATCAATGTAATGTACAGTATTTGCTAATAATGTTGTAATTTAATTTGTCTAGAGGGGTAACCTGATTGGCCAGTTTGGCCGTTTTTCCCAATCAGGGTTTTCCCAATAAAGTGAGAACGCACCTTTCCTCTGCACCACAAAGAGGTTGACGTGTTATTTTGAGTGAAAAGTTTTAACTACTGTGAATGGCCAGCGTTGATTTTTGTTTAACCCCTTTGCTTTGATGAAATACCGACATGAAATGGCAAAGATTTAGCTTATAGACTTGGTAACCATCCTTCACCTAGCCACTACCATGCCTGTTGTAGGCTGTAGATATAATATTGGCACATCACAGCTACTTATTGATGATGAACCCAGTATAGTTTTCCATATTTTTTCAAAAAAGGACCAAAGTATTATGAGATTTTCACAGTCCTGACAATAGATGAAGAGAACCCAGTTAAACGAATGGGAGAAATATAGTTTACTTGCCGATTTTTTTTTTTTTTTATATTTCTTTATAACATTTCAGTAAGTGGCAAGTAGACAAACCTTTGCTTGTAGTATTTGGTACTTAATACTGACAATCAACCAGTTAGTTTTGATTGCTTATGGCTCCCTTGTGTGTGTTATATCCTTCCTACATATGGAGCAGCTTTAAGTCAGGGCTGTTGGTGGATTTCCTAAATGAACTGCTCGCTGCTCTGGCTCCCTCTACAACTTTTCTTTGGGCTTTGGCTGTGTGGAACAACTTGTATGTTTATGTTTGTTTTCTTGTTGCATGATTCACTTTTTCTAGAGATTCAGTTCAGGAACAGATGTCCTGACATTTTCCCTAATCAATGATGGCAAGCTGTCCTGGCAACAGATGCAGCCAAATGGCTTACAATGTAATATTTTCCCCCCACATTGTTTTCCTTTTTTCGAAAGTTAATATTTTACATTTAAAGCCGCAAGTCATATTGCAGTAATATCAGTACACAAAATACTTTTCCAGCAGCCTTCTGGCTTGACATGACCTTTGGGAAGCTGTCAGACAGCGATGTTCTTTTAGAATCGCAGTGACTTGCAGCGCTGCCATGTACTCCATTGTTGTTCAGTGTTCTCTGAAGAGGGACTCATAAACATGACGATGAGGCAATGTGGGAGAGGCTTTTGGTTGCTTTAAAGCCAGGAGTTGCTACTTTCAAGGTGTGAAAATTGGATGACAATTTTTGAATAAAAATGATGAGCATATACAGACAATTTTTAAGGGTTCCTAGATTTTCAAGCAGCTCTGTATATTGTATATTGGTAGCATTACAGTGGGGGTAACAAACTAAAATCAATGCTTTAGCTTAACTGCTCTCAGGTTAACTCCTACTAACCCCTACTATATTGATGTTTGAACCAGCTGTCTTTTGTATTTGAAATTGTCTGCAGTTTTTTATTTCTAGTGTTGGGTCATTAAGTATGCATACTGTATTTAGTAGTGTTTGTGTGGGCATGAATCTGTGTGTGTAAAGCCCTCAGCTTTTTCTGTGGCCACAGATGTTTCATGATGATGTAGCTAAAGGGCTGATATGTGCGTTGGGTGTTTTGTCCAGTTCTTTGAATGGTGTGTAGATTGTTTCCGTGCATGTGCGTATGTGTTCTGCCACTTATGTACTGCCCCTGTGCCACAGATGTTCCATGAGGACGCCGCTGGGGGATGGCAGCTTGTAGCTGTGGACGTCAACAAACCACATGGTCAAGCGCCTGCTTGTCTTCAGGTAATGAACACTCTGCTGGTGTGAAGTGTTGCTCTCTCTGTCTCATAGGCAAATGCATAATTCTGCTTCTGTGTAGTAAACCTAAATCACTTGCCACAGATACACGCATTGTTTTCACATTTGTCTCTGTCTTCAGTTCTTATGTCAAATGACTAAGTGATAGTATTTTAAGTGAGAGTAGTTTCATGTCTCATGTGCAGAGCTGAATTAAAGACTTTTAAATGACTGTTGCCAATGTTGCCTCGTGGTTGGTGGGATCCAAATTGTTGGGCTTCAAAGATAAGCTGGAAGCAGCAGGTGTTTTTTACAGCTGGTCCACTGTTGATAGTGGTGTGGTGTGAAAAAGAAGGCAGGGCCTTTGCTGTGAGAGACTGCCAATGGAATCAAGGGCTACAAGAGGGAGAACAGCTGTCAATACACCCTCACTGTGTCAATGCTGCTTTGTTTCAAGGAGGAACAAACGCAACCAAACCGAGGAAAGCATCACAAATAAGTACAGAGAAATTGGAAAGAAAGCAAGTGAAGAAATGAGAGTAAAAAGACAAAAATGGGGAAAAGGCAGTATTCCCATTAAAGCAGCATTTTCCCCCAGAGCCCCATCGTCAGTTATGGGAGGAATTCAGATGGAGGGATAACCAGAGGGATAAACACTGCTGCCGTCCCTCTGAGCCTTGTTCCGCGTTACATGGAACAATCAAAGACTTCTTCATTTGCCTCCTTCACTGATATCAAATAGCTATTATTGTCATTGTGTGCGAACAAGAAGATCGTTTCTGCCGGAAGACTGGTTAATAGAATGACAGAGAGCAGCATTAGGTCGTGTTCAGACCATCATGGCAGTTGTTCAAAAAAACAAAGCTTTCATTACCATGAGGCTGCTGTTAAGCTGTCAGAATGGGAGTACTGACATAATGGGCTGCAGCGGAACAATAGGGCAGTGTGACGCCACTTTGCAAAGGATTCTTGTTGTAATATTTAGTAAAGTAAGGGATTTGGACTCTTTCTCTTACTAGTTAATATAGCTACACAGCCCCAGAAAGGCAAGTTTTTTTTTAAATGTTTCTAAAGCCTCTCTATTTAAGTCTTAACACTGCCTTAAGGAAGCAGACTTTGTGGGGTAGGCTTCTGTTGAGAGGGACCACGCTGCATGGTGTATTTGTGTGTCAGATTGCACTGCAGCTCATAACTGCATCACATGGACCATTTCAGCTCTCAGCAAGAGAGATGAGAAATTGTGATAGATGTCCTCTGTCAAAGAGAGCCTGATACACAAAAATCACAATACAATGAGAGAAAAATATAGAGTCATGAGCTCATCGGTCTGTCTTGATGAAAATATCAGTGTGAAAGGGACAGCGTTACACAAGCACAAACGCACACACATTTATTGCAATACTTTTCCAGAAGTAAAGGCTTGTAGAGTGTGAGAGTGGCATAAAAGAATAGCATTAAAATGACACATAGTGAATTTCTCGACACAAGAAAGAAGCGCTTGATCGGACAGTCAAGGTGGGCTGGGCATTTTGGCCAATTTGTCATTCAATATTATAAAGATTTGACATATTGCTTTATAATTAGCAATATTATCATGCTGCTAATTATCACAATATAGATTTTATAACATTGAACATACCTATTGGGCCTCCTGCTTACACAAAATGTATTTTGGCTTGTAACATCCAAAGTAAAATGCAGGTTTTTCTCTTTAAGGGGAAAAATAAAGTTACTGATTGTTATAATCAGTAACTTTATTTCTCTGAAGCACCAAAATAATTAAGCATTTATGCCTCAACAAGGTAGCAGCAACTGTGCCTTTAGATAAACATCACACAAAAACAGCATGATCTGCTGCACATGCAGGCTATGCTGAAGCTGGCAACCGCCCTTACTTTCATTTGCTAACTGATGATCCATCCATCCATTTTCTATACCCGCTTAATCCAACTGTAGGGTCGCGGGGGGGCTGGACAGTCTATCCCTGTCATTGGGTGAGAGGCAGGGTACACCCTCTACAGGTCGCCAGTCCATCACAGGGCCACGCAGAGACAAACAACCACACACACCACTGCACGAAAAGAGGGATTTGTGTCACTGTGGACGGCAGTGAACATCCACGAATTTGCCTAATTTTCGGACGCACCTGGGCGCTTGGAGGCAGACAAACTTTAAGTTTGTTGAGTGAGAAAATCGTCAGAAACGAACCCGACTCGCGGCGGGCTCTCACAGCGGGGTGCTAATGGCCCAGCGATTAGCACCCCGCTGTGAGAGTGCCTGGACCTCTCACTGGCCTCGCTGGTATTGGACGAAAAAGGCACGTGATTACATGAAAAAGCTCCTGTAAAGCTGACCGCCCATTGGCCAATAAGGTTAATATATGCATACTTTATATGGGCATATCATTCAGCAATTATGATTAATAATTGTGATTATGATTACTAATATTCCTGGGATGTTTGTGTACTTCATATATTCACGTCATTCTTATAAGCTGCACTATGATAGGCTATGAATGCAGGCATGAATGACGTGAATCTATTGAGGAAATGAAAAAGGAAACTTTTTTTTTTTTAAAGCGCTTTTATTGCCACACCACACAATGTACATAGCTTACATTGTAATAACAACCATGTTGATAATAAAGAATTGAAAACTATATACACACACTGCTGTAGCCTACAATATACACAATAAGCCTAAACGCCGCCGTTTGGAATCCGCATTCTTCTCATTACTCCGGTCCCTGCAGGGTCTGCGGGAGTTGTCAGACGTCCTCATCCTGGATCAGAAGCTGGCTTCTGGGAGCTGTTGGAATAACCAATAAATAATCAAAACATAGTCTAGCCATGCACAGCATATTGACAACTTGTCTATAAAGTAACAAAAGTCATATTGACAGCGTATATGTTCTTACTCTCTTTCACTCTTCTGTGGTGAGACTGTGAGTATTTCGGGTTGGCTTCAAGACGCGCCTGTAGCACAGCACACAGGTCCGTCACGCAGCTAAAAAAAAACAACAAGAGGAATGAATAAAATGACCAGTGCTTAAAAGTATCAGTGCCAGAGCCGTGGTAAAAGTCAGCGCCGCTCACCCTCGATAGTGTCCTCGTCTACCTCTCTGAAGTTCGGACTGTTTGACACCGCCTCCTTCAAGCGACTCGTTACATCCATATTGTGAGGTGACAGTAGCCTGTAAAAACAATAGTCCTATGGTTAATAAAAAAAAACTGCATTAACGTAACGTAACATCGGGTCCAACTCAACTAGATATTGGGAGAACATTCACTTATTCTTACCCTTGATCTGGATTAGAACGCCACGGTGAGTTATGCAGGCGGCGAACTGCTTCCTATAAATTGAAAACACGAAATACATTTTTTTTAAATAAAGCAACTCACACAGGTTTTCACGAGATGGACACAATTAAGTTGAGTTTAGCCTAAAGCCACAGTCAATAACCTACTCTTACCGCGATTTTCGGATTTTGTATCCGCCTTCTCTTGCGCTCTTCAACTTCTCTGGAATGTCCACACTCCAGTGTGTTCTCGACGGCCATCTTGCCTCCAACCTAGCGAATCTCTGGTCGATTCCCTCCAGAACCCTCTCCACGACCGTATCCACAGTGCTGGCCACCATACGAGACATCCTGGTCATAGCATTCAACAGGACTTTCATTTTATCTGCCTGTAAGCAAGTGAGTAAGTAAGTTTAATATACAGCACATTTAAAATCAGCGAGAACTGTCCCAAGTGCTGTACAGTGTCAACAAGACTAAAATTAAACAATCAAATGGTCATGTGCAAGTAGAAAAAAACACACAAACCTGTAGACCCGCAGAGAGTTGCTGGGGAGTCTAAAGCAAGTCGTCTTCCAGCCATTGTATTCCGCAAACCAGGGCAGTTTTCACAGCACGGGACCTCAGCGATTTCTGTCTCCCTTGTTGCCGCCAGATCTGCTCCTTAAACTTTTTGTTTACACTGCACGACACAATGTTTCTCATACGTGATTGAACGAGAGCTTATACGAGCCGTTAAGCTCCACCAATCATATGCGTATACGTCATTACACGGAATACTCGCGAGACAACCTCCCGTCCTTTTGCTATTTAATGTTGTCTGACCACAGCTGGCAATTTGCACTGTTTTGACACAAAAATGGACTCTGCAAGGACAAAGAAAAGACCTCTGCGATATTGTGACCATTGTGACACCGAATTAAGCCATACACAATAAAACACTGAGCGCACTACTGCACATTATGTATACAGGCCAGATTTCTATATTTTTATTTCTATATTTATATTTTATTTAAGAAACCTTTTAGAATATTGTTGTTGCATGCTTATTTTATCTTTATCTTATCTTTATTATTATTATACATTTGGACATCCAGTGCGGGCAACAAAGAAAAGAATTTCATTGTTCAGGGAAACACGTTTCTAACTGCACATATGACAATAAACCTTTGAATCCTTGAATCCTTGAATTTTGCCCACAAAAAGCGTTATTACAAAAGAGGTGTTTGGGAGAAAAAAAACCAGATATGCATCACCTGTCACCAGCAGACAGCGTGCACCTCTTCTTTTTCAAGACAACACAGCAACAAACTTGGCTGGAGTTGGAGGTGATGGCCTGCCCACCCCCCACCTCACCTCACCCCACCCCACTTGAAAATGACTGTGGCAGCTCCTGACCTGATCACTGGCATTTACATATTAAAGGCTCTCCTAAGTAGGGGAGGGGAGGGGGGCATGGGGGAGCAGTTGCCAGGTCAATTTGCGACAACTTGGGCCAAGTTTTCACTTTTACCACCGCAAATGCAGGGGCTTAACGTATGCGGACATGTAAGGGGCCACATACATCCACAAATCCCTCTTTTCATGCAGTGCACGCTCACACTCACAACCTAGGGACAATTTTAGGAGAACCCGAAGAGAACCTAAGCATACGCGGAGAACATGTAAATCCACACAGAAAGGCCCCAGCTGGGAATCGAACGTGGAATCCCCTTGCTGTGAGGCGGCGGTGCTAACCACCACGCCACCTTGCAGGACCCAAGGGATGATATGCAATCAAAATATATGAACGTGAGAAGTTGGACACAGGTGGGATGGCAAAGTTCCCTTTTTCTGTCTTTGTGATTACAGCTCCTATGGATATATTGCAGCATTTCAATATGCTTATGAATTCATGTGAAAATCCACATTGTTTTTAAATGATTTTGTTTTGTCGGGTGATTTTCTGTTCATCTATACTTGATACTATGCTGATATCAGACTCCTCTCACGTGGATGTATTTGTTGCTCGTTTTGGGCTGAATATCTCTGTTGCCTGTTCCGATTAGCTGATTGTGCCGATGACAGAAAAATAAATTTCCCTGCTTGAAGAGATATAACCATTTTATAATCACACCTTATTTGAAAGTAATTTTCAGATTTTGTTTGTTTCTTTTGTCACAAGAAACAAGGACACAGTGATTGCCTTGTGACTCATTAGCAGGCATGTGAGGATGTGTAAAATGAACAGTTAGTGTTCCAACACAAAATTCATGATTTCCATGTTGTGTTCGACTAAATCACTTGACAGTCAAAGTGCCGACAATTTAGAGGAGTTCAGATAGATTGCTTTTTAAATGAATTATCCCTCAAAATCAAGGCACAACAGCTGCCGGTGGTTAGTGTATTTACATGATCACCATTGTGGTTTTGGAAAAGAAGTGAAGATAATGATCTGCTTATATGTCAAGTTAAGTCAAATTCAGTCTCCAGTATTCGTTAAGTTCAAGTTAGGGTCAGACAATAAAACACTCAGCAGAAGTAAGGAAAGACATATTGGTCTTTGTTGCATGTTGAAACAGTGAGATACTTTGATGTCTGAAATTGCTGTGATCGTCTGGAATGTTCAAAGCTGTCACTTTGCATATAAAGTATACAGTTTAATTATTTAACTGAAAAACTTGTTACTGCAATCTGCTCAGATTAGCATGAGTTGTTTGTTTTTAATGCACACTGTAATTTAGAGCATTACATTACGTGAACTGCAAGCAAGGAGCTGTGTGTTGAGCTTTTTTTTTCAAAAAGGAGACCTGTATTTCCATGGTAACCTTTGCGGTGAGATGACCAGTGGTACCGACTTACAAAAAAGAAAAGGAAAATAATGGCTCGTGATTTGTGGTCTGCCAGCGATGTTGTAGTGCACGTAATGAAGAGGGAAAGAGTTCTTGTGGCCACACTAATACGCTGAAAATTGACAGGGGTTGCTTTCCTTTTGTCAAAATTACATTTTGTATTGTGACATTCCTTTTCTTTCGTTGTTTATTCCTGCCTGTGTGAATATGTCAAGTGTCAGGCTCCAGACAAACAATCATCAAAGCTTTGATATTTCAATGGTGATGAGTGACGTGAATCAGGCAGTTCTTGATTTCAAAAGTCATCCATTGTTTTCCATTGTGACAAAGTGACAGCATTTTTTTATGTCATGTCAAGCCATCAAATCATCTGAAAGTGCTTTGATTTTCTTCACGCTGTCAAAAAAAAACTGCAGGATGTCAGCCAACTCTTCAGATCAAACCACGTCGTCCTGGATACGGCTTACACAAATTGTTCACAAATGTTTACAAAAAGTAAAAAATAGATTTTTTTTTTTTTTTTATAAAAGTTAAGCAAGTTTAAACCATTTGTGCTTTCTTTTATCATACTTTGGAATCAATAAATAGTGCTTCTGCAAATAGTTTTAAAGCCTATATATGTTTTTAAATTCTTTTAGAATTCTGTCTGAAATACATTTAAAAATCTAAATGGTAACTACCTTCGTACAGCCCGAACCAACGGCGGTGCAGCTTACCATGCAAGGTGCTTGCCATCCTGAAACAACAGTCTGTGTCTTGTTCCAGAGCCCAAGTTAAACGAAAGCAAAATGACTTTAAAGATGCAAGTGCACATGAAGAGGTGGCAGATTTGATACTTCAGCAATTATCAAGAACCAAGGGAACATTGCACATGTGTAGTAGCTGTACATTAGTAGATGTTGTTGTGGGCATTTGTGCACACCTGCTTGTCTGTTTGTATGTTTATGTGCTAAGGACACAGTTTGGTATTACAGTACTTAAAAATTACTTCTGTTGTAATGGATTGTATGAAAAGAATGAGACATTACTTTGACATCATTTCTGATTAATGGCAGCTATCACCCAGCGCTCACTCCCTCTATAGTCTTGCCAAACACCTTATTTCACCACTTGTTCATTCATGTCAGAAGGGAGCTGTGCTACTTGAGTGGACAGGTAGAATGAAGACAGGCAGTGGAAATTCCAGCCTGCAGGGCCATCTGTGACTGCTGTGGAAGGGAAGTGTGAGTTTTTGTTCTGCTCTGCCTGGCTCCAGAGTAATTGGCCATCAAATGATTAAAATGTTTCAGGGCCGGCAGTGGAGCATTTTGTGCAGACAGGTGGCCTGTGTGATGTCTTTTATTAGCTCAACTCCTCCATACCTTTCGGTCTGTCTTTTAAAACACCTTTACGTGTCCGCTCGGGCTTTCTGTGTTTTGATTATCAATTCTGTCGATCTGCCTGTTTATGCCTGTCTATTTGTGCACGAGCATGTGTGTTAGTCTGGGTCTGTCTGGGTCCAACTGGCTGCAGCAGTTGGAGATAACACATAATTGATTAACCACCTGCTCATTTTGGAGACAGAGAGGAAATGGCAGCTTCCTCTCCTGAGGGTTTACAAACCAAAATAGCCCTCAAAGCAGGGAGCATCTCCACTTTCCTTTCCCCCTCTGGCAGTTGTTGTTTTAATGCTACTATTAATCTTCATCAATCCTTATTGTTGTTTGGTTGATTTTCACACTTACAACTTCGTAGTTGTGACCAGAACTTGTGGATTTTGTGATACAGGTTCCAAAGTTTGAGAAAAGGTGATGTTTTTTTTTTTTTTATCTATATGTGCAGGCAAAGTCGCGATATGTTCTCATGAGATTTATCAGGAATAATCTAGTAACTACTGCCAGTTAAGTCAATTCTGTTCCACATGGATCTCAAATACTGACCTGCCTGTGTCTGTGTTTTTTTTCTATAAAAGCCGAAATGCTAATGTTCCAGTACACTTTATAGGAAATATATTTATTTTTCTGTACTGGTCTACAGTATGGATGGTGTCCGAGTGTTATTCCTGGGTTTCTCAGTTTTGCTCTCATGGAGAAAGTACAGTGAAGATTAGTGAAGGTTAATGAAGTGTCCTGTGTCATTCCCCACAGACATAGCCTACTAATTAACCCCCAATGCCCTGCCATACCATAATTACACTGCAGATTGGTTCTTTGGCTGCTATGAACAAACCAAGTCCAGATGCATTATATTGAACTAAAAGATGCATTTAAAGTAAAAAACAGACTAACCCCCCCCCCCAAAAAAAAAAATCAAGAAATTAAGGAATTTCAGTTTGGGAATATTTGAAACAGCTTTTGATTACTTCACCATTGTATCTTTGGCTATGAGCAGCAGGTGTTGCAAATTTTTCTCACTTGTCTCCATCGTCAGTCTGCAGAGCAACAATAAATACAGAGTGATGAATAGCCCAGTGACTTACTGGAGGGCGCTGAGGTCCAATGAATGGAGCACTTTTTTTTTTTTTTTTACATTTTTCTCTAAAGCCAGAGTTTATTGATTCACTGGAACCTTCCTTTTCCACTTAACGCTGATCTTTACCTCTGGATCGCTATCATATTAAGCTCACACACCTTCACGCAGTCTGTCAAGGTTAAGGTCACTTTGTCTCCCGTGTGGAGGGAGAATTAGGCCACTGAAAAGGGGAAATTAGTTAAGAAGCAGAAAAAAGTGGTGGAGTTAAAGAAGCTTGAAGGATGTTATAGGCAGTGATAAACTGTACTGAGGCACTGCGAGGTTGTCAAAGGTCTTTTATTTGAAATAAAATTATATGAAGGAAGATGGCTCAGATCCCGTGAAATCAATGAGAGGGGAATGACCGTGTAGACCGCTGTCACCAGCTGCGTAGTATATGTGTACTGTATGCTGAAATTGGACAAAAAAAGTCTGTTATGTCTCTAAGAACTAGAAAGGATGCAAAGACGGAGATGGAGAGGCACAGCAGACATTAAGAGTAGAACGAAGGAGTAGGAGGGTGCAGACAGTCAGACCATGATGATGTATTAAGAGACTATTTTCCAGCCAGAAACATGAGTCAGAATGCTGTAGTCAAGGCCACAATAAGTAGAGGGGGTTCGACTTAAGTTGATTCCAATTTCAGCAAGATTTCATACAATTCTTCAGCCAAATTGTTTGAAAATAAAACAACTCTCTGTTGATACTGTAATTTGCTGCTGTATTACATATTTTCATTCAGGGATATAGAGACCGAATATATGGGAAATTGAAAAGACGGAAGACTCTTAATTACCATCACCGGTTTACCTATTACAGTATAAACTAATGGCAGTGCGGAGAGCGAAAAGATAACTCAAGTAAAACAGTCTGTAATCCCCCTCAGTTTTTTTCTTAATCTCAGTAAACAGGAGAGGAGAAAACTGTTAGAAGAGTGGGTGCCAAAACATGGCCCAATCTGTTGGTGACAATTCCTGTGTGAGTGCTGCTATATTGTGCCAGCTATGTGCACATGTGCCACACTCATCTCGTGTACCAGCAGAAAGAGCATTGGTACTCCTTGGCAGTCTGTGCGAACAGATAGAGCACAAGGAAACCGTCAGTCTGCTTCTATGGCTTGCAACAGTTCCACTGGAAATGTTCCATGGATGATGCATATATCCCCATCACCCAGTGGAACAGTATGCTTATTGACAGCGGATCATGTTGGGAGAGCTCCTATCAACCCTTCTGTGAGATAGTGTTAATGTCACACTGGTTTGACTGTCTTTACAAAGGGACACTCTCTTTCACTGTTTTAATTAAAGCTTAAATGGGTGATTTAAAAAGATACATGCACTCAGTTAAGAAGCCAGAGGTCTTACTAAAAAGAGAAAACGGTGTTTACTTCTTCCCGTATTTGATGCCATGAGTGCATTGTGCCATGTTTCCCTTTGCAATTTACATGCCACTTGAGGTTATTTTCTTCACACTGTATTTTTAACATGCACTGTGTAATTAAGCTATGCTGTGCTAACAGACAGAGTGATACCAGGTTCCCTGGATAAACCTCAAAGCCACAATTTAATGTGTGGCTTTTGCTTGTGACACTTCAACATTTGTATCAAGTAAATTTTATTTACCATAAAACATAACAGTTTTGAAGATATTAAGTAACATTTACTTAATTACATCTAAGTTTTAAGTTATATTTGTTTAAACAAATTAAGTAAAGTCTACTTTTTTTCATAGGCAGAAACATCATTTTACTCAAAATTTTAAGTAAATTTTATATATCTGTAGTATTTGCTGTTATGAAGTAATTTAGTACATTTTAACGATACACTTTCAGAGTAAAGTTTATGTAGTATTTCTACGTTTATGTACATACAACTATTAAACATTTAAATTGTATGAGGAAACCTAAGTAAAACTTACTCTTCCCCCATAATTCATGTATTACGTTAATAAAATGTTTAATTTTACTTAAGAAGCTCTAGTTCTTACTGAATCTTAAAAATACAAGGTAGAAATTACGACAGTTACTCTAATAGAGTTTACTTCACCAAAAAGTCACTTTTTTCAGTGTGTGCATGTACGTGTAATCTTTGTGCTTGTGCACAATCATCACCTGGTATTTCAAAGAACCGGCCAGAGGCACCGCAAATAAATAGCAGCCGTCAAATAAGTGAGAAAGGATTTCAGAGACCTATAAGATGAGAAACATCAAACCGAAGAGGAGAACCACCTTGTCTTGCATGGGATACATCCAAATTGATTCTGACATCTTGAGGCCATAACAGGCCTGCAAGATCCATCAGGCGCATTAGGTCTTTTTTGCCTTTTGAACGGCTCGGGAAGCGTTATCTGGTGAAGTGCACAACACACTTAGCTGGGGTGGAGAAGAGGGGGTTGTGTGGGAAGATCTAAAGGTTATTCCTTGTAGAACTAGATGATATCTCTATATGAAAGGGGTTGTAAATGCACACCTTTCTCCAGCAAGCTCCAGAGCTTTTCTTTGCAATGTGATACCCAAAAGCTGATGAGAAATATGGGCAGAGTCAGAAAATCAGCCCTATCATACACACAAGAACTTTCTGTTCTGTGTCAGTCTGTCTCTTTCTCCTTTGCTCCTACTTTCTCTCTCTCTTTCACACACACACACACACACACACACACACACACACACACACACACACACACACACACACACACACACACACACACACACACACACACACATTACGACACACACATGCAAACTTACACACGCTTCCATTTTGCAAAAACACCCATGGGGGAGAGCATCTGGTTACTGGAAATGTCAAACTACTTTGTCATGTTCAATCTCAGTCAGGGATCCTAACCTCTGTGTGTGTAGATTGGGCTTTTGTGTATGTTCTGCAAAAACACCCATCCCCATAGCTAGGCTCTCCGTCAGCCTGGGCAGTAATTTGACTGATAAGATAAATAAAAAGAATTGACATTTATGAGTAAAAAAAAAATAGGAAGTACATTCATGGTGAGTAACATTTAAAACAAACAGCAGATTTGACGTCCGAGAAGTCTCTAAACTGCGTGAGAAAGTACTGCGTTATTTTAAAGAGGAACTTAAAGCGGTAGTTTTTTTTATTTTTAACCTGGACCCTATTTCTGGCATAAAGTACGTTCACCTACTCACCGATAACAATTTGGTAGAAGTTGGCATCCTTCGGACGCAATTTAGATCACTCGAGATCCGCGTATATCCATATAACAAGAGAGAACGGGGCATTGACAATACAGCCTCTAAATAAGGCATTATCTGTCTTTATGTCGCCAATACTTTAAGACGAATTAATGAATGAACGCGTACTATTGTACTGTTAGTTCAGAGCTGCCGTGTTGCTGTTATTGGGGACTTATCGGGGCTTTCTACACACACATCTAGTCGGATGATCTCATCGACGCGCGCCGTTCAGTGCCGCTGCAGTGACGGTCACACGGATTTTGCTATTGCTAGTTTTAGGCAACATGGCAGAATATTTATCAGATTTTTGACGACGTGGACTTTGAGTACGATGGACGTCCTTACCATTTTGAGGTGTGCTGCAGCGGCGCGCAGCGATAACATCATCCAACTAGACGCGTGTGTAGAAAGCCCCCCGATAGCCCCCAATAACAACAACACGGCAGCCCTGAACTGACAGTGCAATAGTATGCGTTCATTCATTCATTCGTCTTAAAGTATTGGTGACATAAAGACAGGTAATGCCTTATTTAGAGGATGTATTGTCTATGCCCACGTTCTCTCCCGTTATATGGATATACGCGGATCTTCGAGTGATCTAAATAGCGCCAACTTTCACCTAACTGTTATCGGTGAGTAGATGAAGGTATTATATTCCAGAAATAAGGTCCAGGTTTAACAAAAACAAACTTCCCCTTTAAGAGGTAAAACACTTGTTTTGCTGACCTCCTGTGGTTTAAGTTTATATCAAAACTCCGACATGTATATTGTAAGTGTAAGCCAGATCGATCCTGTGTTGTTTTACAGCAGGTGATTAGAGGGAATCATTAGAATAATGTATAACCCATGTTCTTCCCATATTTCTCAATTACATTGACTAATTGTCCATTTTAACTGAGAATTACTTCGGAAAAAATTTCTTTTTTCAGCCTACGCTAAAAAATACAACTTAGACCTCGACCCAAAGTTGCATCACCTGGCCACTAAAACACTGGATTTAAAATGAAGCGGACAAAATCTGACCAATTTATAGATTTTCAGCAGTAATTTGAGAAGTTTATCTAAAATATCGCATTAACCGTTTTGGAATCAAAGCCAGTTTGCTTACACAGACTCTTCATTTTGAGTGTCTCAAAACTAATTTAACACATTTCTCATAGAATTGGTTTTAGTTAATAAGTACCTTAAGTCTGCAGTCCACAGATCTCACCAAATATCAACAAATTGGTGATATTTATCATAATCAATCGGGACTAAAAGCAGCCCAGTAAGACTGCTTGTTAAATCGCAAAAAGTGTACTGGGAAAAGGACAGATCTGGTCCAGTAAACCGGCCAAGTCGAGCTCTTACTCGACCCTGCATGTGATCATGATGAACTTCCCATGTCACAATTACCCACTTTGTTAAAGCAACCATTCATACTGACCTTTTTTTCAGAGAATTTTTATAGTATTGTAAAAACTGCAGTAAGTTGCTGCGCCTGACCCCAACAGACGTTTTTTCTTATATTTGCCTTTCATTTGTCATCAGGTGGAGAGAAAAAAATCTCCTGAAGATCGTTATTCCTTTTACCCTCTGAATTTTTTTTTATTTTTTTATTTTGAAACAGCGGCCAATGAAAAGCAATTCACCCACTAGTTCAAAGATCAGTCTGATGAGTGTATCTTCCATTTCTGTCATCGTCTCTCTTTTATCGAAGCACTACACTAAAATGAAAATCTATTGCAGATCCAACTTTCTGGTCTTGAAGGAGTTTTTATTGTAAGTGCATTTGTGTGTAGGAGGGTGGATGGCAGTCGTCCCATTTTCCCATGGTGATTTGATATTTCCAGCAAAGTTGCAAACACTCTTCATCTGTCCTGAAGTCTTCGTCTGATTTTTTTTTTTTTCCTACTATTTTCCCGTCGTACATGCAAGTCTTTTTTCGGATGAGTGATTTTGCCCACGCGCAAGCTGTTCATGCTGCCATATATGTGGAAATCGAGGTTGTGATAACATCTGTTACATTGTTACTAAAAGAATGCTTAGTTACCCTTTTTGTCTAAAAGAGGAGCGTGTGTTTTGTCTCTCTTTATTTCATGAGTGTTTCTCTTCAAACCTTTTCACGTTATGAATTTTCCATCAAAATGATCTTGCTGAGGGAGTTCAGTGCCACTACTTTTCACACAGGAAATTACATGAATCTATATTCTCTTTCCTCTCTTATTTTGGGCTGTGAACATACACTGATTCTGATTCTGATGTGGATGGATGTTCCTCACAATCACAACTATATATACCCATTACCCAGTCTACATTGTAGGCCTATTTTTGTTCTACGTACATATTTGGATGTTTACTATGTGAACTGGGTCATGTTTAGTCCCTTGTCTATTTCAGATCAAGCAAAATGTCAGCCTTTACATTTCTCTCGTGTTTGAAGAAATAATCAAAACAATCTGTCCATCCATCCATTATCTATACCGCTGAATCCGTCGATCGGGTCGCGGTCAAAACAATCTGTCCAAGGCCAAATCAGCCAGTGGTCTAAAAACAGTCAAGGGCTGATGAACTTGCAGAATTGAGGCAGGCAATCCAAATTCACTGGCTGCTAGCCACTGACCTAAATACTTATTGTCTCTTTGAGACATTGTGCCATTGCTAATTTTTGTTAATCCCTGAAAAAGTTGTAATTTTGTTCCCATGATATTGCCGTCTCATACCCAAACCAGCGTCTGTCAGCGCATGTAACCTGATTGAACAAATCCACGACCGTTGATCTTCTTCGCGTTTTCTTTTTGCCTGTGTTCAATTCACATGGATCCTAAGTTGCAGCTGAATATTGCTCTGTTTCCGCAGCAAATGATGCGGTCGTCCGTGTTCCACATGTTCATCCTGAGTATGGTTGCTGTGGATGTCATCGTTGCTGCCAGCAACTACTATAAAGGCGAGAACTACCGCAGACACTACGATGAGTTTTACCTGGCTGAGGTAAAGTTTCTTTTTGTTTTTTTTTCCCTGCTTTATTATACATTTCCCAAATTCATCCCAAACACTTGATGATTATGATGATTATTGTTATTGTTAGTATCCTTTTGATGATAATTAATCATCAACTAATTCAAGGATTTTATTGATTTTCTTTTGTACTATATTTCCACATTAGCAAATGTAAAAACCTTGTTTAATTTTCCATACATTTCAAGGATTCTTTTTCTACATCCTAAATCCTATATGATAACATTATGGACTGTAATTATAATGACTTCCTGTATAATAGTGCTGTATAATTTGAAGTCCTAGTTATATTATCCACTCACGTGGTGCATGTGAATGGACATTGGGGTTTTTGGGATATGTGTTGTTTTCTTTATTTTCTTTTAGAAAATACACATTCTCAACACTCAATGTTTAATTGCAGGTTAATTTGTTGTTCTGTTTGCGGGCGTAAGTGCACCGACAAAAAGGATGAGGAGTGTGCTCACCTCCCCATTCTCGTCATATCTTTCACCTTCACACAGCTGAATGGAAGAGATAAAAAAAGACGAGACAAAACCCACACACATAATATTACCTTCTCTCACTCCTTCCATCCATATTATACAGCCTTCGATCTGCAGATTTGCTCCAATCTGTGTGAAGGCTGAAAAGGGAAGCTGGGGAACGGAGGCACTGGGCTGAGAATAGGATGGACCAAATGCCTGTTTTGATGGTGTGGTTCCCTCCTTTTTCTCCCTTTCTTTCATTATTGCCTCTGCTGGTTGGAGAGGCATTGGAAGAATTCCAATTCTTTGCTTAAAGAAGGACTCATTCAGTATCCTACTTAGGCAGAGTTGGAGGTCTAAAAGTGATTACATAAATATATTGAATAGAAAGGGCAAAATGAGTGCAACAGAGCCAAATATATTGTTATGTCTGCTATGGGTCAAGGTCCATACTGCACAATCCTTTATACAAGGCATTTAAAGGGAAATTCATTAGCACGTAAGAACCCTTTTTACATGGTGTAGCTGTTGGTTTAGAACTCGAAGGAGACATATTATTCCCTTTTTTCACAAGTCAGCAGAAGTTCCTAAGGTCTTATCATGAAATTTATGTAACACACTTTGGTTAAAATACCAAAGAGACAGTACAACAGCTCCTTTTCCCACCATGAATTTATGTCTCCCCATCGACCTATTTTAGAGCTTGGTGTGAACCACACACTACGAGCCACAGTTCTCTCCCACATTGGCCTGCCTCCTTTGAGATTGATAGTACTCAATAACCGTGAAAGCACATTAGTGCTATATGAGCATTTAGAGCATAGTTAATAGCTGGGGAGACTACACACAGCAAACTCAGCTCAGACTTGCACCCACTGAACTCGTATGAAACTTAAAGATGAATACTTGACCAACAGTTTTACTCTCAAATACTTCACCCACAATTCAACTATGACCGGCTGGTACTGATTTCTCTTTTAGGCACAATCCCATCATGATTCATGTAATGAACTAGCCCACGTTGATGAAATACTTCACCGTAGAACCAAATGGCCAGCAGGCCAATAATGCTTCATTCAAAAGTCACTTCATAATTCCTCCGTCATTTCTCTCTTAGGTGTACTTATCTGCTGTTACATTGCTGTTAAGAGCAAAGTAAAAAGCAATAGATAAGACTTCCCACCTCTGAGATACAGCCAGTGCTATAGGATTTGAACTTAAAGTTGGGAGGCGACTATAAAACGGGATATTTTCAAACTTATTTGGCTCCAAACATATTGACAGGGTTGTGTTTTTTCTGACTTTTTGAGTTGCTTGTAACTTCAGACACCGAATCAGATTTTCAGCTCATTTTTGAATATTTTCATAAAATGTTCTCTCTAGGTTTATACAATGAATGGCATTTGTTGACACATTGTCATTTATTTTGTATGTTTAATTATAATCTGAACTGTAATACTCGTGATTGTAGCTATCCGCTACGTGTAAAGATTACACAAATAAAAAATAAACTAAATGAAATGAAGTAGAATAAAAGCTGCGTACCCCAGTTCACGAAATACAATTAACAGAGTTGTGTGCTGACTGAAAGTAAATGCCAACAGTAATTTGTATTTTCTTATTTCCAATCCCAGGTTGCTTTTACCGTGCTGTTCGACCTAGAAGCGCTCCTGAAGATTTGGTGCCTCGGCTTCACCGGCTACATCAGCTCCTCTTTGCATAAGTTTGAGTCTCTGCTGGTGGTGGGCACCACACTGCACATCTACCCTGACCTCTACCACTCCCAGTTTACCTACTTTCAGGTAACATAGGAGCGCGCAAATCAATACATTATCATTCGTACTTGCACAAATGCACGCTTGCATAAATATTTGTAAATCCCAAACAAAATATGAAAATGAGACAACCACTTGAAGAACAGAAGCTGCGAATTGTTCTGTGACAATTCCTTCCTGTGACCATGCATTAATGAGTGTTAATCAGTCATGTCACTTCTCTTTTGGTAAAATTCTTGCCTTTGTTCATTCAAATCCTATAATTGCACTGTCACCACAAAACGTCCAAATATGATTATATCAAATCAGTTCTGGGTTAAATTGTTGGAATTTCTAAACACTGATTTAATTAGTTGTTTTTAACCAATTAACTGAAATTATGTTAAAAGGAAAATACACATGTCTGGGAGCATTTACCATCTTTGTAACTGCGCAGTCAAAGATGACTCTTTGCTTTAGTCATTTTTAGATTCCAAATTCCAAGACCATAGTTATGTACAGCAAGTGTTTCCAACAACGTTAACGCAGAAATATCTGTAATGTCAGAGAAGAGTTCAAAACACTTTCATGTGCGTTAAGGGACTGGATAAGTCCTGATTATTCTGAAGGTGGAAGTAATGATGTACATTGGCCACATTAGTGCTGCTTTTAGTTGCGATGGTCTGTTGTGTTTTTGTTTATGAATTCTATGTCTACTTAAATGATCGTGTGGGTGGGAGATGACATCCTCTGAAATGATTACCGGTTTTTGAGTTATTATTCAAATCAACTGTGACAACAATGCCTCGCAGCACCATTAAATATTAGATCCAAGGCCGTTGTTGTCTGCCTGAACCTATACTCTGACCCCAGCTTCTTCAAAATCTGCGCTATATGAAATAACAACCCTTGCAGGATCGATATAGTATATATACAGTATGTAAGTGTTTGTGTAATGTTGCCAAAGAAAAGTTCCAGAGGTTCTCTGATGAAAAGTTAAGTTATTTTCATTGTATTAGTGCGAAACGTTTGCTCTAAAGTGCAGTGTCCTACCTTTCAAGCTGTCAAATTAGTGTATTAAGTAAACAACTTGCAGAGATTTAAAACTTGCTTTAACGAGGTACAAAGTTGCAATAAGAAGGTGCTGGACATAGGTGAAATTTCCAGTTGAAACCCGACAAGGCAAGTCTAACAAGTCATCATGGCTTTCCAGAGTAAATCAAAAGGCAAAGATGGCTTCCTAAAGACCTGCAACGTCACATCACGTGTTCCCTCATCCATTTGACACTATTATCTATATATTGATTGATCAAATAATTATTCAAATAACCAATTAAAGTAATAAGCCAAACAAGTTATATTAATCGAGTTTCTATTTAAAGGGAATGTGTTTACCTCAGGACAGAAAAGCACACAATATAGCTGAGTGCAAAACTGATTCTCAAACAACATTAAACATCTGTTTAAGGTGAATTATGTCCATTAAGTTCACTACAATATATTAAATAACAACAGACATGCCAAATAAAATGAATGACCACCTTTTGATTTGCTTATTTCCTGTTCCAACAGATGAAAGCAGAGTTATGTTACATTTCTATGTTCAATTTCAATTTCAGCAATGCCTTGCTCATTGCCCTGCTCACGTTGGTTTTGTTTTTGAGCTTTTGGGAATAAGGTTCCTTACTTACTCCTCACTCACTGGTAAACACGGTTTGCTAACTTTCTCTGCTGATATTTTTCCAATATACCTTAAGTCACAAATGATCAACCTTAAAGGGGAAGTTCGTTTTTTTTAAAACCTGGACCTTATTTCTGGCATAAAATACGTTCATCTACTCACTGATAACAGTTTGGTGAAGGTCGGCGTCCTTTTTAGGTGAAATAAAGACAGATAATGCCTTATTTAGAGGCTGTCTTTTCTATACCCTGTTGTCTCCCGTTTTATGGATATACAAGGATCTCGAGTGATCTAAATATCTTCCGAAGGACGCCGACTTTCCCCACTTTTGAGGAAAGTAGAAAGTAGGTGAGGAGATGAACGTAATTTATGCCAGAAATAAGGTCCAGGTTTAAAAAAAAAAAACTTCTCCTTTAAGATTCTGTGCCTGAATCAGATGTGCTCTATCCACCCAAGAAGGAACCAGACATAGCAATTTTTGTCTTTTGCTTCTTTGATTTTGGGGCTTCAGTCTGTACAAAATGTTTCTTACTTACAGCTTTGACAAATACACAAGATTCAGCAATTTGTAATCAACCAGTGGAACCCACCTCGACACTTCCTGTCTCTGCGCTCAGTATTGCAATGATTTCAGTTTGATAGGTCAGTTATTTCCTTCCTTCTGAAAACCAAGGTATTGTGTCATTTTCTGGTAGGGGGTTTGCTAATCTCATTCCAGTCATCGGTATTTGGCAAATATAAGTTTAAAATGTCGGGTTGAATATCCATGACGCTGCCATATTCCATATGTTAAGCATTGTTCTGTCTCGGTAGGAGCCAGACGCTCACACAGACAGCACAGCACAGTCGGAAAACCATTCTCTGACTGTCATTTACAGTTCATCGTTGTTATCAGGAATGCAAGTTTGTTGGTGGTACAAAAGGGTTTGAGTTCAGCCTACACCCTTTAGTCACCAAGTCTGAGCTGTGGTTAGGATAGCCTCTGATACTGTAAATACGACTTATTTAACACAACACTGCATATGTTTTGTTGGTTTTCTAACCCTTTTTCCAGTTCTGAGGTTTTATGTGACAGAGTGTAATAAAAAGTCTCCTGGTCCTTACAACACATGGCATTTGTGTAACAACCATGTCACTTATTTGCATAACAAAAATGCAGCTCAACACATAAGCTTGTAGAACCACCTGTAGCAGCAATGACTTGAAGTAATCGTTTTCTATTTGATGTTATAAAGCTCTCAAAATCTGTTGTTGTTCATCTGAGGGTCTATGTGCCTAATTTTAAGACCAAGGTGATTTTTTTTTTGTAATGCCCTGATTAAGAGGGCACAATGTTCTCGTGACTGTAGTTATTTATTTTTATTAATTTTTATAAAAAAAAAAAAATTATTATTTATTTTCTAAAATAGGAAACGTTTAACTTAAAATCTCAAGTTAGTTTTGAAATGATTTATGCCGGCAATTGCAGATGAATAATTTGACAACTCTACGAATTACATCAAATAACCTTTGTTGAACAAGATTTATTTATTTATTTATTATTTTTTAATTTCTCTTAGCAGTTTACTGAAGCAGCCCACAACAGAAAAATTGGGAGAAAGTGCGGTGATTTCCTTTTTTCAGAGGAAAGACTTTCAGTGGAGATGCGTTAAATTATTTTAGATTTCTTTTTTCTGTCAGTGGCATCTATATCTGTCCCCCTACACTTTTTCGACAGTACACTGAAAGACATGAGGTATAACTAAAGACCTAGTTTTCTTTCGTATTGATAGTTTTTCAGTTTTTCAACCCTTGCCTCATCTTTGGCCTCAGAGGAGGCCCTTCTAATGAAATAGACAGTGGTCATCGAGGCGTGACAGGGCTTTGAGGTAATGTCTTTCCGTCTCATCTGTCATCTTGCTGTCAGTGTCATCACTGGATGTATTTTCTTAAGGTTCCTTTCGAGCCCAGTGTCCTGTGTGTTCCTTTTTCATTTCGCTATATATCCAGGGAATGGAAGATAAGTCATTCATTTGGTTTCATGTGGGACCCTAAAGAAAAATATGTGTCCCGAAGCATCACAGAAAGGAGCTGGATCAATAGCTACTCTCTGCATCTCTGTTCAAAGCCTGACCAACATTCATTATCTTTTCAGGGCTGGTTGTCACCACAAGCAATGTAGGAGCTAAGCTGGTTGAGAGAGCAGAGTATCACTGCACTGTTAAAGTTGGATCAAGATCACTCTTCTTTCTTTTAAAATCAATATGTATTCAGTGCGCTATGTTTCTACAGTGGTGTTCATTTTCTACCTTTTTTAAAACTACGCTACGGAAATCTGCGGAATGCTGCAGAAATCACTCCTATAAAGTCTGAAATAAAAGAGCTATTGAACACAAACGGCGACCTCACATGATAGTAACGCATGTCTTCTCTCCCTTAGGTGCTACGTGTGGTGCGTTTGATCAAAATTTCCCCAGCTCTAGAGGACTTTGTCTACAAAATATTTGGTCCAGGAATAAAACTGGGCAGCCTGGTGGTGTTCACAGCCAGTCTTCTTATCGTCATGTCAGCCATCAGCTTGCAAATGTTCTGCTTTGTGGAGGAGTTGGACCGCTTTACCACCTTTCCCAGGGTAAGGGACCACACCTTGTCACCTAAGAAATAGATGTAATAAACTTTTAAAAGTACTATGTATAAATATGTGTATTTTTTTCATGATCAATTGCTTATTTATAATAATTAGCTGAATAGAAAATACTTTATTCATCCCCCTGTGGGGGAAATTCAAAAATTTTGCAAAGTTGTTAAAAAATGGAGGAAATAAGCAGCGAAGTCCCTACAAAATGATCTACGACGGGATCTTTGGAAGTATTTGGGATTTTGCTGAACTTCATCTGACTGCCTGCTATTCGGCACAGTCAGCTATAGTCAGAGGCTCTAAAAATTCCATCACAAACAAGATAGCAAGAGGGATATACCAAGATATGCGGTCCATTAGTATTTTTCAGGAGAGGGGTTACAGGGGCTTATGACAGAATTGGAGCCATGTCACAGTTCAATCTCATCTCATTATATACTATGATGAAGCATAAGACGCTCTGACCACAGACGGATTGGAAATAGCAGGCTGCGCATGCTTTTGTGACGGTCACAGCTCACTGCGTTTCAGACAAATCGGATGAGAAGAAGGGTGAAACAAGGATGAAAACAGTCAAATAGTTATAATTGAAGAATTGTGTGTTGTTATTTCACTTTTATTCATACATACTTGAACTTTAGAAACTTGTGGAATTTTAATGGTATTTTGTTTTTTTGTCATTTCTTATTTTTTGGGGGGTGGGGGGGGCTTTTTATGCCTTTAATGTTAGGACAGTTGGAGACAGACAGGAAGCAGAGATAGGGGGGAGACATGCAGCAAAGGGCCGCTCGGTACGGGACTCAAACCGGGGCCAGCTGCAGCGAGGACTATAGCCTCTGTACATGGGGCGGCTGCTTAACCCACTGCACCACCTACCGTCCTTTGTCATTTCTATTTGCCATCTCCCCAACACGTTTTCCATTCACGCAGTCCCATGATGTCTCCCTCCTCAGTTCTGTCACTGTCAGCACTATCCATTCTCTGTGGCTAGTTTGATTCACACCAACGATGTGCAATGCCTTCCTAGCTAAACAAATTTATCTAGAAGAATATTGTTTTACAGTCTACTCTTTAAGTTTTGCAATCACAAAGGACAATCAGTGTTTTATATTTTCAAGATGCCATCCATTATTGTTGGTGCTAAGCATTGTAGAAACATTATTCATAAATTGGTTTAAATCAAGTTTCAGTAAAATCATTTAAAGATCATTTCTGACATATGGTATACTTGTTGACACCCAGTTTAAGCAATAACCAGGATTTAGTCATTCAGTGTTTGCAACTATTTTCCTAAGACTTGGTTTGCAGTGGTTCATAAAAGGAAATACGAGACTTGTCAGTTTTGAAATTATGCAGTTGTTGAGAGATGATTGCATTTGTTGTCATTTAACAACACTAATACTGCAAAGAAGTGTATTCACTTCTGTTATCCCTGCACCATAAGTTGAAAGATTCAGGCAAATTTAATTCACCAAAGTTTAAAAAGGAATTTGAGCAGTTCTGGAAAAGGAAACCTGACACAAGCAATGTGCAGGCCTTCAGGTGTTGATGGGTTATGCAAAAAGGTTGACAGATGTGGTATTTCCTTTGATTCCTAATTGCTCAGGGACTTATTCCCTCTTTCATTCGTGACATATTTCCACTCCCTGTTTTTTTTTCTCCCTTCCAAATTTTCACTGATCCTAAGCAGGTTGTAGATAAAGCGGGCTGCTTGTAGACAGCTGCCATTTGTATACTGTATTACCCTTCCACGCTATAATATATCTCTGTTTTCTTGAATCTTCTGTTTCACGCACATATAGCATCCAAACACACAAACACATCGTATTTAATGACGTTGGGCTGCCATGCCGGTGGGCAGAGAGTGTTTCGGGGTTTATCTTTATCAGTAGCGACTTGGTCTAGTAGGGGGTGGGAAGGGTCAGGGTGTGTAGCTGCTGTAGAAGAGGTGGTAAGAAAGAAGTGCATTTGCGCCATTTGCCTCCAGGGGCCATGTTGTCACAGCTGGCTGTTCCCTACACCTTCATCTGACCTCCACAGAGTACATGAGAAGGCATAAGAGCATTGTAAAAAAAAAGGATGTCTGACTCTTGGATCCTCTCTTCTCTCCTTTGCTTATGACTAAATCCTCGATTTCAAAGCTGGATATAGATGGCCAGTGGGGGATTTGTGCATCAGCTCTGTAATATTTACTCTCCTGTGCGAAAGCTAGTTTAAAATGTCAAATCAGTTTGTCTAGTAATGTCCTCCCTGCAACTCTCTTTCTTCCCCCGTCTCCACTGCTTCTCTGCACTGCCGTGAAGCCTTTTACCCTTTTTTGCCATTAGCCTCTTTTACTTTCTCTGATCATGTGCTTTCCTCCCTGTAGGCGTTTATGTCCATGTTCCAGATCCTAACCCAGGAGGGCTGGATAGATGTCATGGACCAGACTCTTGTGGCTGTAGGTCGAGTGTGGGCCCCTGTAGTGGCCATTTACTTCATCCTCTACCATCTGTTTGCTACCCTGGTGAGGAATATGCTGTGCTGCTTCAAATTAGTCAAATAAGCTGTTGAAATGTTCCTTTTATTACATGATGCATTCACTGTAATATTCTCTTAAAACGCATATTCTTGTGTTTTGATCAGTAAAAACCGTTTGGAGGACATAGGTGTCAAAAGAATGCTTGGATTTCTCTCTTAATCCGTTCAATTAGTGCCTTGCCCCTTTATTGTTTGCTCAAGTGGCACATCTAATCACAGATAATCAGACTTGCAGGCATAAGAAGCACTGACATTTCAGTGTTTGGCCCTTTGATACGGGGAGATGAGATGGCACACGCAGTCTCTGGATGACTCACACCTCTCTCCAGACAGACAGGTTGTCTTCCAGGACAGAATGAGGAACAAATACAATTACAATGCAGACTGCATGCTGTTAAAAAAGCACAAAGACTGCATTGTCCCATTTTTATTATGATGGTAATAATGACATTGACATATATATATGTGCTCACACACAGCAGATGCTCTTTTGAACTTCCCTTTTGTTGCATTTTAGATTCTGCTGAGTCTTTTCGTGGCTGTTATCTTGGACAATCTGGAGTTGGATGAAGACTTGAAGAAGCTCAAACAGGTGAGAAGCTGGTGTGAAATTGCGCAGAATTTTGTAAGGGGAGTCATTATCTGTGAATACACGCTCAATTATTGGCATTATACAGCAATGCAGTCTGGCTGGTGTCGAATGAAATACGATTCTGCAGCTACAAAGCTCAACTTTCACCTGAAAAAGTAACTTTGTTGGAAAGTATAACAGAAGCTTGACAAGTTTCTTGAGAACCCCACCCCCCATACAAAATCAGAAAGATTGACAAAAATCCAGACTAGTAACAGCTCAATAAGAGCTGTAAATACTACGAGTTAGGTCATGACTGTTTATCTATCTGGAGGGCAACAGAGGGCTGTCAGTCACCTTTTACCAAGACAAAATGTCCTCTCAAGCTACTTCTTCCATGAAGCTGCCAGATTAAAGTGAAGAAAGCTGAAATGCCGACGTGTCTTTGACAGGTTTAGCCACTGTGACTTGTTGAGCATGAGATTATTGATCCACCTCTTTGTTACATGTCAAAGTAGTGCACAGTATGTATCCGAACCTCCCGCAGGTTTGTAGATTTAAAATAATCTGTTTTTATTAGTTGGAGTACTCTAATGAAGCACATGGAAAGCATTGAAAGCACAAACAACTCCAAAGAAATGAACAGCATTTTTAGAGAGGAACAGTGTAGACCATGTTAGTTGAAGAAGCCCATTTGAAGGCAGCAGTTGTTTCAATGTATGCACTGCTTGTATTGATATTTTTGATGTGTCACATTTTTTTGGATGCACTGGTTCAAGTAACTGTTAGGACCCTTCTTCTCAGTCATGACGCTGTTCACATATAGAATTGCTGTAAGTTTGATTACTCGGTTGGTTTTGCCACGTTGCTGCTATGTGGTTAAGTTTAGTAAAAAAAAAGAAAAAAGTATAGTTTGAGGGTCTAATGTTGCCTGAAAAACAAACAAAAAAAGGAACCCAGTGCTTTTCGTGGTACAGAAATGTAATTGCAACAGTGAGTGACAAAGAAAAACCACTGACTACAGGAGAAGTCACATAGACCTGCTGCTAACCTTCCGCTACAGGTACCGTTGTTTTAAGTGCACGGAGACGCTGGCCCACACTAGCAGAGAAACTCTATGACCGATTTTTGCAGACACACTAGTGAATAATTGCTAATACTCGCATCGCCAAAGGTTACTTGTGTAAACTACAGCATGAGCATTGCTTATATTTAACGCAAAAGCAAGAATCAAGCTTTAGAAATAAAGGTCACTGAATTTTCTTACAGAAAACCTCATATTTATTGCAAATTTCACAAACAACAATAGTTAAAGGCCAGAATGGGAAAGTACACCAAGGCATGACACATTTTATGTCTTCCCGCGATTCTGAAGTGCTTACCGGTTCACCTGCTGCTTGACATTTCTGTTTCTTTCTTCTCTATTGCATTTTTTTTTTTAAAGCTGAGCAGTTTCTGGCCTGGGAAGACTGACAGGGCTCAAAATATACCCACATATGAGCTCTAAGTGTTTTTTCCATTCTATTCTTTTTAAGCTTTGCTCTACATGGTTGAGTAAGTGGCCAATTAACTCCAAAAAAAAAAACGGGGGAAAAAAACGCAAGCCCTTGTTGAGCGTGAAGGCTGACTCTTACATGCAAATACATGGCCCTTGGTGCTAGTCACTTCTCAACGGATGAACTTTGAATAGCAGTTTCGGTCTTCAAAGGCAAATAAGTGCAATGACAGACAAATCTTTATAGAGAAATTGCCTGTTGAATGGTCTCAGACAGAAATGCAGCTAAAGCGCCTTGTTCTTTTCCTGTTTGTACCCATCTTATATCTTAGCATAAATTTAAGTCTATGCTCATCAACTTGAACATTATCTTGCACACACGCTCACATAAGTGCTGCGTGCTGTGTGTCCTCATAGCTGGCTGGCAATTCTCAGCTTGCTTGGACAGGTTATTTCCCACCCACAGCTGAGTGATTAGGTGCAACGGCTGTAAAATTGCCTATTTTAAAGGCGCTTCAATCATGGATACAGACTGACTATAAATAAAACCATAGATGGTAATCACCCTCCTACAAGAGAGCGCTTCTGCAAACATTTGGGATAAGCCTTATAACATGTCTGATAAATCTCTAAGAAATACACACGTGAAAGCAATTACAGAGGATGTAATGGGTTATTTTGCCTGCTGGCTAATGCATGACTTCACTGACTTACTGAAAGTGTTTCTTAGGAATAATGTGCATCTTTTCCCTGTGATATTTTGGATTATTTGCTCTTCACGGTATGCTGAGAACACACATTCAAATTAATTGGAAGTAATGGTAGAATTACTTGTAGAAAAATAAACCATTCTAAGCCTGCCGCGGTATTTTATCCTGTGTACTATTGGAATGTAAGATTTCATATTAAATACAAACGTGTGTGTTATAGATGGAAGGATGCTTTATTTCAGTGGCTTTATTACAGTTGACACTACAGAGGATAGTTTTATCGGATATGTAATTAGTGACATTTAAGGTAAATCTATCATAGTAATGATCATTAAAGGGACACTATGTAATAAATTGAGTAATTTATTAGCTCAAATCAACATATTCATTCATAAGTTAGTCCTCATTGGTGTAAAATGATCTCTGTCAAAAATCTCACTTATCCTCCTGAGTGAAGAATAACTTGTCTGTATCTACATAGAGCAGGTAAGCTCTATGGAGGCTGCCATGTTCTTCCGGTCTATGAAAAACGACGAAGTGCCGAGAGGGACATAAAGCACTTCGAATCGCGATTTCCCCACCAGGCCTACAAGCAGAAATGACGTCATTGTGACGTCATTTCCGCCAAATGGCTTATTACAGCCGCTAATGCTAAATAGATTTTATTCCTTGGCACATATGTCTTTGTGTTCATTAGCTTTCTTTTTGTAAGTGCATCATCTTCTTCTTTTTATTATTATTCCTATGCTCCCCCTGGATATCTTCTTTTTGGCGTTATGCTCACATTTGTAAACTGTTATTTTGTTGATTTACTAATAAAGTTTAAAAAAAAAAAAAAAAAAATGCTAAATAGATTTTATCTCGTAAATGATCCCACTAATAATGCATTGATTGTTACCAAACTTCTGCCGTAGTACACATAGGCTCTTAACTCACAAAACGAGGCATTAGAAAGTTTGTAAGTTTACCGGGAGTTTATTTACCGCTGCTAATGCTCCTATTGCTAACGCAGGCTAATGCTAACGCTGCGTCGACGTCACTTCCGGTAACTCCCGGAATATGACTAATTGCATTGCTTGCACACCAAAGGAGATGTTATGTTATCTGACATGTTATCTGTCATCTGTATTCATAGTGTTGTTGTATGTGTGTTATGTAATCCTTTGTACTGTGTGTCTTGATTTCTTTTTGTTTGTATGGACTTTGAGTCTGAAGCTATAGCTTCTTGAATCTTGACACATTCCGCTTGCCGTAGTTCAAGAAGTTGCAGCGCACATTTGAAAACGTGAGGCGCTAGAGAGCAAATTCATTCAACTTTGCAAAATAAAATTGCACCACTAGATGGGGGAAGAAATTACATAGTGTCCCTTTAAATCTGTTATTACTGGGGAAAAAATGTATATTTTCTAAGGTAGTCGTGACATTGTATATCGACGTGACATCCCAGTCTGGTTTTGTTGCTTCATCTGTGCTCTAAATATAATTTGTAAAACCAGCCAAACACGTCAGCTCTCTTTAGGGTCTATTCTGTTTTGCAACCACCCATGGAAACTGTCAAGCGTTTATCATGTGTGCGGTTGCAGGTGAGACAGCAGTGTCTTGATGTGTGTGTGTACGTTATATGCTACTTGAAGGTAAAAAATGCACGTGCTGTCCAGCTTTATGGAGATTCACCTTCACAACACAATTATACATTATATTAGATATAGGAGTGAGTGCTGTGCAAGTTAACACATCACTAGAACTAGTTCAGAGTTTGGTTTACGCAGATTGAAAATAAACTAGTTCATATCCATAGTTAACCATTTGCAATTCTGAGAGTCCGCTATACCAAAATGAACTTGTCTTTTTAATGTTCACTCTTATTTTTCATTGAGCTCTTATGAATTGTTCTCCTCATGTGCTGGAACATGGGTCTGCATTTATCCCTTTTATTGTCAACCATTAAGATACTCAAGATCAAACTGTGATTAAAAAAAGAAATAAAATAGAACAGAGAAAAAAATAATCTCTATGTGCATTTGAGACCTAACAGCAAACTTTTAAATAAATTAACTTTGCCCTCAGACGTAACGTTCATAATACTATTCCTATTCCAGGGAAATGATAAAAATGGGTCTATCTGCTTCTCCTACATAGAATAAGATATGTCTGGCTTAAAATGCTCATACACTGCAGGCACACATTGGTTTGCTTTTCTCACACCTCAAGTAAAAAAACTATATTTTTAAAAACATACCACAGTGACAGTGTTGTTACAAGTCAACTCTGTGCTCTTTTTCAAGATGGTCAATTCATCCAAATATCAAGATTATTCAGTCACCAGCCTGCCTTCCTCCTTGTCCTATCAGCTGCAACTCAACATTTCACACATCGATTAAAGCTTTAAAGCTCCTCCTTTGCTTTCTGCCCGCAAACCTGTCTGTTACATCATTCAGATTCAGCTCAAAAAAAGTCTCACATGCTGTACCAGCATACTAAGTATCATGTTGGCATAGAGTTTTAGTATCCAAGGAAATACCTTTTCATAACATATCGGTAAATACACACCTTGGAAAGTGATTTGCCTCATGACTCATAGCTAAGAATAGTACTAATGTTGATAAAAACTATAAAACCATGTATGGCAGATTGCAACATGAACATACGGTTAATGGGGGTTCCATGGTTTCAACGTAATGAAATTAGTTCCCCATTCACTCGAATTTGCTCTTTTACTGTTTATATCTGTGCTCAGTGTAGCAGTAATGAAGCAAATCAGTGTGTATGGAGTTGCCAGGCAACACTTTTTGTTCATGTTTCTCTCTATGTTCTGTAATCTAATACTCCTTAACACTCACCATGGCCAGGAGTGGGCGTGTTGGTGTGTGTGTGTGTGTGTATGTGTGTGTTTGTGTCCAGCTATTTTGCTAATGTGACGATGACATCATCAATAAAACATGCAGGTAAAAACATCTGTCATCATTTGTATGTCGAATGCAGCCCGGCCTCTTTGGGGAATGACTTGCATCTGTCATCCTCGACAGACCATTTGTCTTCATTTTGTTTTTCATCTGAGAGATGGAAACATCAGAAGCACAGAGGCTTGTAAGTACTGGCGGTGCTGTGCCGCGCTGTGCTGTATTGCTTAAATGTTGCATTAGATCCTTGCAAGTGAAACAGTCCTGAATTAGTACATGATAATCACAGAGTCTAAAAACAGGGATTGAAGTAATTCCCCCACCATACAAACACACGCACATTTTTGTGTCTATGCCAATGGTTTTTTTCCACTCATCAACGCTGTTTAGGATAATTCATGTATTGCTTGAAATTTAGTTTGCTATAAATGTTTTATGAAATGGGGCCTCAGGTGGACAGCTGAGGAAAGTAGAAGTGAGGAAAAGAAGGAGATATGCGCACCCACACCCTGCCCCCTAGGTGTTTTTATGTATTCAGCAAATTTGAAGCTCTGAACCTCACATGGATTTAGTTTTTAAAACATTTATAATGTGCTGCTGAAATAAAAATTTCAAGTTATTGTTGATGAATCTTTCGAGCACGTTTTTAGGTTAAGCATATACACATATCCAGAGAATCTCTTCATTGGCCTTGCCGCTAAATTTTTGAACAAGTAACAGCTAAGGAATGATCGTAAGTCAAGTCATGCATGCAAGACTAACAACTTTAAAGAGACCATCAGCAGGATACCATATTTAGTCTGCATTGTCACAGGTTGGGGAAGCTTTGTGAAGCGAGAGACTGATGGTCCATCTCCAGCCAACAAATCACTCCAGAGTAATGCAGGGCCAGGGGCAGATGCAGGGATAGGGGGGGGATCTTTATCCTATCCCGGGAGGTATCAGCGCCAAATAGGAGAGGGTGTTTACCCCTAAGGGCAATGATGATGATGATAGTGTATGCTTGTGTGTGTGGTATGAATTGTCAGTACTGTCATAAATCTCTGCGTGGGATTTTTCGCACACACACTCATTTTTGCATTTCTGTACGTATCCGTGTGAGAGCAGAACAGTATGGTAGTCAAACGGGTCCTAATTGACAGGTAAATTTGTGTGTAACGTAAGCAGCACATTTGTAATTTCTTTTTCCTAAAAGGAGCAAGTAAAAAGATAGGCAAAGGATGGGGAAAGCTAAAATCATCACCACAAACCAAAATCCTTGCATGTCGTGTTCACTCTCTCCTTTGACATTTTTCGGATAGATTCTTCTACGAGGACAGGTTTCCCCTTTCCATGAAAAAAATGGATTTGTATAGCTCAATTTTATCAGTCAGAGCTTGACTGATGAATTGGTTAAGCTGGAGTTTTGACTATTAATATGATATTTTTGAAGACTTGTCAGTATCACCATACTATTACTGTTCTCTACATGTCTGAGGTAAAACACGATAATGTTGTTCTCTAATCTCCAGAGGACTATGACTCCAGATTAGAGTGGTATGGCAAATGCGATTTGCCATACGAGTGATTTGCCATCGCAGTGAAGAGCTGTAGAATTGATAAAAATCAACTGTTGTGCTTAACAGCTCTCTCCTTCTGGCCATACTGCCATCTAGTGCAAGGCCTACACATGGAGATTTTGAATTATGAACTGATTTTACTCAAAGATGTATGACAAGACAATTTAAATTAGTGTGTGTATTTATAATTGTGTGTCTTTTTGAGCAGCAGAGATGAGAGAGTCTCTGGTGGTAAGATGGACGGTGATTGATGAGAGGTCTCAGGTTCCTAACATATTATCAGTTTAATAGGCAGGACTGTGAGGGAGGGCTCACCACCTCATGTACATCCTTAAAGAAACATTGTGGGGGCTTAAACAGACTGCAGACAGGAGGTTTGTGATGTGACACAAAGTTAATTTGCTTGCAGTCCCAAGTGTGTCTGGCATGTCTTAGTTGGAATGTAGAGAATCATGACACTGACGGTCGTGTGGTCATCAGTTCAGTTGCATCCATCATCCTGTTCCAGATTTGTCAGATGAGCATGCTACGATCTGGCACTTGGCGTGTAAAATCAGGGGAAGGAGAAGGAGATGGAGTGAGCAGGAGAGGTGGAGAAAGTGAGAAACGTGTGAGGGGGGATGGAGGGGAAGGTTAACAGATGCAGTTTGAGTATCCTCTCTGCTCCACAGCTGTGACAGGAAACAGTGTCACTGTGGTAATAGTGACAGATAAGGTCTTTAATTGTAATACCTCATTCTTCACAGTATTAATGCATGAACAGAATTGTACGCGTGAAAATTTGAGGTAGCATTTCGAGGTATTCTATCTACTCTGTGTTGCAGATTCCATTTTGTTCAAGATACTCTGCACTGAACATGTGTTTAGTTCAAGAGAATTCAGATTGATCTAATGCATTATGTGATTGTATTATGGCTTCTCACCAAGGATTTCATTATTTATAAATTAAACTAAAAGCCTGCCCTCCATTTACATGATTTAATGGACCAAAGACCTATTTGGGGATTAAGCAGAGGAGAAAAAAGGGAGGAAGACAGAAAGCAGAGAAGAAAAGAGCCCACTCCTTAGAGAATCCCAACACAATGTGTTCTTATCTTTTCAATGTCACTTTCAGTTTTCTATTGGACATTCCAGGCCCGATGCCCCTGCTAAAACTATCTTCAGAGCACACAATAACACAAAGACACCTTTAGTCATCACCTATGTATGAAATGTTTTCTAAAGACAGACTGTTACTTTCTAGTTGTTTTTTTTTTCCTTTTTTAGGTTTTTATATTTTGCTGAAGTGATGCTCAAATACTGTATAAATTTCTGCAGATTTTTTAAAAACGTTAAAATTACATTCGATTTAAAATATCTATCTATATTGTTTACAATATTATCTTATTTTATATTTAACGATTTTAATAATGCACAAGGAAGACATGAAAGACACAAAAACTTGAGGAAATAGTGGAAAATTATGTTTAGCAATGGTTCCCTAGTAGAAATGTTGTGATTACATGAAGTAAGCCTTAACAAGAACTCAAAGATTATAGTATTATGAAGAGCAAGCACAGTTAACAGCCAAAGCATACCTCCTCATGGAGCGTCAACACTGTCTGATTTGGTTTTGAGGAATAGCTGCCCATTCCTCCATTAGCACTGTCCTGAACGGGTGTTGAGTCTGGAAGGACATCGTAGAAGCATCCACAACTTATCCCATTATTTTATGATGAGGTTTAGTTCTGGACTTCTGGCAGGCTAAGGAGGTGGCTCGGTTAAAGATATTTCTGCTACGTGTGATTAGCTACTTGTGATTATTAGGCATTGATGTGTTGGAAAACTTAATCCAGTGCACCTGATGAACGACTGAACAGCTTACTCCAGTATTGGGGAATATTTATGTGCTAAGATTTCCTTCAGTGATTTGAAGGTCGGTCTGAGGATCAACAGAATACACCCTCAAACTGAGGCTGCCCCAATGGTCACCAGTCAGCCTATAATTTCTGTTCTGTACACATTACTGCCCATCAGCCCTTTTTTTTCATCACTGCGAACACCACAGTAGACCACTCTTGAGGGTTCCACCATCAATGAATGTTCACTTCACCTCAGTCTTTCTTGTCCCTCTGGTCAGCGATCTGTTTCCACCAAGGTATCTGCTGTTTGTGATGCCGGCTGAAATCTGTTTTGTAGCTGGACGAGATCAATTTGTTGATTTGCGGAGCAATGGTCACATGTAGCTCAGGCTGGCCAAGATGGAGCTAGTGCTACACTGTTACAGTAGATGGTTTCCGGTTGTCGTTCTTTATAGCTCTGGATCACACAATTGTTAGAGGTTTTAAGGCTTTCCAACTCGCTATAGAAGTGAGCACAGCTCAACTTTTAACAAAATCAAGATTTCTTTCATTTTGAAAAAAAAACTATATGGGGCTTTTTTTTTCAGGTCCTTTGCTACAGTTTTTGATATTGAGAATGAGAACGAGGATGGCGCTTGCAGTTGTTTGGAGTATCGGGGGTAGCTAGCTATTAGAGGTTTATGGACTGTGTGGCATTACAACAGCTCCACAAGCACAGCTCATTACCCAGCTAATGTGAGAAGAGAGTGACCCTGCTAGCTCGCTCTCAGTTCGCTTTCCCCTTGGTGCTACAGCTGTGTGGACCCCCTAGGGCTGGGAAAGATTCTAAGGAAATGTGGACACAAAAAAAAATGTTAGAGTGTACCACAGGGACAATTTATGTTTTTTAAAATTTCTACATACAAAATGCATATCTTCATTGTGACAGTTTCATATTTAATGGTTAGACTTGTTTTGGGAGAAAATAGATTTATTAAAGCGAGGAGAAATGTCTTTTTCCTCCCACTGGGCCAAAAACAAGCTGGATCACACTCAGCAAGTAAGGCTGCTTATGTCTGTGATCACACAGAGAAGCATTCTTACACATACGCAGCTGTTGCTTGGTTGTATTGATGAATGGCAGGTTTGATGGCTGAATGGTAAAATTCAGATGACTGTTTGTGCAAACTCCTACAGGCATTCACCGAACATGTGTGGGCCGCAGTTTTGAAGACAACTGTTCATCAGTCCCACATTGTTCCGTTGGCTAGTCTCACAAATATTCATTCTCCATGTTTGTCTCCGTGAGGCATTTTCACAGGACTAATCAAAGAGTTCAGAGGGATTTGTATAGGTTTTTATACACATGCCCGTTGGTGTCAACAACTTGAGCTTTCGTTCATTTGTTCTAAAACACGCAAATGGCCGGAATGCTTGAGAGAAATGAAAGATTTGAACTGTTTTAGTATACCTATATTGTATCTCTAATCCCCAAGTTCCTTATTAGTTTTTTGTAGGATCAGTTGTTAAGTTGCTAGAAGGTTGTTATTTCCCAGCCTTTTCCAAAGATATATCACCATAGCCAAGTGTTTAGGACTAATTCAGTAGAGCACATCACAAATAGATCTCGCTTTGTTGCACCAATGTCCTCTTTGCTTCGTCCGCTTGCATAAAAAGACTTTTAAGCTGAATTTTAAGTTGTAGAATAGACATATTAAACGTATAAGGGGCGACCTTACAAACTGGTTAAATCTTTCTGATAAATGCACATGTCATATCAGCTACAACCTCCTCTTGCAGCTGTGGTATAAGCCTGTCATGGTATCAAATACCTCATGGAAAGAAAAAAAAAGTTATTTTCCCCTTTAAATGTGCTGTAACATAAGGTTGTCGCTCCATATTCTATCAGATCTTTTAATACTTGGCTGTGGCCATTCTGGTCCTGGCTACTTTTATCTCTTCCTCATGCCCTCCCTGAACTATGGTCTTGACCGAATTGGGTCTAATGCTAATGGTCAGTATTAGTATTCTTCATTTCATTCATGGCCAAGAAAGCTGTGGAAGTCCTGGATGGAAACTCCCCTAGTTCAGTGGAGCCTGAAATTGGCTTGAATGGAGTGGGGAGTGGAGCCACGTCACCTGAATGGGTCTCAAATCAAAGCACATTAGTCTTGCCTCAATTGTTACACCGCCATACAGTAAATCTCATCCGTGGCAGGCAAAGTAGTAGATTGGATTTATCAGCCGTTCACTGTGGCATTAAGAAAAACAGAGCTAGAAATCCCACCACACAAATGCATAAAGACATCCAGGCTAAATGTGCATATCACATGCACTCATTCACGCTTTGAATGACTGATTGTTTAGGCCTTGGATACAGTCTGTAAACGTGACTGACATACACTGATCAGCCACAACTTTAACACCACCTGCCTAATATGCTGTTGTTTCCCCCTTATTGCACCAACAAACCTCTTACCTGTCAGGGTGTGGACATTGGAAATATAACTGGAGTATAATAATTGGAGTATAACTCAATTATAACTCATGTAAGTTGGCAAATAGCATTATTGATCCATCACAAATGCAAAACTATTTGCTTTGGTTTGCTTTAGGAACACTAGCAGAAAGGAATTACTTACAGATAACTCCACCCATGTGAATTCACAGACTATAATTTATGATATTTTCATACTTCATTTTCATATAGGAGACTTTTTCAGTTAAATGTTATTGGTGCCCTACTCACTATCTAAACCTTTTAAAGTTCACCAGTGTCAGTAATTAAGGAAACTATACATAAGGCACTGTAGGTGACCAACAATTCTTATATTGATCTCTTGATTAGAAGATCCCCAAACAAATTAATCTGGATAGGTCTATGGTACAGTGAACCCTGATTAGTTTTATTCCAGGATACATTCCACTTAAATTCAGTGGGTGTTTTATTTATTAATTTTCAATGTACAGGAGGTGGATACACACTTCCAAAAACTCTTTGTTCTCTCTTACTGAGAAATAGAGAGGAAGGAAGAATGGAGATCAGTGGGGGGAGGAGGCAATGCACAGAGAATGATGCTAAAAGTGAAAAGAAATCATTGACAGAAGTCTTCAATGACAGAGAGCAAATTCTTTAAGTGGCTGCGAGAGGAAGATGGGCACAGAAACAAGGGACAGACCTGGACGTGGCACAGAAAATGTTGTTGTTTTGGAACATTGCAGCAGATGAAATGTAAATCTTGCTGAGTTGGTGCAATTGATTAGGACCTTTGGGAGAATGAAGGCCGTATTAATTCAGCACTGTTTGTGTGTATGTATGCTTCTGAGTTCATTTGTGTGTGTGTGTGTGTTTAGCTTCAGCATTCCATTATATAGGTACCATTTAGGATGACTGCAGCACTTTTTACAAGCGCTGCAGAGATACAAAGAGGCTCATAGCATTTTGCTCAAAACCTTTTTTTTTTTCCTTCTATACTGATGCAGCAGATACAGTGTAATACGAGCATCATACATTGCTTTTAACTATATCAGTGAATACTGTGTCTTTACATTTTTAAATCCACCACTCAACTTTTGGATTACCATTTCTGCCCATTTGCATCTCTCATCTTATCCATAATAGTGCTGAAGGGTTTGTGAACTTTGATTGTCTGTAAATCTTCTATAAATCTTTTCTATAAATATGTTTCCTTGAGAAGTTTAAACTGAACACTCGGTATGAGATTTACCAATGGAATGCATAAAAGGGAAACAGCTGATTATTCAACTGACGGGGTGTGGGGTTGAGATCAGCTGAAGTAGCGAGATACGGGCTAAGCTTGACCCTTGCTATGCCAAAACTAATGCTGTGCATTTTAAGTCTCAAAGATAGACTAAAGTAATTTGATGGAAACATCTTTGGGTAGCAAAAGTATATGAACCTTTGCTTTCAATATCTGGTGTGCCGCACCTGAACAGAAATAACCAGAACATAACATCTCTGGTGCAACGGGATCACATGACAGATTGTAAAGTATGTACGTTGATTTCGAGAAAAAATACATAGCAAATTCACAATAAATGCCCAAAGATTGCACAATTGCACAATACCTATGTTTTGCTTCCCTTTATTTTCTTCTGTGATACAGCTCCTGATCTTCTAAATGTACTTCTGATCACTTTTCCACAGGTGGCGGGTGAGCAAAAGGCCTCGACTCTCAAGTGAGAGAGATTGCTGCTTCAAGTCTTTTCCTTTCAATTTGCAGTCAATTTGCTTTTCTATTTCGCTCCCACCCAACTAATGGTTATGTTAAAGACTTAAAAATGCATCGTTAGGTTTAGAAATAATGTTTATTGTTAGGTTTACACGTTAAAAAAATCATGGTTAGGGTTGAGAATAATGAATTACATGCTTTCATGGAGAGTCATCTTACAATTCTAAAGCCTGGATTGTGATGCTACTTAGTATTGGTCGTGTGGACTGTGCATTGGCTTGGATGTATTCTACTCTTCTTCTTTGAAGACCTGTGGCTTTTTTCCTTGCTGCCCTGACATGCACACCATTGTCATTTTTCTGATGATGAACTTATGACCATTAGCAGTATAAAATCTAAAGGACTAAAGGACAAGTATTCGAGTGATACTGTGTCTACCTCTGGAAGACGACAGACAGAAAGCTTGGGCACAGATGCTGGTGCATAATTCCACTTTCACAGCATGCCGCTCACCCACTCAGGGTGAAAAAGAAGCTCCCGCATTTTAATTTGTCTGAAAAAAAATAAATGGATGGACGGATTTCTATTCCCTCTTTTGTTAGTTCTTTTGAGAGTCTTTCTTTAAACATTTGGTCGCTCGCTATCAAACAAGCGCAGAGAAATACCAACACGTCTCAGCTGAATAGAAAGACATTTTTATCGGCGGACAGACAGTTAAACGCCGGGACTCACAGAGAAGCATTGACTAAGTTCAGTCAATATATTTCACGGCAGTTACCCTCTCTGAATGATAAGCTGCCATTCACCATTGCTCCGAATGCAGTTCACTTCCAGGCCTAATCTACAATGCATCAGGGTTATCTCCCGGCTCCCAGACAGAGAACACCTGCAAGGGAATTTCAATCAGCCTCTCCCATATGTAATTAAATGGAAATAATTGGTTTCATTCCCTTTGTCATCGTTTTATTTCCCCTTCGTGTAACACAGTGCTCAGGGCTATGCACGTGCACATTTGTCTGTCACTTCCTTTTCTGTTCTCCATTAGCCACTCCAAAGTAATCTTTCTTTTTTTTTCTTTTGTTGCCATCTTTCTTCTTTTATAAAAAAAAAAAAAGTAAGTGGGATCTCATCCGAAATATGATTGTCTGTGGAGTGTGTCTTGTGTGTGTCTGTGTCGTAGGTAAGTGTGTTGCTGCCATCATCAGGCAGGAAAATGAAGCTGCGCTACTAAAGTTGAGATAAAAGCACCAAATTTTTATTTTCCCTTTAAAACACCAGAGTTCATTTCACCCTCTGTAGTCACAATTACAAAGCTTTCTCAATTCCCAAACATCTGTGACCCTCTTACCCTTTGTATTTTGTTTGAATCCCTCTCTTCTTCATTCTCACACAGCTAATTATGCCCTTTTACTTGAATCTTTTCTTCCGGCCTAAACTGACTCTCCTCTTCCCTTTTTAAGCTCAAGCAAAGCGAAGCCAATGCTGACACCAAAGAGAAACTCCCTCTACGACTCAGGATCTTTGAAAAGTTCCCCAACAGACCCCAGATGGTGAAGATTTCAAAGCTTCCATCTGATTTCACTGTGCCCAGGATCAGGTATGTCCTAATCAAACTGCCGTCTTAAACCCAAATCATGTTGTCAAAGATATCCCCGGCACAAAGCAAGCATTTCATATTGTTAACACTTGTTTTTAGAGAAGTCATTAGAGAAGCTCAAACCATGCAAAGAAAGAACAAGATGAAAACATGTCATATCTGCTCTTAGCAGACGGCAACTAATAACAATCTGCACGGAGGCACATTTGTTGTGCAGCTTTTAGCAGTAGAGCTGAATTATATCCAACGCAACAGACATTATTATTTAGTGGCTGATTAGTGCACAGCTGGGCCCTTTGCTCTGTAGAAATCCCCCTCTGCAGCACATCTGCTATATCATTTTGCAGCTGAACTTACCCTGATAGAGTTTAGAGTTATAATACATTTGTGACTTGTTCTTCTACCTTTGTTGAATGTTGATTTCTGTAGTCAATCAAAATCAAGCACATTTGTGTGTGTGTTTGCTATGTATTCTAGAGAGAGTTTCATGAAGCAGTTCATTGATCGTCAGCAACAGGATACCAGCTGTTTGTTCAGGCGTCTCCCCTCTGCTTCGTCATCCTCCTGTGACCACTCTAAGCGCTCAGCCATTGAAGACAACAAGTATATTGATCAAAAAGTACTTTCACATACTTATTTTCCTGCTGGCTTACTCATTATGTCTTTCAGTCTTACACACACAATCGCGTGCATTCACAGAAAGCGAAAAGCAAAGTGACGTTTCTGAGCCTTTAGCTGTAAATGCAGTTTTCAGTGGCAAACTGCACCAATGTGTGTGCTTTTACATGGTGCACTACAATAAACAAAGTAGCAGCTAATGGACTCTCAACATTTGCTCTCTCTCAGCTTCGCAGGTCAATATTTAGCATTCGAGCACGAAACCTCCTGGAAAAGGAAACCACAATCAATAAAATTCTACGGTAAGAAATCTCCCCTGTAAAAGTATTTACTGATGATTTGCTGCTTTGATTTGGTTGGACATACCAACCAATATGCTGTTTTATTAACTGTTTTCAATTTCTGTATGTATTGTGGTTATTAGAATTAAAAAAAGGGCAATCTTTACATAGTCCGCCCATTTTCACAGCCTGAAAAATTGTGCAGTTGACTGCTAAGCATCTTCATGTCCAGGGGTGGCCTGTTTGCTTGTTATTTTGTGATAGATTTCAAAGATAGAAGTCATGAAGCTGAATACAAGTGTTGAATTCGCAATCTGGTGCTGTTCAGTGGGGCTCTCACTTTGTTGCCTCAGTGTGCTGTAAAAACATCACAGACCTATCAGAGAGATCCCAAAACCCTCAGATGTGGCTAAATCAACAGCGTTGTATATTCTTAGAAAGAAGGAAAGCACTGGTGAGCTCAGCAACAATAATACGCCTGGAAAACCCCCGAAAGATAACCTCTGGTCAGCAGAATAAATGTGTTCCCTAAAGAGAAACCCCTCACAACGTTCATCCAAGTTAGTGTTCTTGAGGTGGCTGAATTATGATCAAAGTGTGCAATTAAAAAGATGCTTTCGTGAATTGGAAGTTTGTTTACTCCATAGTGCAAATCACTTGTCACACTCACTGAGACTCACCAGCGACAGATAGACTTTGAGCAGAAAACAAGAAAAAAATTAAGAAAAAACACAAAAGAAAAATAAACTGTGCAGTTTTGGAATAAGATTCATAGGAAAAAGGAGCTCAAGACTATCTATTGGTGCTGGAAAGACGGCCAGAGAATATGATTGATGATGTGACAGTTTATTAAAGTGGTGGGATTAATTCTGCCTCTTTGTTCGGAATTAGTCAGATGTTACAGAACTGATACCGTGGCACTTAAGTGTATTTATATGGTGCAAAGTCACAGTAAAAACCATCTGATGGAACTTTAAAGAGTAGAGTCCAGGTAGACATAGTCCAATTAAATACAGTTATAATCCAATTAAATCCAAATTATTATAGTTGTATTGTATGATGTCATGTCATAATAAGTTGCTTGTTAAATGAAACTAACAGGTTGCATCTTCTTCACTTTGATTTAATCCTCTAATGCGATGTGACACCAAACTATACAAAAGCATCCCACAAACGTCACAATGCAAAGCAATTTCATCTGCTTCAAAAGCACGTCAGTCACCTGACCTCAGACCGAATGAGCTTGCCGTTCACTTACTGTAGACAAAATCCAAGGTAGAAAAATCCCCAAACAAGTGGTAACTGAAGGCAACTGCAGAAGAGGGCTGGCAAAGCATCTCAGGGTAGGAGATTTTGTATTTGGTCATGTCAGTGGGCGCTGGCCAAAATTACTTCCAAATATTAGAGATAATGCATACATTTCTAATTTTGGAAGCCTTTTTAATTACTTTTAACCCTGCAAGGAGCCATGTAAAAGTGGCTGTAATTCCTCAACATACTCTAATGCAATTTTTGTTAAAGTACTACATTTAAAGTTGAAAATCTATACTTCATTACTTCATTTCAAATCCATTGTTGTGTTGTGTTGTGTGGATGCAAAACTACGAAGATTGTGTCACAAATAGACCTGACTATGCATCTCTCTCTTTCACACACACACAAACACACACACTGAAACACGTGCAGCCCCACTTAAGTCTCATTTACTGACATGATGAAGTAAATGGATAATATGCTGTTCTGCATGGCAGAGCTGGCAGTAACTGCATATTAGCTCGCAGACACCATGTCCAATCCCCCCCCCCCCAATATTCTCTCTGTCTGAGAGATAGAAAGCAGATCAGTAGTCATAACATGTTCTGTTTGGCTTTCCATCTACCACACAAGCACACAATTACACCCAAAAGCCAAAATAGGCAAACACACTATAGCAAAGAAACAAAAAGACGAGCATTCATGCTTACTACCAATAAACAAGTAATCCCTCAAAGTACACAAACTGATGGCGTCCACAGTGTCATTACCTCTTTTCTGGGACATGGCTCTACTTTTTTTTTTTACCAAAATGACCGGAATGCTCAAGCACTCACACACACACACACACACACACACACACACACACACACACACACACACACACACACACACACACACACACTCCCTGATTAATTAAACGATTGGAGCCCGTTTCACAATGACAGACTGAAAAACTGATCCGGTTGTTTCAGTTTGAGATCAAAGACAGATTGTTTAGCAGGATGGAGCAGATCCCGAAAGGCTGAAGGTTCAAAATGTTGTCACACCGACCTTTGCTCTTTGTTTTGTTTCACTTTCATTAGATTGACCAAGAAGAAATAATTCTTGTTTCTGTGGTTTCCAGGGCTTGTACCAGACAGCGGATGCTGAGTGGATCCTTTGAAGGTCAGCCAACCAAAGAGCGCTCCATACTCAGTGTGCAACACCACATACGGCAAGAGCGCAGGTTTGACATATACGTGCACACTCACACATCAACAAGTACAGTCGTACGTTCCTGTGCTGTACCCCACGCAAGATCATTTCTCTTCATTTTCTGCTTGTTGTATCTGCAGGTCTCTGCGACATGGCTCCACCAGTCAGAGGATCAGCCGAGGGAAGTCACTGGAGACTCTCACCCAGGATGTGAGTACAAAGTCACACATTATGAAGCATTATGAACTGTGTGCTTGCATGCTGTCAGAATAGCTTTTCTCAAACAAGGCTTTCGGTACAATTATATTTGTACTCCATAAGACTTTCTTAAATATGCAAGGAATATCTGTAAAAAAAAAAAAAAAAAAAGCTCTGTGAAAAAAACAACAAATAGTGAGTCATATATCTTTTATTTAACCTCTTGCCAGCATTCCAGCACAGTGCGCTACCGCAATGCCCAGAGGGAGGACAGTGAGATCAAGATGATCCAAGAAAAAAAAGAGCAAGCTGAAATGAAAAGGTGTCAAAAATTTACGCAATTTCAAGTTTCTAATCAAAACAAGTTTTGAAATCCACCATCCATGCGTACAGTGCTTTGTCCTGGCTTATTGATATGTAGCAATGGACGTTTGCCTAATCTCTGTGCTCGTGTGATTGAGCAGAAAAGTTCAGGAGGAGGAGCTGAGGGAGAACCATCCTTACTTTGATAAGCCCCTTTTCATCGTGGGTCGTGAGCACCGTTTCAGGAACTTCTGCAGGATGATCGTTCGCGCTCGCTTCAATGCGTAAGATTTCTCAAAATAACATGAGATTTATCACTGCTTCATGCTAAGCTAATACAACATCCAGTTTACCTTATTAGCCAAAATACGACTAAAAAAACTCCCTTTTTGTCAAAACACTGATTTGATTTTATATTCATTCTTATCTAGATCAAAAACTGACCCGATAACAGGAGCAGTGAAGAACACCAAATACCACCAGCTGTAGTAAGTGTGATGGATTATTGATTCCCTTACTCTCCATTGATCTGTTCATTATACACCCGTGGAATACTCATTAATTCTGAAGCTTATAACCTGCCCTTTCCCAAACTGTGGTGCAGAATTAAAATTTCTGAATTGCAGAGCTGTGAAGTACGTTACACCTATTACGCAACCTGATTCAGCCAATCAGAGAGAAGTATTACTAAACAAAGAAACAGTCCCTTTTATAAGACACTGCATCGTTTTTCTCTGTGTTACCCTTTTTCTTGTTTGTTTTTTTTCTGGTTTGCAAACTTCATTCAGCCGAAGCTTTTTTTTCTGTGTGAATCCTAACAGACTCCTGTTTTACAATGCCTTTTTTAAAGTAAAAAAAAAAAAAAATAGAACCAGTGTGTGTACCAGTGAACACAATGCAAAGAACTGCATAACACCAAACATACTTGAAAATACAAAGACAACACATCCAACACCGAAACTAAGAAACATGAGAAATAAAGAACATAGTAAAAGCATAAAAACATGAGACAACATAAAACAGAGAAGTGCACAGCGTCCAGTTATAGGGAGTATGCCAGTTTGAATAGGTGAGTTTTAAGTTGAGATTTAAATCATTCAGGCGGCTGAATTCTGAATGATTTGCAGTCTGTTGATGAGTTTGGTGGGGAGTCCAGTGAGCAGGGCATTGCAGTAGTCGATGCGGGATATGACAAATGAGTGAACCAGGCTTTCAGTGCTGGATTGGGTCAGTGATGGGCGGAGTCTGGAGATGTTACGGAGGTGGAAGAATGCAGTCCTGGGGATATTTTGGATGTGGGGTGCAAATGAAAGGGTGCTGTCCACATTAACGCCGAGGCTCTTGACTTGGGGTGAAAAGGGTACAGGAAATCCGTCGATGATGATGGGTGGAACTGGATTGTGATGTGTTTTGGTGAGGATGGATTTGGAGCCGATGAGCAGGGCCTCAGTTTTATTGGTGTTCAGTTTTAGGAAGTTCCTGCTCATCCAGCTCCGGATGTCTTCAAGGCAGATGATGAGGGAGGTGGGAGGGATGGCAACAGTTGGTTTGGAGGAGATGTAGACCTGTGTGTCATCAGCGTAGCAGTGAAAATGGACCCCATGGTGACGGAGGAGTGTGCCCAGGGGGAGAAGGTAGATGGTGAACAGAAGTGGACCCAAGACTGACCCCTGGGGGACACCCAATGAAACACCCGAACACCCAGACTTGTGGTTCCTTAGTTTTACGAATTGTTGGCGGTCAGTGAGGTATGATGTGAACCAGTAGAGTGCAGCACCAGTGATCCCAATGCCAGCCAGGCGGTCCAGGAGCAGAGGAGCTGGTGTCAAACGCTGCACTGAGGTTGAGGAGGATGAGAATGGTGAATAGTCCGGAGTCAGCTGCACGGAGGAGGTCATTGGTGATTTTGACCAGGGCTGTTTCAGTGTTGTGTTTTGGGCAGAAGCCGGATTGGAAGGGTTCGTGGAGGTTGTTTGTGTCGAGGTGGGACTGTAGTTGTGCTGCAACCACCCTTTCGAGTATCTTGGAGATGAAGGGGAGGTTGGAGATGGGCCGGTAGTGGGTAAGGACATCTGGGTCAGCACCGGGTTTTTTCAGGATGGGTTAGATGGCAGCCAGTTTGAGAGTGGGGGGTACAGTACCAGTGGTGAGGGAGGAGAATTATGTTGGTGATCATAGGGGAAATGGACGGCAGACAGGCTTTGACAAGCGAGGTGGGAAGAGGATCAAGCTGACAGGTGGTGGTTTTGGCTTTATTGATGAGATCCGAGATGGTATGTTCTGATGCTGGGGTGAAGTCAGAGAGGGAGCTGATGAGAGGTTTGGTGACCCTATTCTTTTAACTGTTAGCTCCTCCTCCATCTTCCCTTTATCGAGCCTCTGCTCGTTCAGGCTGCTATTGAAAATAAGAATTTTTGTTCTTAATTGCTTGCCTTGTTAAATAAAGGTAAATAAAGAAGATGGTCCGTTAAACATTTAATTAATCAAGTAATAAACAAATTCTTCACATCAGAGTTTAGTGCAACAATGTCTACTAAAAAAACGAGCAGCAGCTCAACTTGAAATACCTGGCAGGCATGTAAACAAATAAGCAAATAAAAGTGCCACAGTGTTATAAAGTAAGGCCGGTAATGTGCTTTTCGGAACTCCACTCTTAATTCTTACTCTCCCCCTCTGGCTTCAGAGAAGGAAATGTACGTTTTTCTTGATAAAAAACAACATCTCTACCTTGTCAGGTTTGAGCCTGTTCCTGTTCTCATCAAGGATGTTAGCGATGTCCTTGCCACCTCTTGAAATCCCAAGTTTGCATATCTCACAGTTTGCAATCGCAACGTTTTTTTCATCCACTTTAAAATACCTCCACACCGCAGACATTCGCGCCCCCAGATTCAAGCTGCTGCCGTGTTCTGCTTCGCTTTGTGGCACGCAGCAAAGTGACGTCATGCCGCATGCGTTGTTTCTGTGTGGAGTTGAGACCATAGACATAAAAATTCGGGGAGTCCTCCAAAAACCTTCCTCAGTCGAAATAAATGCAATGTGGAGGCATTGGAGACCCATCCAAGATGGTGGTCGTGCTGATACGTCAGCTCCAATAGGCAGCGTCAGTCTATGAGGCGTTTACGTATATTATGTCTATGGTTGAGACGATCTGACTCTGTACCACCACATAACAGTAAAAATTACGCTGTTATTTTTTCCCATTTGTTTTTAAATATTATAGTTCTGATGAAAAAAAAAAAAAGAGAAAAAATATATTTCTATATATTTCTAAATATAGGCTATATATCCGATCCCTGGTTGGGATGAAATGTCCGATTCCAATCGAGTCAGAAACCATGTGGTCGGCCCCGATTTCCGATCACGTGATCGGATCGGGACATCCCTAGTTATGATTATTAACACATGTTGATATACTGTCTTAACTGTTTTCAGTTAAATATAGGGGTGGAAGTATGTGCTAACCGTTGGATTTAGTTTTTATTTATGTTCTAAATAATCTTCTAGAAACTGGCTTGTACATCTTTATTGTTGCATGTCCTTGCAGTGATCTTCTGGGCTTAGTCACCTATCTGGACTGGGTTATGATCGTGGTGACCATCTGCTCATGCATCTCCATGATGTTTGAATCACCCTTCACCAGGGTCATGCACGTCCCCACACTGCAGGTATTAAAAACTAATAAAACTGATGGTCATATGAACAGTTGAGTTGATTCATGAACTGGCAGATATTGTCAAAAATTATCATATCTGTTTCAGATTGGGGAGTTTGTGTTTGTGATTTTCATGAGCATTGAGCTCAACCTGAAGATCATGGCAGATGGTCTGTTTTTTACTCCCACGGCTGTCATCAGAGACTTTGGAGGAGTGATGGACATCTTCATCTACCTTGTAAGAAACAAAAAAGGCTGCTTCCAACATTCCACATGAGAGATCATGATCATGAATTTCTTAAATAAGACCCGTCACATACGTTTTGTCTTCTTTAGTTTGGTGAGGGTGCATTAACACAACACAGAATATTGCTTCTTGGTTAGTTAGTTACTGTAACAAAAACAATAAAGCAGATTCCTGATGTATTATATTTAGGGGCTCACAAATGCCTTCTTGTATCAGAGCAAAAGCAGCTTTAAATGACCAGATTTTACAAAAATGTTCCATCAAAATTTGTAGAGTTCATGGGGGGTTTACATCTTAAAATCAAATTTTCTAATTGCTGCAGGTTGTAATTTTGTTTAGCCATTTAAGTGCTATAACCATTTTATCCAAGTTAATGGTCATCTTTTTCTTACTTCACCAATTTACAATCTAACTCCAAATAATTTTAAATTTCAAAGTTGAGGCTCATAGAAAACTGTGTGAAATGTTCATGGGCAGCAGATGGAATACATCTGGTTTGGTTCCACTGCAGTAGCATACAGTACATGTACGTACTAAGTTAGGAATGATGGAATGAAACTGATCATTTTGATAATGAAAATCCAAATATAAGATCATCAGTACATATCCATGCATGGTAATGTCCCAGTTTGAGTCATTTTCAGGGTTTGATTATATTCAGGATATGTTGGTGTTTACGTGCAACATTAAAAACCTGGTTATTCATATACCTAGATACATGGTGTCCAGGTTTCCGATCATGTTTGTGAATGTATCTAAGGCTGCGGCTACACGGAAACGTTTTTCACTGTAAACGATACTTTTTCTTATCGTTTCGCTGTCGCGGCCACACGGAGCCGGCGTTCCCACTACCCCAAAACGATAGTTTTTGAAAACGGGTTCCAGAGTGGGAAAGTTTGAAAACGGCCTCGTTTCGTTTCCATTGTTACAGCTAAAACGTTTTTGCGTCAGTCACACGTTGACGCTGGGAGCCAATTTTAACACTTCTCTATTGTCTCACAGCGTGGCGTGACACAGTGGCGTGTGTACTGCCTCGTTTCATCGTTTTCGTCTGGACAGCAGCGCGTTTCCGTGTGGTCGCAAGAATTTTCGAACCCGTTTTAAAAAAAAACCTCGTTTCGTTTTCGTGTAGCCGTAGCCTAATAGTCGTCCAGTATCATTCCAACTGCTATTATCTTTGCAAACGACTTTTTTTAATCCCTGCCCTCATTGTAGGTGAGTCTGATCTTTGTGTGCTGGCTGCCTCCTGACGTCCCCTCTGAGTCTGGAGCTCAGCTGCTGATGATGCTGCGCTGCCTACGTCCCCTCAGGATCTTCAAGCTGGTACCTCAGATGAGGAAGGTGGTGCGGGAGGTTCTCAAAGGATTCAAGGAGATTTTCCTGGTTAGTAATCCTGCTCAACTAAGACCATTTTCAAAATATACTTGCTTTGAGGTATTTTAAGAGTTTAGGAGCTTCTGCTTAATAAAAAAGATAAGCTCGTCACTCCCCTAACATGCACTCTGAGCATATCTATTTAGATGTGCACAAATGAAACTATTAAACTTTACTAAATTGTTCTCTGTTGTTGCTATGCATTATTTTGCAGTTACGTGCTCTGCTCTGTTAACCAAGAATTTTATTGTATTATAATCCTCATATTATATCATTAGAGGGGTCCCATAAATCATGTCTCCACTCGTCTCACACATCTGTCTGACATCCATATCTCTGTCTCTAATCTCTGGGACTTGGATTATGATGTACCCTGCCTTAAACTCTTGAATGATTCTCCTGCAGGTTTCCATTTTGCTCCTCACACTAATGCTGGTGTTTGCAAGCTTTGGAGTTCAACTGTTTGCTGGAAAGCTCGCCAAGTGCAACGACCCCAGTATCATCAGTCGGGTACTACAGGAAACATAATCTCCTTGTGCTACGCTCCTTCTAAAGAACTACAGGCTGAAAAAGTAGAAGAGGCTTCCCCAGTTAAATCCAAAATCAAATGCTTCTATTTATCCTATTCTTTAACAGCAGACAGCAGTCTTCTTTTACTTTGTGGTTTAGTTCAATCTTAAAAAAAACTTTTTGCAGACTTTTATTGTGTAATTCTCAAAGAGGAATTCTTTACCATTTGGGTATTTCTCCCTTTTACATTTGCTAACAATTTGTTGTTTGTTATGTCATTATAGTTGTAACTGATGCTAAACTGATGTTTTGCTGTTCAACCATGTGGTTCTTTACAGGCGGAATGCCATGGTATATTCCGAATAAATGTTAGTGTTTCCAAAAATCTCAACCTGAGACTGAAGCCTGGGGAGAAGAAACCTGGTTTTTGGGTACCAAGAGTCTGGTAAGACTTGTTTCCTTATTTGCTTTAGGGTTGTCTCGCATAGTCAGTGATTGAAAGTATCCACTTTCTCCTTTTCCAGGGCCAACCCACGAAATTTCAACTTTGACAATGTAGGAAATGCGATGTTGGCTCTGTTTGAAGTTCTGTCTCTCAAAGGCTGGGTGGAGGTCCGAGATGTCATTATTCACCGCGTCGGACCGGTACGGTTAAGAAACAGAGTGCTTTCCCCCGCTATAATCTCCTATATTTAACAGACATTACTGTTATTCAGCTCATTTTAAACATTTCTGTGTTGGCAGATACATGGCATCTACATCCACGTCTTTGTGTTTCTCGGGTGCATGATTGGACTCACACTGTTTGTCGGAGTTGTCATTGCAAACTTCAATGAGAACAAGGTTTGAGCAATGCATACGAGTACTATTTCCTGCCACTAACTAGTCCCCTGACTGTGCCGTTCTTTTGTCACGGAAATCACAGACCGGCACAAGCAAATTCATTTCTTCGTAATTGAGTTTGTATCATGGCATCTTTAGATTTAATCTGCAACAGAAAGTGTAGACAAGCTGATAGGAATGGACCTCTTCAAACTGATGATGGTCCAGTAACATAGTATCTAGACCAGCAGGTTGTCAAAAACACCACCTTTCATGATGTAAATGTGTTGCTTTCTCTGCTAGGGTACTGCTCTGCTGACAGTGGACCAGAGACGATGGGAGGATCTGAAGAGTCGACTGAAAATAGCCCAGCCACTACACCTGCCCCCCCGTCCAGGTAGAATCAAACACACTCATCAACATACGCATGCAAAAAAATGCTGTGAAAATAATTTTTGAAGACACAATACAGATCTAGAGTGATACTCAAAATCATGATGGTCACGTCTTCCCCCTAGTCCCTGATTGATTGTGTGCTGTGTGCGCTGGTGTGCTTGCTAAGTAGCACCTGCATGATTAATCCCTATTTAACATTCCTTGTTTTTCATCGGGGACTGTTACTTTGAGGGATTCATCATGACACCCAAATGATGACTAGCAGCAGGAATGAAAAGCTAAATATGAAGATGGATAACGCAAATGGTTCAGACACTGAATCGCACACGTCACAGCCTTCTACAGGAAATTAATCAAAGGTTTACACTTTATTTGAAGTGAACTACAAGCTGTATCTGCACAAAATGTACATTTTTAGACAGCCAGCAACTATCTTTCTACTGCATCAACTTAAATTCTACACATATCCTTAATAGTCACATATCAACATGCGAACCCTGCAGATTTCCACTCTTGCTCTCCCTTATGTGATTAGAGTCATGGGAATGGTGTAGGTACATCAGAGGCACTGTGGGAAATTGCCTGTTAGTACAGTAAAGGCTGAGAACTAACAGCAAATCAATGGGCTCAGTTTTAGTCAGCAGTACAGCTTACCCGAGCAACCTGACTTTGATCCAAATCCAGAGGCGTTCCCTCGCCATTGGCAAACCACCACGGTGCTGAGCTGGCCTTTGATCACGTGTTCATAGTCAAAGTACTTGTAAAAGTGTCTGAGTGGTCAGCAGTAATATATATATATTCAAAGCCTGCAACTGCATGTTTAGCCGCTTTCGGACAGAGCCGTTCTAAGAACGCAGTTATCAGAACTGTCCTACTCGAATTTCGTTCTGATAACTGTCCTTCTGTTTCAGTCTGCATTCGCACATGAGTCGGGACCAGTTCGGGACTGATGCGCCGCGCGCAGCCGTCTGCGACAGTGACGTGTTACTTTAGCCGTTTAGCGCCACATTCAACAACAAAACAAAACAAAACAAAACCCGGTAAAAGTAAGGAAAGAAGAAAAAACACCACAAAGAAGCTAATATGGAGAGCGGGGAGGCCACCGTGTTCATGGTCTGCATGATGGTGATATTAATCATGGACGATCACATCAGGCGTCCAACATCGAGGCTGGAAGAGCTCACAGAGAGAGTCAGGAGTAGAAGGATCGAGCGCAGGCGATACTTTTTCATTTCATGAAGTAAGAAAGGAGAGCAGAGCGCTGCAGACAAAGGAGACCAGTGTAAGTTTAACTTATTAAACACCCGCCGGTTGTGTCCTTGTCGTATGAGGAAACATTTCAGCCGTGATAGCATGACATGGGGCGTAGCTACCAACCACCAAACATCTCCGTCAGATGCGTTCTATAGAACCCTGAAAAGACCCGACCTCGGAGAAGGAGCTAAATGGTTATAGGAATGGAGGGAGATGGCCCCGAGTTCCTCTATGTCTGAATGCGGGAGAAAACGGCCCCGTTCCTTAAAAGGTTATTAGAACTGCCAAAGGTTCCTACAGTCCGAAAGCGGCTATAGATTCCAAATATTTAACGTTCATTTGCAGTTGAAATCCATGTATTTTTGCGTACATAACGCTTCAAATGCAAGTGCATAGGAGTGGAGCTCATTTCTGAGGCTGCAGTTCAATTGTGGTTGCAGTCGGAAGTGGCAAGTCAAACATGGGTATTTGAAAGAGTTGCGAAATAGCTTTAAAAGTAGCCAATAATTCCAGCTACTTTTATCCTATAAAACGACAGATTGCCTCCCTGTGTACCGGGAAAATGAGAGTCCCATTTTACAAATGCATCCAGAATATGAATATACATATGCCATAAATGCGATCATATAGCCTCAAAAGAGATGAAAACACTTTCAAGCTTCTTCTATTAAACCCAAATTGTCTTGGAGTGAGTTTTAAAGCCTCACTCTGCAATTTGACAAATTTGAAAAAGTACATATTGTTTGCATTCATTGCATACACCAATGCATGCACATGAATTAAATATGTGTGAAACCTGCAGCATTTCAGAGGCTTTTAGAAAGAGACCAGACTCGGGCTCAGACAGCCCAGGAGTGCCATCTTCTGGACAGAATGGGATACTACCACATGCGTCAAAAGCAACAACCGTTTTTTTTTTAAACTGACAAAGTGATTTTATACACTGTGATCTGAACACTGACTTGATCAAATTCTTCATATTTTCGCGCAATCTCTGGCTTTCATCTGCCTGACAGAGAATGGAGGTTTCCGGGCCAAGATGTATGACATCACTCAGCACCCCTTCTTCAAGCGAGGCATCGCTGTGCTGGTGTTGGCACAGTCTGTCCTGCTTTCAGTCAAGGTAGAGCCTCGCTTAACAATGCTTCTTAGTTTATTGTATTTTGTTTAATCTTGTGACATCGTATTGTTCTCACTTCTCTAGGTCATTTTAGGAGCTATTCTACATTGGGTTACATTTAAAAAAATTACAATCTGCTCTTTTGTAGTGGGACGTAGATGATCAAGTGACATTTCCACTTGCTACCATGTCTGTAGTCTTCACCTTCATATTTGTTCTGGAGGTGAGTCTGTGCTCTGCCTGCTCCTCCATCATCTTTCTTTTACATGGACCACTTCCTCTGATATCAGCTAATGTTGATTCTTAGGTGACAATGAAGCTAATAGCCATGTCTCCAGCGGGTTACTGGCAGAGCAGACGGAATCGCTACGACCTGCTGGTCACGTCACTGGGTGTCATCTGGATAGTTTTGCACTTTTCCCTGCTGGTTAGAAAAATTGCATGTCATTTGGGGGAAATTTTCTAATGAATGTGAATGACGTCAGTGAAACACATATAACTCTGATTATCCCCTGTAGAATGCATATACATACATGATGGGCACGTGTGTGATCGTCTTCAGGTTCTTCACAATATGTGGGAAACATGTGAGTACATGTAAAAGTACCCTTCCTCACCGCCAAACAATTTAAGCTTTAGTTTTGAAACGCGATCCTTTTTGTATGTGTGTGTGTGTGTGTGTGTGATCTGTGAAGGTGACGCTGAAAATGCTGCTGCTGACTGTAGTGGTAAGCATGTACAAGAGCTTCTTCATCATCGTGGGCATGTTTCTCCTCCTCCTCTGCTATGCATTCGCTGGAGTTGTTCTCTTTGGAACCGTCAAATACGGAGAGAACATAAACCGGTAATTATTGCATTTCCTGATCTTCATAGCGGAACTTGTTTCTCTGATTCCATATTCGACCTGCAGGCCGCTGATGGAGTATGAAGTCTTTGCAGGGTTACCTGTCTCATTTTGTCTGTCTCCTCCAATCATAGACATGCCAACTTCTCCACAGCAGGCAAAGCTATCACCGTCCTCTTCCGTATTGTCACTGGGGAAGATTGGAATAAAATCATGCATGACTGCATGGTAAGATGGGCTACAAGTCCAGTGCACAACACTAAATAGTGGATAAAAGAACAGACCATTCATTTCTAATCTAGAAGAATGATATATATTGTTTTGTTACAAGGTTGCTTCCCCTCTTTTGCCGTTCGAAGGACAGTATAGCATCACTGGATTTTTTGTTTCTGGTGCTCACTGTAGAGAGAATGATGCTGTGGTTATTTTTCTGGTGTTCATTTTACTTTAGTTGCTCTGCTGACTTGACAGCGTGTCATTTTTTTCATTCATTATTCCAAATTGTTTTGTTTTTTTGGTTTGTCCCCAGGTCCAGCCCCCATTCTGCACCCCAGATAAACATCGCTACTGGGAGACGGACTGTGGCAACTATGCTGGAGCACTTATCTACTTCTGCTCCTTCTATGTCATTATAGCCTACATTATGCTCAACCTACTTGTAGGTCAGGGTTTGTTTGTATACTTATTTTGTTTATTCCATACATTTAACATTTGTACTGTCACATTATTACTTCGCTCTAAAGACTCTGACACTATGATGCGAGTTCCCAACAGATAGCCTATTACATGCTATGGTTTTATTAAGCTTAGGCCAATATTCCAATAGTTGAATTTAAGTCAATATAATGCCATAAATGACATCAGCAACAACAAGAGCTTATGAATGAAATTATTGTGTATTTCCTGTGAAAAGGAAAAGGGACAGAGGTAGAGTGACAGGTTAGAAGAATGCAACACCTTAAAAATCAGATGCAATCCACGGAAAAGGGAAAAAACGTAGCAGGGGTTGTAGTAAAAGTCTTCATCAGAAGTCAAAGAAAGGATGTTTAAAAACAGCGTTGGACTGCTGTGCAATTATAATCCGAAACTGTTCAAAAGTTAAAGTTTTTTCATACTTTAGATCACATCTTGCAGTTAATAAGAAAAGAAAAAAAAAAACAGCATGGGTCCCCTGTCCTACCGCTGGGAGCCTTTTTAACTCATTGAACTAAACAGCCAATTTGTGAAATTAGGAAACACCGCAGCGATATATTGCAGATACTAGCTAAAAAAGAAAAGAGGATGTTGTCAAGGTCAAGGCTGATCCTCCTAATGCATGTGCGTTACAGTATTATGGCATTAAGCGCAGTTTTTCTTTCAACCAACAACCACTCTCATTACGATGCCCTCTGAGCTTTTTGTTGGCAGGAAACAGCCTATTAATTTCCATATAAGTAACCTCAGAAGAAAAGAAAAAACACAGTAAATCTTCATCAAAACTTAAATTTGTTCATATATTAGAATGCTCCACCAGCTGTGTTGTTTGCGCTAGCAGCCACAACACATTACTGGAGAGTGTAATGTAAGGCAAAATAACACATTCAGTGAATTTAGATGACATCTTTACCTACAAGTGCTGTATAACTATGAAGAAATACCTTGACATGAATCAACATTTCATTTTAATGATTTTACCCCCTGTCGAAAAAAGGGCCACAGATAAAAAATTGAATATACATATATATATATATATACACATATACATATATGGACCTAAATATGATATAAAATGTCGATAAAAGGCCAAGATACCCAACAGTGCTGCTGCAACTCATGCACGCTGGGAACCACAGAGTCTAAAATACAGCAGCAACACACTGCTTTCATTGTTATGTGAATGTGGATGACTGATGCTATGCAAACCACACTGCCATCATGCAATCAATAACTTTCTATTTCTTTCTATCGCCGCAGCCATCATTGTGGAGAACTTTTCTCTGTTCTACTCCACTGAGGAGGACCAGCTGCTGAGTTATAATGACCTGAGGCACTTTCAAATCATCTGGAACATGGTGGATGACAAACGGGAGGTGAGAAATTAGCAATAGGAGAGGGGAATAGGAAGACTATTTAGGGTAGTATAGGACAGTATAGAGAAGATAAAAGCTGTACAAGCGCTAATGAGAGAGGGCTGGAGAGAATGGAGTTACAGCGTTCAGTAATAGGAATGAAAGTAATAAGAGCAGCAGGTGCTTGATTAGAAAATATATCATTGCAGTGAAGACCTTTGACTCTTTTTATACACTACAGACAAGTGCAGTTGTAATTTGCAGAACATGTAACAGCATCATATACATTTGAACTTTGACATCTGCATCTGCCTTTCAGTAAGACTCTTAAAGTTTTGAAATGCACATCAGCTTATCAGAAACCTCTTGAGTCGTGCCATCGTCTCTGTCACTCACTGTGTGTGGCTGTCTCTCCAGGGCTTGATCCCAACATCCAGGGTGAAGTTCCTGCTTCGTCTGCTCAGAGGAAGGTTGGAAGTGGATCTGGACAAGGACAAGTTGTTGTTTAAGCACATGTGCTATGAGATGGAGCGACTTCACAGCGGTGGAGATGTGACCTTCCACGATGTCCTCAGGTGATTGTTGTATACATCTTAATAATGTGTGTATTATCATTAAGCAGTTCTTTCCAGACAGAGGCTTGAAAAAGCTGAAGTATTGGTGAAAAACTATTAGACATCCTAAAAGTTTTGTTGCTGGTCACCATGATCAACAGTGAGCAAATATTAACTGCAAAAGACTTGACAAAAAGAAAACCCGAAGCCACCAGGATCTCTTTATTCTCCCACCAGACAGCTGAGCTGCAACATTGTTAGAATGTCCCCGGACTACAAAGTGAGTACAGAGTGCTCAGAGACATGGCCAAAGTAAGGACCACTGAGGAACTGCTATCACTGAATAAGACTCACGTCGAGGTTGGACCAGGAGAGACCCATAGACAGTTTTTTCAAAGGTTTTACAGACAGATGGGATGAGAGTAACTCCTAAAAGGAGCAGAAGAGGTGGCCCTTGCTAAATCACTTGAGGCACCACTTCAAGTTTGTCATTGAAATGAGCTTGTTCAGACTTTTTCAGTTTGAAGATGGAATGTAAACCCACTCAAATCGTAAACTAGTTTGTGGAACATATGTCTTGCAAGCACTATCACAAGAGGAAGTCTGCTGCATTCAAGAAAACCTTGTTCTTAATGCAGGTCTGTGCTGCAGCTCGTGCTTCCAAGTATTTATTTACTTGGCTACACAAAAAAAAGAAAAACATGACCAAGTCCCCTCCCTCACCTGACTTAAATCCTATTGAGAACATGGAGGCTCTTCTCAAATGTGAGATTTTACAGTGAGAAAACCTCACATTTGAGAAGCTGCGGTCGCTGCTTTAATAAGATAGTGATCATGAACTGATCAAGAACCTGACTGATTCCATATCTGCAAACTCACCGGGGTTTCCAGTAACTGTGCTCATTTACATATTCCTCCCAGGGAGAATAAACTTCCTTTTCCTTTGTTAAACACACAGATTTTAGGCTGTGTAGCATTTAAATTAATAGCAATGATTTTGTTCAACAATAAAAGGAATCATCTAGGAATAATAGTCACACGATCTATGCGCACACTGAAAGAACAGAACTTCTCAGTACTGACAGCAGCAGTCAAACAAGATCTTCAAAGGTGGAACCGCTTACCCCTGTCTCTAGCAGGTAGAGTGCAAACAGTAAAAATGAATATCTTACCAAGATACCTTTACCTCTTCCAGTGCCTACCAATCTACCTCCCTCGATCGTTTTTTAATCTTATCGACAGCATCACATCGACATTCATCTGGGCAGGTAAACGAGCCAGAGCAAATAAATCCTTGCTCCAGAGGAGCAGATCATCAGGCGGCCTGGGATTACCCAATCTCCTTGGCTACTATTGGGCGGCTAACGCACAAAAGATATTGCTCTGGTTCACCTCACCTCAACATAGTTGGTGTCAGTTGGAGGCAAACTCATGCTCCACATCCCTCCGGGCACTTGTATGCGGCACCCTACCCCTTTCTCTCGCAAATTTTACATCTAACCCCATTGTAACTAATACATTAAAAATTTGGATTCGAATCAGGAAACGGTTTGGATGGCTCTCCCTACCTCAAAGTACACCACTTTTTAATAATCACCTATTTGTACCAGCCAGGATTGACTCGCGCTTTGCAGCTCTGGAAAATAAAGGCCTGAGATGCCTGAGAGACTTATACATTGACGGACTGTTCGCCAGTTTCAACCAACTACGCTCGACCTTTGGACTAGGTAATACAGACTTTTTTCGCTTTTTCCAACTTCGTGACTTTGCGCGAACCTACTCTCCTCAGTTCCCTCAAGCCCCACCCCTCAGCGGTATAGACTTAGTACTCCAGGCTAAATCTCTGCCTAAGGGTCACGTCTCATTTCTTTATAACCTCTTAACACCAACAAATGATACATCTGTAAATAAGAGCAGGGCTGACTGGGAATCCGAACTCCAGATAAGCATTTCTGATGCTCTATGGAAAAAAGCGTTAGAAGCTGTTAACTCCTCCTCTAGCTGCGCCAGACTTTCTGTTATCCAATTTAAAGTACTCTTTAGACTCCACTATAGCAGAGACAAACTCTTCAAACTTTATCCAGACAGTACTACTGAAGCTTGTGAGAGATGCTCTCAGACGCCCTGCAACCTAGCACACATGTTCTGGACATGTTCTAAACTGTCTAACTACTGGCAATCATTTTTTAAATCTATTTCTGACATCCTAGGAATATCTGTTAGTCCTTCGCCACAGATAGCTATTTTCGGAGTGCCTCCCGATGGACTCGTAACCACATCTTTGCAGAAAAATGTCATAGCTTTCGCGTCCTTGATCTCACGCAGGAAAATTCTCCTCCTATGGAAATCTTCCCAACCACCCTCCTTTAAATCTTGGCTACACGATTTATTATTTCTACTGAAATTGGAGAAAATCAAATTCAGCCTTAGAGGCCGCCCCGAGAAGTTTCTCTCACACTGGAAACCGCTACTTGACTATATTGATAAACTTCCTGCAACTGAAATATCCCCCTGATTCTTTACCCATGCCTTGCCCGGTCCACCCCCCATCCCTTAGATTTGATTCTCTGGGAACAGCGGGCTGATCTACTGAGTATGCAGACGCAGGCAGCAAACAAACAAAAGTGTTATGTTGCAATCCTCGTTTTTTTGTTTTTTTTTCATGTTTATGTCTTGTCTTTGATTTTGGTTTCGTTCTTTTTGTTTTTTCTCACACTGTTATCCAGCTCAACTGGGTACACCAACCTGTTTATATAAAGTAATAAGGGTCTCTTGGATGGGTGGGATGGGTGTTGGGTTATGCAGAAAAATGAAAATGTGACTCTTTTGATGTATTGTTTACTGCAACTGTGAATCAATAAAAATATTATTAAAAAAAAAAAACAATAAAAGGAATCCACACAAATACAGTTTTTGTAATAATCATGTTCACACAGGTCCAGGTCCTTTTTTTTTAATGTTGATTCAAGATGAGACAACAAATTAAAGAATCGGATGTTTTAAAAACAGAATTTCAGAATGACACCTGTTTTCACCTGTCCCCCAATTCAACTCAATTCATTCAATTCATTTTTATTTATATAGCGCCAAATACAACAAATGTCATCTCAAGGCACTTGAATTGGAATTCAATTAATTGTAATCATAATTATTCATAAAATAATCCAATTCGGTCATATAGAGCCAATTCAAAAACAATTTCCTAGCTAAGGAAACCTGCACTGAAACTTTTTTTTTTTTTTCGGTCCAATCTCCCATCCTGAGCATACCTGAGGCGACTGTGGAGAGAAATTGCTTTTAAGTTCTAGGAATCTCAAATCCGCTAATTTTGTCCCTCTCTTGTGGTTTGTGTGTGTGTCCTTGCATATGCGGTTTGCTGGATATATATATATATGTGTGTGTGTGTGTCTACCACCATACAGCATGCTGTCCTATCGCTCAGTGGACATTAGAAAGTCTCTCCAGCTGGAGGAGCTGTTGGCACGGGAACAGCTGGAGTACACCATTGAAGAGGAGGTCGCCAAGCAGACCATACGCATGTGGCTCAAGAAATGCCTCAAACGGATCCGGGCGGTTAGTCTCTTAACAGAAAACACATAGCCACACTTAGCTTTTCTAGTTAAATTCACACATGTACCCTACATCACTGTCTGTATGAGTGGATGACACGGACTGCTATTGTGTCTGTGCACGCTCACAGAAGCAGCAGCAGTCGTGCAGCATCATCCATAGCCTGAGAGAGAGCCAGCAGCAGGAGCTGAGCCTCTTCCTCAAACCTCCCAGCATAGAGACCACAGTGCCAAGTGAAGACCGCAACACTAACAACCCAGACAACCCCTTGCAGCCTGAGGTGAAGCCTTACATCCAAACCACCACTGCGTATACACTCACACATGCTCACAGCTTGATATTTTGCAAGCACATAATATAATCTGCAGGTATATGTTTTCACTGGTGCAACAAAGGATATCTCTTTGTGTAGATGAGTGGTTTCCAGCAGCTTCTGAGCCCCACGTTGTCAGACAGAGGAGGGTACAGGCAGGACTCCGCCGACCTGGGGAGACCACAGCGGAAGCTGGGACAGTGGCGGCTGCCTGCCGGTGTGTATGCCTCTCTGTTCCTTGATTTGCTCATTTTTCCCTTTTCATTTCTTTTAGACGACATTATGTTAACGTGAATTCCAACTGGAGCAAAACGTTTCTCTTGAGTGAATCAAGACGAGTCTTTCAAAAACAAAGGCATTCTTGGAGTGCCTACAATTAAATGAAGACAAAACTGAGATCATTCTGTTTGGTAGCAAAGAGAAGAGGGTCAGCGTTGGTAAATATCTTGAGACTCGGGACCTTACAATCACTGACCAAGTTCGTAACCTCGGAGTGTTGATAGACTCAGATCTGACTTTCAGCAGCCACATCAAAGCTGTCACCAAGGCAGCTTTTTACCATCTCAGAAACATCAACAGAATTAAAGGTTTCCTCTCCCAAAAAGACCAGGAGAAACTCATCCATGCATTCATCTCCAGTAGACTCGATTACTGTAATGCTCTTTTAACTGGACTTCCCTAAAAGAGCATTAAAAATCTGCCGCTCATCCAGAACGCTGCTGCTAGAGCTTTAACCCGGACTAAGAGATCTGAACACATCACACCAGTTTTAAAATCTTTACACTGGCTTCCAGTCAGTCACAGAATAGATTTTAAAAGCCTGCTGATGGTTTACATCTGTTACATCTGGTAATACATCTGTGATATGTTCAGAGAATATAAACCCAGCAGAGCTCTTAGATCCAAGGACTCAGGTCAGCTGGTCCAGTCCAGAGTCCAGACTAAACACAGAGAAGCAGCATTTAGCTGTTATGCTGCCAACAAGTGGAACAAACTGCCAGTGGAGATTAAACTCTCACCAAATGTAGACATTTTTAAATCCAGGTTAAAGACATTTCTTTTCTCATGTGTCTATGCATGAAATATAGACTGTTGGTTGTTTTTAAATTCATTTAAATGATTTCATTTGTTTTTTCTTTATATTATTTTATGTATTTTTAATGCTTCTTCCACTCCCTGCTGCAATGCTTTTATTTTATGTAAAGCACTTTGAATTGTTTTGTACATGAAATGTGCTATACAAATAAATTTGATTTGATTTGATTTGATTTAGAGTGGCATCCTAGAAATAAGTAGAGGTTCAGATGTTGTCAAACTGGAATAGTGAGGATAAAAAAGTTACACTGAGACCATGTGACTCACGCTGTGAATTTCTCGTGTTTGTGTCGCGCTAGGTCGCACGAGTGTCAAGTCCATTGTTTATAAGATGAACCCTGTCAACAATGAGGCTTCTTCGGGGTCAGAGGTGAAGAAGTGGTGGACGCGTCAGCTGACTGTGGAGAGTGACGAGAGCGGAGACGACCTCATCGATATTTAGAGCTGAGTCGCAGTGTACCTGCCGTGTCTTACAGATGAGCTGGGAAGATTGCTGGACAACGCGGGTTGTTTCATTTTCTCTCTTGCTCTAGCCTGATCATTTTTTAGTGCCACCCGGTTCAGAACTGCTCAGATGGGTTTGTTGGGAGACCATCTATGAATCCTTCAGAGAGCAGCAGTTTTGGTGTGCAGTGGCGATTTCATACCTCTTAGGTTAAGTGTTACTGTCCTCATGTGATTTCCACTGCTCAGTTTTTCTATGCAGGCACATATGGTGTCAAAGCAGATTATCTGATACTTAGGCCATAATGTATTCACGAAACAAACCAAGAAGCTGCTGCTGTTTGTGTTTTCTATCGCTTCATGTTGATATTTGAAACTGTGTTGTTGCAGCACCAATAATTTCTGTCGTCCTTTGTGTGTTGCTGCTTTATCCTTGTTCTTCTGTTTCGGTCAGTGTTTCTAAAGTCTCTTGTGGTCTTAATCACAACTGTCTTGTGGTAGTAATCATATAATTGTCGTTTTGTTTTTTATTCTCATAGTTACTTTGTTACTTTGTAACTATAAAAGAAGGCATCCTCTTTGTGTGGTAGAACAAGGAAATTAAAGAAACTTTTACATGTGTGACTGGGAATGTAATTGAAAAATAAATCTATCTGTATTTGTGTGGCATTGAAACATATTTTGTAAATTATTATAAATGGTTATCTTTATGAATTATTGAAATATTTATGATAATAAAGGCCCGTTAGGCATTTATGAGCAAAGGAGTGGTAGACTGTCTTTTCTTCATTCAACATACTTTACAGAACCTAGATGCAAAATTGCAAAACCTATTTGGAAAAAGGACAAGTGAGAAATTCTGTGAGGAAAAAAAGGAAAAACTTGTTTGGAAGAATGACCATTGAAAACACATGAATATTTCATCAATGTGATTTAAATACACTGTTGAGAGAGTCAAACATCCAGTAATTATATGGACGTTTAGGTGCTTCTTGGTATTCAAAAATGGAACAAGAGAAGAACAAAAACTTTATTTTCCCGACTCTTTGAATGAATTTCTATGTGTTCAGTAGAAAAAGGACAAGCACAATGAAAACATTTCATACACTGCAAATTATTTTAATGGTGAAGCAAACTCAACGGCACATGGAGCTCCTTCTCCTATCAACAAGTGGACCCTTCCAGGAACCTGCGCACTTACAGTTAACATGTAACTTTTAACAGGTGTTGCACATGAACCTGAGAAGTATCCAAACTTTTTGCTCTCTTAAGGATCCTAAACTGCTAACAATTACAAGCAGGTCATACTCCTTGCTACTTATACAGCCTATGTCACCTAAAGCCTAAAAATCCGTTTTACCCATGAAAACCATGCATCACCTTTCTTTGTATGATTTGTTCTAGACAGTCATTCAGTTAATCTTATGAGAAATATTTTAGGCTTCTATGTCAACATACAATTAGAATAAACAGATGCTGTTTAACAATCCTCCTCACACACATCTGCTCGGATCAAAGACCTAGTGCAGTCTCAACCCACTCTCTGGGTAACACTGCCCTCTCCTGGATACATACTGCCCTCTCCTCTCCTCTGACGATCAAGTCTTTATTTTTCCCTTAATTTGGTCCAGTCAGTTCCTTATACATCTTATTATGCTGAGTGATGTGGAGCTCATACAATTCTGGTCATTTCTGCAATTGGGATGCAGAGTAAACTGTGTAATGCATTATTTTCTACTTTTGCCCTTACTCACACTCCCCTGTTGAGTCATTCTGCTGCCCAGCACTTTCTCCACTCACAGCGATGACCGCTGGTGATGGTCTTGTCGTCTGCTATGAGCAGCTCACTGTGGTTCCAGATGAGATCAGTTTCCAAGCAGCCATCCAGGTCAGTGTGAGCCGGCCTTATCCACAGGATGAAATGTAGAAGATCCAGTTCACCATTCTTACAAACAAGCTGTAAACAACAGTGTGTGTGTGTGTGTGTGTGTGTGTGTGTGTGTGTGTGTGTGTGTGTGTGACTAAACCACTAAATTAATTCCTTGTGCCCCTCAATGATGTATTTCTTTTTAGTTACTTCGTCAGACAATGGCTCCAGGTCAGACTGGAGCTAATTTAGTAAAGCACTCACATTCATACTGCTGCATTTTCCCTTAACAAGGCCCCTTGTTAGACACAGAATTAGCCTATTAAAAGAAACAGGGTCTTCATTTGTCCATTTAAAAACTCTGCTGAGTTTTATAGTTAATGAAGTGTGTATGGGGTCAGCTGGATAATGAATATGAGGCATAGCAAGAGAGAGTGCAGAGAATCAGCTGCCTGTGGGATGCCTGCTCTATAGAAATCATGATTTACTCACACATTCCACTCTCAGTGACTGAGTGCGGTCCCTGACATATGGTCCTGTAGGGAAACAGTGTGACATCAGCCTTCTTGCCAATCAACTGTCTTTAATTTGTCTTTTCTCACTCTTTCTTCTCATCATCCATCGCCTCTTAAACCCCACTTAGCTGAGAGCTAGCTCATCAAAGGTCTCTTTCACTCTTTTTTCTAATTTTCACCCTGCATGGTAGAGCACTTTTTTTGTCTTTTAATTGCCTCTGCATCGCGCTGGCTCTCACAGGGCCTGTAGTTTTTACCCTCTCTATTGTAATTTGCCCACCTCTCCCTCATGCATGTCCAGTGCTTATTTAGGGCCTAATTTAGGCACTTTGGTAATTGAGGAGGAAGTTCTTAAGAGCAGAAGGCGTGGAAGAGTGTCTGCAAGTCGAGATTACCTGTAATTAAAGTACATGATGGCTTTGATAGCTTGGTTCCCTCCTGTTGAGATGGGCTATTCAAAGCCTGCAGACCAGCAGTAACAGCATTGCATGTACTGGAAAAATGCCTTCTTTGACTTTTTTTTGCCATACAAGGCACACAGATGCAGATACTCCAGGCATGACAGACAGAGCTACCTGGAGGAATTACGAACAGACAAGCATGTATGTGCACTGCACAATCACAGTGCAACTAATGATGGCTCTATAAGTCTAATTAGAAATAGTTCTGGAGGAGGAAGTGTTGGAAAGTAAAACTGATTGAGAACATACTTGTCACCCTCCTTCAGAAAGTCTGAATTTGTACGTCTGAGGCTTCACACAGAGACAATGTGACCAATCCGATTATTGACCAGAAATGAGGTGTGATTGCCCTAGAATGTGTCAATGCTTCCTGTTTCAAATGGCTGTAAGATGTGATTATATTTCTTCTAAAACCTTTGATTGAACAAATCTCAGCACCCTTTCCAAGAGCTTAAGCTATTCTTTATGCCTGATCTAGTTTTACCTGGATTTCAGCTACACTGCTTCTCCTACGCAAATGAGAAATCTACTGATGAGCGCGTGGCACCTAAAAATATTTTGATCAGCAGCACGCAAAAACATACAAAGAAGAGGCTAACATTGTGATTCAAATAAAAGGAACATGTCGATGACCTGTGACAGGGTCATCATCACAACATGAGCCTAAGCACTAACTGTTCAGTGTAAAATGAGATGAAGTGGGGCAAAAGCTTTCTCTGACTGATCCCTGGCCATGGGCCCTGTTAGTCATTAGTTAAAGTGTCTGTCACCAAAATGAAGTGATTAAGTGTTTTAAAAGAAGCATATGATCATCACGCGTGTGCATTTGCAGAGTACCTTCAATTCCAAGCTATAGAGCGCACCTGAATATAATAATAATAATAATAATAACTTGGACTTATATAGCGCCTTTCAAGGTATCCAAGGTCGTTTAACAAAAGAAAAGAAGGGTGGAAGGGTAGGGCCGGAGGGGTGGGTTTAAGAAGAGTAGGACATGGAGAAGAGATGTGTTTTTAGATTCTTTTTGAACTGTAGTAGAGAGGGGGCAGAACGGATGTGAAGTGGCAGATTGTTCCATAGGGTATAGGGGCAGTTGAACAGAAGGCCCTATCTCCATATGTTTTTAGTCTGGTGCGAGGAACGGAAAGTAGGTCCTTGTCTGAGGAGCGCAGAAGCCGCGACTGGGAGTAGGGGTGGAGGAGATCAGAGATGTACTTAGGTGCAAGTGAGTGGAGAGATTTGTAGGTCAAGAGAAGGATTTTATAGGTGATGCATGCTTTGACTGGGAGCCAGTGAAGTTGCTTTAGGATAGGGGTGATGTGCTGCCAGGGCTTGGTGTGAGTTAGCACCCGGGCAGCTGAGTTTTGGACATACTGCAACCTGTCAAGGGCCGCAGTATGATAATATAATATAAGCCGCACCCTCTAATTTTAAAAAGAACATCCATTTTGTACTTGTATAGGCCACACCGGATTATAAGACGCGGGTGTACACATTGCAATATGAGATATTTACACAGAAACATGTTACACGTGAGGATTTTTAAACTTTTAATTAAATGCGTATGGTAATATAAACAAATACATATGCTGTTTTTCCCGAACAGTCCCTGTATCACCGATGGTTTTGACTTAAATGCCTATCGATAACGCACAAATATGTGGCGTATATGCTTTTTTTTCGAACAGTGCCTGTAACATGGCTGGTAAAAAAAAAAAAAAAAAAAGACAGTAGCCTACCAGGAAAAGTCATTGATCGCCCTCTTCATCTTACTCCTGCGCAGTAAAACCATCAAAGTCATCTTCTTCAGCGTCCGAATTGAACAGCCTCAGAACCAGACCACCGTGAACTATTCGTTCATTTTATTGATCTAATGTTACGAGGCAAAATGTTTTTGGCGGCATGAAAAAAAAAGAAAAAAACATTTTAGCCGCAACATAAAACCTGGGAAAAAAGTAACGGCTTATAGTCTGGAATTTACGGTACTTACTTGTCGAAAATGCTTTTAGTGCAGGACTACATCTGCGTATAATAAATGTAGATTTAACATGTTTGGGTTTTTTTAAGAATGGGATTTCATTTTCATACATTCAGTGCAGCCAGCTCTTCATTTAAGATTCTTGTTGCGAGGCTCTCCACACATTCTTAGCCTCTTAAATAAGGTGGCGGCAGTGCAAATTAGCCGCCTGTATCTCATGTCAACATCCACCGCGGGTCCAGGCCTGATCCTGTCCCTGTGTTTTGAAACAGATGGCTACTACAACAATAAAAAAGTAGCAAATTATTTGAGCAGCAGGCGGCAAAAGCAATTAACAACTGGTATAATGTGTTGATTAAAATCTATTCCAGTCTCAATAACGAGGAAGGCGGGGTGGGTTGTGTGGTGGGCAAGAAAAATCAAGATATGCTGACCTTGACCTTGACCTGAATGCAGCTGGTCACTAAGGACCAAAATTGATGCTTTAAATTCATTTTTTTGCCACTAGGATGGGATTTAAGTTAAAACGTTTCCTTATCATTTTAGTTGATACAACCAAAAAATATTTAAAAAATCTAATCTGTGTGTTTTTATTACTTAAGCTTGATAAGTTTGACCTCATGCCAACTTTTACAAAAAGGAAATTGCCTTATAAATCATATTGTACATATGAACTATTGGTAATACGAAAATTGTCAGTTTGAACCAAGATCTACTTACCAACTTACACGAATTTCAGAATCTTGTAAAATGTTATTGTTTTTTTTCTGTCTCCAATAATCCCCACAATTCATCTAGGATAGTCTGTTATGTGCAAATTTCACATTTCCCATACCCATTAAAATGTAAAAGGCAATATAACACTTGATTAGTGTTTTTTTCTCCTCATTTTACAGAAAGACTTTGACACCGCTGCTTCTTTGTATTTAAGATGAATTCAGGAAGTCATTTTGAGGCTTTTACATCATGCTCAGTACCTTATCAACTGCTGTTAATCGCCACTCCTATGAACACCGAGTACAAAGTGAGAGCTTTGCTTTGTCTTTGAGCCAGAAAGTCTCATTTTCACTAAATGACTAATCAGTCCCATTCATCTGGCTATGGGTCCCTTGTTCCTCAGTTCTACACCTGGCTTTGGTGTCTTTAATTACTGGAATGCGGGCTTTGTCTGATCTGGAGCCAAAATTAGAATATGAGTGGCAAATTCAGAAGAAAATCATACAGGCTCAAACCAAGTCAATTACCCACCAATCACAGTAGAAAGGCCTGTAATTGCAGGGTAACAATGAGAGCCTCCGCTTCAGTCCAACCATTGAGGGTACTATAAGCATGAAATAATGCATACCTGCAGGGGGTGCTATGCTCAAACGATTAAATTTCACTGTCACAAGCGCCATCAAAGACCACTGGAAAAGCATTTTCATGTGACTACAGCCCTTAGTGATACATTGCCTTATAATTTCACATTTTTTCTCTGCTATTATGTCAAATTGTGCACATGGTGTTTTGAACAAGGGAGCAGAAGATGGATGAGACATTATCAAGAGGCAAAGCTTTTGTATTGCTATGAGAACACTGTCAGGGAAAAAAGAAAAAGCATGAAATAGTGAGTTTTTATTTAAGCAGCCATGGAGGAAGCTGCATTGTGTAGGAAAGATTTCCTTTCAGAAAAGCCAAATATCGCAAGATGTCTTAAAATAAATAAACAGCCACACAGGAGCTCAAATGAGTTTTACACTTCTTGGTGAGAATCCATGTCTTGTCCTGCATATATATCCCAATATCATGTCAAAGCATTCTGGGAGTTTGCCATCAGCTTGTGAGGGTCTTCAAAGCAAAAAGAAATCAAAAAGCAATGCAACATCACCAGCTACTGTAGGTCAAGCTGAAGAAGAATGGTTCGCTGACTGTGTGCTGGAACATTGTGCATTCACACAAAAGAACAACGTGCTTTCTCCTCATTTCTATATACATATGTTGTTTATTTTTCTACTGAGATCAAAGATTGTCCATAACTTGAGACGGTCCCCACCTAATTATATTTTCCTTCCTTCCCTTTGGAAATTACGAATGATTTTAATGTGTGCATTTCTCATCTGCCCCCTCCTCTCAGTGTGTTCTCAGGATATTGTGAGCGCCAGACCCAGAGATGTGGAAAAGCCTAAACAAAGAGATTGAATGGCAATGACAGAAGTAGGAACATATACAGTAGAAGCTGCTGGCAACTGACAGAAACCCCCACCAGGCTGCAGAATGGGATAGTTTGGGACAACACAGGTACAAACTGACAACTTCAATTTTGCCTCAACTTTGTTTTTATTTTCCTCTCTTTTTCCTCCTTCTGTACTTGGCTACATTTGAAGATTAACAATCGAAATATCAAAAGAGAACATTGCTGAGTTATACTTTGTTTTTCAAATGTAACCTTTTGCCACCTTGCAGTCACACTCAATTTTTCTGATTCCTAAAAATGTCTGACTCACGTGCAGGGGACAGGCATGCGAGCTCACACAAACTGACTGATGCATGCTCAAAAGCAAGCCGACATCTAACACTATCAAAGAAAAAATCAATGTCCTTCATGGGTTATTTGATTTTACAGATTCTTTTCTGCAAGGCTTGGCACATCTTTGAATTTTAAGACAGTGCAGATCTGATTTAAAAATAAGATTTTGATATTTGGCAACTTCACAGCAATTAATTTCACACTGGGGACAGGAAACTGTAAACTGCTTGAGCAAAGTTTATTCAGATGATAGCTACGGTAATCAATATTTTCTGATGGACTGTGAGAATGTATGTTTTGAGAAAAAAAGGCTCTATCCTTTTTCCTGGATACAGTCCAAAAAAAACAAACAGGCAAGTCAGGGAGTGTACCGTCAAATGGTTTGTCAAGCTTGATCTAATCCTTGAGGGTGAAGTTCCAGTGGTCTTCACACTGCCCGAGATGGGCACACAACTCATAAGTTTGCTGACTTGAGGCATAGAGTATATGAATGATTGGAGTTACCACAAAACACTGCAGGAGTAATGGAGGCCAAAGGGATTCGGATTCACTCAAGCGCAGATACAGGCAGTAGCTGTAGCAGTCTCAGGGTGGGTAAGGCATCTCAGACTTCAGGCTGACACTGCTTCTTATTCTTATAACTTTAGACCACAGAGCAGTGATTAAGCAGAGGAAACAGTTTTGGAAATGATAAACATAGAGTTGAGATGACTGGCGTGTAATCTCTGTGTGTGCTGCCATTGTGAGAAAAGAATGAAATCCTAAAGTGATCAAAAGATGATAAGACACTGAATATATTGAGAAATGTGCAACTCATTGCAGAGTTGACTTTGACTCATTTTATTTAAGCATGAAATCACAAAGTCTGTGACCTGATTCTTGACATTGACATTAATTAAACCCATCATGTTAAGTTACTGTAGGCTGATATGCATCAAACTCCGAAGGGTATCATCAATAATTATGAATTTTTAAATCTGCAAAGGAGATACAAATAATATTTGAGAATGGTTCCTGAACACCGTTTTTTTACAATATATTTCGTTTTTTAGAGGTAGAAAGGACTTGTTCATTTAGTGGGCCTGGATGAGGACATTCTTTTGTTCCTGTTTTCTTTTTACGTTTATTGGGTACAGTTACGTTTTGCTCTCTTTGCTTGTGGGAAATGAACATCAGGAATGACTACTGATTGACCAAATAGCGGTAAAAATTAAAAAGGTAAATGGTTTAATTTGAATCCATGTGCACCAATGAAAAACACTAGACGTTGACAAGAACCTCTCAATTCCTCTCATTAACAGTCCCATTTTATCGCAGTATTGAAAACATTTTCTAGCTCTCACACAGATCAACATCACCCTCGCATAGACCTTCATGCACATAATGAACAATGCTTTCGTTTATCATCTCTGCTGCTTTTGAATTCAGCATAATTGCTAAAATAACACAGGGGAGGTACTCTGAGCCATGAGATAACTTTTAATTTGATAGTGTGAGTTTGAGCAAAGCCACTAAATGTCAGCATACCAAAAGTGTCTTTCTCACAGAGATTCAACCGCAGAAAAAACAGCATTCTTCATAAATAGACAAACATTAGGGACGTACGAACAGTATTTGCTACTACTTGGGCATAAAAACTTTTCAAACAACTACACACACACAATATCACTTATTTTCATGTTATAATCATACTTGCCTCTCTATTAGCTTCTACTCAAATCATACAAGATAAGTATATTGTACGATGTCCATAAGCAATAAGACTGTCACTTTTTCCAAAGATCTAGTTTTAACGAATTTGAATTAAATACACAATTCTTTTAATGTATTTGAATACCTCATCTAACTATACTCACACAGTTTTGAAGGGTTCGCTTTATGAGAAATGTTAAAGTTGTCCAGTGTGCTGTCTTTGCTTTCTGTATCACGGACAGCTGCGTCCTCTCAGCTCCTTAGTACACAGGACATAACTGTCAAGTTCCCGTGAGTCTAAAAGTCAGTGAACTGTGACTGTCACATAAACACGTGTGGCTGGTGATGTCCGTCTGGGGCTAGAGCAAGAGTCTGATCATTTAGTGTCTCAAAGCTTTCCCATGTGGTGTCAATCAGTTTAAAAATGTGTACTGAAATTGTAGTGCAAAGTCTCAAGTTCCATCATAAGTTACTGAAGCCTCTCCCCTAAAACTAATACTGATTAGCTGCACATCTTTGCATGTAGATCTTGCTATCTTGTTTTTATGAGCCTCTGGCAATGAGCAATCATATGTGGTGACTCTGCTGCCTTCCTGGGGTAGCAGGTAAGTATGCAGATTTGTTGTTTTTGTTATCAGCTTCGTCAAAATTGACAAAAAGCTTTACCTTTGTTTGCTGTACCATTTACGAGGTAAAATCCTAAAAACTTCCAAACACCCGTTGTCCTCTTAGCTTTGCCCACTATACATACATATATATGTTTTTTAAATTATGGTAGTAAAGTAGAAAATTACCATTCGGGTATTTTTCTGAGAGGTTGCTTAGGTATCCATTAGGTCAAGCCGATCATAAATAACTCTCTGCTGGATCGCAGGGTAAATTATTTCTAATTGTCTGATGCATTTACTAACCCTATGCATTACTATCTGAGGCACTTACAGACAGTAATTATTTTATTTGAGTGGGATATTGACATTCAAAGTTTCAAACTTCAAACAAAGAGCCCATATACAGAGATTGTGAATTTATGACTTTACACATTGTTTTTTTTTGGATGTAATATTGTTTTCTTGCTTGTTCTCAGATTGCCTTTTCTATGCATACACCCTGAATTCTAACATTAGGATCATGTTTCTATTCAAATGTCTGTGGGATCAGCACATAAAATCCTATCTCAGTCCATTTCATGTATCAGATACATATGTCCATTGCATATGAAAAAAAAAAAAAATTAAAAAACATCTTCAGTGTCAATATTGTGACTCGAAAAACTCACAGCACATGACACCATAGAATTAACACACTGCTGAGTGCATTTGGAAATTTCATGATTTGTTTGCTTTCATAAATTCGCCTAAAAACGAGGGTTGGATTTGCAAGGGACCAACTTTCTGCACAACACCTGCCTATCGATCAACAGGTCCTGCATGCAGCAGTGTAATTCAATTATTCCCCATAACCGTCCATCTTCTTTCTGTATTAGTCTTTCTCTATTTCTTTCCCTCTACACTGGAACAGAACATTTTTAACCAAACAAAACGCAGTTGGTTGTGCAGTGATGTATTACTTCCACACTGCGCAATTTAGCATAAGCATGTTGATTAATGTTTCAAAGGCTTTCTGAGAAAATCTACTTTAAAACTGAAACCAATTTCATGCTGACTCTTGTTGAGAAGAAATTAATGAAAATACTATAACTTGATAAGTTGTGAACAGTAATGACCTCTCCTCTGTAAATGATGCTACTTTACATTGTTCCTTTTGTCCAACAATGAAAGGAGTAATCACATCCCTACAGCGTGACCTCTTTTTGACTGTATCAGGAATTGTAATGACATATGCATTATATATTACCCTACATGGGCTAAAGTTTGCTAATTCCTCAGATTCTCAAGTACACATTGATACTCATTGAGTCCTGTTATATAATATATATATATATATATATATATATATATATATATATACATATATATGTATGTATTCAATCTTTGGAATGATCTGCCAAAGGTTAAATACATACATATAAACATATCTAAAATCTGTGTTATGGAGGTGTAAGGGTGAAAAGACTCCTTTCATGAAATGTGGCAGCCACTTAATGATCTTGACAAAGATCACCCCCATGTACAGTAATAGACTTCCCCTGGCAAAGCGATTCTCAGCTGTACACTGAACACTAATGACTCATAAAGCCACACTGCCACCTCAACTTGACAAATGGCAAATGTCAGCGGCATATTCTCCTGGTAGGCATAATTTTATTAAGTGCAAATATCACTGTGCTCCTTAGGAGACACTCAAAGGTTAGACCAGCAGCTGTAGCGGTTTCATGTGTATTAGCTGGGATTTGGATTTTGCAGCGAGTCAGGCTCCCCTGACTTGATGGACACAACCAGTCAAGCATGAGGACGGATGCTCTAACTAAATGCAATAAGGAGAAGAGCTAAGACCATGTTTATTTAAAAGTCTGGGGCAATAACTGAATGGAGGACAGTGAGGTAAAGGGGTTTGTGGGGGAGGAGAGAAAGGGGAAGAGAGAAAATAAGAGACTGGTGGTATATGGTGGGGCAGATCTTTTTTTTTTCTCTCATTTATTGGCTGTGGTAATTTGTTGACTCACTCATCCATGCAGAGTCTTTATGTTTAATGCAGGCCTCTGAGAGGATGGGGGAAAGTGGGTGGTGGCGTGGGGGGTTGTGGGGTACCCCTGAGAGATTAGCCTCCACCTCTCAGTGTGAAATACGGAGGTGGATGAATATCAACCCTTAAAGTGGGCCTCAGATGCTAATCGGGGTTTCATATTGGCCTAACTCTGCTCAATACACCTGCCAAATAATTGATGGATAAGCTCTGAAAATTGATGTTCAGCTTTTCTGCCACAGACTAACCTTACAAGGGGTGTTTATGAATGAAAACAATGAAATGATAAATAAACTGTATCAATTTGACATAAATACAATACAAATTAGAGAAATAATCAACATTGTGGAAATGATTTTCACTGAAAACTTCTCTGAACTTCTTGAATTCTTTTAAACTTAGGATTGAATGTCATCCAGCTGTCAGATACATGTCCGATTATTTGACATGTGCTTTGGTGTGACACCCATCACCCTCGCCCAGCTGTTACTGGCATGCCTGCCCTGACCTGGTCCTTGAAAGGGTCATATCCATGTGGACAAACATTGGTGGCCCACTGTTGGCAATGGCTCCCTGTGAGTCCCATTTACAAAGACTGTCTGTTCTGCTTAGAGAAATGGTAAGATCAACTTATTTTTAAACAAATCCTGACCAAGACTGAAGCCTGTAAAAAGTCATATATTTACTGTGTTTTAATCCCACAGTGAGTTTCCGTGGCAAATAACTGTTAGTTTCTGAAATGTTTGTGGCAGATGTTCACATCGGCTTCCAAAAGTTGTCTGTTGAAGGAGAAATTTAAAACAGCTTAGCAGGACATTGGCATGTGATGGCCTGGACAACAAAGGTTACGCCTGCAGGTTGAATATCTGACTGTGGCAAGGTGGTTCCAGGAGTCTGAGAATGGTTTAGGATTGGATTGCCCAAACATTGCCTGCAACTAATAAACCCCAAGACAAAAAGACCATTTATAATCTGGTTAAAAGCTGGTTCTCTTTTGGATCCAGTGTGCTCCCCTGTGAACCATCACACATTTCCAGTAGTTTGTAGCAGATGCACTGCATCATATTGACCCATTTATTTATTCATTTGATAGTGAATGTAGGTCAGAAAAAATCAGTCAAGATGGTGGATCTCTTATTGAGAAAGTAAAAAGTTTTGTCTTGTTATTGCAAAGTCAGATTTGAACAGTAAACAGACGTAAGTCGTAAGATGAATGTTTGTAAGAGGATTTTACTCACAGATTTTTCCAGTTTTTCTTAACTACTCCAGAATAGTTTTTCCAAATTAGTTTAGAATTAGTTTAACATTAGTTTAACATTAAAGGATCCTGAAGTGAAATCTCAGGCGAACTGTTTAAGTTTTTAAAAAGGTACCTGGAAAACCCCTACAGGAGGAAAAGAACAATCACAACATTGTAGAGAATGCAGTAAAAGTGAAAAATCACAAGACAGAAGATAGAATATGTAGTAGTTGTATTTGTGTTTTGGGCTGTTCTAACTCCAGTTGATTTTTCAAGGCTGCAAGCTGTGTGTTAGGTCTCTAATAAATTCTGAATGTTACCAATTCAACTGTCTCTGAGCCTTACATAGTATTAACTTTTAAACAAAGATGAGATCAACATTTAACTCCTCTTGACTGACTTTAATCTATTTTAGGCCTGTTGGCTGATTTACCTTAACTTGCTATGGGTCCAAGAGATCTCGCATTGCAACAATACAGCATCCCTTGTATATGAAAGGCCATAAATAAAAGCCTGGAGCTACTATCATGTATACAAACTGATGCTCATAAAGAAATCAGTGAATTATTCCATACACCCTGCTTGCCTAAAATAGCATGTCTCACGAGCATGATGTGCAAAACATCTGCGGCCCTGAATGAACCCTCCCTTGTGTTTGGTAAATTCTGCCTCTAGAGCATGAGTATGTCCACACACACACCCACACATCAAGGCCGAGATGTATTTCCATTACCCAGCTGGTGTGTGTTGGAGCTCCTCAGGGTGTGTTTCTACCTACTGTATTTGTGTGAGCATGCATGCTCCTCTGGAGGCATGCGTTCGTATGCGCAGCCATGTGGGTGTCTGTCTATGTCTGTGTGCAAGTCCCCAGCCACTTCCCAGCATTACTTCTCTGAAATCTCTCTTCACCAGTGCTGTCATAAGATAATGTGACAGGGTGTCAATCATGAAGTGGCCCGAGGTACCAAGGTGACAAGAGGGTTTTTGGCAGAACGCTTTTGTGAGCAACACCAGGAAAGGGGCAACAGCGGGGACCACAGTACAGAACAAATACTGTAACAACTGTCAGGTCTCACACATCTTTCCCCTTTTCGCCGACCCCACCCCCCCTTCCCTCCAGACACTTGATCTATTCGACCATTGTCCTGGTGCTGACCCTGTGTTATAAATCAAAAATGTTCTGCCATGCCCTGAAGGAATCACTCCAGGCATCAGGCAGATGATCTGATCCTTCCTATCTCCATACCCAGGAGCCTATATTTGTACAGTGGACCAACAGGGTGCTGCCACTCTTCCACTCTGAACCATGATGTGTTATGATGGCTCCGTCACTTTGCGAGGCAGGGCTACAGACACCTGTGGAGGCATTGGATAAAGCTGATGGAATTCGACAGGACTTAATCTATGTCTTTGTCTGTACAAAAGTGGTGACAGCTGCAGGTGTTGAATTGTGTAAATTGTTTTCTTGTCTGGATCCTATTACATTTTTATTTTGCTGCATTTTCTAGTTTTGATAATCAAATAAGTTCTCTGTGGCCATGTGGCATTTGTTTCTGCATCTTAGTTATCACTATTACTTACCACTCACTTATGAAACAGATTTTTTCCCCCTCCAAGAGCACTGTGTAGAAACTCATTCCATTTGTAAATGTACAATACCAGAACAGTATTAGTTCCACAGTGGCAGGTGACTGTATAAACAGGGCCCAAGTGGTACGTACATGCCTAATTATTTTCCAAACCACTTGCACTGCAATCCAAAGGCATTCACTGTCGTGTGGGATCTCCCCTTACCTGCCAAACAATACAATGTGCACACAACTTCTCTGAGAGTACTGACATGTGATCCCATTACAGTTGACTTGTCTGAATGTACAGATGAAGCAGCTCACTCAAACAGTGAAAATGATCTCACCTGCAACAACAACTTGTTTTCAAAATTGTCCCACCGATGGGTTCCAGCCAAATTTGCAACACTGGTGGCTGGTTTCTTTGTTGGATTGTGTGGTACTGCTTTCTATGATGCCTTCATATTCAGAAAGTAAGTTTACATTTGAACGCCGCCTTTCGCCTAATGACCGCTGGGACAGGCTCCAGCCCCACTGCGACCCAACAGTTGGATAAAGCGGGTACAGAAAATGGATGGATGGATGGAAGTTAACATTTGAATGAATGATTGAGAGACTCTATTAATCCTAGAATGGAAAATATCTTGTTCCAGTATGAATTTTGGGGGAAAGTGATAATAAGTAAATTAGAAAATAAATGAAAAAAACTAAATATGATTTAGTTTTTGCCTGTTTGCTGATTTACCTTCACTTGGTATGGGTACAAGTGATCTCGCATTGCAGAGTTGTGGTTAAAATCTCCGGATATCACCATGATTGCATCAGGGTTTGTAGCTTGGTCTGTCTCTAGAAACTAAAGACCAAGTCCGGAACCTCGGCGTGCTGATAGACTCAGACCTGACCATCAACAATCATATCAAATCAGTCACCAAATCAGCTTTTTATCAATTTAAGAACATATCCAGAATTAAGGGTTTCATGTCCCAAACAGATCAGGAGAAGCTGATTCATGCTTTCATCTCCAACAGACTTGACTACTGTAACGGTCTTCTGACTGGACTCCCCCAAAAGAGTCTCAAACAGCTGCAGCTCATTCAGAACGCTGCAGCCCGAGTTTTAACCAGAACAACGAGATCAGATCACAAGTTCTCAAGTCTTTACATTGGCTCCCGGTCAGATACAGAACAGATTTTAATTTTCTGCTACTCGTCTACAAATCACGGAATGGTTTAGGTCCAGAATACATGAATGACATGCTAGCAGAGTATAAACCCAGCAGAGCTCTGAGATCTACTGACTCAGGTCAGATAGTGGAGGCCAGAGTTCAAACTAGACACGGTGAAGCAGCTTTTAGCTGCTATGCTGCACACAACTGGAACAAACTACCAGCAGAACTGAAATCAGCCCCAACTGTAAGCACTTTTAAATCTATGTGAAAATTCTTTGATTTCTTTTAACTGTGTTTTAATTTTTATTCTATTTTTTTCATTCTCTTTAAATTGCTTGTTTTCTGTTATTTTAAATGCCTTGTCTTTATGTAAAGCACATTGAGTTGCCTGTGGTATGAAATGCGCTATATAAATAAAGATGCCTTGCCTTGCCTTGGTAACAATTGAGCTGATGACATCATATATAGTACGGACAAGTAACACAGGTTAACAGTCTCGATTGACAGCAAGGATGACATCTCAACAGTGCCAACATGTGGGATACAGAAACGCTCTTTCTCCATAACCTTTCCAGGATTATATCATTTGTTGGTTACAAGCACTACAATTACCACTCCCTTCTATACTTCTATCTTCTACCACTCCCAGTCCATCTTTATGTTGCTTTCTTAAAGATACAGAAATCCACTCCTTCTTTCTCTCACCTTCGCCAAGAAAACTATTCTTCTAAACCAACCTTCTCATGGAACACATCACACTGGAAAAAAAACATTAATTCACAATAATAATACATCTGTTTTCAGTGACATCTGGAACCCATTCTTAATTTATATCAAGATAAACCAACTGCCTGGGGCTCAGGCCTTGCACATTCACACCTAATATGAACAAATAGTTACCATTTTAATGAAGCATACTAATAAGACTAATAAACTTTCTGTGATTAACATTATTATAATATTTAATCTTTTAACTATCAGTATTACTTTGTTATGATGATGGTTGCTGTTATCTGTTTTATTATTATTATCATTATTATTATTGTTGTTGTTATTATTATCATTACTGTTGTTGTTAATATTAATAATTGACTAGTCAATAGATTAGTTCACTTATTATTTGTTTATTTGTTTGTTTTTTAGATACAGTGGTAATGATGGTGGTAGAATTGATAGATTATTTATCAATATCAATCTTAGTGGCTTATCTATAAACCACTGTGGCTATATGAACTCAAAATATTAATTTCCTAATCCTATATATCAAATTGATGTAATTGAGAAGGAGAACTGGAGAAAAAATTTAATAATTGATATTATTGTTGTTATTGTTATAATAAAACTTATACTACTTGCTCTAGGTGACTAAACACGTGTTTGTGTGCAAAGGATGTGCCAAAATGCACACAAAAGCTCTTAAAATAGCTGTGATGGTGTGAACTGGTTCTTAGAAAAAGTAAAATCCAGTTACAAGTGTCTTACATACACGCCAACAACAATCGTTTCCAGTCCAGCACATTTTTGTCTGTTCAGCCTGACAGAAGCAGCACGCTGTTCCCAGGTCACTTGCGTGCAACAAACACAGCATTGTTGAAAAAGAGTAATCCGTGTTGGACTACACTCAGCACAAATGTGTCTTTATGACATTGCAGCATAATCTAAATATGAAGGTTTGCCTGCTGACATTGATAGTGACCAGGATGAGGATGTCAGTCTCCTATAGGTTTGCATCTTGATATAAAAGCCCTTATCATAGCACACCACCATTCCACTCTTGGTTGTCCTTTGGCTTCATGTGGAGAACAAAAGGGTTCACTAGCAACCATCTGGAAAGCGCAAAGAGGCATATTCACAAAGAATTCTGTTTTAACTCATTCATAAGTAAGAGAAGCTGCATGAAATGTGGCTGTTGAAGATTTTGTGTATGTATATTGTGTATGTATATAAGTTTATATTGTAAAGAACTCCAAACTGAAAGATTTTTATACATTTATTTGGTTACCATGCTTGATAAATGAGATCACAATGGCTTCCGCAAAGTCCTGACAAAACATAAAGGCGACAATGCTGAAAGACATTGAACCACACAGAAGATTATTCTGCTTTTCCTGCCAAGAGGAAGCAGTGTTGAATAAAAGAAGCCGCACTGACCAATTTCTTTCAGTCAGTAATGAGGTCATGTCTGACACACTGGCAGTCTAATATTGAAGCTGAAAACTTTTAAGTGGAAACAGCTTCAAAAACAGTTGTCACACACATTCTCTATGAACAAATTTGTTTTTTCAAACTGCAAGATGCTTACTTTGCACTTATGCATCATTATTACAATGTGTCATCTCATTGCTTTTTTTCCTGTGGGCAATGGATATTAGCCACCATCTTAGCTCTTTAACTGACAGTTTTTCTGCTCCTGCCTGCTGTGCTTTTTCCTCATTGAAGCAAGCTATTCACTATCACTGTCTCTTTATGAGGAGATTCTTTTCATGCAGGCCACAGCACTCTCGCAAGGAAGAAATTACTGTTAGCTTTAACAGCTAATTAAAGTGTAGATGGTCTACTTTTAATAAACTTGACAGCAGTGATGTCATTCAATTTCAAGCCAGGCTTTTAACTATTAAGTAAATACATTTACTTATAGTACATCGATCCTGTACATTTTGCTTTTACCATCTTCTACTCAGCTTTAGAGTGCATGTATGGACTAAGAACCAGTTCCCGCCAACAGTAATATAGGAAGTGATGTTACATATAAAGGTTGCAGTGGCACTGTGTTCACTTTTCAAGGAATTTAAAAGAAAACAGATTAAAAGATACCAATGATTTAAATGATGTCTTAGGTTCCTTTTCTATCGACACTATACAGGAAATGTCAAGAATTCTCAAAACTTTTTTTATATATCCATTTATACCCCCCTCTTTCATGCATGCAGAAGGTTTCATCATGCCTAATGTACCTATTTTTGCTTTTTAGTTTTTCATTTTTGGGACATGCACCAATGCACATGCACAAATGTCAGTTTCAACTGGAGTTCATTAAGAGGTTTCAGCTGAGGCTTTGGAGGGGTCCAACACATGCACTTTCATATATACATACATATATACCATATATATTTTTTTCTTCTCTTATATGACCTTTGATGTCACTGTCTAAATTGGTTAGTCCTGTCTCTCCTGTTTATTCCTCCTTTTTTTCTTTCCTTTTGGCTATTTTTTCTTTACTTTCCTTTAGTTTCACAAGTTTAAGAATAAAATATCTGGTTAATATTAGGCCATTGGATAACTTGTAAGAGATGGTGTTGGGGGTGGGGGCTAGGGGATACTCGGCTTACCAAAATAAGACATGCAGACACCGTATGCATGCATTTAAAAAACTTTTTGATTCACTTAATTTCTGGAAGCAGAAAGTTCACACTGCATATATTCTTATTTTCCTTAAATATAAAATGGCAGCCTAGTTTCCTGAAGACCGGGCTGAGTTATGAGTAAAGTTTCAACCTTTTTTTAAATCTTCCAGGAAGCGTGTTATAGGTAAATTACTTTAAACATGTGCTGTACTTTTCCAAGCTGCTGCTCTAAATAAAATGCAGGTGAAAATAAGCACCCTCAGCTGAAAATTGAATGCTAAGTGACAGAAAAATGCTAGGTTAAAAAAAGGGTTTCTTAATCACTGTGTCTTGTGTCATTCTGCCGATGCTAATGTGTGTGGAGGTTTTGTGGGCTGCATATCTAAGTGAGGGGACAAAAGAAGAGCAAATTAGCAGTTCTTACATACAGATTGGCAGGGGGAGCTTCAGAAGAGCCTTGAACATCAGCAGCCCTGATAAAGAGCTTGGTAGCACTTCAAAACAGCGTTTGATATCCCAGGTAAAGGTCCAGAGGCTCAGCTCAATTGCGATTTAGATTCAGCTTCATTGTGGTGAGCATTTCAAAAATAGACAGTTCAGCTTCATCACATCAATAGACGCTTAAAGAAGTTTAGAGGAGATGAAACGCATATAATGATACAATGGTGTCTTGAAGTATAAATTTGGGGCTTCTGGCATTAAGAAACTTTTGATTGGAAAAGGTGAGCCTTACAGATTTATCAAAATAATGAGGGAAGAATGGCTTTAAAGAATGTTCAGACAGGGCATGCGACAAGTGGTGACTCAGTGTCTGGTTTAAAGTTCATTATATCTAGCTTACCTTTGTTGTAGATGTCTGTTCCACCACTATTATCCTGACAAAAATAGCAACATTTACCAAGAGCACTTTTGGAGTCCAGTGACTTTAATGTGGGGAGGATATCAACTATAAGGTAGGTCATGAACAGGTGATCATGGCAGCAAATGGCAGTAAATCTAAGGATTGGGGGGTGATCTGGCTCCCTGACTTGGACTCGGAGGGTATCTAGAATGGATGGATGGATAGAGTTTAGAAGTTAGTTCAAATACTTGGGCAGATTTAGTTAATGTTCTTCAAGCATTTTTTTTAGCAAGTTTTGCAGTGTTTGAATGTGGAACAGACTGTTGCTGTTGAGAAGACGTATCGTGATGGGAGGGATGTGCTTGGTCTGCAATAATGATTAGGTGGGTGGTACAAGAATGCAGGGATCTATTGTTCCCTTGCAATGAATTTTGCATTGTAAATAAATGAGCATTGGAATTCACTCTACATGTCAGTGGTTTTAATGTTGTGGCCAATCAGTATATTTATCCCCAGGACTTTCTGTGCTGTACTCTCAGTATGCATGTCAGGAATATCTTCTATTCTCAAAACAACTCTCATATCTTTGAGGCATGTACTCTGTGACTTGTTAGAAGCACTGATTTATCAAAAAAAGAATGAACATGTTCGCTTTCTCCTGCTTGCCAACATTGTTGCATATTTTTTTGTAAATATCCACGTTCCTACGTATCTGAACTTAAATGTTATCAATAAACATTCAATAAAAAATAAGATATCGAGGCTTTGACTACATGATCGGAGAAAAGCAAAAACAACTGCAACTTTGATTAACAGTTAATGATGAAAAAAACATGCAGGCCGCATCGTTCATCTCAAGACATTGTGTGATGCTTAGTCATTTTTCTTTTTTTATTTTCACGCCATTTGACCCTGACCTTTCCTCTCTTATGGGATATGTCAGACTGCACACAATCAATGTCTGTCACCTTCGGTGTGATCACAAAAACAGTGGACCCTCCCTGACATTGGTCTCCACTGGCAGCCCTGTCTCTCTGCATTTAGGCAACTATGTTCCATTGGTGGGATTTGGACCCCCTGTCTCTCCTTCCTCTGCCTCATTATGTCCTCTGACCTGCCCTGGCCATTTCCCTGGAAGTGATGCTAATAACATGAATTCCAGCTGACTGACATGGGTGAAGAACCAGGAGATGAAATCTATACTTCATGCATTTTGCATGTAGTGTTAATGAGTGGTAGTGGAAAGGTGATTTTTGGGATTCTAATTGCTGTGTTAATCAGTGGTCGTGGGATGGTGATTTTTGGGAAACTAAATGCACCTAACGTAGTACATACTGTGTTTCAGGTGGGACAGAAAGAAAAATTACAGAAAAACTTTTAATGTAAAAGCAGTAAATGAAAAAATATATTTATGAGCTCTCTGAATTGATTTGCAAAGATTTGGAGGACACAGATGACACCTAATAAGCCAATGTTACACATGACCCTTTTCACCAGTCTCGGTGCATCCTTAAAAAGTGTCTGTTCGGATACTGAGGGTGATGTTTTGAAGCATAGCCTTAATTGTGCGTTCTTTCGTGCTGAATAAGTGTCTGCTTCTCTAACCATCCTTGAGACCCATGTTAAAGGTCTGAGAATCCTTCCCCCTTCTCGTCGCTCTGGGCCCCTGACTCTGGCCATTAGGGAGATTCCTTGTCTTCCCTAAGCAATGACAGGTGAAATGGAGCACAAAATCCCAAAGCCTGCCAAGGGCCTCTCCACAGCCTCAGCACCTCTAACTCTCAGAGACACATCTCTTCCTGTCTTTTTTACAGTAAAACAACAGATTAACACATGGAAATAGTCTGAGACAAATTACTGTTCATACATGATGCCGTCATCCCATGTACTGATAAAATACTACTCCAAAAAAAGAAACAAGTTCATATCATGCAATTACAGGTTAAAATATTGTGAATGCATAATAGTGTTTCAATCATATGAAGACAGGAGAGATTAAAAATGAATATTAGCTGAACATGAATTCTCTGTGAACCAACCTGGTGAAACTCCTGTAATCATCTACAAGTGTGAAATAAACCAAACCTAAAAAAAACTTTGTGAGTGCCAAAGCTGCTACATGTTTCAAAAGACACTTCAACTGATTCTTGCAACAATGTGTTGTACCACAATCTACATTGCCCATCAAAAAAAAAAAGTTACCACCTGGATTTAACTAAGCAAATAGGTAAGGTAAGAGCATCCCATTGGAACACGTTATTTAACCCAAACTGATGCAGTGAGTAGCTTCTCACTTCTTAAACAACTATGTCGGAAGACACGTCCTGTGGTTGTGGAAAAGATGTTAATCTGTTTCAGAAGGGTCAAATTATTGGCATGCATCAAGCAAAGGAGGAGATCTCTAAGGACATTGCTTAAACTACTAAAATTGGGTTAAGGACTCCAACGCGTTATTAAAAACTGAAAGGATAGTGGGCAACCATCGTCTTCGAAGAAGAAATGTGGTCGGAAAAAATCTTGAATGATCGTGATCGGCGATCACTTAAACGTTTGGTGAAATCAAATCATAAAACAAAACAACAGTAGAACTCACGGCTATGTTTAATAGTGAAAGTAAGAGCATTTCCACACACAATGCGAAGGGAACTCAAGGGATTGGGTCAAAACAGCTGTGTAGCCTTAAAAAAAAAACTTATCAGTGAGGCTAATCGGAAAAAAGGCTTCAATTTGCAAGGGAGCTCAAAGATTGGACTCTGGAGCAATGGAAGAAGGTCATGTGATTTGGTGAGCCCAGATGTACCTCGTTTGGACGGGGGTGCATCAGGGTAAGAAGAGAGGCGGATGAAGTGATGCACCCATCATGCCAAGTGGCTACAAGCCTGTTGGGGCAGGGCTATGATCCTGGGTCGCTGCAGTTTAGTAACGCTAGGTTCAGTAACGCTTTATGCCAAAAGAATGAGGTCAGCTGACTACCTGAATACACTGAATGACTAAATTCAAAGTGGATTTTCTCTTCCCTGATGGCATGGACATATTCCAAGATGACAATGCCCCGATTCATCGGGCTCAAATTGTGAAAGACTGGTAGCCTACAACCTCACTTTCAGACGAGATGGGTTGCTTCGTGAGATGTAAATTAAAACAGAATACAATTGTTTGCAAAACTCAAAAATGTACATTTCATTCAAAACTGATCATAGAAAGTGTATTTAATATTGAATGTGAGATATTTTATTATTTCATGAAAAAAAAGAGCTTATCAACAAAAAAAAAAGGCTAAAAAACTAAGTGGTACTTCAGGGAAATAGTTGCAGGAAAATGTCATAACTGATTGGGATCATTGGGAACAGGTCAGTAAGATCATACACAGCGTTACAACTTTTTTTGGAACTGATTTTGTGTTTATTTATTCATAATAAACAGTTTTCAGTTGGGGATAGGTCTGGACTTCAGGCAACAGCAGTTTAGCTGGACTTATTTTATGAAGCCAAGCTATTGTAAATTGTACATGTATGTGCAGAATGTGGTTTGGCATGGTCTTGCTGAAATAAACAGTCATTATAAGTTACTGTAAAAGCTGTATTTGTCAATCAGCAACGTCACCCAGTGGATGTCAATACCATCATGGATGCTGGCCTTTGAACTAATAATATATAAGATGGTTCTTCTTCTTTTTAGCCTGAATTTCATGTCCATGAATTCCGAAATAATTAGAATTTTTTTGACTTACCAGATGACTAGACAGTATTCCACTTTGTATTCTACTGGTGTCTTTTTAACTTTAGAGGGAATTGTGAAACAGCCATTTTAGATGGATATGGGACACATTTTGAATATAGCTTCTTCATGGTGGTGTAATCTGTTTGGTGGAAGAAAGTTAAACATTTTAGCAGATTTTTCAAACTCTTCAGCGATCTCTTGGCAGTTAATGTTGGGTAGGTCTTAAGGTGGTGAAGGGTCCAACTGCAGACCTTAATTCTGGAGACTCAGCTTTTGCATTGAGAAGACACTTGGGTCTCAGACAAGAGGAGTGTCCTCAGACTGTTTATTAAAGATAGATGTAGTCACAGGGGTAGAGACGTGAACCCAATTGCAATACGATGACGCTTACAAAGGGGCTGGATTGAAAAAATTCCAACAGTTCCAACTGACTCTTTCTTAAAAAAGGTCAATACAATCAGGGTCGTAACCAGGATTTTTCAAATACCGAGGTCAAATATTGCGATAAATCTTATTTGACAAAAAAAAAACATCCTAATATGTTGACTTTTTAAAATACAGTTTGGAAATGTGAATCAACAGAGGTAAATCACAAGTCCATCAAGGAGGTGAATATGTAGGTGAACAAGTTTATTATAACAATGTGATCACAAAAGTAGAGTATTTGAGTGAGTGAGTGAGACTCAGTTCTTCCCCTTTCTTCCTCTACTGACTCTCTCTCTTCAACTCCCTCATTCTCATCCTCTCCTGTGTCATCTGTTTTAAAATATCCTCATCAGCATCACCATTAATATTATTGTTATTATTAATATTCCATTATTATTATTATTACTATTGTCACCATCATCACCATGCATGTGCATGACCCACCTAAAGGTCAAATGAATGAGTTGGGTTATTGGTCTAACCAATGTGCAAAATTTTAGACACCATTTGCAATAAAATCCAAATGGTTCATTTGGAAAAATGCAATCATTTTACCTAAGTAACTGGTTGAATCCACCCACTAAATTAACATCGTAGAATGTGCCAAACAGACCACAAGATGTTGGCTGTATTTTAGATGTATAGTCTCAATTCAATCCATTCACTCAACACAGAGAAGACATAGGTATCATGCTGGGCCTGACAACTAGCTAAATGCTGGTAAAACTTGGCTTCATAATGCACCATGAGCAGCACAACTAACCTCAAGATTGTGTCATATGAGAGAGTACACGGGGTATTTCATTCTGTTATTTTACCCCGTGTGCATCATCAATTGTTTTAAGTAAAATGAAAAATATAAGTTTCTGACCCAGTTCCTATTAGTCTGCTTTATTTACATGTAGGAAGCCATATAGCACTGAACAAAACTGTAGCTAGTGAGGCTGAATGACCACTAGCCACAGTTGGCACAAAACTGTCAAGCCCTGATTAAAAAAAAAAAAAGTTAGCTTAACAGCCCAAGCCGTGTCACGATTCCCAATAATTTCATTACAGGTCGCTACTTTTTTTTTTTTGGAAAATCGAATTGAGAGAGAGATTTGTGTGCAGTGTGTTTGTGCCGACTGGAAAACGAAATCCTAACCAAGGGGCTTTGTGACTGTTGCTTGAAATGCTGAGAACAATGATCTAGCATCCTCCTATTCCTAGCCGCGCTTTGAACAAATATGAACATTATGAACTGTCACTCATTCTCACTGGCGATTGGCGAAATGAACTCACCTCCTTCTCTCTTTCTTTTCCCCTGGCCAGTTGGCTTTCCAAAGCTGAGTTTAGTTTGTTTAGTAGATTTCTTCATCTTGCTTCCATTTCCTAGCTGACTTTCGCGTCGAAGCTGCGTAATATAATAAACATGTTTCCAATGGCGGGTGGCGTAAAAAAAAAAAAAAAAAAAAGAAAAAAAAAGTCGGGTGGCGTTTTTCCGCTCAGTTTTAAAATATAACGTGATGATAAAGGGATTATGTGGACTTTATTTTCAGAAAAACAAATGAGAATGCATGCTGATCTTTCCACCAATCAAAGTCAGAACGATTTTCATCATATATTAATTTGACATTTCTCTGAATAAAAAAAATAAAAAATTTAAAAAAAAATAAAAAAAACACCGGGGAAAATACCGAGGTCATGACCTGTGTGTCCTCAATGCTGGTTACGGCACTGAATACAATTTCCCAGAAGACATTATGGTGTCATTAGCAATATTCACTCCTGTTAAGTGTACTGATTGTCCTTTTATTCCCAGTATGTCCTCTTCCCCATAAAAGGACCAACATGGTTATGGCCAAATGCTGAATCCAGGGCAGTACTTTATCTTCCTTCCCTTTTAAAGAAATATTTGTAAAATGTTAGCTTTTTGACTTTCCAAAAACGGGGTAAAAACAAAAGTGGGATTAAAGTTAGCTCAAATATTCCATATTTTTCAGGTGGGATGTTGTTAAACAAACCTCTACTCGTGACCGTGTTTCTCACATCAGTTTTAAGTGAGGAAATGGTGATTTCCCGGTAATTTTCTAATTACACAGCTATATACCTTTGCTGACATTTTATATATTACTGTCCAAATTATTGTCCACATTATTTAGGATACATTAGAAATTAACACAATAATTTGAACTTTATAAATCAGTTTTCATACTGAAGTTTATTAGTTAAAACCTCACTAAAACAAGGTTCGACACAGCATTAAGTTCAACCTCAGTCAGAGGGGTTTCTAAATCTCTACAGGATACAGAAACTGGGTTCAGACCAAGGGTGTAAGTTTGGTCTTAGCTTTGGGAAAAACTGCAGAGAGCATGCTTCATCTTTTTCCCTTCTAACTGAATGCTGGATGGCAAGAATAATGATAAAACTGTTGTGAATTTGAAGCGCTAACTGAAATTTGTAATGGTGTGTTGCCTTGAGCATGCGTTGTATGTCACGTGCAGAATTAGTAATGATATTCAACTGCAGAGTTAGGGTTAGGGTAAACTGAACTAAACTGGATTGAAACAGGACCAGGAATAAGCCAAACATTATTTTATATCCTGGGAGAGAGGGTGGATGTCTGTCAACATCTGCCTGATGATACTGAGGATGAGCCTGTGGTGGCCAATCCTATTCTCTATGCTGTTGTGTGCTGAGACAGGCTCAACAAACTGATCTGCAAGGCCAGAAACGTTAGAGGGATGGAGCTGGACTCTGTCGGGGATGTCAGCAAGGAGGATGTCGTCCAAGTTAAGTACTGTTCTGGAAAACACTTCACGACCGCTCCATGATATGCTAGTAAGTCACAGTAGCTCGTTCAGCAAGAGACCCACTCAATCATGGAGACCCACTCAATGCCACAGGAAATAATTTCTTCCTGTGCCTATCAAGCTTCATCCTGACAGTCTTACTTTCAACTAAATGGGCAAATAATAACTTATTATGCACACACACACACACACGGATGTACATAGAATATATATAATTTTTTATTTACTATTTTAAATTATTTTGAAATACTATTTTAGATTCTAATTAACTATCTCACAACATAGTTAGTGTATATATTTCTTATTATTTCTATTTATTATTACTATATGTTACTATTTCTATTACCATAATCACTGTCATATTGTATAATTGCATTTAGTGTGTTTATTTCTATTTTTATTACATTAGGCTACTATTGTTACCTCTAATATCCCCAATGGAGCACTGTCGCAAAAGAATTTTGTGAATACTAAAGTATATCTAGAAGTCTCATTCACCTCAATTTTAATTCAGTTCAATTCATAATAAGCTAAAGACATCAAAAAAGAGGTGAAAAAGTTATTCACGTAACTTGTCTTTATTTATTACTTGAAAGAGCAACGAAAAGAAGTGCCATTCAATCTGCATCAATGATTGGCTGCAATTGAACACGTGACAGGGACGCCGGAGAGGAAGTATTGAAACCTGAGCGTGTGCATTTGTTTACAGCCGCGAGCTTTCAATCTGAAGCTTGCGACGTCGGCTCTGTGTGACTCACAATCCCAATCTCATTGCAAAATGTTTTCAATAGTAAGCGGGAGATGTCCATATACTTAGTGTCGTGTGTATGCTATTTGTACGACGCATAGTGATGTCATTAGCACCTGCTAACAAGATATGCTAAAGTTGAGCATTATTAGCTTGCAAAAAAGGTATCCCTGACCTTACGCTTTCGAGAACCAGTGGCATCGTAATTATCTGATCTCTTCAACAAGGTGCAGGCGTTCGTATGCAGCTTGTCTCTTTTTTCAGGGAGCTTCAATGAAACGTTTACTCGTGAGCTAGCTGGCAGAGAAGCTAGCATGGAGGTTACAGAAGACATAGTGACCTCTCAGAACATGTCTCTGAGAAGATAAGGTATGAATCCACAACGGGCTTCGAGACTTGAGCTTTCTTTATGAGCCAGTTATCAGCATTTACAGTGTATGATTCAGCGTGCATTTATAGCGAGTGACATGGTATGACTGCCTGCACCAATGCTCTTCATCTCAGGGATATTATGATAAAAAATGAACAAAGACTCGGTGCATTATGGCATTGACTGAAGTTTATTGGGATCAGCATATACCCCTGCCACAGCTTGCTCCAGTCCCGGCCAAGGTCACTGTCGCCCTGGTGGCACTCCTATGCTTCATCAACAGTTATGATGGGGAGTTTGTGTTTGATGATTCTGAAGCAATTATCAACAACAAGGTTAGTTTTCTCTTTTTTTTTCTCATTTTTTTTTTTTTTTCATTTTTACGTACAATCCCACCTAAAACTTGAGTGGTGCTCAAAATTTTCTCTGGATTTGTTTTGCAGGACCTGAAATCAACAACACCCCTGAACAACATCTGGAGAAATGATTTCTGGGGAAGCAATCTGAGTAGCAACTCCAGTCACAAGTCTTACCGACCGCTCACTGTCCTTACATTTAGGTAAAGAATCCTGCTTATTGTCTGCATTCATACACTGATCGGAAATAAATACCCCTTAAAGTACCTGCTGATTTGTTGATCATTAAACAGAATACAACAATATTGTTCTGCCAATACTTAAGGGAGAGGGAAGTAACACTTAATTTTATTTTCCATTGTTATGGACAGTGATACATTAAAAAAAAAAAAAAAAAAAATTATAAAACGTGACAAAGTTTCGATGATGGTGCAAATAAGTCAGATTAATTACATAGTTAGTAATTTGGTATTTTTTTTATATATATATATATATATATATATATATATATATACACACACACACACACACAGTCACTACAGTCATACATGACAGCTTCACATTAAATTTCTTACTCTAAGCCTTATGAATTGAAACACCAAACTCAAGAAGTGCATTTAGATCTCATACTGCCCTGTAATGAATAATGCATAGAAAACATTTTAGTTTTTGGCTGGGCTACACAGGTTTGTGTATATAATGCATTGTCTTAGCTGAGAATATATGGCTTGTAAAGAATACCTTGAGGAAAAGAAACAGACCAAGGATCGAGCTTTATATACCCCACTTTTTAATTTAAAAAGTCTCAACAACTTCCTCCGGAACAGTATGTGCTGTATAAGTTAACTATGGTTATCTAGCTGTGTTATAAAAGGGCCATCTGTGTGACTATGAAAACACTGGCTTCGTGCACCCCAGTAACCCATTAATCCCTCTTAGTCATATACCTCTCAGGGGGAAGACGGTACCGTGTCTGTTTCTGACAGAGCAGAGGGAACACAAATAAAGCTTTTCAGTCCTGCCTTGAATACAGCACCTGTCTTTTTTTTCCCCATCCTGCTTGAAATATTTCTTCATTTTGTATGTTTGTGAAACAAAACAATTAACACTGAGCGTGCATACTGGGCCAGAACCTTTCATCATGCTAGAGGCTGTTTGCGAGAGTACAAATGTCTGAATCAGTTGAACTGGACACCACACTGACTTTGCCATGTCTCCTTAATACAAAGTCCACGACATGTCCAAATGACCAATATTTAATTGAATATAGCTGGCAATTGTCCAGAGTGATCACGGTGGGTGTGTTGATGATTCTGTTATGCATCCAATAGTGAGAGGAATGATTTGAAAAATTTCAGACAAAATGAGCACATTGCAAGACATATGGCTGATAATGAACCCATCAAATACATACCTGCCACATACGTCACACCTGCAAGTGTATTTTCAGCAGTGAGAATGTGTCTTACTTCCTGCTGTGTGCTACATATGTCAGCGGATGGGTGACGCTGAGCGTATTGGTAACTCAGTGACTACTACACTCCTTTTCATCCCGTCCTAATGGCACCATCATGTTTCATTAGTCCTAACAATGCCATCCACCAAGATGTACTTGATTGTACTTTTAATACGACTAATATCATTCAGCACCAGGATTTTGTTCTCTTGCTGTTGCAGGTTAAACTACCTCATAGCTGGAGGCCTGCACCCTATTGGCTTCCATGTACTGAACATCATTCTCCATGCTGTCATATCCGCCCTCATGATTGACGTTTTTGCGATTCTGATCGGTGGACTGGCTTTTGATGATAAGGGTCGGACACTGAACCATGCTCCCAAGACCTCTTTGCTTGCCGCCATCTTCTTTGCAGCACACCCAGTTCACACAGAAAGTGTAAGTAGAGTTCAGCTACGTGAGGTTTTTATTTGCATGCATAGTGTTGTTCGAGTCTAAATACCTATGGCATGCTGCGTCATTTTAACCAATGTTTAACCTTTTATAAGTACTTAAGGAAAGGGCAACTGGACTGTGGGGATGAGATGAAACATCTTCAAAAAACAAAAATAAGTCTGTTTGCGTTTTCTTTAAGCGTTTAGGTTTTATATGACCTGCTTGACTAACAGTCTACGCAGCCACACTCCTCTTTGTATTTGATTTGATATTTGATTATGATGTCCTGACCCTACTTTGTGCACAAACGCCAGTATTTATTGCTGTGTAACTCTTCAGATCGGAACCAGTCAGGGACAGAAGAAGGCTTGATCTTTGTGGAATATGGGTGTAATATAATAAGTAATATTTGTGCATAAGAAATTTTGATCATCTGATGTTTGCATTGTTTGGATGCATAGGAAGAAACATTAGGGATGACTGTAAACTTTCTGGATACAAAACACAAATTTTAACAAAATATACTGTATATACATGTGTAAAAAGAAATACTTTATGGATCATGTAAACCTAGCATACAGCATAAGTCAGAGTCTGTTAAAAAGGACTGAGGACGAATACATTTTCATAATAAAACTTACACATCTTTGAATGGGCTTGGACCCTCTAAAGAGTATATGGATGGTCTAGAAAAATATTGTTACATTTTCTTTCAGACAGTAAAAACAGAACGTCTTTCATGTTTTGTCTCGTCAGTTTGATTTGATCAGTGAATATACGTCCATTTTTTTGCATTTAAGGCCTGCAGCAAACTTTTTAACATCGCCGTTTCTTCTCACAGCACTTTAACGTTGTTTGACATCGAGATGGCGAACAATGAAAACACAGTAGCTTTGCTAAAGCCACTGACACAGCCCCATGCCATCACAGAACCTGGCTTTTGTATTTGATACTAATAATAGTCTGGGTGTTCCTTTTCATTTTTGGTCCAAACCACAGTGTCCATTTCTTCTGGAGAAAAAAAAAGGATCGAGCATACTGATTTCTCCGACCACAATACACGTCTCCACTGTGTGATGGTCCAATCCTGATGCCTCTGAGCCCAGAGAAGTGGCAGTCACCTCTGGAGAACGTTGACAGATTGCTCTTTTGCACAGTAATGTCTTAGGTGACGTTCGTGACTGTAACTCCGTACTGTAGGTCTTGACAAAGGTTTTACCGAAGTAATCCTTTGCCCATGTGTTACATATGCTATTGATGAATAATGAATGAATGTTCTTGATACAGTGCCATCTGAGGGGATCACAGATCACGGGTGTCCGGTTTCTGCTTGCGCCCTTGCCCTTTACACACTGAAATTCCTCTTTGAATCATTTCATGGATTCTGTTCTGCAGATGGAGAAATATGCAAATCCCTCAGTCATTCTTTTCAGGGATGTTATTTTTCAACATTTCAGGGATTTTCCCAGGCATTTGTTTCAAACTGGAGATCCTCTGTCCACCCGCTGCATTATTAACCCCAAACTGCTTTCGGCCCCATCACTTTTTTGGACACGCTGGCCTAAAATGCTTGATTTTTTTTTTTTTTTTTTAAATAATTTTTTTCATGCTGTCCTTACTGGAAGGAAATCTCACATTCTTTCAGTCTGAAAGTGAAAAAGCCTTCCCTTTATTTCGTCAGACATTCTGCTGTCTGCTGGGAGTTTCGTGAAAAGTAAGGGAAACTTCTGCAAAGAGACTCTGAAGTTATTGAAATGTTTTATGGATGCGTGTAAAGTTGCGACTACTGTTTTACTGCATTTCCAGCGTTTAATCAAAACTGCAGTAATACATCTCACAGTTTGAAAAAAAATTGTTTTTTCTCAAGGCTGAATACGTATTTAAGCCAAACTTAACAACATGGATTTCGTATGGCAGAGCGTGGCATCTTATCTAGAGGTTTTAATACCAAACATCCAGTGCTTCCATGCCAAGAACAAAAGCCCTGTCTCAGCCGGGAGCACAGGGCCAAGGTGCATGCAGTAGCACGGCCTGACTATTATCTGTGTTGGGAATGCTTATTGACCTGCCAGCGTCTGTGTTTTTGCTGCAAAGCTTGGCTGGAAGGCAGCAATTCCCCCTCTACATTCTCTTTAATCATGCAGGGCAAGGACTGGGTGAGACGGGGGGGTGGGAGGAGGGAGGGGCAGACTGTTGGCCAAGGCCTGCTGCATGTATCAAAGCATGCAACCCCAGGTTGCCAACCATACTGTACCCACACATTGTATAGAGCACGCACACCAACAGGCCGTGCTGGTAATGAGAGTTTTCTTCCTACTTTTGTTCACGAGCTTTCCCGAACTGCGTTCACCACGCAAAACCGACAGGATTTTGGCCTCTGTAACAACAACACAATTTTGGTCACGATTCATGAAATGTGTAAGAGTTAAAAAAAAAAAAAAAAATGCCTGTTTTATTAAGTATGCGTCCTGCCTTTTAATCTTTTTAATTTTTTCCCCTCGTTCTTTCTTCTCCATCTCAACAAGGTTGCAGGCATAGTGGGCCGAGCTGACCTTCTGTGCGCTCTGTTCTTCCAGCTTTCTTTTCTTACTTACTGCAGAGCTTTTAACAAAGGTAGGTGTCCACCACAAAATCTTGCTCTTCGGGCTTACAGTGATGCTGTCCTTGCACATAATTATGTTGCCGGCTTCAAACGTTATCGAGCTGCTAGTTGTGAAATTTTTGTGTTTCAACACGCACGCGTTAATCCCCAAGCTGTCTAAAACCTGCATGGTCTTTGCTTTGTGTTCTCAGGGAGTGACAGAGATTACAGGTTTTCTGTCCAGTGGGTTGTGGTCAGCCTCTTGCTGTGTGCTGCAGCGCTGCTCTGTAAAGAACAAGGCATCACTGTCTTGGTATGAAGTCTTTTTTTTTTTTTTTTTTGTAAAGCCATTTTTTTTTTTTTTTTTTTAGAGTTGATGACTTCGTCTTATCTGCTACTAACAAAGGGGGAAATAAAATAAAAAAGATGACACGAGATGAGTTTTCCATAAACACATGTCGTTGATTGTGTCACATCTTTTAAGTTGTCCCTTACAGGAACAACTTAAACCATATTTGAAATTAGTTAAAGATCCCTGTTGTCACTGACCTATATATGAAAAAAAAATCGTCTGCTATGTATCTTCCCTCAGGGTGTAAATGCAGCCTTTGATGTCCTCCTCATCTGTAACGTTAATGTGTATGAACTCAGCCAAAGGCTACTCTTTAGAAAGAATCAACTTGATGTGAGTTACATTTTATATACCTTCCTCTCTCATGTCATCATTTCTGCTCTCCCTTATATGATTAATGTCACATTGTCTATGTAAAGCTGCACGAATCTCTGCATATTACTGATGAAACACTGCTTAAAGTAACTAACGAGCGTCTACTTTTAATCATTGGTGACAATCGGGTCACATATTTTTCCAACAGCTAAGTGAGAAGTTGCGAATTGGATTGCTGACGAGGTTGGCGCTTATGGGTCTTGGAGGGCTCTCGATGCTCTATGCGCGCTGGAGGATCATGGGCACGGGACCACCGGCATTCACTGAAGTAGACAACCCCGCCTCCTTTGAGGAAAATATATTTATTAGAGTGAGTACGATTTGTTTGGGGATTTTATTAATTTGGGAACCGATGGAATAATTCGTCATAGACATGCAGTGTTTGACCTGGATTGTGATTACATCATTTACAGAACATCTGACCGACACATTTCTTGAGTCATACATAGCCTTGGAATGGCATGCTGCATGATATCTGCCATTGTTATTACACAAAATTGTATGCATTTTTTTTTTTTTTTTTACAAATAACGACTACTTTTTGCAGGAGTGGGAGGGAGTGCTATCAGTGCTTATTGTCAAAATCCAGTGCAGATAATAGAGCGGATGCATAGCTGAATGTCTGGATTACAGATTGTTCTAATCATCACTTTTGCGGGCTCAGTCTACTTTCATTTTTTTTTTAGTTGTTTACAACTGAGCAATTGTTTGGGAGTGTCGACAGCACTTCTTTCCAAGTTTTACCTACTTTTCACCACCTCTAGTTGGATGCATTAAACATACATCTGTCTGGCCCCAGACACAGGCAGAGCAGGCAGAACAGGCATGCCCTTGTTAATGAAGGAGCATCAAGTATTGCATCATTAGCGCTGCGAGCAGTGCTGCTCTTCTCGTGGATTTTGATAATTAACATCTTAAGCATGCTTAGATCTGCATCATCTGTGACTGGTGGGTATTGAACGAGCTTCTGGAAGATGCGAGAAACATTTTAATATAGATCAAAATATATTTTACACCTTGGACTAGATTTGGAGTACTGCTGAAATACGAGCTGTGGTCAAACTATGACAGAAATTTGGGAAAAACCAGCAGTAATATTGGAATTTTTATTGGCACCACTTAATTTCTCATGTAAAAAAGATGTGCATTTTGATCGTCGGATCATTAAAGTATGGTCAGCGATTGAAGTTCTACTCTTCTACTCTGAAAAGTTTTTTTTCTTTTTTTTTATACATTTGAGATGATGGCCAACTTGACAAGCATTTGCCACCAGGATTTCCTGTAAAAGTCAGCATTATTTGTATATATATTATGGTGCTTGTATATCAAACAGAAAGATTCTTCTGCAATATTGACTTAATCTGTGACAGAGATAGAATGTCCTGCTGCTTTATTGTCAGCGCGAGTTTTTATTTGGTAGATTGTTATTTGTTGGCTCTGAGAGGTGTGCTAAGTGATGACTGTTTGCAAAAAGTCTGCATTCGGACTTGGCCCTTCTCTTCTGGTCTGCAAGTGAGGTGGAACACTGTTAAGATGATTTAAAACAAACTTTTGAACTGTAGCGTCATGTAAAATAATAAAATGGTTTTTTTCCCCATTATCCATCCATGTTGTACTTGAAGGGAATTAACAGAGCTAATTGTGGGGAGAACAAAACTAGTGTACCTGGCAATGTATCAGAGGGAAAATGGAGAGTTGCTTTCAGAATTACTTTTCCGTTACTTCTTTCATGTCTGCAAGTACCGGTCGTGCTCATTCTCTGGGAGTAGAAATGGTTGATCGTCCTTGAGATCAGTCGTATGAGTGACGTGTGTGGCAGATAAGAACCGATTCACATTAGCCACAACGCTTCCTTTTAAATAGGACGGGGGACGTTAAAACTTATTTTAAATGTGTTGTTTTGTTTTTTTTGATTGTGCCATTACTGTCAACTATGTGTAATGTGAAACCTCATAATACAATAAAAGTGCCGGAAACCAAACTCGTGTTTCTATCGTCGGCCATTGGACTTCTTTTGCAAAGGCAGTACATTGCTCTTTCCAGGTCCTTTGGTTTGATTTAATACCAAAATAGTTGCAAATAGCTGATTTTCGTATATATAAGCTTTTGCTTGACTTTATTCTTTGAGAATGGTGTGTAGAAGGCAGGCGTTATTTCAGCTGCTTGCCCCATATGCACCAAACACAAACCCACACCCCTTCACACATATGTTGGCAGTCCCTGGTAGTTTGTCGAGCGTACTCACTCTTGAAAAGAAAAGGAAAGACAAAAATAAAAACTGGAGTAAAAAGGGCAGCACCTTAGAAGATGGAAAAATATTGTTATTAATCTGAATCAGTCTGACAATGCTACTCAGCAGTGCTCCCTTGAATTGACCTCAGTTTTACAAAAGGAAACGTCCGACATAGACCAATTAAGATAAATGCCAAATGTTGTTTTTTAAATATTAGCCGAAACATGGCATAAACCAAAATATGAACCTTATATTACAAGCGGGAAATGTGTATGTGTTATGAGAACCTGAGAACTAATGACGGTGGCCAACTGGAACATTTCAATAACAACCCCAATTAAAGTGAAATTATCTCAATTATCTCACAGTAATATTTTGAGTCTGAATTTAAATGGTATTTTTCCCTTCTCTTTCCCTGCTGTCCCTCTTTTCTTCACCACTCCTGTTTCCTTTTGACTGGCAGATCATGAACTATAATTACTACTACTCTCTTAATGCCTGGCTGCTGCTGTGTCCCTGGTGGCTGTGTTTTGATTGGTCCATGGGCTGTGTGCCTCTCATTAAGTCAGCCACTGATTGGAGGATGGTGTGGCTGCTCCTGCTCTGGTGCGTTCTGATAGGCTTGATAAGCCAAGCCTTATGTTCACAGGACAGCCAAAGGAGGAGGTAAGCGGGCGCAGCACTTTGCACCGACTGAAGATGAAATGAAGCACATTTCTTGACTTGAACTTGTTTATGATGATAGTGTCCTATCAACTGCAGTGTTACCAGAGCACCGCGTCTTGATTCCCGGTAGCAGATTCTCTTGGTTAGACTCAGATTGGGTGTTAGGCTCATATGAAACATTTTTCTGAGTTTTGGTTGGTTGATTAATCCGAAATTTTCAAAGCCTCAATCTCATCTGCGACACAATGCCTTTTTTGAGTGTCATGTACATATATTCGATTCAATTCAATTCATTTTTATTTATATAGCGCCAAATACAACAAATGTCATCTCAAGGCACTTAGATAATAAAGTCCAATTCAAGCCAATTGGAATTCAATGAATTGTAATCATAATTATTTATATTATATTTATATATATGTAAGCCTTTGATATTCTAAAGGAGTTTTTTTCTGCTCTCCCTACCAGGACACTGACTTTGGGTCTGGTGCTGCTGGTGGTCCCTTTTCTGCCTGCCTGTAACATTTTTTTCAGGGTGGGCTTCGTCATTGCTGAGAGAGTGCTCTATCTGTCTTCAGCCGGCTACTGCTTACTTCTTGCCTACTCACTCGGACACTGCTGCTGCCGCTGGAGCAAACACAGGGTAGACAAAAAAAACCAACAACACACTAAAGTAATGGATGAAACACTTTGATGAACCCCGTTTCCAGCGTGGATTCAACCCAGTGACTTTTCTGTAGTCACCAGGTTGCATTGTCCTGGTTTTAAACTCTTATACCTAATCACCTCTTTATGCAGCTTTAATGATTTGGCAACACAGTGAGACAGAAATAAAGGAATGGCTAATGATTTATCCGTAAAGCCATGAAATCAGCAGGTGGTGTCCACGTATCCCAGAGATACATTTTAAAGCTGTTTCCTCTGAGTTGCGGCTAATTTAATTTTAATCTCAACGTTGTACTGCATTTCTGGACATAGTTGTTAAATATTACTCTTCTGTTTTTCCAGAAGTTGCTGTGCGTCATGGTGTTTGCACTCGTATGTATGTATGTGGTACGCTGTGCCGTTCGTAGTCACCAGTGGAGGTCGGAACAAAGCCTATTCACCAGCGCCCTGACCGTCTGTCCGCTCAATGCCAAAGTAAGAAGTTATTTGTTTGTTTTTTTTCCTGCTTCTCTTCAGTATGTGTAATGAAATTGCTTTCGGTCACATGTGAGGATGAGTGAGAGCCACACACTTGGCCACAACCTGAAGCCCCATGTGTTGTTATTCCTCAGGTACATTACAATGTAGGTAAGAACCTGGCTGATAGAGGGAACACCACTGCTGCTGTCGGATATTACAGAGAGGCAGTCAGGTACGTCTCCTCACATTGCAGTCTAATCAGCTTCTAACAGATGAACAAGAAGCTGACTTGTGTTGCATGCTGCTTATGGCTTTCAGGCTACATCCAACTTATGTCCATGCTATGAACAACTTGGGGAACATCCTGAAAGAGAAGAACGAACTTATAGAGGCAGAACAGCTGTTGTCTAAAGCTGTTTCCATTCAGTATGAAGTCCTTAATAACACAATACACCGCTCAATATATGCAAATTATCATCTGTTTTCAGAGATTGCTGTCGATAGCTTTGTGTTTCATTTATGTTAATCTCTGCAGACCTGACTTTGCTGCAGCCTGGATGAATCTTGGTATTGTTCAGAACAGCCTCCAGAAGTTTGAGGAGGCAGAGCAAAGCTACTGGAACGCCATCCGCTTCCGTAGAAAATACCCAGACTGTTACTACAACCTGGGACGCTTGGTGAGATTCCATATCAAATCAAATTTATTTGTGTAGCACATTTCATGTACAAACAATTCAAAGTGCTTTACATAAAATAAAAGCATTGCAGCAGGGAGTGGAAGAAGCATTAAAAATACATAAAAAAATATAAAGAGAAACAAATAAAATCATTTAAATGAATTTAAAAACAAGCAACAGTCAAGATAAGTTGTCATAGTCAGCTGCTGCGTTAGAATTTATAAATAAAAAGAAGTCTTTTAACTTGGATCCTAAATCTAAACCAGATATGAAACAAATGTGCTGCATATCTGTAGGGTCTTGCCATATGTATAAGAATTTAATAACACTACTTCTCCCTTATTGTTATAGTATGCTGACCAGAACAGACACGTGGATGCTCTGAATGCATGGAGAAATGCAACGGTGCTAAAACCTGATCACAGCCTGGCTTGGAACAATATGGTCATTCTGTTGGACAACATAGGTAAAAAAAACACACACCCACGTGCCTCTTAGTACACAAATATCATCAAACATTTGGGTGCTGTTGTTTTTCTTGTGGCATTTACATGAGAAATGTTTGTCGGTGTTAAAAAAAAAACCAAATGGCTGTTCTAAGTTAACTGTATATGAATTTGTGAGCCATTTGAGTATCAAAGAATGTTGCTTGTGTCGTTTGCAACTTGATACAGCGTTAACGGACAAAAAAACCCAGCCTTTTTATTTTGGAAAGGCAGGAAATCTAAATGGCCAACAAGATTAGACCGGAAGAGCAGGAATCAGCAATGCTTGAAATTTATGTATTAAAGCTTTGTATTGTGAGTTTGGAAGGCACTCTTCCCTGCCGTGTGGAGAATGCTCTGATTTCCAAACGCTCGAGCCGTTTTGTCAGAAGCTGCTCCCGTGGGGGCGGAGTCTCCCAGGAGGGCACTGGAACCGTCCAATCAGGGCCCAGTATGTTCCTGATCAAACGAGGGCAAGCACAGCCAGAACAGCGCCCCCTCAGAGCCCCCCCCCCCCCATTTGTTCCCCAAATCTGACAGAAATAATTCTACCCATCTCCTCAGCTCCCCACCAAAAAGAGGGAAAAGAACAATAGGTGTCATTTTGAAATAGTGAGGATTTGGGAATGTTGTCTTGTCTTTGGTTTTCAATTCGGCTCTTTAGTTTTGATCATTACACAAACAAAAAGGCAGAATCAGTGCAAATTCAGTCAGATGCGCACAGTCACACATGCAGTCACAGGTTGGCAAGCTGTGTCTGAAGGGCACAGGCCATGACTCGGGACACGACTGCCATTGTTTCACCCTCTCTTGTTTCTTCTCTGTCCGTCTCTCTTCTTTCTCCGTTTCTGGCCAGACATCAGACAGATCTGTGACAGAGATCAATAACTCAGTGGGCCTTGTGTTCAACTTTAATTAGGGGACTAAACCACTCCCTCATGTGTGGAGAAGGGAAAACTCTGCTTTATATACTGCTGACAAATAAAGCAAAGAAATTCCCGCTTTGTTAGCTGTATCTGTTGTAACTCTTAAACTTTTCATTTTAATAGTCTGAATTAGTGTGCGGCAACATTTTTCCAATCAATAAGATAAACTGTTTGTAGGCTTTGTTGCATAAATGTTGTCTTGCTTTTCTGAACTACGCTAAAAATAAACACGAGCATGTGCCTGTAGCTGTAGGTTTTCCGTGGGGGTCATTTAATATTAATGTCTGACATTTTTGTTAATTTTTCCGTCCGTCTTCAAGGGAACCTGGGTCAAGCAGAGCTGATCGGCAGAGAGGCTCTCAGGCTCCTCCCCAATGACCACACTATCATGTTTTCTTTGGCGAATGTGCTGGGGAAATTGCAGAAATACAAGGTGAACGTCAACATAGCTTAGAGAGCTAACTCGGATTATTCTTCATGCACGTCAAAGATTTTATTTCCTGCATTGTTCTCCGCGTCAGCTCTAAATCAGGAGTGGTAAATCTCTCTGACTAGTAAATACAATTCTGTATGTTTTTCCCCCCCCTCTCTCTCTCCTTTCTCAGGAGTCAGAGGGCTTCTTTCTTCACGCCCTTCGGATCAACCCAAATGCTGCTAGTTGCCATGGCAATTTAGGTAAGGCCACTGCAATTTTGTGTTTCCAGTGTTTTTCTAGCAGGAACAATATTTTGTAGCCGAGCTGTACTGAAAGCACTCGATCAATAGAATTAGAAGTGTTGCAGCTTGTCAGCTTACAGAAGGTTTCTGTTTTTCCTCAGCTGTGCTGTATCATCGCTGGGGGAAGCTGGAGCTGGCAAAGAAACACTATGAGCTGTCTCTAAAGTTGGACCCCGAGGCTCCTGGGACCAGAGACAACTACAACATGCTGCGACGCAAACTGGACCAGCTTAAGCGCAACACACCCTGAGGGAACCAGCCGGCACCCCTGCTTGCTATTAAACAAATTTTTCCATTGTTCCATTTTTGTATAATTTTATCTCACTGGTTCTAGCTTTGAAACATTTTGCAATAAAAAGCCAACAATCTGGCTCTAGTTTTGTTCTTGAACAGCTCAAAAAAAGAGAAACAAAAGGGGGAAGAAAAAAAAACATATGTTGCACAGTTGCAAATGTCATTTTGTAGTGTCGAGTACCTAATTTGATTTCATGGGTGTGCGCGTGTTAAGCAGGGGAGTTTGATGTCTATGCTGATTACATAGTCAGCTGCACTGTGCTGTTTTGTTGCCCCATTTGAAGGCCATGTGGACCTGATCCACGGCGAACCCCTTCCTCGTTTCATCTTTGACCCCGTGTTGTGTCAGCTGCATGGAGCTCCATGCACATCTGCATCCAGAGAATCTGGTGTCGATTTATTTGAGTTGGTCCTTTTTCAGAAGATCAAAATGTTCCTTAACTCAAAAGCAGTCATTCTTTAGCGTGGGAGTGTTTTGTCTGCTCGTGGCCAACAGTGTAGTCTTCCCCCAAGCAAAATAACTTACCACGCTGACTGTTTGTGAGAGGCGTCAGCAAGTGTTGACCTCTTGCGGACTGATTTGTTAATCATGATTTGATAGGATTTTTTTCAGTGCTCTTTTGTTCCTGAGAGGGATGACACAGGTTCCTTTTGGTTCCCTGCTCCTCTTGTAGCCTCTATAGTTAAAAGGAGAAATGTGTTTGTGCTCGGAAGTTTTTTTTTCAAGCATCCACAAGAAGATGAGGGGTCAGCTGAGACAGGAAACCCATGACCGGTGCTGTATGAAAACAGCTCCATAGCACAGAGCCTTCAAAGGGAGATGGAGATGATCTCCCCGGGGACTCCGCATGCTCGCACACACATATGTACTCACACACTGACCAGCTCCTCTTGAAGAAAGCTGCAGAGGGAAAAGGCAACCTCGGTGTGAAACATCAGTCAACAAGTGTGCACCCGAGGTCAAAGTTCATCACACTTCTATTTTTTCACCTGCTTCCTACAGCTTGCAGGAAACTTTTGAAGCTGTGGCGGGCTGGTATGGCTTTGCTTTAGGGGCGGTTAAGTTTGTTTACACATACAGTACAATACACCAGTTAAAGCTTTGATGCTCAGAAGATGTTACCGATATGCTCGTTGGGGGGTGCCTCAGCACACACGACCATCTAATATCACATGATGAAATTTCCGTCTTACTCAACTTTGTTTTTATTTTTGCCGCTTTGATGTAAAGAGATTCACCCGAAAGCACAACAAATATGTATGGCGCTTTCAACGTATTGTTATGTTCAAAATGAAACCTGTTTCAACAAGACTCATGTAAAGGTCAGAATGGGGAAAAGACTTCATGTTACGGAGTGAATGCAGGCAAAAAAAAAAAAAAAGATCAAAAATATTGGGATAGTGACATTAAAAACTGAAAGCTTTTCTCTCACATTATTTTTTGTCATGCAGTGTAACACGCAGTGCAGCTGATGCCGGATTGGCTACAAAACCATCACCTATTCGCTTTATGTACTTAAAGATCCTTTCTTTACTTTCTGTGTGATCCTTTCATTCAGTGCCTGCAGCTGACTGCCTAGCTGCACAGCTGTGCTGGCACATCAGTAGGGGAGCCCACTTTTATCATGATCATTCTTTGAATACCTTTCATTATCATAAAATATGTGAGTATTAAAGGGATGGATTCACTGGCCCCGCCAACATCTTCATTATCCATTCTGACTGACAAAAACCTGCTGTCCTAGGGAGTGACATTAATAAAAGATGGGATCCTACAGCCTTATCAAGTCTTCTCCTTGTTCTCCGGGAATTCGCTGTGCACCTTTTACCTGCTTGGGTGCTCCACCACAATGATATTAGGATATCAATGCTCAGGTGGGGTTCTTTATTGTGTTCCATTAATCCCACTGATGAGTTTTGATATTCATCATTAATAGATTAAGAGGAATTAAGTCTTGATTGTTCACAGGCAGACTGATACTAAATTCAACAGGGCATTTTGTTTTGATTGGCACAAAACTTATTAGAAAAAAAGCCTATTGTTATCCTTTCAGCTTCAACAGAAAAGCAAGAGGCAGGGGAGGACTAATTTGAACCCACTGGGGGTGTTTTGCCATTTTGCATCAGATAAGCGCCAACAGCAACCCCCCAAAAATGGAGAGACACTGGGCTTATCAAAATTGCTACATGGGAGAAAAAGAGGGGTCTTTTGATTGCATTATCTCAGATGTTCAGTTGGAGTCAAAGCTGCATTGAATCTCAGATGAGTTGTTTGATTACATTTTGTGCTATGCAGAGAAAGACTGCAAGCAAGCATGGCAGCTTAAAGGGCACACACACGCATACCGCCACAAACTGACTGTACATCTGTGAGAGAGGCTTTGACAGAGTTCTCATCAATGTGACAGGATGTGATCGAGGGCAGGCCTGTGATGTGTCCACTGGGCCTCTGTCAGGCCCTCACTGTCCCTCCCCCTCACTCCCCGCCAAACCAAAACAACCCTAATGGGCACTGATGGGCACCTCCATCTTGCCTGTCTAATTGATGTAAATACTGCACATTTGAACTTGAAGTTCTTCCCACCATCCCAGCCAGCCCCTCCCTCTGTTTCTTATAACAGTAGGGGTCAGAGGTTAGGTTGACTGAGTGATCATTAGAATGGCAGTCCTTATTAGAGGAGCAGCTTGTCTGACACCCCGACCGCGTCCTCGAGAGGGACCTACCCTGTCCGACTCATCTAGATCATATTACACGACACGACCTCACGACAGATACTACCAGTGCACTACAACACTGTAGGCCACTAGGGCACGGTGGCATTTTCGGAGGGGTCCCCTCGCCTGTCACAGAGCCTTCCTGATGCCGCTCTGTCCGTCTGGCTTGGATGCACTCTGTCATTTTAAGGAGGGCTACTGTCAGTGGGTATTGGAACTGCTGTGTCTACATGCCCTGGCATTTTCAGCGGTCTTCTCTGTAACAGAGCATCCAGCCACCCTCTTGAGAGTCTGTGATGTCGCAGCCAATGATTAATAGTTAGAGATGGGCTATAAAGCGTCCAGTGTGGCCAGATGCTAGTCAGGGCTTTGTTGAACTGATATAATGGACATAGGCTGCCAATTTGGCTCCCTTACAAATCCTGGAAGTTCCCCAAGATTGATTCTGTTTCTATGTAGCGGTGCCCTGGGGGCTGAGTTTTGAGGATGCACTCTTGTGAAAAATGTTATGGTGTATTATCCTTAGCTGAGGGATGCACCATGAATGACTACAAATGATTGTGGGTTTAACAAAACAGTTGATATAATCCTTGACATTTGCATGTAAGAATGAAAGTGGAAGCCAGTTTAGGATCATTTTATCATTTCTGAAGTCAAGGCAAGTCTCTCTGGCTTTGGATGAATTAGGGGGGCTGGAATCATTTGCAGCAGGAGCCCAGTGAGACTGTTTTGCAAAACAAAACGAAGCAGCTAGAACCTTATTGAAAAATATAGTGCAGTGAGACGGAAATTTATTAACTGGCACCAGTTAATGTGTGCATTATTCATTTCTGGTGAGCATGAAAAATGATCTAAAGAGGTTTGAAATTGCAGACGTGAAGGCTGACTGCACAGTGGCTGGGCTTGCTGGTTCGTTTCATCCTCTTGCAGGGGTGTTGTGTGGAGGGCTGGAGGGACGAAGAGATGGAGGATGGAGGGGAGGAGTGTGGGCCTCTTTTCTGGACAGTAGGGCTTTCCAGTAACAGCTGTGCTTCTCTCACGAGGGGGCGGCAGCAGCACCGGGAGTGAGGCTGCTTGGGACAGATGGACCAGCACCACCTCCCCTCTAACCTCCCACCACCACCACTTCTCTTATTAAAATCTCTTACACTAGTAATGTAGCTGAGTGTATATACACACTCATCTTGTATTAGGGATAATAGAGTAACTGAAGAGCTTATATTTATCATTTACGGTTTTGGATTTCTCTTTTGGTATTTCTCTTTCTCTGCCTATTTTTTCCTTTTACTTTTGAACCCAGTCTTGTTGCTCTCGCTGACTTTCTTCTCCTTCTTCTTTTCTCCACCACTGCTACAGTAGGAGGTTGTGGGCAGGAGCTGGTGCCAGTGGCATATGGCTTTCCACTGCGCAAAACATTCATACAAAAGACAGGCCCATCAGTCATGGCTGTGGCCGGATGAGGGGAGAGAGCAGGCCTCTGATGAGTAGTGTTTAGGACTTACCTGCTGTTATAACATTACCTCCCAAACACCACCTCCCCAAAGCCCATTGAACATTAAAAACTGTATAATATCTTAAAAATTTGACCATAGTGAGCAGACATCTTGTATGCCAGGTTATAGCAAATTATAAATATGCTTCTTAAACCCCTTACACAGAACCCCAGGTCAGGCCTTCATAGACCAATTAATGCAGAGCATCTGCTGTATAGAGCCAGCACGGTAAAGAACTTTCGAGTCATTTTAGGCAATCTAATAAGGAGCGCTGCTTCCTGCCTGCTCCAATAGCTTTCATTGCTAGAGTGAGCATGGAATGGGTCTCCTAGATTAGACCAAATTAATCCATTCTTCAGGGATTCTTTTTCTGGTTCTATGGTGAAACCAGCACGCCTTTGTTCTTCCTTGAGCCCCGGTGTTTTTTCTGCCAAATTTAACAGAAGGCTCGGAGGGTAACAGGGGTCCAACCCAGTATCACCTTCTGGAGCAGAGGAACTAGCAGAGAAAGACAATCAGCCTGAACCCTGCTGTCTCCAGCACAAAGTGAAAAGACTCTAATTGGGCTTTTTTACGCTGCATTTTCCTGCAGGATTGCTGGATCATGAAAAAGCAATTAAACCCCAGAGCTGCATTTCATTCATTCTCATTTCTGTCCTTTCATTGGAAAAGAGACAAATTTGAAATCACTTATGTGAGTCGAGACGTATGCTTTTTGTCACAATCTTTTGTTTTCCTTTTAATATGAGGGAGACAAGCTTCGAGTTTAAAAGGTCTTATCACTTATCGAAAAAAAATCAAATATTGGTAGATCACATCAGAATGACAGTTCTTTAGAGAGCATGCCTATAAAATTCAAATCATATTTACACATTTAGTAGTTTATATAAATATATGGTGTAGTAGTTTAGACAGACTGTCTCTGAATCTTAAACGTCGCCTTTAAAAAATGTAACAGGACTGTAGTTCTCAATGTTACTCATAGAGGCAGTGCTGCCCACAAAACCTTGACATGAGGACTGCAGTGGAGAAAAGTCAGAAAGGATAGCAAAGAAACATTGTTCCTCTCTTGCCTCTGAAGGTACGTACGTGTCAAACATCAAAGATTGGCTTGGAGAGCCTCTTTATTTCGTTTAATTTCTGACAGTCCTATTGTGTGAGTGAATGAGTTCTAAGTGTAGTAAAGTTTTTAGAGATGCCACGAGTGTCTGAAACTTGTGACGGTAGGAGATTTTTTAATTAAAAACAACCAAATGTAAGACAAATAAAACCTAAAATATCAAATACATTGCAAGTTGCATTGTTTAAATAGACAAATACTATAATTTGGAGGACTGTTGTTTTATAGACATTTTTAGAATTTGTTTCTTTTTTTTTTAGCACTACAAGAACCTAATAACTCTCCTTTTTAAGGCCATTGTTTAAATATCTGTTAGACTCTCATAATCAAGTGGGGCCCTAATTAAGGCTTTGCTTTCTGTGCCGTAATTAGCTAAACTTCTGTTTATAGTAACCCAATCCCCTTCTGTATCTTGAGGAAGAATAAAGTTTTCTCCAGGGTATCGGTCTAAATAAATATGATCTAAAATATTTGGTTCCCAAATAAATGATTAAATCTCAAAAAACTGACATCTAAGAGGGTTTCTACTGTTAGTATTAATCCGAGTGAAATCACACAGTTGAACGAACATATCAAAATGCATAAATGTGTAAACTCATGAGAGAGCGAGAGCAGATGATCATCAGTTATTCTCCCCTCTTTAAAATCCAAGCATTGTTAACCAAGCGCTTAACTATCGTATAACTCCAACTGTTCCACTCCAGAGTCCATACATTGTAAATTAGGTCTGTTAATGTACTCTACTCTGCTCACAGACACAAAGAGGGACAGTGGTGGGCGTAACTAGACTCACACACACAGTCACATAGAGACTATACTGTGGTGTTGGCCTTGCATGCACTTTTGTTTTCCCACTATGCACAAAGTGATCAACTATCACACCCCAGACGGTGAGATGTCAACATGAAATACCTTCATTTGCATGAGCCTTTAAAACTGCCTGACTTCTTGTTATGCCAGCGACCCACCAGTGTCTCCATAAAATTCACTTTAGCCACGGGGGTCCTGAGACCTCGCTAAATACTGCCCCAATACTGCTGTCAACAGTCCGTCAATCACATGACAAATCCTTCTGATTAAACAGAGCTTCACTGGCTGCTTCACAATGGACTGGACTCAGCTGAATTAAGCCTGGACATGTCTGCACTGCAGAATTATGTCATTACGTTTTATCTAAAGACATCTACACAATCGGCACATTTTACGTCATGCAATTTTAAAAATCTAAATGCATGCACGTAAACATTTGTTAATGTTTGCATGTGCATCTTGATGAGTGTTGTTATATTTCAGATGTTATGTGTTTGGTTTTTTTGGTCACTTTATTTATATGTTTCTGCAGATGCAATGTTTCACACAACAGGAGCTGCTCTATACACATAAATCTGAAGAAAAAAACACTCTGAACAGTAAAAAAAGAAATGATCAAATTTCTTGTTGCATTTTGGCCAAATTAAAATCAGACAATGACTTTTAGAATTGTGAAAGATATCCCGTTTGTAATTTATTTTGATTATGATTTACTACACCTTTGCAGCTCCATGTCTGACTCAATATGTAGAAGCATAAAAAAAAAAGGAGCACCGAAGCAACGGGTGGACTCATGATACAAATCAATCTGCAATGTTAAGAACATCTTAGCAGCCTCCAAAAACCTCAGACGGACAGCTGAATAAAAGGCAGCTCAAAAGACAGTACTGTAGTAAGATAAGAGACAACATCTAATCTGACTCGGATAGCTGATACAGCCCTGCCACGTCTCAATCCTGGAGTTTGGTCTGAACGGGAAGGATTTAACTTAAACCCCTTTCAATGTGCTAAATGTGTTTTTCTAATTAAACCCATACAATTAACACTGACAAGCACGGGTCAAAAAGAGCACAGATCCTCTGTTCAGATGGACCTCGGTGAGTGAAAAGGGACATAACAAGGGGACAAGAAACAGAGAGATGAAGAGGGAAAGATATAGGGAGACCCCAAAGCTGGCGCAAAGTTTCAAAAGCGGCTCGAGAGACAGACAGAAAGAAAGAAAGCAGTGAATGAATGAGGGGTGAGGCGGGGTGAGGACAGAGAGAGGCACACTCATTGAAGCGGTATGGATTTCAGTATTCAGGCTATATAGCGGTCTGCGAGTTAACCTCCAGACCACAGTGTTTATTCTGGGACTGTGTTCCAGATCTGGGGGGATATCCAGTTCCCTGACATCAAAGAGACAGAGCTGTTGGAACAAAGCTTTTAGCTGCTCCTTAAAGCCCGACATTAAGTGAACTGGAGCAGCTGTGGCAATGTGTGACAATATTTTCACTGTAAATACAGCTCCACATGGCTCGGGGTGATGGATTACCAACAGTAAGATTGGTTTAATTTTTATACAAAAACTATCAGTAATGGGACAACAGAGACAAAAATTAAGTCAACTGAGAAAGATACAGATACATATAGTGACAAGAATTTTGATGGGAGGCAACAGACACCCTTTTAACATTTTGAACTATGATAAATGAAAGATTGTAAATGAAAACAGTGAAACATTAGGCCGAAATCACCAAATTAATACTGATTGCATGTTTGAACGACAAGATTTGACACTTTTTTATTGTAAAACTAAGTTGAAGACCCCATAGGAAATACACACAGCCATATTTTACCTCCTGTATCAGATACATATTCTTCCACATAAAAAACTTTATATGAATAGTTTTCAAACAGGATTTAATGTCTTTCTTAATTTATTACATAATCTTTAAAATCTGAAACTGCAATCATGTTCTATGTTTATTGATAATTATGATTTTTTTGTTTGCGAGATAAGTGTCTTTTAAATAAAGTTATTCAATAAAAAACCAATTTGGAAACCAATCTGAGATGAAATTTTTTTGTCACTTAATTTTATTTCTTGAAAAAAAGGTTGAATGCTAATTGAGCATGGTGTCTATTTTCTTTATTTGGTCTCTAAGCATTATGCATGTGTAACATACAGATTTACACAAACAGATTGCTGCTGAAACTCTGCTAAATGAGCCATAAATAATGGAGAAATTAATTAAAAAGAAAAGAAAAAATCACTACACCTACATATTGTTGCTGCGCCAAAGAGAGGCTGTCAATACAAAGCATGCAAACTGAAAATTAAAAGAATATATATCTTAACATAAACACAATGTTTAATAGTATTTAAAAAAAATAATCATGCATAGTGCATCTACAATTCAGGATGTGCATTTGTTATATATATATATATAAAAATATACATATGTATGTATTTACATAAAATCTTAAATCTGAGTGCATTTTCAACTATTTGAAAGATCGATTACAATGAGTGTATTTCCTTGAAAAAAAAAACAACAGAATTTTTTTCTGTTTACATGGGGTCATGGGAGACCTCTACAAATTTCCTCCCTGCGTAAACAGCTAGAAGAGCTGCTTCGCAGCCATGATCTTAGTAGGTTCTTAGCGTGTGACCTATGTCAGGGGCATTATGGCCTGATGGACACAGCTGTCTTGCCGCGGGCAAAAAGGAGCAAAGGAGGGATAGTGGGAAGAAAACAACAAAAAAAGAGGTGGAAAGGGGTAATAATTTCTGTGTGTGTGAACAACTGAGTGTGTGTGTTTGGCAGTGGTGTTGATCATTCTCTGGCACTTTCTGGGGTATGTGCCCAATCTGCGTGGCATCCCACTTATTCAGCACCCCATACTGACCACACGCACACACACACACACACACACACAAAAAAAATTCCAAACAAAGCAACACAGGAAAAGTCACACAAATATTTTTTCTCCACAGAGGGAGCATCTCATGTTGTTGACCACAAAGGGCTCACAGACACACACATGGACACTTTGCAGGTAAAGCACAGAAACGCAGGCAGTTGACACAACTACATGGCAAAACCTAGACTGTGAAGTTTGTGGACGCCAGAAAGGAAAGCGTTAACATTTTTATATGTATATAAATTTTACGATACCTTTGTTATGGAGATTGTGAGGGAATGTTGAACTGTACTAATGTCAAAAGGTTCTAATATAGAAATGAAAAACAAATCACATGTAAAGCAACAGCATTCATTCCATAAAAAGTAATTGTTTATTTAGCTTATTTCTAAATACGCAATTACCTTTAATTAATTTGACGAACCAAAGTTTACAAAACAGTGATAAAAATATCCTGATATACAGTCGCTCAAAGTTAGTAAATCAGGATTTTGAATAATTGCGCAACTCTTTCATTTTCAAACCTTATATCCCTTTCCTCAGCTATAGCAAATTGCTGGCCCTGTTCACCACAGACAGGGCTGCACAGAGCCCAGCAGGGCTGGACAGGGATAGGGAGGCACAGAGCGCATGTTAGGAACAGAGGAAAGAGCCACTCAGACTGGAGGAGAGCCACATGTGCTGGGCCACAGAGAGAGACTCCGACACTGCTCACGCTGTCAACATGCTGACATATACATACGCAAACATTTGTGCTGAGGTACAGACACACCCCGATGCACATACACACAGCAGGGCCAAGCCAATTAACACCCTGCCACAGCACAGATCATATTCAGAGCAGTAGAGGAACAGGAGGGCATATGTGGATAATCATACATGCAAATTAGATTAACAAGAGAGGCATTTGAATTCAGAAAGTAAGTTGTGACATTAGATCAAATTGTGGTATCAAATTTTTTTTTGTTCTACATTACCTTTTGATTATATTCATTTATATTTTTTTAAAAATACAGTAGGATGTCTTGATACAGGATTTTTAAATACATTTTTAGAATAAACATTAACGGGTGTGGTTGGCCTTACCTGCAGAGTAAAAGAGTCTGGCTGACGACGAGTTTGTAAATGCATTTTCAAGTGACATCAAGTAATTAAAACGAAAATTCATATTTCTCTTTCATTTGAGCCACAAATATGAAAAATGGAGTGCTGAAGGGTGTCAGGCAAAAATGGGTGCTGTTCTTGAAGTTTGGCTTCAAAACCAGAAGATGGCAACATACCTCTGGCTGAGACAGCAGCCTGCCTGCCTGCCTGCCTGCCTGCTTCTTTACTTTTTTATGCATTCACATGTTCACCTGGTGCTGCGTTTATTTATTCATTCATTTATTCATTTACTTGAACAGCAACATTATAAATCTTGAAGAGAGGAGCAGGTAAATATAGTGAATTATTCACTGGGTTCCTGACTTGGCTACTGCTGGTTTGGCAAGATAAAAGCCACACAAATCCCCATGGTTGAGTTTGAGTGTTCTGTACATGTATGTGCATAAGCACGTTGATGTGTCTTTGTGTATATAGTAATGGGTGGACGGTGTGGTAAAGTTTTTTTTTCTTTTTTGACATTTTTAACCATGAATGACATCTCAGTATTCTTCACAATTCCTCACTGTTTTGCTTGAACTCTTCCTCCTCCCTCTCTTCGCTGTATGACATTTGTTACATAAGCAAACAAACAGGCAGAGACCACTGCAAGGCTCCAACATTAACACCCAAAAGCAAAGAAATCAGAGTCAGTCCTGACTAATGCAAAGTGGGTGCCTTTCCAAGCGAGAGTGTATGAAAAGAGACACAACTGAGTGAATGGTAAATGAATCTCTCAGTTACAGTAGAAGGTTCCCGCTACACGACAAGGGCTGATCTCTTTACCCATTACTGTCACTTCAAACAGACTGGGTGAAGATGAGTCAATTTACTATAGTAAACAATTTAATATTTTATGTACAGTACAGTAAGAAACCCTCGGCTCATGTTACACCCCCATCTCCTCTGTTTGCTTTCTTGAATGCGCATGCAAGTATGTATGTGTGTCTGCGGGCACACTACGGTGGGGGGTGGGAGGCTGAGGGGGGAGGCAGGGGTTGGCATAGTCAGTGAGGCTACATGAGGCAACCAGAGCATCTGAGAGCATGCATAATCTCTCCGAGAGATGACGATGGAGAAAATACAGGGGCTGCTAAGTTAACACTTAGACAGGGACACAGTTGGGTAATTCTGATCATAAAAGCAAAAAAGCATAAATGCTATTCAAAGTCATCGAGCCATGTAGTTTGGGTTCTCTCTGCCCAGGTCTTACAATTGCTGATTATACAGATTTCTGCCATTGATAAAATTTCACTGGAACAAGAGCAAAAAAAATCTGAGACATTTTTTTTAGAATCCCAAACAAAAATCTTATCAGCATGACTACTTATTGAATTAAATATATTTTTATGTTTTAAATTGATACTGGAGCGAGAATTCTTTGATCGTCAGTGGGAATTTTTCAGAAAGATATTTTGTGTCAGTTTCAAACTGTTGTTTTAAATATTTGTAAAGGGGGGGCATGTGGATCCATGCCAAGGTGGCCCATGCGGGGAATGTGGCAAGACCAGGGGGTAGGAGCCAGTTGGATGGCTGAAGAGTAAGAGCTACAAGCAGAACAATTACAGCAGTCACTTACCATCACAGTGTCTGGTTGAGGCAATGGCACAGCGGGATGCCGCGGGGCAAGAATGAAGCTTTCATCCAGCTGGTATCACTAGATCAAGCTGGTCATGCCAGAAATGACAAAACAATATGCTGAGCCCTATGAAAGGTACTTTTTTTTTCTTTCTCCTTTTTTAAAATAATGTAAAAATACAGATAGTAAAAGTTTCCAAGAGAGTCATTATTGTCATTATCAGTCAGGCTGGTTATATAAGAAAAAAATCAATGCTACGGTTTTAAAATGTTTTAATTTTTTCTTTATTTAATTCCTCTATTTCAATATGATTTCAGCCAACGTGTCATTTGGCATCTGTCTGGAATGGCCCAGTAACACACATGACAAATATTACGAGTCAACACTGCTGATATTTTGTCAGCTTTCAAAGTAAAATGGAACAGCATACAGCTAATGAAAGACTTTGGGTCCAGATGGAGAATGCGACTGGAGTGAAAAACAAAAAAAAAAAAAATCAAACCAACAAACAACAACAGCAAAAAAAAAAGATGTGCCAAAATAATCAGCCGTAGAGATGGCCATTCGAAGGCATACGTTAACACAGACATTAGCATAACTACGTGTAAATATGAGAAAGACACGCACGGACACACACACACACACACACACACACACACACACACAGATCTGAGGCAGCTGACCGCATCTGCCCCTCGTCCTCAGGTTCAGTGGTGGCCATTCCTGCAACCTCACCTCCCCCTGTCACGTCTGATTCTCCTGGTAGGATCCATCATCTGGTTGGCAGTCTGGGTGCCAGTCAGCTGCATCCCAGGGGACTTTCAGGCAATGGGAGCCTGGAGGCACTGGGCTGAAGCCTCCCCAGCCTCAGCAGCAGCTGTGTGGGAGACAGAGAGAGGTGCGGCACAGATGTGGGAGTCTGGAGCCAACAGAAGGTATGGCTGATTTCAGCGTCGGCCATGTTTGTTATTCCACCTTTTCCTGGGAGGAAGAAGCGGGCCCTTGATCTGGCTCACAGCTAAACACTTAGCTTTTGTTCCCGAGATGAATAAGTGCAAGGAGAAGCAGGCATGAGGGAAAAAGAGAAAAAAAGGAAAAAAAGATTTGGGGCCAGAGGAGATATTCAGCCACCAAGTGCAGTGTGAGGTTGATCATTCTAGACCCTACTAAAGCTGAAGCACTATGACAGAACAGGAACTTCTGACCAATGGAACATTGTTTCATTTTGACAATGCTGGCCCATTAAGTCATATCAACAAATCAAATCAAATCAAACTTTATTTATAAAGCACTTTTCATACATTAAAATGGAGCATAAAGTGCTATACATGTTTAAAAGCAGCCCCCATCCCCAACCCACCCTGCCCCACCCCAGCACACACACACAAACAGAAATATGTACACACAAAAAAAAAACAAGACATGTAAAATCTTCATAGATTTAGATATCTTTTTTAAATTTTCTTTATTGACAGTTTTATTCCTCTCCATTTACAATTACCAAGGCTGGGAAGGCATTCAGCCCACCATACACAAGCATGCTCTGCTGATTCTCAGTGGACCCATGTGATGAATAGTAACAGTCAAAATCACTGCTAATGCTCATAACCCGATTTTCACAGGGTATTTTGCACAACTTTGTTTTGTAGTAACACTATCCACCTTGTAAAAATGAACACCCTCTTCGAACAGCACAAGTGAGAAATGGGATAGTTTTCCCACTGAGTTCCCAGATGTAGGATTGCCATTGTATTCACACACCCGGTGTTAGCCCAAGACGGCACCCTCAAATACAGCTCTGTCTTGGCTTTGCAGAAAAAACAAGCCAATGATATGGAATCGGTGGCAGTGTGGCTCTGTCAGTCCAAAGTTCTTGTTTATACTAGTATAACCCCAAAAGAAAAATTGGATATGAAATTTGACATCCCTGTCTCGTGTTGCATTTTAAAAACCATTCTCCTACTAAATATTTGAGTTCCCATGATGTGCCTGATGCGAGAAAATGCTGTGCACATGCACGTGCTTGCATGTGTGTGTGTGAGTGTGTGTGTGTGCAGTACAGCGGAGCAGAGTACATCTGCAGTGGTAAGGAAACAGTCTGTTAGCATACAGCTTTGACAACTCCATCAGGCCAGTCTCAAGGTAGCTGTCAATCACAACAAATCATCTCATCCCTGAGCGCTGCAAAGACCTCTCTCCACTAGTACACACATGACAGGCCCCTACAGCTCTATTTACCCATGCACACCCTCCCAGTGCCAATGGGTTTGTAATTAGAAAACAGGAGAAGAGAAAAGAAATGGGGGCTGGTGGTAAAAGTAAGTCGGTAACAAGTTCGGATACAAAGCAAGAGAATGGTGTCCTTTCATCTGCTACATTGGCATTTGAAGAGGGGGTTGGCACTTTCATGGTGGCAGTGCATTGAAAAGCAAAGGCATTCTCATTCACTCTCCAATTTAGGGAACAATGTAAGCTTTTGTGTGTGTGTATATCTGTGTGTTAAGGTGGGGGTGGAGTGTAGGGTTGTCACACACAGTCTTGATTTGCAAGACTCATTTTCAGCTATCTATAATTAGATTAATGTGGTGATGGCATAGCTCAAAGCCAGGCCCTCTCCACTTCCATCCCAGAGCATATGAATTAGGTACTAAACACATCTTTATTCCAGGCAGAGAAAGCGGTGGTGTGAGTACTTAGCATATCCTTTATGATGAGGAAAGATGTTAATTGTGTGCCATTACCTCTAAACTGTTTGCTTGTTGTATTAATCACTGTGCTAATTGATGCAGAAATAAAATTGTTGCCATGGGCAAGGAAGGGAGTGAACCAGAGTCAAGGCTGGTGGATAAAAGATTATCGTACTGAACATATGGAGATGGCACTGCTTTGAAAGTCTGCTCTATATGCTCACAACACCAGCCGGTTAGTGGAGTGCCAACAGTTACATCTTACACAAGATTTGTGCCGAATGATACAAAACATGCTGGTTGGCTTGTCCACATATTGAGCAGGATATATTAGGTATTCATGTGTAGAGCAACTTTAGTTTCATAATCTGGTCTTTACCAGTACTGACTTTGCTTTATAAAAAACAGATCTTGTTCATATACTGAACGTTTTATGATTTAAAAAGACTGTGCTCTGTTTCGGTTAAAATTACAGGAACCATGTCATTATCAACGCAGTCAGTACTTTGTTCAAGAGCCCCTTTGAACAGATTAGTTTAAAACGTACAATTCTCATTGTTCTCTGTGTTCTCCTGTAAGCATCAAAGCACTAAATGATCCTGCCTTCAAATAGAACTTCTGAGATCATGATACAGATGGTAGTACACACGGTAGTCAGACCTCACAATCGCTTGGCGCTATTTCTCTCTACGTTCATATCACTACGGGCTGTGTAAACTGTGCAGACCGAAGTGCAGACCGAGCAGTCCCCTGCTTCCGAGCAGTAAACACCGTAACAGGTGCGGCTATCGCTAGGTGGCTGTACGCATTGATATGAAGGGAGGCAAAAATAGCGCCAAGCGATTGTGAGGTCTAACTTTTTCTGGATGGACGATTTTGTGATGCAAATGTATTACTCTGTTGAACGCATATTGTTTTGAGAAGCAAGACGCTTTATTTTTGGGACCCTAGCAAACTAGCCGGACTACCTTCGTCAACGCCAAAACGAGGCTGGAACTCGGCTCACAGGACGCAGTGGGGGGTAAGTCAATGTTCATAAATGATGTTGCTAATATGGGATGTCATTCAGCTTCATGTCAAAAGAGGCGAACTATCCCTTTAAGCTAATAAGTTATTGAAATAGTTAATTTCTAAATGCAATGAATATGATATGACTTTGGAAATTTCACATGACCATGGGTGCTTTCATTTGTCTTGCTTCCCTCACTTCCATCATTTTCTTAGCTCCATCCAGCAAGCAAGAGAGAGGAATGACACAAGTACAGAGAAGCCAAAACTGTCAAAGGAGAATTCCTCAGATCTGTTTCATAAGGCTAGAGCAACTGTTTGTTACATGAGAAGGCATTTGTCTTCATGCCTCTATAAGATATTTCAGCACATGACACTTCTTTGTTTCCTGACATATAGTCACCCCAGAAGTTGTCTCCTCTGTCCTTGTTTCTCATCTTGTATAAGGGCATGTCAGAAAATGACGCCTTACTTTGAGTTAAAAAAACATAAAACAACACCAAATGGTTGTAGTTTCCCCAAAACAAAGAAAAAAAAAGTTTACATGCCTGTACTGGCATTCAACCTATCAATTATTTCATTAAAGTGGATCAAGCTGCAGTCGCCGTAGAAACAGAATCAGTCCTACATGAGTCATTCAGGAAAACATTTTGCCCCTCATTCCACCCAGTACTTTTTATGATACATGTATATATTGTTGTACTTTCCTCTCACTTTCACTTTTATTCACTGTCTGGTTAGGTTTATGAACTTAAATCACTTTTGGTTGACACATCATGGCTTCCTCAAAGTAGACCCTTTCAAAATGCCAAACATATGTTAGAAATCTCCCTTATTTAACTTACCAGTTGACAAATCCTGCCCCATCTGTAGAGAAAGAGCAGTTTGTGTCCATCTGCATCATTATGGTTTTGTTTGTCTGCCACCTATTTCACTTTTAACATTATAAAAGTTTGCTTAATCAAGTTGATTCTTGGCTACAGTCTATGTCTGTGGGAACAAAGCCCAATATTCCTGGACTTCTGGTGATATCCAGATAATGGATATCTAGGCCAAAACTTTAAATTGCATGTGCCAGACATTGTTAGTTGAAGATAGCTGTTGGTATTCCGACTTTATTTCAAACAATCTCCCATGAATTTTGTTCTCCATGCGACTGTTTATGCGCATGCGACCATAGTAACTGACAACAAATAGAAATCAGAAACCCACTGGTACAAAAGATCTTGCATCCAGATTATAGAATATCGGGCTTAAGTCATAACAAGTTACTTGTAATACTTTTAAAGAACAGCCAGAACTGATCCAAAGTGTTCTCCAGCCAAGTGCTGTAGCATAAAAAGATTCTAAGAAATAAAAGTACAAGTTAAAGATAATGAGAAAACGTTAAGCATGATAATGATATAAACAAATGTTTCGATAAATTATAAATCAAGCAACAGCGATCTCATCAATCAATCACAATTAAATGGTTCGGAAAGCCATAATGATGGTCATTTTGGATGGTATTCGCAAATATTCATAATTGATTTAGTTTGTAATTGTGCAGTAAATCAAGACAAAATGGCAGAAATATTGTGAGATTTAGGTTTCTGTAGACTAAAACAGATTCATTTGGCACATCTAAACTACAGTGGAAATATTGATTTTCTATTTAATCGTTATTAGCTAATCATCCTCATAACCACACATGTGAAAGTTGTTGATTTTATCACACTATAACATTAATAATGATAAGACATTTTGTGGTGTGCACTGACTTTGAAACTACTGGAAACTTTACTGTTTCTCTCTGCACTGATTTGTACAACAGTTTCTTTAAAGAACATCTTTAAAATTCACACGGTTTATGCACAAGATTAGGCAGGTAGGAGGATTTGCAAGTACGAACCACAAACACAGAGGATTTGATGTGGAGCTATGCCTCACTAACCTCCAGTGTGAACATGGAATAAACACAGGCGGCCATTTAGAGAGCTGAGTCCTCAAGGAGAAGGCAATGAATGAAGAGATTCAGAATGAGCTTCAGAGGACTTCACCAGCAAACCCGCCACTGCCTTCAAACCTGCTGTGTTTTTGTATGCAGATTCCCCTTGTCAGAATTCATTTATTCTAACGGAGTTATCTGAGAGTGTGCATTATGAGACAAAAATAGTCACATTCACATTCGTTTTGAAAAACATTTGGAATGCTAATGCCATGAGAACATGCCATTTATGTGCCTGTGTTTGCGTAAGAATCTGATCCAACACTCGCTTGGCTTGCTGGCAGAGAGACACAGTTCACATAGACAGGAGAGCACTGATACCATTTACAGGGTTCAATAGTCTAAATTTGCTCCGGGAACACTCTTTATATTGCTAGGAACATTTACCATTGGTGCTCACTGTATGGGGGCAGTGTGATCTGTTAGCAAAAGCCAAATAAATCTATATATTTTTTTAAAAGCTCATTAGACCTATCTGTTCATAGCCAATGTTCACACAATTGTACTTTTGTTTATCAAAATAGATATCCTTGGTGATGATGACAAAATTGCTTGCCCTAAAGTAAGAAGCAATAAATCTCTGGTGTTTCACAATAGCTTCAACCACAGCATCACAATCTTGTCCTCTCTGTCTGTTCCTCCTGGCTCTCCGTGCGTCTCTCCGCAGCTCTCTCATGCTCTGCACAGGTGGTAGGAGCTTCCTGGTAGTGTCTTTCTCATTCCTTTTTGTTCCCCTCCAATTGCTCTGATCGGGAGCTGTTGATGGTGATGACAGTGCTGGCTGTCCATTGATTTGCTGTGGCCCCTGGTTGTGAGTTCACAGCAGATGACACTCTTCCTTGGGCTTTAATTAGAGATGCCCCCATCTTCTCTTCTTTCTGCCCTGGAAATGGTTCGGCACATGAACACAAAAAGCTCCCACAAACAAAACTCCCTGCAAGGAAATAGCTTGCACTGGCCAACCACAGCTAGTATTTAGTGCCTTGGCTGCAAACCTGTATGGTCAAGATAGAGGTAGTGTTTCTTTTCTATCGATAACTGAAAGAAAAAAAAAATCACATTGTTGGCAGATGCATACCATTGTAATCCAGTATGCATAACTGCAGTGAGAACTACATGGGCAGTTACAGATACACATGCACTCACTGTACCTGTTTATTATCCTGATCTGCAGGAGCAGCCTTTGCATAAGAAAATCACTATTAAATTGGAAAGATGGCCCATTTTGTTCATCCTTATATCACCCATGTGGTTTTGTCCTACCCCCCACCCTGCCATGAGATACAAGAGCCTCAACTTACCATCTGTCCTGGACATGAGCCACTTCAAACCTGGGTGGGAGTGGAGTGGAGGAGAGAGTGGACAGAGAATCCATGGTCTGAGCAGGGGCTATTATCTCAGTGGTCACGGGTCCTTGCACATATTTCATGGTTGCTCCCAGGGTGCCTTCTCACAGCTATTAGCACACTGTATTCATTTAAAGCACTTGTGGGTCACTTGTGGGCTGCATAACGCTCTTTCATCAAACAAAAAACAAATGAAATAAAAAACAGATGAGATGAGAACTGAAGGGCCATCATGATACATAGTGTATTCTATTGCATTTGGCTGGCTTACACACAATTTATAACGGTCACCTCCCTATTTATTTTTCTCATTCCCTCCGTGAATGGGTGGTGACTGTTCCTTAACTACAAAAGTAGAGACACAAACCTAGTGTGGGTCTCAGTACCCTGGCAGATAAGACAGGACATTCAGTAGCAATGCTCAAGAATAACCTCCAAGTTTCTGACCAACACGTTCGGCTTCCTAGAAAAGTTAGAACTTCATTTTGTGTAGCTTCTTCTTACTTCTTTGCCACATTTAAATTTTTACCCACATGTGAAAATAAGCTGACAACAGCAACTCAAGACAAAGGAAATCAAAATATTGCAGTCCTTGCTGTAATTTTTTCAGCAGAGATCTTCTTAATTTGTATTCCAAGCATGACAAGGCTATCAATGCGTGGCAAAAAAAAAGAGAAGAAAGCAGTTGTCTCTGTCTATGTATTTTCATTCCAGGGGAGACATTGGCTCATAAGGTATAGCAGGTCATTCACGAATTGGAGGGTCAGTGATTTGATCCCCAGCTCCTCCAGTCCTCACGTTAAAGTGTCCTTGGGCAAGATACCTATCTCCTAATTGTTTCTGATGTATCGCTGATGTGCTTATAAAGTGCTTTGATTGGTTGATAAAATTACAACGCCAGTCATTTCTGAACATTTGGGGGAAAAATGATTTTCCCTTTCTTGATCGTACATCATATGCGCATGGTTGGGGTCAGCTGGCCAACATCAATTACGATGATTATGACTGTTCCAGTACAACTTTTGACACATAAAATGAGGTCTTTGTAGTATTCATCAGGAGTCCTAGGCTGATAAAGATTCAGAAGAAGACACTCTTTATTGTAAGTAAAAGTCCAAGCCTAAAGATAGCAATAAGACCGGAGATATTTTACCTCCTTATATAAATTTTGTGAAACTAAGAATTGGTTAAACTTTCTAAAAAGATTAGCATTATGACTTTGGTTCATGGACAGACACACACTTATAGACATACACAAAAAAAACAGATCTAAAACATGTGTCCACATGTTCAGATTCTGCGATGCACATGCTTGACTGCATGCTTGCAGACAAGCACATAATCAATGCAGTCTTACAGCAGGGCTGACCAGTGGGGGGGCATGACCTGCCAGGTGACCCATGTATGTCTCCACTGGTGCCAGTGCATGCCTGTGAGTGTGTATGTGTCTATTAGTGTGAAAGTCAGCTGTTCATCCAAGCGAGCATTGTATATTTCAGTTTAAAAGTTTAGAGGAGTATGGCCCACCACTACATAATAAAGCCACAACTTGGCTTTAATGTGCAGTGCAGTTTTCAAAACCCATTCTGTTTCCGAACTAAATTATCATATCAAGAACTCTCATCCAACTGACTCTCTACAGCCAAGGTTTAGAGCCGAAGACATCCTGATGACATGAGAAGTGAACAAAGTGGAAGTCCAGTCATAAAGCCAATCAGGGGAGTCCTCGTTGTGCCTCGTAAATCTTCTACTTTGTAGGGTTACTGGGAGGTCTGGGAAGTGGAGATTTCCCACCTATTATTCTCAGGAAACCTCAGACAACCTCCCCCTGAACCCAGGTCACAGAGGGTTGTGACCTTGGGGCAATCATCATTGTTGTTTCAGAAACTATGGCAATCAAGCGCCCCAGTAATGGAAGACTCACACCCTCTGTCATAAAAAGAGTGTGTCAATTATTATATCAAGGTCGAAGCATTTGTATCTTACATTACATTTCAGAAAAAAGAGCCATCAACAGGGTGCATATCAGTCTAAAATTTATACTCATCATCTTTTAAAATTTGGCAAGCTGTGGAATTGGGATCTGCTGATTTTGCTGATGCTTCATTACAGTTCTTGACCTACCCTTCAAAGCCAATCAGGTAAAACATAACTTTACAAGCAAAGGGTACAGATGTCACTTATTTTTTAAAATTTGTGAACTTGAATGTTGCATCACTGTAACATTTGTCTGTGTTTTAATATTCAGTGTTGCAGTTTCCTATTAGAGTAAAAATATCTAATTTGCCCAACAGTCTTATGGACATTTGGTTATGTACAAGTACACACATTGAAGAACTAAATAAGAAGTTCCAAACACCTTAACAGGCATGAGACCCATTTCCAGTAGGATATAAACCATCTCTGACTGTCTCAGCGAAGAGCAGCGCACCAGTGCCAGCCTGGTGGCTTCAGCACAGGGATAAGCTTTCTGACAGAACATTGACAGGCTTTCTGAGTCTCCTGGGGCCATTTCCGACCTTGAGAGGATGAGCAGGCTTCCAACAAGTGGTCTCCGGGGCAAGACAGGCTCTCAATCTGTGACGGTAACAACCTGAGCCACCAGAAAAAAAATAAATCACAGGAACCAAAGACCAATTATACTAAGTCTAAATCTCCATCAGCCTGATCATATATATCTCTTCTAGCATTTTCTATCACGTTGTTTAGGTTTGAGAAAAAAAAAAAAACAATCAGCACAATATTTCGTGAACTAACCAGGAAACAGGACATAGACTTTACTTTGCTCACCAATGTTTGATTAATATCCTGATGATTACATATGTTTGTTTTTTTTAAGGGAGATACCCTAATTTCACTATATGTTATCATCATATTATGTAAGCAGCACATTTTCCACCTTTCCCCCAAAATCTAGAGCAAAACAGTGCTAAAGCACACCTTCCACCTCTAACACTTAAAAAGTTTCCCCAATATATCGAAGCGTCTTCTTATGACTTCTGTTCCACTTCTAGTTCTTGTAACAGCCATGTAGGCCATGCCAAATGTGCCCAGAAATAAGCTGGGCCTCCCCACTGTCTCTGAGATTGCCCACCCAGGAGTCTGGCACACGCCACAGTGAGCAGGAGGCCCTCTGGATTACAGTAATACACACTATCTCATAATGGAAAGCTACCGTGCACATTTCCCTCTCTCCGCCCTCATTGTCCACACTACCAACTGCACAATCAGGATATGAGACTATGATTGCACCCGTTAGCATGTGTGAGTTTGCCGGTGTCCTGCTCCTCCCTTTCATCTCTACTGGTGTTGCTCAGCTCCAACGACTCAAACATTTTTTTTTTTTAAACTAGGCTGTGTTCTACTAATAACTATGTCATGACAGGTAGAACTTCCCTGATCACATTATGAACTGTAAAATAAAAGCAGCCAATAAAGTAACTTGAACCCTTGGAGATGACTAGCTTGATTAATCTAAGGCGGCAGAAGTCAAGGGTCACAAGGGAGCGATGACATGAACAAACTTAACCTGAGATCCTAAATAAACAGTCCAAGCTGCTCTGTGTGGACCCGCCACATGCTGGACAAACTTTGCCACTTTCCCTCTCACCTCATAATCACCAGAACCTGTAATTAATGGGGAGGTTGACCTACAGTTTAGGGCAGTGGAGAAGAAAGCCAGACAAAGTTGAAAGCCATTAAGAGGAAAGGGGGGGTTGAGAGGAAGGTAGACACAGACATGGAGAACCACAGACCTTGTTTGTCAGTCTTTTCTTAGTGCCTAACAAAGGTACAGGTGGGCCAAGGAGAGCAGAGGCGTATTCTGCCCAGAGTTTAGACCACCAGGTTACCACACACTGTACATAATTACACCACAGAGGTCATTTACTCCACTAAGTGGCTTGCCTACCAACCCTTTCGGTGGGTGCACGCTAATCAGGCTGGTGCTCCAAACAATGGGCCATGTGTGTTTCTGAGTGGTGTGGGAGGAGTGGAGGTAACCAGAGGACCACCACTGATCAACATGGACAAGATGTTTCAAAAGGACACAAAAAGCTCTGAGGAGAGGCCAGAGGCAGACAGACGGATGGGGAAGGGTCCGCTAAAGTTGCAGAATAACACGATTTCAAGCCTATATTTATCCAGGAGGATCAAGGGGGGGGGGGGCGGGCGGATACAGTGACACTTAGGACAAGCATAGAGCAGATGTTTTCTCACACAAGAATAAAAGGATTTGAACCCTTTAGTATGCCACACGTCTATGATGTCAAGTTAGATTTGATCAGCCTTGCACTTTTATTTGCCCTTACTCCTATTGTACTTCACTGATACATCCTTGTAAACAATATCTGCATGTGCAAAGTAAATGAAAGTCGCAATGTGAAATAAGAAGGAAATACTTAAAAAGAACCTTAAAAAGGTCCATGTTCTCGAGCATGTCAGTCCTATGTGTTCGGACAGCACATCTTCAGTCTTAATCAGTTTTAAGAGACCCCTGAAGTGTTTCTCTCCGGCTCATGAAAAGCACACATGTTTGCTCTAAGGATAGACTGTGTTGACTGTACTGCTAACTGTTTTACATCTGTAATGTGACGTTATCAACATAATAATTAAAGAACGTCACAAATTGAAATTGTCCTTCTTGACTGAAACTGTGCTCCAGATAAACCACTGTTGAAGAAAATGTGGGCTCTCTCGTATGATATATGTACTGCTAACAAGCCAATCAGTCAGCCCTGCCAACAGAAGCAGTGGAAGCACAGAGAGCCATTAAAGGCCTGGCCCCAGCTACAAAAACAAAACCTATCCACCTGAGACCACAGAGGGACAGGATGCAGGCTACTTATAGCAACCCAAAACCAACTCGCATGAATAGCAGGAAAAACGACTCGGTACGGGAGCTACACTGAGCCTTTTGAAGTGCGCCACCTCTAAACTATTCTGATAAGCCACCCCAGCATCTTTGATGGCAGGCCTTCCTCCATGGCCTCGTGTCCTGTTGTGGATGAATTGTTTCCTCTTTCACTTTGTCTCTATTTTCCTCTAGAAACTGACACTGTTTTATTGTTCTCCTGGGCCAAACTGTTGTCTTGTGAAGCATGGACGTCTCGCTGTTCTCCAGCTGGCAACAGAGGACAGTAAGTTATTGGCAGGTGACGCAGGAGTGGCTATCCCAAAAAAATCAGGAGAAGGATGACCCCCCACTTATTGCTACCATTTCCTCCATCCACAAGGTTTTGACCTTACAATGCCCTGCTGCCTAAGAATGGCCTGTTAGAGTAATAAATCACTCAGTGGTATGTGATGTCATTGCACAAACATGGCATAAGAATAGGGAGAACAGTGACATATTTTGTTGTCTTTGGTGGGATTCTAATGGCTGTCCTTGTAAATACGACAGACTTGTGTTTTTTCCAAGAAGTAGGTATGCACCTGCCACTCTGTTCAAAGACAAAACAGCAGCCAACAGCAGCAGAGGATCTCATACTTAACTAAAACAATAAATCACCATTTGTGGCTATGAGACAACCCATTGGATTCAGTGCAAAGTATCTAGATATGAATGCCTTTTTTTTTATTACACTTCAACAAAAATATATCATACTGAATGTGATAGAGTTGATGTTGCACGCTTTACAAAAATATGTACATGTGAAGCTAATATCTCCACATTTTAGCATTGAAACTGTGTATTATCTGTGTAATCTCAGATGGAGGTACGGTTTATCAGTATATGTGCTTCCGCTGACTCCTGTGGAGAAGAAGAGTTAACTTTCACATTCAATATCAGGGAATCTGATTGCACTTACAAACCGTACCTTTGGTTTTCTTCTCTGGAACAAGTGTAAGACAACTAGTGTGTTATTACAGCCTGATCAGGTGTTTTACCAGTCCAGAGCCTCTGAAATCCTTTGACAGTCTCTGCAGAGAGCAAAGTATGGTGGTTTTCAGATAATCTTGCAGAACATCCTTAAAGTTATGCACATATTTATAAATGCTGTGCTTGCCCCAGTTTTAAGAGTTCCATGGATGTGAGCATTTCCTTGCCTTTCATCATTCACTTACTCACCTTCTGGCTTTATTGTACACTGTGCCCATAGAAAGCTCTGGTATTTCCTTTCAGGGGTAAGCTAACGTGCAGATCAGCACTCATTTTTCCAGTGTTTGGGCAAGCGATCAAAGATCATACCGAGTGCTCTGAGGAGCTAAAAATATTTGACTCAGGATAAAGGTTATTAAGTCTCAGTCTGTTTATATAAATGACAGGCACTGATTGGTCGATTTGATTAGTTCCCCTTGACTTACTGTGAGTCCACTTTCACTTTTGTAAATCATTACAGATTTTTGTCGTTGTTTATTGAACACTTCTTTCAGTAGCATGCAAAAAATGATCTATAATATGGTTCGGTTATTGTTCTAAATCAAGGAACATGGCTGCTAAGAATTTAGAATCCTTTGTCCTTATGTATATGTGAGAAATAGTGGACACAGTCTAAAATAAGTGGATCTCTTGTTTTTTTGTTAAGTTTATCCTTACATAAAGCTTCTTTAGGAAGAAGTCTTTTATGTCAATGTTTTTTCTAATACTACTTGATTGTGTGATGAGGCTCGGAAGATAGATCACGATTGGCCTTTGCTGGTTTGCGAGCCAATTCGCCATTACAGCGTTGGACCTTTTTTCACAACAGTGCATCTAAACAATGGAGAAAACCTCTCATGAAGTGGCTCAAAGGCTTTGTGCAGACAGGATTTTGTTTTGCTGTTGTCAGACAGCAAATTGACATTCATAGAAATTAAGAGGCCTAAAGAAGAAAGCTTTAACTAATGGAGTATCTCTTGATGTAATGACAAGATAGGAGAATAATGGAGTGTTAGTTTGCTTCATAATGATGCTAGATATCCGGGGAAGTGTAGATAGGCACATTAGAAGTCAAAGACTGTTCCAGAATAATAGGAAGGCTCAGAGATAATGTACTCTCAGAAGGGGGCCGCGACATTAGCAACAGCCCAGCAGGGCTCAGCTTGCACGTGTGCCAATGACGCATTAAATCCTTCAATGACAAAAGATGCACGAAAGGTGTATCTGCTGGCTTATTGTTTCACCACTATAATACATCTCACACCATACTGTAGACACTCCTGTAACACTAATAGTACAGTAGAGATAGTTAGTGGTAATTGCTGACAAGAAAAAAACATTAATTGGAAAATTATTTGTGAACATTCATAATTTGGAAGCAGCCCTGTGGCTTTCCAATTAATAATATGCTATTCAATGTCTTTAAAGACAAAAACAAATAAAAAGAAACCATATAAACTATTGCTCAATATTCTAAAATAACCATTCATAAATAAAAGGCTGCTTACATCATGCTGTGAGGAAAGCAAAGATCCAGCATGAATCTCACCAGATAAAAACACAAATAAGACAAAGCACAAATGTAAAGATGACATTAACTTCTGCTCAAATTAGCACAGTAGGAGAGCACGCAAAGTATTTAGTACCACTCTTTCTATCTTTTCATGTTGTTTGTCAACTCGCAGCATCCACTGCAGTATTTAGTGTATTCACGCTCCATCTTCCCTGATGGCACGAGTGCAGGGTGAGTGCAGTAGTGGCCCCCTCCTTCATTAGGTATTAATTTATTCATTACATGTTAACTCTGCGAGACCTTGGAAGGAGACACCAGGTGACTCTTCTTCATTTGGTCCCTACTGCTCTCCTCTGGGCGCAGGGAAACCACAGTAATGCCACGCAGTTGGGGAAGCACTGAGCAAATTATTCAGCTCCATAGAGAGCGACTCTTTGTGGTAAACACACGGTGGGACACTTGTGCTGTCATAATTAAATCTGTGAATTCTTAAGAGGGGGGTGCCTCCATTTTGGTACACAAAAACTTGTGATGAGGGAAATACAGGCGAGTACATGGCTATTTATGTCTAATATGAGTCTTTTTTCACTCTGTCAGTTTTATTTTCTGGTTAGATTTAAAAGCAAAATGCATAAATAGCAATAATCCTTTTTGGAAAAAATCCAGAAAAAAATGTGAGGTATAGATGGGGATAGACAGGGACAGTTGAGGGTGGGGGTTGGGTTGCAAGACCTTAAAACTTCCTGATATAAGAGTGAAAGAGCTCTCAATTTTGAGCCAAACCATGGAAGATCAGAGAGAACGACGCCAGTGAGCATCAATCCCAGCTTCTCTCAGTGGTTCATCAATGGGGGGAAAATCCCCAGTGTACAGGGAGTTTGGCTAATCCACAGCTAAATGACACCTCCAGACGCTAATGCCCAGACTGACCACAGAAGCAATCTGTGGCGACTCCTCCACACATGTACCCGCTTGATGCTTTTCAGCCAAAGAAACTTGAAAGGGCTGGGGCCGTCTCTGTCTCTCTGTGTGCCACCTGCTTAGCATCCCCGAGCTGCAAGCTGCTATAGAGAGACATCTCCGGCAGAGGAGAAAGGCCCATTGTGTCCAGACGCCTTTGAGGACATTGTTCTGCTTCACTGAGGCCAGGCCGACATCTGCACCATTCACGCTGAAGGAAGTTGTAATCACTCCCCTACTCTTAGCTGTGTGGCTCCAACTTCATAGCAAGAAGGCTTGTGAAGCAGCCTGTTGTAAACAACACGGCCAAGAGAGGGGGAGTGACTGCATAGGATTTGGAAGGGTAGATGTTTTTGTTGAGAAGCATAGGTTTGAAAAGGTTTGGAAAAAAAAACTCTTACATACCCTCATACTGGCCCTGCGATCCCACCCTCCCCTCTTAACCCCAGCTTACCCAAGTGCTCTCAGTTTCTAAAAAAAAAAGAGAATTATCGCTCAATCAAAAAAAAAGGAAATTGTGTCAAAAATGTCTATGTATCTGAATAAAAAAAAAAACTTTTGCTCCTACATTATTATATATCTCTCTATATATGTCTATATTTAGTCATCCAACTCTTTTCATCAGTTTAAAACTGAAGGAAAAAGGGAGGGCACTGAAAGCCAGAATTGTTTCTGTGTTCAACTTGCAAGGGTTTTGATGTAGTTTTCATTTACATATAATTACACTTTAATAGAAGTCCGACTGGCCACGCATGCTGTAGAGGAGACCCCCTATGATACAGGATGACAAGCCGTTGAGCTAGCTCCATCTCTGGCTAATTAAACGAATCAATTAAGAGACTATTGTAGTAACTGTGTAACTGATGTTCTGTAGTGGCAAAAATGGTCCCTTGGGGAGGCCTTCCAACCATATTAAAGCCGCTAGCCACTACATCTCTATCTGATACCAATATAGACCCTTATTTGCGCCTTGCTGTCATGTCATTGGAGGCGGGCACATTATGGAAATTGAAATGGAGGGGTTGAGGGGAGCAGGGCTGAGCTCTGTGTGAAGCGGCGGGGTTCACTTCCCATCACCCTCCAAGGAGAACTCGCTTCAGCAAACTCCAAAGTCCCTCAAAGTTCCCTAATAGCAAAGCTAGAGCCAGCACACCCAGCTGTGTGCATCCAGTCACTAGGTAAGGGTCGCACAATTAGCATACTCCTCCCTGCCAGGCGAGTCGCGTTGATGCAGATAAATTATCATATTAGATTTACCCTCCTCAGTTCAACTGATTGGTTCCCAAATTGTTTTAGATGGCCATCATTAATCCTTAGCATAGGCTAAGTGCTTTGCTTCAGATCTGATTGCATAGAGGCGCCTAGGGTCAAATTAACAGAATACTAATGTTTGAACTCTATCTCATTTGGAGTTTCAGGATGCTGTTTCTATTATAGGAAACAGAAAGGAGTCAATTGCCATTCATCGAAAGTAGGCCTTATAAACTCTCTAGATGATAATTGAGGTCCAAGGTAGGAGCAGAAAAATGGTACTGAGTGAGCTTTTTTTCAGTTATTTTGAAAAGAAATATGTGTTTTTTAAAGCTCAGACATAATCAAAGAATGCCAAAACACGTTGTATTTTCAAAGACAAGAAATTAATCAAATACAGGGATTGTTTTCAATATATTCCAAACAAAAGGTGATCACAAGAAAGACACTCAATGCCTCTTAAAAGGTGCAAAAATCAAATTTCTGTTTGAAGCTACTGGGTTCTCAAATGTCCCCCCTCCGCCCAAACGCCAACTGCTGTGAATATGTCTATGAGCAGGGAGACTGACAGATTTATGAATAGAGCAAATCTGAGTGCTTGACTCAGAGTCCAGTGGATCCATGTCTCTTCTTTGTCTTTGAAAGCTGACCCTGTTTATTTAAGTGCTGGCACCGCATGAGTAGAATGGGGTTCCCTTGGCGCCTGGACTGTCTTGGCTCCTGTGGCTAAAGTCAGCATTGGCATGTCGCTGGTACCTTCTGATGGAGATCAAGGGATTATCCCCATCTAACAGACAGAAAATGCATTTTCACTGTATATAAGTACAGTATTACACCCATAAAATCTAAAAAACCCACATGGCAAAAATCCTAACAGCACATGAAGGTTTGTTGGATCATCAACCCACACGTCCCAAAGGAGAGCAGTCTGAACAGTGGCATTAGTTTCCCGAGGAAGCAGTCGAAGATTATAGACCATAGGACCCTTCAAGGCGGGACAGACATTATATTGCTAAAATTTCAGACATTATATCTCCAAACCACAGGCAAGAATACAGCCAGGAGTAAGTATAAGACTCTAAATGTTCGGCATTAGATAGATAGATAGATAGATAGATAGATAGATAGATAGATAGATAGATAGATAGATAGATAGATAGATAGATAGATAGATAGATATCTGGTTAAATCTACAAATGTTTCCCCTCTATGTCTTGAAAGAAGCGAAAAACATTATTTAATTGTTTTTATTTTCCCACTTTAGTGTCATACGGGGCTAAAGCCAATCCAAGCTCACAGTGGCTGAGATGTGGGATACGTCTTGGACAGGTCTCTAGCCCATGACTAACAAAGTGAAACAAACAACCAGTACATTCACTTCCACAGCAAATTTAGAACCTCCATTTGTCCCAACATTTGTCTTTGAATTGTAGGAGGAAAATGAAACACCAGGAGAAAAGGGGAGAGGATGCACATTCCTAACACAAAGGACCTAGCAAACTACATGAACCAGGAACATTTTAAGTAACCACCTCACTACTGTGTGGCCCACTTCCAAATTGCGGTTTAAAAAAAGAAAAAAAGGATAAAAGTTACCAAGACATGAAAGTTGAATTAATTAGAAGTCAAAATATGTTCTGCAAAAGGATCAGTTAGAATATTGAGAATGGAGTGTATGTTTCTGCTCACTTGTGCAGGCCAGGCTGCACAAGGGAGTGTAAATCAAGCTGAAATATGTCACACAGAGAGAGAGAGAGAGAGAGAGAGAGAGAGAGAGAGAGAGAGAGAGAGAGAGAGAGAGAGAGAGAGAGAGAGAGAGAGAGAGAGAGAGAGAGGGAGAGAGATGCTCTGTGTTCTGGTGAGAAAATGAATACACTGAAAATGCCTAAACATAGAAAGTAGTTTTTTGCTGCTATATAAAAGTTTGGATTAAAATGGAAAATAAAGAGGGAGCAAACATTAGTGAAAATGCATGTAAACATGTCAGTCTGCCCAAAAACTGGATTAACACACTCCCAGATAATTCAGCCGGGGATCAAATCTTTCCTGCAAGTATACATTCAACTAGACTCAGAAGAGCCTGCATGGGCCCTCTGCTCATGCTCTAAAGTTCCTTTTTTTTTTTTTGCTTTTTGTTAAAACAAAACAAGCTCCAATAAAATGCTGATTCTATAACTGCAGTGTCATCAGACAAAATCAGCATTCATGTAACTTAAAGACAACATCTGTGCAGTGAATTTGGCTATACTCACATGTACAATGATCTCCCACAGAGAAAGTGAGAAGCAGAAAAACGTCTTGAATATTATTTTCATACGGTTATTTACCAAAAAGGCCACTATTTCCAAAAAAAATCTTAGAATTAAAAAAAATAAAAGTGACCGCTGTCTAAATGACAGAATGCACTCAGTTTGACATACTGACTAAGTCAGTGATGTTACATAACAGATTATCAGCACAATATGTAGCTAAAGAAAAAAAAAGGATCTGATAATGCTGGAGTTTTAAGTGATGCACCAAATACTGATGACCATTGCTAAAAAGGTAAGACTGCAGTCATAAGAAAGCTGCAGCTGCTCAGCCAAAACTTACAAAAGTACTTTTAAAAGGTTTACACTTTGGCCACTCTGTTCAGTCTTTAATTTAACCATCCCTCTCTTGAGGGCATTTACTCCCAGCAGTGTTTCAGGGGTCTGGATCTCTACTCCTTGTCCTTCAGCTAGCTATGCGTGTTTAAGTGTGTAGTTGAATCTAGCCCTGAATTTCTTTCTTTTTGCCTCCTGAGTCTCTCTCCACGCTTCCCTCATACCTGTCATCTGGCAAGGCTAACCCCTGGTAGCTCCCCGCCAAATGCACACACATACACACATTGTAAATCCCCGCCAAATGCCCGCCCTTCCAGCCCCTGTGCACACCAGCCGGTGTCAGCGAATCAGTTGAACCGTCTCCGCCCTGAGAATAACCCCATGACAGACAGCCCGAGTGGCCTCCCCTTGTCAACGCAGCCTGCCTGGAAAGCTGACAGCCGGGGCACAGGGCGGACAGGCTACTGTAGGCAGAAGTTTATACTGAGCAGGCCTGAAAAAGATGGGCCTTTGGGTAAGAACAGGAGAGGGAATGGCAATATCCACAGAGATGAGGCATGAACTGTAACTTGTAAAGACAAGAGCAGAGAAAGTGCTCATTGTACATTTAATGATAGGAGCGAGATGTCGGATGGGAATTGTTTATGTAAGACTCCATGTTGAGAATTGTTAAATCTGATTTCGATTTACACTCTACTGCATGGAATATGGCCATTTTAACAAATAAGGATTATGATTGCAAAGGTCAACTCTTGTCAAGGTTACTGCAGAACTTGCGCTCCGGACTTGGCTGGCAGAGTTGAGTGGTCAGTCCCTGTAGAGCAAAGATGGAAAGGTTTGGTTTGGCTTTCAGCTGGCAGATTGTCATTCTTCTATCCTCCCTGCAACAATTCAGATACGAGATGAGCTAACCTCTGACAAGCCTCCACGTTGAACCTTTAATCCCCCCCATCACAGCAAAAAATCCAGCATTCATCAGGTGTATGATGATTCCAATTCTTGCACTTTGATCTTGGTACGCATGTGCACAGAAAATACATGGATTTTTCTTATTTCTAGTCTTTTTTTTTGTTGTCTTGTTGGACACACACTGAAAAGTCTGATAATGAAATAAGAATTAGCTGAAATTGGTTTAGCTGAGCTATCTTTACTCCTGTCTGAAAAGGTCTCACTTCTTGTTAGGTTGCACTGTAACTAGCTTTAGCAGGCCTGAGGGGGAGAAACTATTTCACTGCTTGGTAACAGCTCCACTTGGCATTTAAAGATTGGATTTTCAATTCAATAACATTTTATTTATATAGCACCAAATTATAACAAATGTCAATTAGAATCAATGCAATTGTAATACAATCATAATCCAACCAAATCCAGTTAATTAAATTCCAAATTATTCCAATTCACACAAACAAAGCCAATCAAAAAAAAGTAGCCTTGCTTTGGAAACCAACAGATTACAAACCTTCTCTTCAATCTAATCTCCCATCCTAAGCAAGCACAAGGCGAGTGTGGGAAGTAAAAACTCCCTTTTAACAGGAAGAAACCTCTGGCAGAACCAGACTCAGGAAGGGCGGCCATCCACCTTGTCCAGCTGGGGTTTAAGAGGACAGAAAAGAGGGGACAGCAAACACCATAACACCAGACCAGGGATACCTGCTGAGAGAGAGAAACACAAGTTAATGACAAGAAAAAAGAGAACAGAGTAAGAAAAGGCGAGAGGTCCCCCAGCAGTCTAGGCCAATAGCAGCATTACTATAGGATGTTTCAGGATCACCTGAGCCACCCCTAACTATAAGCTTTGTCAAAAAGGAAAGATTTAAGCCTAATCTTAAAGGTAGAGAGGGTGTTTGCTTTCGAGGCGTATACTGACAGCTGGTTCCACAAGATAACTGAAGGGTCTGCCTCCCATTCTACTTTTAGAAACTCTAGGAACTACCAGTTGACCTGGAGTCTGAGAGCAAAGTGCTCCGTTTGGAAAATATTGCACTGTGAGATCTTTAAGGTTATGATGGAACTTGGTTATTAAGAGCTTCATATGTGAGGAGAATGACAACAGCCAAGCTTCCTATTTAACGAAAAATTAAAACTATTGTGTATTTTGTGCAAGATGGCATCAATTCTTATCTATTGGAGAATCGTTTAGATTTTTGAGGGGTTAGATTTGTCAGAGAACATAAGCGCTTGCTTCTTCTGAGCATGATAATGGTGCTATAAAAAAATAAATGAGTGCAAGGATCGAAAGAGGAGAAGTACTAAAATTCTACAATGAGAATAAAAAGAGAATCAATTACTGTGAAGATCGACACAGTTTTTCCATTGGAGAATATGATAAAGCACATCTTCACTAAGCTGACTGCAAACCAGCTAACTGGAAAAAAGAAAGACAAAAGAGTGGGAGAGATGGTGATGGCCATCACATTTAGACAAAAACACTTGCTCACGATCAGACTCACTTACACCAACTGTGTGGATAAAAAGGGATAGTCACATGGCAGATTCTCAGCAGATTGTACATGCAGAGATCTTAGGTCTTAGCTTCTGTGCTGTTTGACTTGAAGCACATGTATCATCTGAAAATACTAGTTGCAGCCAAAATTGAAATTCTGGATGAAGATTATGCACTCAGTTGGATATATCTCAATTTATATGGTAAGGGAAAAATTCTTCAAAGATGAGTTCAGTTATATTTAACAGGTTATTCCAGGTTATTGAAAGACTTTTAAGACAGATAGATGGGTGGATGTTCCAACAATGGCATCTACCTGGATTTTATCCTCACAAACTTCCTTCTCCCAGATTAGTGTTCAGTCGCCCTGTGGTGGCAACTTGTATAAAAAATTCTAGCATCAATCATTCTTTTGTTCAGCTTTTTATGAATATGCCCCAGGAAGTTGCATTTGTAACTTTTTGAGGTCTGACAAGTAAGAAGAGCATAAGGTTTGGGTGAGAAGAGCAGAGTTGAGAGCAGTGGGACCACACAGCTTAAGCCAAATACATATTTATGAGCAGCATCCACCCACAAGCATGACTTTTCAAACCTAGCCAAGCTCAGGGAGGCATGCAGGCACACAAGCTGGGCCAGAATAGGGCAGGCTGATTGGGCCAGAATCGGCAGGGGTTTCAACTTTGTTTATGTGCTATTGTGTCCTTTCAGTCCTGCCTGTTATATGGCCGTCCAAAGCAAGGATCTAAATATTGAGACATTTATATAATTGAAAGCTGAAATCCTGCAACCTTTGCATAATGAGTGTAAGATTAGGCAAAATGGATAGAGGAGGACAGAACTTCCTCCTGTGCTCAATTTTTTTGTGTTCATCCTTTCAATAATTCAGTAGTTTTTACTTCTTGTAGGTGTTTTGCTTCCCTGTGTGTGTTCATGACGACTTCCTCCTCAAGGTCATCGTGTGCATCCTTAAGATTTGGCAGCCAAAGCATGGAAAAGGAGCAATGTGCTCAGACAGTCGTGACTTGGAAGAGCCATGCAGTAGGTCAGCTATCGACTGGCTCGTTCAGTTTGGCTAGAGCAGCCTGGTTTGGTCTCCTTCACATAGTTCTTCAAGGCTCTCTTTAATCTCTGCCTGTGCCTCACAATCCATGCCTTTGATGTCGGGATGCCCTTCCTTCTCTTACTCTACATTTGATCTATCTCACTGCAAGCAGCTATATCCAGTTGTGGTTCCTCTTTTACTCTAGTCTGTTACAACTCTTTTCTTGTAATGTTCAGTAAAGCTGACCGCCAAGCTGACAACTGAAAATCAGTTTTGTTGGTGAATTTTGTAATAATTGATAGAACAGTCAGCTGTCAGCTGTCAGCTGTAAGCTGTAAGCTGTATCTATACAAATGATGGAGAGACTCTGACACAGAAATGTGCATGTAAACAGGCTAAAAAGCATGCTGACATTGTACACGGGCACTAACTCTCACACACTGCAAAATCTTGATAAAAGTCAACCAGCTTCTGAGCTCTCACCCACCATGTCGAGCCAGAGGTAAAAGTATCAACTGTCATCTCCTCCCTGACTGCACCCACAGACAAGCCTCCGAAGTAGAAACAAGATACAGAATTACTGCCTGTTTACTTCAGCTGGAGACCTAACACATGTTGTGTAGGAAGGTGGACTTTATTGTTAGCATGAAAAAAAGCAGTGGCTGTATTTCCAAAAACATCAACAACGGCTGCTTCACAGTACAATAGACAGATTACTGAAAGCATTAAGTCGAATCACAAAGTGGCGTTTGCATGCTATCATCGACTGGCTGTGTGTGGTTATAATTGCTGTCGCCTTATGGTACACTGTAGTTGATGTCAGAGAGTGACCCTGTGGCCAGTTGGTGAGTCTTCTCTACATCAGGCTAGAGAGGAGACATCTACCATATGGCCATGCCTCCTGAATCTTTGTCCCAGCATAATCACAAGACTCTATGCAGCGCCATAATTGAACTGAAAGACACAAAAAAATTATAATACTAAAATGATAAAATATCACATCTAAAAGTCTATAAACCCTTTTAAAAAAGATGAGTAAACTATCCCCTCTGGTGTGATTACGTGAACAGCCCTGCTCTGAAGCCATTAAAGCTAAAGCACACAAAAAAAGCAGAAAACAAACAACAAGCAAACACCAGATTTGTTTGAGACATGGCTCGGATCAACGAGGTATTCTCCCTCCTGCTTAACAGAAATCAGAGAGTCCTTATTACAGAGCAGAGGGGTTTGTGTAACACTGAAGCAAAACCCCTTAACTATTCTGCCCCACATTAGTTCCACTTAGTTGGGTCCCAATGACCTATTCAATGTAAATGCATTGAGCAATAATGAGTGGAGGTCTGCAGCAGCTCTTTAATGGGCGAGTACGTTCAGGGAGAGTGAAATGACAAGGCAGAAAGAGAAAGGGGTCCAAGGTCTGTCAGGATTGGGTTATCTAAGCAGGGTAATGATGGGAAAGTAGATGACTTTAAAAGAATAATTAAGCCAACCATGTCTCAACAGATACAGCTCAAGATTCATTAAATGAAAACAAGCTACTCGTAAGACCGGAGCTTTTCTAACAAAGGACAACAGAAGAAGGAATGAATGCTCATCTGTGATATTACACTGATGACAAGAAAGCCTCAAAGGTCCAAAACCTGCAAATCAGTCAGACTCACACTTCTAAGCTACCCACACTGTTTGGATTTGAATGCTGTTTAAGTGAGAAAGCGCCTAAATTAATGAGTGAGGTGAACAAATGAGAGCACCAGAGACATATTAATAACTTATGTGTTAAGAGGAGAAAAACAGTCTCTTCTTGTCCTCATCTTCATTTGGCAAGAAAAGGTGTGGAGGGAAACATGCTTTTGACATAAAGTGTCTCCAGGCAGAAAGTGTTAGAAGAAGCTGACTCAGTCTGTCACACTCTGGGACTGCCTCTCTGTACCTTTAGTTTAATGGCCCGAGGTGTTTGTGTGTTTGCACCACGTGTTGATGAAAGCGTGTGCAGATTTTTTTCCTTAGTCAGTGCGGTTACATGGCACTGTAAAAATCGGATTAAGGGCTAAATTACAATAAAACTGAGTTATTAAATTCATGTATACACTTTAATCTGACAAGAAATTGGATCGGATCGAGTTACTCGCGATCGGATTAAGACCCCGGGATAACTCGGTTGAAAGTCACACTGAAACGGGCTTGTAGACGGGTGAAGCACGTGGTGAATTGGATTTTGCGTTCTGAAGTCAAAGGAGACGATGTTACTGTTGTTGTCGCCGCCGTCGGAAAGAAACAAACAACGCGATGGAGAATGCACTGTTGTGCATCACGTTTGTGCAATAAGCTTGCTCAACACAAACAAAATGTAGAGGGATATAGCTTCATTCGCCATCTTTCTCGAATGCCTGAGTTTGTTGTTGTTGGTGGTGAAGCGGTCAACCGGAAGTGGCTCTGTTAGCAATATTTGAAATGGGTACAGCGCCACCTATCGTATCGGGGTATGACATGCTTTGTGCCTCTGATTCGATTCATTCACCGCCATATATCCAAGGATAATTACCCTTGCTCAAATAAGGAGCATACCCCGACTATAGCTATAATCGAATTAATCTCATCATGAAGACCCACTGAGTGTGTGTGATTATCCGTTTGCTGCACGTGTTTTTATTGTGATGCAGGAAGCCTATTGTTTTGTATGTGAAGCTACTTGACCTGATTAATCAGTGATTAAAGCAAGATGCCATTAACCAATGTAAATCAATCTCTTGCAGGAAAGTATTATCATGGCACTGATCATCCACCTCTGTCTCCAAATGTGGATTTTTGTCAGTCATGCCACTACTTCAACTGAACAAAGGAATGTGTGTGTTCATGACAAAAAAGCTGCTATTTGACTACCATTAGCCTTGCTTGCATATTACATGCCACCACTACATCGCACGGTGGTTTAGGAGCTTGTACTCATTCCACATATTTCTGTGACACCAAGTTAGATCAGGTTGTACCTGTAAGTCCTTAGGGTCCTATTTGATGCAAGGTAGGACATGCAGATGCCAAGTTTAACTCTCTTCACTCTCTCTCTCTCTCTCTCTCTCTCATATGCGTGCCGTCTCTCTGCCCGTCAGAATCCCCTTGTAGAAGCCAGAAGACAGGACCGTTATCTCTGAGACAGATACCAAGCAGATCTCAGGTTGAGCTCCCTGTTACCATGCGGCTGCCATTGGAAACAGATGGTCTCCAAACAGCCTGTCATGTTTACTGCTGCCGCCATAAAAGACAAGAGTCCAACAACACACTCCCTCAGGAGCCCCACGGGATCGCACAGGGGCCTGCAAACAGCTGCCTTGGGGTGGGGAGGATGGATTGGCCCTCCACTTGCACACAAACACACATGCTCACACCTTGAACTGACTCCTACCTTAACTGCTACTCAAATGCCTCTATTATCCAACAATGACATGCACACACACACACCTAAAACCCAACAAAAAAAAAAAGGCCCAGGCACGCACTCTAAATGTCCTCCACCAAGCCGTCCGGACATGCTACATTTACTGCAATTAAACAAGCATGCCATTTGAATATCCGATGACACCTTGCAACCTGCTCCATGGGCTCTGGATATAATGGTGTCCCTGCGGAGCCCCCGAGAAATTGTCCATGTCACAGTTAATGAAGGAAATTTGCATTGTTATCTCAATTAAGGGCAGAGGAATAATGAAGCTCACTTCTGAATTAGTTAATCGACAAAAACTTGTACAAATGTGTTTGCATGGCCCATAGGTATGGCCCACAGCTAATGTATATTCTTCGGGGTTAGGAGGGTTACGTCAGATCAAGGTGGGGGGGCAGACGGTAATGAGGCAGGTGCTACTGGACATTTCCCTTCCTCTCCTCAGGAGTCAAGATGCTACTCTGACCTCCCAATGCCTCATCCTCTGTCTCTTCCTCCCTGTCTTGCTTGTCTCCCTTTCCAGTGCCTTGTTCTTTCACTTGCATGCCACGTCATATGCAAAAACCAGAGGGTTATACCAGATTGCAGCTAAAATCCGCCCCCCAAAATAAAATGCAGAAATAAGCATTTTCTCTGAGCATTGTCAGGTAGAAGAAAAAAAATCTCAGCTTTGACATAAGGATAATGTAGAGTGAGGACTTCTATAGATCTGCTGTGACAGTTAAAGTGGCAGCTTTGGTTTGGTTTGAGAGGGTGTATTCTTGTGTGTGAGGACTGCTTAAGTGGGTATTTGTAAAGAGTAACTAAAGGCCATCACTAAAGGCTTGCACAAGTGCTCCTCGGCTCTGGGGCGCTCAAATGGCCAATGAATTATTTATAACAGCTAGGACATGAGTTGATGTTAGAGCAGAGGAAAGATGGCACACACACACACACCCACTCACAAACAAATACACATCGGGCCAAAGAATGCGCAGGCTCAATTGCGTGCACATACGTACACAGATACACACAAATTGGCCTCTTAAGGGGGTCAGTGTGCCAGACAGCCACAGGCTAAGCAGACGGATCATGGTCAGAGTGCAGTGTGGGACAGTCGAGAGAACAGGACTGGTCAAAGGGGAAAACGGAGGGTTTGATTGCTGTTTTTTGCTAAATCTACTTGCTACTTCACCTTAACTCGTGAGAATTAGAAAAAATAAATGAATGAAAACGAGGAAAAAAAAATTAAATAATTAAATTAAATTAATAGTGGATATGTAATCTTGTTTTCTTATAATTGGCATCAGGTCACCACTGTCTTTGTCAGCTTGACACTGTACATAATAAATGTTTTCAATGTTATTCATTTTATTTTAGGGTCTAATACAACCTTGGAGAAAATGATGTACTGAACACTCCTAAGTTATTTTTATTAATTTGTTTTATATTGTAAAAATAAATAGATAAATTAATAAATAAAAACTAATTTGCTGTAATTTTTTGGCTTTTCCTTTTCCAATCAAGTAGTGGAAAAAAAATCAAGGAATCATCATCTAATTTGCATGATTAAAACAAATCCTTGCTCAAGACTATGCAAATGAGTCTGCCGTTAAAATGGAGTGTTTGCAGACCTTAACGAGCTGTTGCACCCAAAAAACACGGCCCCAACCAGTGACCTATCATTTGAAACAATTGAATAGATTTAGAAAATCAAAACTCCTTCCAGAAGGTAATTCAACTTTGTGGCAAAAGATGTTGGTTGTTCTCGGTTAGCTTTGCCTGACTTTGAGGCAAATACAGACAAAATGGGAAGGCTGTAAAAGAGAAACATAGAGGTCAACAAATGTCAGAAAAAAAAAATAATTAAACCAATATAACTTCAAAGTAGGAAATGCACAACAATGGAGTTTGAAAAACAAATGGGCAGAAACTTGAAACAATAGCCCCTTTCACACTGCCGAATAACCCGCGTTTAATCCGCGAATTTAGCGTGTCTGCTGTTGCGTTCACACTGCCGACCCGGGCTGCCGCGTCAACTCGACTCGCCTTTCGACCCGCGTCGGACCCTAGTCTTTTTGCCGAGCCGAGTTTGATGTGAACACAATCGACGCGGGTCGGACGTGGGCGTGGCGTGACGTGAGGAGTTTAAAAGACAGAATGGACAGCTGATTCAGAACAACAGCGACAGGTGAGGACAAGTTTCACTCTGTTTTAGCCTACATCAAGTTGGAGACATTTTTTAATATGGCCAACTGGGGAGACAAGGAGGTCCGCGAGCTCCTCAGCCTCCGAGCAGAGGACGTTATTACCGCCACATGTCGGGGACTATAGTGCTCTTGTACTCTCCGCATATGTTCTTCGGCGGCATCCCACGTTGTAACCATCCACACCCCGTAAAATAACATCTCCATGAGCTGCATATACAATTGCAAAAACGAGCCCTCAAGGTGTATTTAACCCTACCTCCGACGCATGGCTTGTGCCTACGTCATTGTACACGCCCAGCATTTTATGTGTTTTGTGTGACACTCTGCCACAAGGCAACGCCCCCTGAACTCGGCTTCAGGCGACACGGGTCACCAACACGCCAAGCGTTCACATTGCTCGACGCGGGTCGAAGGTGCAATTTGGACCCGCTAAGGTAACGGGTCGCAGTGTGAAAGGGGCTAATGTCTGAGGGTGATCTTACATCATGCCTTGGAGAAAAGAGCATAAAAAATGTTTCTTCAGGAGAGTCTCGCTGACATGGTCAGCAAACAGTAGCATTCTCAATCTGAGTTCAAAATTTACGATGGATATTTCGAAAACAAAAAAAAGCCCATGACAAGGCTCCTAAGCCAGAGCTGATCTGTCAACCGCTCTAAGAGAGCATTGAGAGCACTGATTGACGAAGAAAAATGCTTTTCATCAGTGAAGTCAATGCCTCAAAAATTCAAGCCAAAAGGAGCAGAAATAAAATAGTAAATTTTTTGGGGGTCTGTGATTTAATTTTTCTTTCTCTACAGCAATTGTATTCATTTACTTATCATTGGTTGTGTTTTACAAAGCCAAAATGTTCATCTGTTAAATACCTTTTTTATCTTTTCTTAGTTTGTCCTCCCCATTTCTCCACAGTATTTTTACAGTACTCCAGAAATAAAAGACTGGCTATAGAACATGTCTTCCATGCATTTCATAGCCAGCCAAGTTTCTGTTAGGTACAGGACGTATTCATTTCCACATCCTATATTCAAATTCAAATTCAAATTCAAAAATACTTTATTTATCCCAGAGGGAAATTAAATGTTGATGTAGCTCAATTAAATCAAGGAGTTATTATAGATGCTGATGGCTGTGGGCAGGAATGATTTCCTGTTGCGGTCCGTTTTGCATCCAAACTGAAGAAGCCTTTGACTGAAGAGACTCTGTTTTCCGATAACAGTCTCATGGAGAGGATGTTCAGGGTTGTCCATAATAATATAATTGTCATAATTGTCCATATACTTGACTAAAAAAAGAAAATTTAGGAATTAAATGAATTATTTTCATCAAAAACAGTGAAACTGAGAAACAACTGGCATTGCCTCTCAGCTGTATGTAGCAGCACTGAAAGCACCAGTGTACTTAGCTATTGGAGATTAACATCCATCCATTTTCCATACCCGCTGAATCCGTCTGTCGGGTCGCGGGGGGGCTGAAGCCTATCCCAGCGGTCATCAGGCGAGAGGCAGGGTACACCCTGGACAGGCCGCCAGTCCATGACAGGGACACACAGAGACAAACGAGACAAACAACCACTCACACGCTTACACTCACTCCCAAGGACACTTTTAGAGTCACCAATTAACCTAACATGCATGTTTTTGGGGTGACAGTGGGAGGAAGCTGGAGTACCTGGAGATAACCCACGCATACACAGGGAGAACATGCAAATTCCACACAGAAAGGCCCCAGCCGGGAATTGAACCTGGGACCCTTCTTCCTGTGAGGCGACGGTGCTAACCACCACACCACCGTGCAAAAACTTGTTTCATAGATCTACTTTTGAGACTTTCCTGTGTTCCCAGGGCTGTGCCCTGGACTTCTTGGTGGATGTTGTGACAGCTGGCTGATTAATCATTAGACTCACCTGTGGTGGCTGCTGTGATCTGAGTACTTACGCTCCACTCTTCTGCTCTCTCGTCGCCAGATCAACTACTGAGTTTTTGAGCTTGTGTCTTTTAAGAGTTTTTTGTGTACGAAACGTATGTGTTTTCTCTTGCTTGTCAACGGAAGTCTTGCTTGTTGTGGAGTATTGTGGACCGGGCAGCACTTTGTTTTAACTCCTTAAAGCAATACTATGTAACATTTCTACCTTAAAATAACAGCTTGAAAAAATTGTGCGGCTAGAATGAGTTTTAATATTACGATTGGCCTGTCTCCTATGCCCTTCGGGGGTCTGAGTTGGAAAAACTGCGCTATGTAACTTTGCTGGACCGGCCCGGGAGCTGAGCGGAAGTACTTCGACTTGCTTTCTGGCACACCTACCGCAAAAACAAATAGACCCCTCTCACGCTCCCAGGTACATTTGATTACTCTTACCTTCTCGGTCAACATAGCTTGCACCTTCTGACTCCTCGCCGATTCGTCAACAAACGTGAAACGTGAAAGCGAAAGGGTGTTGTATTTACGACAGTGTAACCGTACATTACTGTTATGTTTAAGAAGGCGCTGACAACGACTGTATGCTAACTCCGTGCTTTTATTAACTGCAGCTTCAGGTGACTCTCAGAACACACGTCACACGTTACACGTACTGCTGATGTCATTGCGTCATGACTCTAACCTGGCGCACAGCCATACACTACATTTAGCAGTTTGTGGGACCGACTGGGACAACGAATCCGCACCCAGTCCGACACTGTGAGTGTGGGGAATCTCGCTCGATGTCTTCTGACAAACCACAGCTTCATACGCCGTTGCTGCTCTGCCACCCTGTCCCTCAACGACAGTGTCGCTGCTATAGGGTTCCCTGTTTTAGGGCGCAGACGATCCAGGGGAAGCTGCAGTTCACGTCCCAACATCAAGAGGGCTGGGGAACTGCCTGTTGTTGTGTGGGGTGTTGCTCTGTAATGGAGCAGAGTACTCTGCAGTGCAGATGAAAAACGGGTTGCTGTCTGCCAGATGTGCTCTGAGCCCGTTCTTTAGTGTCTGGTTGAACCGTTCCACGCCGCCGTTAGCCTGTGGGTGGTAGAAGGCTGTTCTAATGTGTTTGATACCTCTCCCCTCCGTAAATGAAGCGAAGTCGGCCGAGATGAACTGGGGCCCGTTATCGGTGGTGATGGTATCTGGAACGCCCCAGCATGCAAACAGGGAAGAGAGGAAATCAGTGACCACCTTGGTGGTGACGGAACCGGCGGGAAGGACCTCAGGCCATTTGGAGTGGAGATCATAGGCGACCAGCAGAAAACGTTGATGCTGGGGGACGCCATGGAGCTTGCCACAGATATCCAGCTGAATGTGGGTCCACGGTGTTTGTGGCCACGGCAGGGGCTGTAAAGGCGGAGGTGGGGGCAGACCAGTCTTACCGCTGGTGAGGCAGGCTGTACAGTCTTTTACCATCACCTCCACGTCTCTGTCAATGCCTGGCCACCAGACAGAGCCCCTGCAGCGCTGCTTAACCTTCACAACGCCCAGGTGACCTTCATGCATCATGGTTAGGACACGTGCATGTAAGGCGCCTGGAACCACTGTACACAATCCCCGTGCGACGCAGACATCATTCCAGCAAGAGAGCTCACCCTTGACGCGGTGGAAAGGCGCCAGTTCATCAGAGACTCTGGCGGGCCAGCCCTCCTAGATAAATGTGCAGAGCTGGGCGAACACAGGATCCTGTCAGGAAGCAGCCTGGAGCTCCTGCAGAGAAACAGCTGCCTGAAGGGGCGTGTGCAGCATGAGAATCAGTTCTGGCTCTGAGGAGTCCTGGACAGTGTCAGGCACAGGACTGGGCGTGGCTCTGGAGAGCAGATCTGCCACGACGTTGTCTCTGCCAGGCGTAAACTGTGTGGTGAAGTCATACGCCTGCAGCCTCTCAGACCACCGATAAAGACGCAGTGGCTTGTGGCCAGATCCAGTTGTGGCCAGCAGGGCAGTGGGGGCCCGGTGGTCCGTCCGCAGAGTGAAGTGCCGCCCGTACAGGTACATGTGCCAATGTTCACAGGCCCAAACGCAGGCCAGTGCTTCCCTTTCCCCCACAGAGTACTTGCGCTCAGCCGGGGTCAGAGATCTGGAATCAAACGCCACTGGCCGCTCTGTCCCTTGCTGGAGTTGGAACAGGATGGCGCCGACTGCTGTGTTGGATGCGTCACAGGTCACAAGCGTAGGACTCAGCAGGTCGAAGTGGGCAAGCACCGGCGGAGAGGTGAGCTGGGATTTGAGGCGGTGGACAGCAGCACGGCATGCAGGGGTCCAAGCCCAGGGTGCGTCCTGCTTGAGAAGGGCACGCAGCGGTGCAGAGGTCTCAGAGTAGTGAGGAAGAAAGCCCAAGTAATAGGCTGTCATTCCCAGGAATGAGGATAGCTGGGCGGGGTAGGAGGGCTCAGGCAGGCGCAGCACAGCATCAACATTTGAGTGGAGCGGGCTCAGGCCGTCACTGGTCAGGCGAAACCCCACAAATTCGATAGCAGATGCTGCAAAGATGCACTTCTCCCCGTTCAGCGTGAGGTTGTGGCTGCTGAGGGCGTCGAGCACCCTGGAAAGGCGCTCCTATTGTGAGGCGGACGTCACCCCGTGAACCACAATGTCGTCGAGATATACAACCACACCTGGGATGGCCGCAAAGATGGTGGCCATGATTTTCTGAAAGCAACTAGGGGCGGAGCTTAGGCCAAAAGGCATACGGGTGTACCGAAAGACCCCCATGTGGGTCACAAAAGCAGTGAGGTTGCGACTGCCAGGGTGTAAAGGGACCTGTAGATAGCCTTGGCGGAGGTCGAGCTTGGAGAAGACTGTTGAGCCATAAAACTTAGCAGACAGCTCCTCCACCGTAGGCAGTGGGTACTTATCTGGGATCACTGCCCGCTTGAGATCCACGCAGGGGCGCAGGCCACCCGACTTCTTCTTCGCCACGACCAAGTTAGAGACCCAGGGCGAGGCGTCAACCCGCTCAATGATGCTGGTGTCCAGCAGTATCTGCAGCTCAGCCGTGACGGCATCTCGCAGGGCGAGGGGCAACCGGCGTAAGGGTTGGATGACTGGAGGCACAGCCGGGTCAATGAGTGGCTGGTGGTTGAAAGCGGTAAGGCAGCCCAGCCCGTTGAAAAGTGACGGCCAGCAGTGCTGCCAGGGTGTGGACACTGTCAGTATGGTGGTACCCATGTTGTCTGTGATAGAAAAGCCCAGGGCGCAGAACAAATCAAAACCCAGAAGGTTGACACCATGGCGGGACACCTGAAAGGTAAATGCTGGGAGAGCCCTGGAGCCGTAGCGGACAGAGAAAGTGGTGGTGCCCACCATGCCGATTCTAGCGTGTCCGTAGCCATACAGCTCTTCTGCGTCCGCTTTGATCGCCTGTTGGGGGAAGAGCCGTCGGACTGTGGACTCGTTGAGCAGAGATCTGGAGGCAGCAGTGTCCAGCAACAGCGGGAGGCATATTCCATCTAGCTCCACCGTGCACCAGGTGAATGGCTTGGCCTTGGAGCCCACAGAATGGATGGTGATCGGGCTTGGCGGGCGGGGTGAGCGGGGATGGTTGTTTGCGGAGGAAGGTGCTGAGCGGCACACTTTAGCAAAGTGGTTTAGCTTACCGCAGCGCTGGCACCTCTGCCCCATGGCTGGACACGTTGGTGCGCGTGAGAGGTGGGAGGAAGAGCCACAATTTCCACACTGCCGGCGCCCTGTAGCCCCCAAGTATTTACATTGTTGATAACTTCATGATCAAAATATTAGGAATTGTGTGCTAAACACACTTAAAAACATTTTGTGCTGCCATGTTGATGGGGTCTCTATTTGTTTTTTTCAATTAAATATGAGGACATTTAACTAGCATTAAAGACCATTTCGCCCGATTCGTGTCCTTGCTATCTCGAGGGTGACATCCAACCTTGGACCAATCAAAACAAATGATCTTCTTGAACACAGGAATGGAGAGAGAGAAGACAGAAAAGACATAAGAACGTGAAGAATGAGGAAGGTAAGCTGTGAACAAGAAATGAAAGGAGTAACACAAACCATGAGGCTCAGTGAACGTTAAGTTAAAAAAGATACAAAGTCAACGTAGCTGTCAGTAATAAAAGCTTCATTAAAAGGTCAAAGGTTGGAGAGGTCGCTTAGATGTATTCTCCCCACCTGTGAATTGTCTCCCTAATTCTCTGAAACAAAAGAGCTGCACTCCTGCAGCCTCGCCGCACTGATGCAACATGGCATCTTAAAACAAGCATTTACATTGAAAGGTCAGATGGGGGAGGGCACCACACTGAATCTGTTGCTCAGGATGAAGAAACCGTCAATGCAACCACAATGTTAAAGCACAGATTCACACACGCACGCACACACCAGCCTGTCTGGCTGTCTTTTTTTTTTTTCTTTACTTACACTTGCCTACATACTGTAGGTATAAATGTGTAATCACACACTGGGAGTTTCACAGTCTCACTCATAAAACACATTTGATATACAAACACTTGTGTAAATACTGGTGCTGGGCGAGTTAACTCGTTATTATCGCGTTAACTCATTAATTATTTAACGTCGACAAATTTATTTAATGTTGTGATTGTGGCTCAGGATTTTGTGGGCAGTTTTTCATTTTTCATAACGAACAGGATAACATTAATGCCCTGGCAGTGGCAATGAGCTGTATTTGCTTTGATAACATTGTTTAAGTTGAGATTTACACTGCTAACTACATAAAAATGCTGGTGTTAAAAGTGTGTTTGCACAACAAATGTTATGGCACTTTCATTCGTATGGCAGTACGTTTAAGATCAAATTAAATGCTAAAAGCCATACACTACTTTTGAATTCATTTTTGGATTTGCGTACAAATGCGATTAATCGTGATTAATCAGGGAAATCATGTGACTAATTAGATTAAAAATTTTAATTGTTGCCCAGCCCTAATAAATACCAAAAGAGTACAGACTCGCTATCGACAGGCAAGGGAAATCCAAAAATCATCAAGACTACAGTTTAGATGCCAAATAGTTTCAGATGCAGACAAAGTTGGATTTCCATAAGTGTAAAGAAGTCCCAAAAGGAGGTTAATCTGAGAAGGTTAAGATGTATCTTATAATAAAATGTATAAAACCAATGCAGTTGCAAGGTTGAATATATATCTAAATGTGCTTTAATTAGGTGTATGTGAGTGTGTGTGTGTTCAGCACTTGTGTTCTTTGAATGATAACTACTTCCTCCTCAGACACAGAGCCACAGTGAGTGGTTGTTTGATTAATTCTGATCCACTTAATTAGAAAGCTGCCGATTTCCCACGTGAATACTGATAACATGGGGAACTGCTGTCATTGACTGTTATTGACTGATGGGTTCATTAAGAGTGAGGAAGTATGGTTGTGGAGCTGCCTCCTGTACACACACACACACACACACACACACTTGCCATAAAGGCTAGTGGGTGTCATCCAGACACATCACAGAAGTAGAAATGATAACATTCTGAAGCTATCATAAGTGAAATAACACTTTGGTGAAATATAGACATCTAGGAAGAAAGTAAGAGCTGTGATCCTTTAGAGAGTTTTTATGCAGCTGTTGGGTTCCAACAGTTTGAAGACAGAAGCAAAGATGTGCATGCAATTCAATTAAATAGAACTGAGGTGATGAACATGCTGTGCGTCTAAGTGTGGTCGTATTCGCTTGCATGTATAAAAGCTCATTTGACGTATCATACTGTATATGTATGTGTACGAATCAGTATCAGTACAAAGTTGTGACTGCTGCATGGGTAGTGAGAGGGTTTCATGGCTGTTGAGAGAAAAAAATGTTCCCTTACAGTTCCCATAAGGTAAATTTGATATCAACATTTATAATTTGACGCACGTAGTAAAACAGGTTTCTAGAGCTGCCATCTTTCACTTTTGTAATATTGCCAAAATCAGGAACATCCTGTCTCATAGTGATGCAGAAAAACTGCTCCATGCATTTGTTGCCTGAAGACTGGACTACTGTAATTCTTTATCATTCGGCTGATTCACTGAAAAACCTTCAGTTGATCCAAAATGCTGCAGCCAGAGTTCTAATGTTCTAAATCTAAAGTTTTAGCTTCTCTACATTGGCTCCCTGTTAAATTCAGAAGAGAATTTGAAATTCTTCTCCTCACACATAAAGCTCTTAATTACCAAGGTCCATCATATCTTAAAGATATGATTTGCACTCAAACTACAGGTTTACTTGCGGTTCCCAGAGTTTCTTAAACTAGAATGGTAGGCAGATCCTTCAGTTATCAGGCCCCTGTCTTGTGGAACCAGCTGCCAGTATATGTCCAGGAAGCAGACACCCTCTCTAACTTTAGGCTTAAAATTTTCCTTTTTGATAAAGTTTATAGTTAGGGATGGCTCAGGTGATCCTGAAACATCTCATTGTTAAGCTGCTATTGGCCTGCTTCCCCCTTTTATTTCCTCATCATGCACTGTACATTTGGCATCATTGTTGTCATTGTTTTTCTCTGTCTCAGCAAGTATCCTTTGAATGGCGTTATATCGTCTGTTGTCCCCTCTTTTCTGTCCTCTCAAACCCCAGCTGGTCAAGGCGGATGGCCACCCTTCCTGAGTCTGGTTTTGCCAGAGGTTTCTTCCTGTTAAGTTAAAAGAGCGTCGTTTCTCTCCACAGTCGCCTCATGCACGCTCAGGACGGGGGATTGGACCTATGAGAAGTTTTGATGCAATCTGTTGGTTTCCTTTGCTAAGAAATTGTTTTTGAATTGGCTCTGCATGCATGAATTGGACTAATTTTGAATTTAATTAATTGGATTTGATTGGATTAGGATTACAATGAACTGGACTCTAATTGGCTTGAATTGGACTCTATCATTGAAGTGCCTCGAGATGACATTTGTTGTGATTTGTGGCGCTATATAAATAAACTGAAATGAATCGAACATACAGACACACATCTGCTTGATTGTAGTGCTGAAACATTTCAACTGCAGATTACTTGTATGCTATGTTGAATAACTAGTCATGTTCATCAAATCTTGGCAGGATCTCTTGCTTTCAGTAAAACACCTTGTTCTAAAAAAGCAAGTGGCCCACAAAAATGATTAAAGCCACACTATAGAGATTTTGCAAAAATATTGGGCAATAGAAAATTAGAATTAAAATAAAAACCACATTTACTTTCTTTTAATGCCTCAGTATATTCCCATCATGGTCACTGTTCAACAGCAATCAGTAGCAAGTGCAGACCTTTTTAACAGGGCAAAAAAGATACCCACCAACAATGGATTTAAATAAATGCAAAATCAGAGGAAGATAGACAGGTCAATATTGAGAATATGTAAGGAATGTGTGTGAGGGCTGTGGAAGGATGTTTCGGGAGTGTAGGGGGCCAGAGGGCACTCTCTCCCCCTGTGGAGATCTCTCCAGTAGCCTAGACAGTAATAGTATGGACCCCTGAACTCCAGCCCCACCAACAGTCTCCAAAGTCCAGTTCCCGCTGATTACTGGCGACAATGCAAAACAATGCCTTATTTCTCTGTGCTTGTGTGTGCTCTGTTGTTTTCTCTTTCGTGGCCGTTCTCATCTTCTATGTCATAAAATGTATGTCTGCCTCTTTATCAGTAAAAATTTAGAAAGGACTGAAAGCTCTGTCAGAGACTGGCAACATGTAATTTCCTTCCCTCCGTAGACATTTGCCGCTGCCTCTTGTAACTCAAACAGAATTAAACCATTTGAGAGACTGAATGAGTGGCGGGTCCTCTAAATTGTCTTGCCAAATTCTGAAAATGTAGCTTTAGTAAAACAAGGTGATTCATCATTAAATTTTGAAAGTCTTTCTGCTACTCTATAGGGGCCTAAATACATACATACCGCCTAAGTGAATGGGTAACAGTCCTCTTTTCACCTACACACATCTCTCACAAATCAACTTAGCCAAAATTGAAAAGCCTTGATTATGTCTAATTCTGATATATTGCTTTGGTTTATTAGGAAAAAACACAGTAACCAGTAACCTGATCTTTATCTGTGTTGGTCCCTTTTCCATTTTGGTAGCGCCCACTCACCACTACAAAACCCATTAAATGTGAACCTCACACTTAAATACACACACTTTCAGTGCATCCAGACAGATGTGTACACATCACGCACAAAAACATTGGGGAAGTCAGGTTTGGCATTGGGTTCCAGTGTTAAGTTTATATTTGCCAAATTTAGGTCAAATCTAAATCTGAAGGAGGGCAAAAAAATGGAAACACACTTTTTTCACAAGGGACCATCTCATTTGTTCCCATCTGAGAGAGGTCATTTGCATCGCTTGACATCCACAGCGCTTCCCACAGCCCTACAGTTGTGGCCCCAATCACCTTTGAAGTCAGCTAGAATTACTTATGACACAATAAGCTGAAACAATAAAGTAACAAAAGAGATTGGAATTCAAAGGGCATCCCTTGTCTACCAAACTCTACCCAAAATATGCATGGATTCTCAAGCAAATCTGTTATTTATACATGTTTCATTGTAGCCATGTAAAAGACAGATTCTGAGAGGCTCGTAGATGGCAGCGAAAATGTCAATGCATTTTTAAAAATGGAAAGTATACAATAATGTTTTTAATATGCTTATGATTAACATCTCATTGTAATCCCAGTTTGGCAGAGGAACTTATGCAGTGCTTCACTGGCTCCAAGCCAGCCTTCCGCTGTGACGTGTCTTCCTACAGACAGAGAGATGAGCTTGGGATGAGACGGGAGATGTGGGGGGACTGGATGGACTGGCTGTAGACACAATACTGGCACAATGACAACAGACACCGATCAAGACTAATCTCGCACTCAGACACATGCTTACACACATACACAACATGCTTATAACACACACAATGGTACTTGTGGTACACATATACTTGACACTTATGAACTGTATTTATGCATTCTGTATTCTTGTTCGTATTGTTTGGAGAATGATTTGGCGCCTTGTGAAAGCTACAACAGGCTTTAGACATGCAGGAGTTGTGATGTTGTAGAGAGTAAAACGTCTACTAATACTAATACTAATGCATGTTTTAGAAATAATTTCGGAAAGAAATCGAAAAACTTATTTTAAAGAAAAATGACCAAAACTCTATCATTAGCCCAAATCCAGTTGCTTTTGAGGACTCTGTCATTAGGCTGGTACTGTTTTACAGTTAATGGCTTAATCAAACAGGCCTATACATATATCTTGTCACTGCAGATTTCCCAGTTTCTTCTATCTATATTTGACTGGTTGGTTAGCAGAATGAGGCAGACATTTGGACATGATACACTGTTAATAGTCTGAGCATCATTAAGGGATCTTTCCTCATAACTAGCTTCATGGGGGGCAGAGGAATGATCAAGAATAATGTGCGGTGCTTTGTAGCCACCCAGGTCACAGCCTGCATACAAATCTGCAATAAGGAGAAGGAGGGAAGGAGGGAAGACGAGGGACAAGACAGGGGGATCTGAAACAGTGGGTGGGTTTGAGAGGGGAAGAGAGAGCCAGAGACAGAGGGTTAGGATAACTGACTACAATAAGGCTGGTCATTTCTGTGTATCAAGTTCAGACATTCTCTGGGCCTTTATGGGGGAGAGGTGGAGGGAGGCAAAGGGGAGGGGAGGCTATTTGGGAGAGTGTGTGTGTTGGGGGTACTCAGGGTAGACAGGGAGTCTTACGCGGGCTGAAGCCCAGAGCTGTATTCAGTGGGGGTAGGCTGCTCCAGCTCCAACACCACTACAAAGCTGGACTCCTAGGGTTCATGAATAAGGCGAGGAAATGATCTGAAAAAAAGGAAAAAGAACCCTAAGAGATGTTTAGACAGATGGCCCACTTAAAACGTTGCAAGGACACAGACAGAGAAAAGTGATTTTCATGTAACTTTAGATTTGGCAAATAATTTATCTTTATTTCCACCCTTAAAATCCTCGCAGAAAGGTAGAAGTAAATTGAATGTGGTACAAGGGCCTTTCCAACAGACATTAAATCTGCTTGAAATCCTTTAGATTGAATTAAACTGAGGAGAGGGAGAGGGCAGGGGAAAAAAGCAGAGGCAAGGAATCAAATGGAAGACGTTCAGAAAAGAGTGGTGTGGTGCCAAAGAAAATAGATAGCAGGGGACTTCTCCTCCAGTCGTTCTTAAAGGACCACTGAGAGTCTTTGAGGGAGAACATGCTATGCAGTATTTTTGGAAATTTCATTTGATGGGATTCTGGCAAACATCTCTGCTCTGGGCTTTAGATGTAATATCAAATGTTACTTGCTGGGGACAGAATGATGTTTTATGAATTTAGTGAACATGAATTATTAATGACCAAACTGCTATCAAATATCTAAAATGTGCACCTAATTATTTTAGGGGAGAGACAGATAATAAATGTATGACTTTTGTGATTACATTAGATTAAGGCAGATTATTTGATCGTATCAAACCTTCACACTTGAATTTCCTCATAAGAAAAAAAAAAGCTAGGAGCTAGGAGCTGTTCGCAGTCACATCGCAGAATATTATGAAAGGTTTTGAACAGAGAACCGTACAAAAGGTAAGGGGTTGTGCAAAGGTAAATTTATTGTATATACAGAGAAGGGGCTAAAATAAGAATACTGAGCCTACAGTGTGGGTGGAAAGGACAGAGAGCCTCCCGGGAGCCACATTAATGCTGATCAGTGGAGGTTTGGTGCCAGTCCACAACCCATTTAGTCATGATCCATCTCCACTGTTATTGTCCTCCATGGAAAAGAGTCAATCCACAACATTACCAAATGAGTGCAAAAAGGAAAAATACCTCTAACTGTGAAGAAACTGGGAGAAACTGAGTGTGTTTGTGTATCTGTGTGTGTGCTGAAGGAGCTTTCACCAAGTGAATGCCTTTTAGAAAGTCCCTCTGAAACCAACCTGCCTGTCCCACCTACAGTCTCCCCTCGGCCTCACCCAAACCTACCGAGGTCTAATCATACGCTTGGATTTCTCTTATATGACATGACCATAGCATTGCAGCAGTAGCGCTTAACCACTCCATTTCTAGAACATGGAATCAGATTTTGAATGGTGATGGAACCTAAAATAGCCTTATTCTGATGCCCATGCCTTAGTCATAGCCCAATATTTGAGCATTGTTTATCAACCCCTCCAACACTACTTTCGCATTTTCGTGCTGGTGTGTATGTGCATGTTTGCCCTAAGGCCTGTCTACTCTGCCCAGAGTCTTCATTACTGAGTGAGTGAGCAATAGCTGTTCTGCTTGGTTGGTGAAGGGAGCAAAGAGGGATGCCTGAGAAAATGGGTTTTCTGGGTTTTGCTTAATCAGATTTAGTGTTTTGTGGTTTGAGAAACCAAATCAAAAGGTGGAGGATGGACTTTAAACATTCATAATATTTGGAATTAGCATATATCCTTGCAGAATAACTTATATATAGAGTCGATGCATAAATAAAACTCTTTGGTACATTAATGTAAACCCTAAGGCAAGCAAAAAAAATGAATAAAGGTAACAATAAAAGCACTGCTCAGAAATGCAATCAAGATGCCACAAATTTGCGTGTGGACAGTTATAATTTCTTATATACGGTGCAAAAGTCTTCAACCATTCCTCATCTCTTTGTATTTTCCTTCAAGCAGCCAGACTTTCTTGTAATCTTCAAAAGTGGTCTTGACTTTCAAAGTTGTTATTTCAAAATTTGTCTACTTTTTCAGTCTAATCCAGGTACATGACCATTTTCACATGATTATGTTTTATTTCTCTCTCAGGAAAATAATTAATTTACATGTCTTTAGTTGTTTAAACAAAAAAATGACAAATATGTAGTACTTTTGCAAAAAAATGTAATTTCCAAAGAATTATCAACTGAAAATTTAGCATGGTGTGCAGTGCATCCTTAAAAAAAACCCCAAAAAAAACATGAAATTGGACAAGTAGAGGATAAAAGACACATCTGGCCTAAAAGGTGAACAGTATCTGAAAGTGATGTCTGGCAATCCGGTAAAGACCTCTCACAGGACATGAGAGATCGATCTTTACCTTCACTCAATGCATCTACTGTTGACTGAAGCCTCATCAGAAATAGTCTCCATGAAAGGATGGCTGTCAGGAAACCATTCTTGATGAAGGGAAACAAGGGGAAAAGGCTGAAGTATGTCAAATGACACAAGAACTGGACTTAAAATCAGTGGCAACAGGTCTTATGGAGTGAAGAGTCCTCCGCAGAGCCCAGACCTCAACATTATCGAAGTAGTATGGGATCAACTTGATAGAAAAGGCCAAAGGCAGCCAAAATCCAAACAAGAGTTTTGGAATGTCTGTCAAGAAGCTTGGAAAAATACTTAAAGAAATTTTTTTAAAAAGCCTGCCTAAGAGGGTTTGGGCTATGTTGATAAAAACAAAAGTGCTCATACCAAAAATTAGCTTTCAAGCTCATTCGAATTGTACAGAAATGTATTTTCACAAACTGTGGTTTTGCCTTGTTTATTTTGTTTCCATTCATATTTGCACAGGTTCCAGTAAATTGCTGCATCTATTTCCCATTTTCATGACACTATTTAAACAATACATACAATACATACAGAAAGAGAACAGTACCCACAAAGACCAAAATGCTCCGTCCTTTCCAAGTGTTCTGTGATTATGATAGCCTGTCATTACCACAAAGACCCTGGGTGAACACATTATACTGCACCCGCACCGGGGCATCAACAGCTCACAAATATTGATTTTCACTTAAGTCTTGTGTCCAGCATACACCTCTAACCCCCTGCCATCCACAATATTTACCTAGTTGCCGATATTTTGTCAGAGCGCTGTGGGGACAGATATGTGTACAATGTGGGTAAGAGGGCTATCCTTTGACATCTTGACTGGGTCTATTCAACTTGGCACCACAGGGGAGCTACGTATGAGATGCCCTCTTCATTTGTTCATTCCTGTTCTGTCTTTATCAACCTGACCATCTCTCCTGCTTTTGCTTTTTCCTCACCTATTGTTGCCTTCTCTGTATGTTGGGTTGCTTGAATGTGGGAAACAATGGCTTCCTTTCACAACAAACTGTGGTCTCTATAGATGTACTTTCTTGTTGGGTAGTGTCAGCTCAACAAGCACCAACTGCACTGAAGGAGCACAATGGGACTGATGCAGGTACACACAAAGTGTGTGATTCTTGCAATACACTCAAGACGGCACAAGTCTACCAACAGGGGAGAGTTGCTGCAAATTCGCATTGTATTATAGTGATTACTTGCAGTAAAACATGATTTCAGTTTTCAGTTGTTCCTCATTCACTTTAATTTGTAAACTGTTTATTTAGTTCTGGTTTTGTACTTTCCTTTGTCAAAACAATTAAAAGCAGTGAGATTTGGTTCACTTTCCATATGGTTACATGATATGGATAAATGATCTCCTAGCATTTACCTCCTAAATTTAACTCCAATCATCATCTCACTTTTCCTTGACGCCATTGGAAAATACCATGGGATTAAGAAAGATTGTAGGACAAATTCCTAGATTTAGGAATTATTAACAGCACTGTGGCAACTACCCAGCCACTCTTAGAGGCAGTTGTGGCTCAGGTAGAAGAGCAGTCAGCTGCCAATAGGAAGGTCAATGGTTTGACTCTCGGCTTCCCTGGGACACATGTGGAAGTGTCCTTGGGCAAAACACCAAACCCCACGTTGCCTATTGATGCATCCATCGGTGTATGAATGTGTATGAAAGATAAAAAAGCACTCTGTGGCCTGTAAAATTGTTTAGACTAAGATGTGCTGTATGAGTGTGTGTGAATAGGTGAATGCGGCATAAAGGCGGTGTAAAGGTGCTTTGAGCAGGCAGTAAGACAGAAGTACAATCCATTTCCCCATTCTTTCATTAGTTGTTATGTGGGTTTGCAGTACTGAAACCAGAATGTTCAAAATATATTCTACAAAAAGCGCATTAAGTACTTTGTCGAATGCATTTTTGTTTCGTTGTTTCATGGAGGCAATATTGTACACACAATGTTCGTGTAAAAAAAAAAGAAAAGTCAAATACTACTTTATTTTCAAGGCTTGAGATGAAAAAAAAAGGAAAGAAAAAGTCACCAAAGAGAAACTTGTCATGACTACTCAGAACTCATGTTCTCATATTTATTTACATGAATCCCAGTTAATGTTATATAAGACAAATCAAGAGTTGCACTGAATGTTGCATCTGCAATGAATTGTGGGGCAGAATGATTTTCTTTCCTTTCCTAAAAGATGGTCCGGCATTTCCTGTCCCGAATGAGACAATAAAGGAAACACCTTGAGGCATTTCACCAAAAAAGACTTTGACGGACCCAAAGTGTCTAAAATTGTGTAGGAATGCAGTGGTCAAAGGTCAGGAACAATCACAGTACATTTGGCCAAAGTGAGATGTACTATAATGTTAACTTCTATGTAAACTTACATCAAATAGACATCGACATCTTTACCGGTGTGTTTAAAGCTGCGGTCGGCAACTTTTTTTTAGTCATATTAGCTTGAACTGTCATGGGATTCTGGAAGTAGAATATTAAATAGGCTGTTTAGGAAAAATAACGAAATCTGTAGCTCCCTCTGAAGCCTGTAATCATGCTTGCAAAAACCGAGCGCTCCCGGCTGTTTTTGACCAATCAAGTTAGGGTGGAGGAATCCTACCTGTCAATCACAGCTTGTGCACACGCTGCTGAGCGTGAGTCTGCCCCAGCTTGTGTGCGCTCACACTGGTGTGAACTCACGCGCACAACCTCGTCCACAGAGGGGGAGGGGTTTGGGGGGCGATTCGGAGCTTGTTAGAGGTTGGGGGAGGGACCTGAAAGTTGTATCAGTTCGAATTTTCCGACTTTAGTCTCGCAATTTTGAAAACCTGCCGACTGCAGCTTTAAGATAAGCCTTGCTCTCAGCACTGAAGCAGGTTATATACAACATTGTAGCTGAATATTCATGCATGGCACGTTTCCAACTCCAGCTTTAAAGAAGAAACACGGGCTACAGCACAGATTAAAAGAAGGAGTCAAAGTCCTGGGGAGGAAGGGTGAAGGTGTATGTTTTTGTGTGTATGTGGGGAGGGGTGAGCAGATTTTAATGCATGGTCAGAAGCAGGCATCATTGATTTTAACACTAAGTGAAGGACAAGGAGTGCAGAGCTCGATTCCAAATCAATGACACAGTCCAAAATGTCTGCCATGCCGAGTGTAAGGCTCCCAGATTAGTGTGCAAAACGCAGAGTGGCACCGATCTTGTACGACACACATTTGACAAAATCTCCAGACGGAGGAAGACAGTCAGTCAGTCAAACAGACAGTCAAACTGAACCAGACAGTTCTGCTTCCTCTGTGATGTCTGATTTTTGTCCCATCATTGTAAAATAAGAAACAGAAGCTTCTCAAAGAACTTTCATGGCATATGCAAAGGAGCACCACTCACAGGGATCCTATAGAGACCAAAGCAGTGGGTGTGATAGACTAATTAGATTGGGCTTGTGTACTCAGACATCAATAGGTTCCATCAGACTGCACATAGCTTCTATAATGAAACATGTCCAACCATAGAGGGAATACACTTGATTATACACCTGCACATATGAACACATTCAAGCATCTGCAATGCTAAAACAATACAGTGCTCAGTTTTGTTTTATACTCTAATTCACAGTGTTTTTTTTTCTTTAAATTTCTTGCACTTTACATTAACACAGTACTCATTGCTTGTAAACTTATTTAAATCAATAAACATTTCTAAAACAGGCAACGGAAAAGAAAGAGGTGAATCAATTTTTTCTGATCTTTTGACTGGTTAAAGACTTGGGGAAAAGAGATGTTGCACAAAGAGGAAGAAAAGGGAAACCTCTGACTGTTATCCAAGTATAGGTGAGAGCAGAAATTAAAATGTTTCATATCGAGCAATCCGAGATGAATTGGGTGAGGCAAGAAGAGAGAAAAGAAAAATCAATGGGTCTCTGGCTGCGGTGAAAGGGACGGCATCACGAATGGGATTTGCCAGTGGGGGCACAGCAGCTGCCAAATAACCTAGAGCTAAAGAATTACAATAATACTGATGAAGTGTGTGAGGGCTTTTAGAGGCATTGCTGGAAAATTGCTCTGATGGAGGCATAACAATGCTTTCTAATTCAAGTAACCACTCTTCCCCTCGGAAAAAGAATAACACTATCTTTTGCAACTGCAAAAGCAAGCTTTATAGAAAACATTTGTGACACAGGTTTTTTATCTAACTCTATTATTGTATTATTGTGTGATGTATGCAGAAAAGATTAAATATCATAATTTGCCTGCACCTCTTCCTTTAATCCACTGGTGATCATCACCTATCAAGCTCCAGGAAATTACCTGGTCTCTTCTTGTCTACAGTTATTATTATGCCAGCTGTGTAGTATGATGAGGAGAAAGAAAACAAGAGCAAGGTGGGGAAAAAAAAGCGAGACCATTTCTCCATTTCCTTTTGACCATAGAGCTGTGAAAAAAGGCATCAGAGGAAGGAGGGAGAGATAAGATGGGGTGAAAAAAAGGATGAGAGGAACAAGCTCCCATCATCTATTTTTATGCTGCATTTAATTTACATTTTCTTTTTGCTGCCGATAAAAGCAGACAGGGAACACAAGGACAGTGACACCCAGAGAGCTCCTGGGGTCAGAGGGCGGCAGTTAACCTGTCAGAAGCAGAGTACTGATTAGAATAAATCTACACAGTCACTAGAGGTCAACTCCGGCCTCTGCTACCGATCTGACCCACCATTCTATCAGCCAGTGTGCACACATCTGCTGATTACACATAGTGCATCTATGTCTGTCTGTGTGTTAGTGTGCACATATGCATGTCTGTATTTCAGAGAGCAAACAATTGAATGAAAACATGGATGTGCATTGGTGTGTTTGTTTGATCAAATGACAAAGTTCTCACTTTTGATTGTTAAATTCATTCAGGATCTTTTATTACTCCCAGATGTATTATTTGTAGATCATACAAATAATATACGATACTATTATTAAGTCATAATAATCATTTGAATCATGTCAATGAATTTTTAAGATATTGTGCAAGATTTTAGCAACATATCTAATGTCTGATCCTCAAGAGAGAATCGTGCTTTGAAATGTTTAATGTTACTATAGTGTGTGTATAACTATTTTAAATCTTGTAATTATTTCTACGGTTCCACAACATTGGGCTGTTTTTCTTTAAAATGGTTTATATTGAAGGGTTTTTGCACTGAAGAGCAACACATCAATACAAGTGCTCTGTTCTACTCCATTTTCTTCTCAAACTAACACATGAAAAAATAATAATAACATGAAGCACACGGAAATTGATTCATTAAAGTAGTGGAAGAAATAGCTATAATGGTTTTGTAACACATATACCAGCAGCTATTTATCCTAGATCCTTTCTGTTTTTGAACCCAACAAATATGAAAAAGTAAAAACTACAGAGCAGTTGTCCACATCTCCCCTTTAATGTGAGTAGAATGGGAGGGCCGGCTCTGTGGGAGGGAAATCTAACGCACATAAACACTAGACTTCATCTCACAGGGCTCGGAGGGCAAGACCCTGCGGCCCTCTTACAGAGGATGAAAGAGCTATCGTTGAATAAAATAGTGAGGCTGCCACTGTATGCATACACGATCACCGCCAGATGCGTGCACACATGCAGAATATCTCATATGAAGAGCTGGAGGCGATCGCAGTGTGAGTAACCACGTGTAATGTTTCTGGGCCCCACACCTATGATTGCGTAAAGGCACTGCTGAATGTCTTGGGTGAGGTGAGGTTACCTGCTGGAGACCAGAGGCTGGGGTTGTGCATTCACAATTAATTACCAGGTTATCAACAAGTATTTAATGTAGATATTTGGATTTACGTGTTAGCATTTGGAGATTAAGTGCAACAAATGAATGAGCTTCATTTACAACATTCCAAGAAACAGTAATTAATGAGTAAAAGGGTGATTCTCAGGAAATTCAGAGAAAAAAATATTCCTATGAATCTTAAATTTGTACTTGACTGATGACATAGAATGTTCACATTTTATGCCCAGCACCAGTTTGTATGCTGATGGCATCGAGTCTCATCATTTTCAAACGTGAGGCAGATTTGAAATTTTCATAACTTGCTTTATATATTTGTAAAGGCTGAATATATGTCATTATTGCTAGGATAGGTTTTAATAATAGTTTCCATAGCGCATATTAGACTGACTCTGAAATTTGTTTTGTTGTTTCTCATTTGTAAGGGAAATTGGCTTTTATCAATTATATTTGTCATGTTCTGTAGCCGTTTGTAATTAGAATAAAAAACTAAATGTGGAACTAAACAGTGAAGCTGTCATCAATCATCTCTGCTGGTTCGTTAAAGAAGGCAACATGTGGTGGTGCTGCAAAAAAAGCACCAACATACAGTGGCACAGGTAGCTGTCACAAACACCCCTGATGATTTCTACTGAGCCTGTCAAAATGTGGTTGGCCGTGCTATTGTACATCACTGATTTGGAAGTTATTACAATATGTTATCATCAATATTCAACTTAGAGGGCTAGCTTTGCTCAACATACCTATGGTCCGACTTTTCTTAAATTTTGTCAAGACTAGATTTGATGGTTGCTCTACTGAAAACCTCAAACACAAATTACATTAGCAGCTCTCCCATTTTTGTGTCCACTGCTACACCTTTCTCAAGAAATACTGACGATTTGTTTTTCTTTAGATATGGGGTAAACACCAAGGCGACATAAAAAGAATCACACCAAAGCATGGAAATTAAACCTATGAGGTGGTTTTCATTTGACAGAGAAATATAGGTTTCAGTGGACAGTTTTTACTTTTCCTGAAATCCATCAGATTTTAGAAAACCTTTGTAAATAGATCCCTAACGCCCTGGGTGGTAATGGGTTAACAATAAAAGGACATCTCTCAGCATTTAGCCTACAACGCAGTTTGCAACTGATTCAACACAAGCTTCCATCTGACTATTTCCCAGCTGAATTGAGTGACAATTGAGTGACACAAAGAGTTTATACACATTTTAGCTGCCTTTTTTTCAGAAATAGTAAAACTGGGTGTGGGTATATGTGTGTTCCTGAGTGCGTGTGCGTGTGTGTGTGTGTGTGTGTGTGTGTGTGTGTGTGCGTGTGTGTGTGTGTGTGTCTGTTACACAGCTGAAGTGAAGTAGAGGAAGTAAGCAAATTCAAGCTAAAGTAAATAATCAGGCTAGTAGTTATTCATCTTTAAGCTTAAAAAACACAACATAAAACGAAAAGATCTTTCTTGAGCCTCAGTTTTATTCTGGTATTTAAAACTCTACAGTTAATCTCAACAGTTTCATTTTTGTCCACTTATGAGCTCAGTATCTTCTTCAAAACCTTGAAGCTTAAAAATGATTTTATGGAAGAATGAAAATGACCAAACAGTTGAATACTAAATAGACACCCTCTAAGCTAGGGTACATGTGTGGGCAGCACTCTGTATGAAGAATAGTGGAAATGGTCATAATCATTTCAAATTTGGGCAAAAGTGTTACTGTCATTACGCACTTTTTACATTTCTTTTGTCTGTATTGCTTAAAAGACTACAATAAAAACCCTAAATGAGGCAGGTGCTTATGCAGCAGCAAAAGCAGCACACAATACCCACAGGTATCTCTTTCTTTGTTTGAGGAAGCCAGAGAGATCAGTAGTGTCAGAACTATCAGGCCCCAGTCTCAACAGAAGTGGGGTAGGGAGGGGGTCAGGTCAGGGGAACTCTTTCTTCCTCTGACCTATTGTTCTTCCTCGGTTTGAAAACACACCGCAGCTCTTTCATCCACAGTTCTACACCCAGAGAAACAGGAAGTGTCTGCATCACAGACTCCATCCATCATCTCCAGCTAAAAGACCTGTCACATTTATAGACTTTTGACTCTCATTGTTATCCACTTCTAACAATGAGTGACTCACAGCATTACTCACGGAAGTATGATCATTGTCATCAGAACGGACTTTTACATTTATGATTTCAAGCTTTCCATCTTTCTTTGATTTTCTGCATTTCTTGATTTTCAGTCCTGTTATTTATAGTTAGAGGGAGACATGACATGAAGTGTTTAGATCTGATATGACTTAAGCTCTTTCTTTTTGAGACAGACCTGATCGCTTCTCTCAGACAGGCTTAACTCTCCTCATCTCTCCTTCACCCAGCTCCAGGCCAACTCTAATAGCAATCAATGAAGACCCAGACACAATTGTTAATTCAATTTCCCTGCACCAGTTTTCTCATCAGGGCTCAAGGTCCTGTCCCCAGCTGATAGGGCCCCAGAACATGTCTGGAAGTGTGAGGATTTATCCAGACTGTCAACCACACTTCTGTAATAGACACAGATAACCGGATTGTTGGAAGAGAAGGGAGAGCAGAGTGAGGTGAGGAGCTACGTGAAATGAGAGGCTCACCTGTCTTCATGCCCAAAGTGAGGTGCATTCCTCTCCCCAATATGCTGCCCCCCGTCTCCCTCCTCCCCTATTAAGAAAAAAAAACTAATCAAGACACTTCAACTCCCACTTCGCTGTCTTCAATGAGATTTCAGAGACTTAGGGCAACAAAAGTGGAAAAAGAGGGGAAGAGACCTGGAAGGAGATGAAGGAGTGTGGTGCATGTCTGAGGGGCGCCAAAGGGAGATTAACATCTGTGTGGCTTCGGTTCACTTACCTGGGGTTCCCAAATGATTCCCTGGCTGCAAAATGGTGCTTATCCCAAACGGCAAAAAGTGAGAGCAGAGTGGATAAGAAGAGAGGCGGCACCCTGCTTTCGCTGTCTGTCAGCTGGTGACCCATGGGGCAGAGGTTTGAGGAGACAGGATCAAACACAAACCAACAAGGAGAGAGAAGCAGTATGTGAACAAATATAGGGGGGAAAGATAGAACCAATGATTTTCCTCTGTCTCCTTGGATCTCTGCCTCCTTTATTCCCCCTTCTCTTTGTTTGGCCCTACTGCTCTCCTGGACAGTAACCTGCTGTCCACACCAGTCATGGTAAATAATACAAGGCTAGAGTGAGGCCTAAGTGGGCAACAATCTCCAACATGCACTGGGACAACCGAATAAACAATACAAACATCAGAGACACAACAGCCCTCAGGCTCTGCATTCTGGCTCTCACACAGCCTCTGTGAAGTGTGTGTGTGCATGTTTGTGTTTGTGCGTGCACACGCAGGTTTTTCCTTTTTCTTTTTGCATGTACATGCACGTTCAAATGTCATGTTCAGCAGTGTGAAAGCAGATATTCTCGCGTCTCTAGCACCATTCGGGATCCCTGGTGAGAAGACATCTGATGGCAGATGCTGCAGTCTGATGGCAACTGAATTATCCAACCACACCAAACCATTACTTCAACCCGATTCAACGTACGCGCGCACAGTAATACAAACGCACACATGTACAGATCCAGGTGCAGATGCACAAACATGCACATATGCTCATGCACTTAAAAACCCATCACTGTATCCAACGGTGCAACTTACGAAAATAAAAAAGCTTTTACAATTCAGCACGAAAGAAAACAACCAAATCTATCCTTTTACAACAAAGGAAATGGGCAGTAATAGTTACACAAATACTGATTTCCGTTCCTAATGCATCAGACATGGAGAGAAGATGTGTCTGAGGTTGTGAATGGCATGCCGGCAGTTGTCATCTGTCTGCTGTACAGCGAATTAAAGCCACCATGGCAGTCTGCTCCAGACTGGTGTACAATGAGCTGGACGCCAGCCAACATGTCTCCTCTCAAATATCACACATTTCAGACCGCCCTTTCAACCCACGCAAGATGGAGGAAAGAATCATTCTATTTATGAAAAGCATGAAATAAGAGTTAGGAGGCTGAACATTTCCAGAAACAACTCAAGCATTTCTAAATTAAACTGAGATAATAAAGCAACACCTCCAGTCTGATTAATGGAAGGGATTGTTTCCTGACAGTATTTCATTATTCTATGTCCTCTCTCAAAAGCCTCAATGAAAGCAAGAATTCCTAAAATATGTAATTTAGCTCTGACCTTTGGCAGAGTTCAGCAAGTCCCCATCTGTGTGTGAGGAGCAGAGAGGAGAAGAGAGAGGGAAGAATGATGACCCCTTTAACAGCTTGCCTGGGACTACCTGCTGATTCAAAAACACTGGCCAGACATGAAGCCCCTGCATAGTCAAAGGATCAAACAGGGCCAGAGAATACTGCTTATTTCAGAGAAACAGAAAGAGGGGGTTTGGGTGGGTGGTTGGGGGGAAGCTGGGGTGTGTTCCAGGGGTAGGATTTGAGTTACTTTGGGCAACACGGAAAGAAGAAAAAAGGGACGGAAAATGGGGGAAGTGAGATGGACGAAGACTGTGAACAGGACAGGAAGAACCGTAACTGTGCAACTGTGGTCAGATTAAAAAAAGAAACCCAGTCATCAGAGTAAAAAGGAGACATAATCTGAACCTCGAACACATATCTAAAGCATAGTTTGGTAGATGTGTCTTGACACAGACAGCAAACATTTTGGTAACATGCACGAGTGCATACAAGGCTTTCACATAACGTAGAATTCCTAAAATATGTCATTTAGCTCTGACCTATAAGTTACTCGCTGGGATCTCGTTGTGGAGAACTACATTTAAGTTCTTTGTCTCACCATTGAATTTATTATTTTCAGCTTCTTTTCATCTTGGACACCTTGGTTTGAGTCTTAATTTTGTCCTGCTACATTTAGTCTTCTTTTAGTTCTGTTGTCACTCTTTTTTATTTGGTTTAGAAATTAAAATGGGTCCAATTTAGAACACTGTTACTGGGTTTAGGCACCAGAAAGACTTGGTTAGGGTAGGGTTAGGGGTTAGGAGTTCGGCTTATGAGATACCACCTTTCAAAATCCTGAACATTCAAGAAAAAAAATGCCCTTGTGATTTTTGGCTTTACAAATGTTTATATCATTACATATCCTCACTTTCCAGAAACATAAAACACCACCTTTTTTTTTTCTGGCAACAGAGCTGGAAGAATGATAATGGGCTAATGCCACTATTAAAGATAACCCATACCTTGACTGCGGGGGGATGAAGAAAACAACACATACTGTACTGTTTGAAGCCTAATCCCCTTTTATATTCTTAATTAGGAAACAACAAGGAATAAGCCTCGTTGTTGGGCTGACCCACACATACTGAACTCATATGTGTGGGTGTGTTAAGATCTGTGGAGGAACATTTTCTCTGTGTCTACTTTGCAGTATTACAGTATTCATTTTGCCTAAGACCTAAATCCTCTGCAGTAGTAGTGTGTTTTCAGTGCCTTTTGTCTGTTTTTTTGTGCACAGGATTATGCAAAAATTACCAAGATGAATTTCAGGAAACAGAGTAGAAGGGTGGAGCAATGCCAAAGAAAGAAACCTCCTTTCTTTAAAATAATGCCTCGGTAGATGATGGTGCCCTCCAACAGCTCTTATAGTTTGCATTCTGAGTGGCTGGAATGAATTTGAACTGCCTTGCAATTTGTATTTTTTGACATTACATGGCTATGTTTGCACCAATCTTGGTACTGTGGTGTGACTGGGCGGAACTTACCTGGGCCATTCTTCCACAGCAGAGATTGATGATGGACAGGTGTATGCAATTAGAGGGGGAACAAGAAAGGGATGAAACCAGGAGGGCAGGCGGTCAGGGAGAGCTTTTTCAGTCAGTACAGTGCAGCACCTTTTGGGAAGGAAGGGTGTCGTTTGCTTTCGGCAACGAAGACAGCCAGCCAGACAGGTGGTTAGCTGTTCCTGTGTGAGGAGGGGAGGTCAGCTGCCTGCTTTAGACAGTCAGGGCCAGGGTGTAGTTAGGTGTGATCACCCTACAGCTCTGCAGATAGTCTCCGCCTGGGAATGACACAAAACTGGCTGGGAAGTCAGCTGCCATCCGCAGAGTCAGTCCCTGGGGAGTTGGACGGCGTCCCGAGCTTAGACGCCGGGGGGTGGGGGGGTGGGTGGCTTGATGGGAGGTGTTCTCGCCAGTTGGGCGACTTAAGTGGACTTTTCTTCCTTTTTAGAATATTAGTGTATATTCTTATAGGTTTTATTAGTCTGTAGGTTTTAGTTGTCTGGAGAGAGAGAGAGTGTTTGTAAGAGAGCTGAGAGAGCAGGACAGTTTAATGAATTCCCCTGTTTGCATGTCTGTTTGGCAGTGCTTCTTGAAAAGGGTGACATGGTAAATTGTTGGCCTAAGCGGGTTAAATATTGTGGTGTAGTGGTGATAGTTTTCAGAAATATTAACTGTCCTGTGAGGGTGGAAGGTTTTTTTCATCAGCTGGAGTTTTAAGTAGTGTTTCTGCATGTTTAATACAGATTGTTATTCCCTCTATCGGCTGTCTCCGGTGATTATTTAAGTGCTCTGACTTGCAGACAAGGATCCTTGTTTGTAGTGAAACCCAAACATTTCTTACATTACCTTGCCACAGAAGACATATATTTACAATCGCTACAATTCAACATATAGAAACTGGAGTCAGTTACAGATATCTTGTCGTGGATAAACTTATTCCACTAATAAAAGAATATGAATCTTAAACTGGATACACATACTTATGTATTTCTGATAGTAATTTACAACCTCATAAAATAAGTCACAATTTATTTTATTGTCATGTTAAACAGATTGATAACACAAATGCTCTCTTTTGCAAACACACCCTCAAATCATTTCATCTCTGTAAGAACTTCATAAAGTGTCACTTCGAGGCCATTGCAAAGACACACCCCTAGGTTTATGTGCACACACACTTACTCACACAGAAGCAGCTGGAGAGAACAGGGCGGCTGATATGAAATGCCCACAATGGCTCCAGAGGGATTAATTTCTTCCACTTTATTTGTTTATTACTGCATGGTGAGCAACTGAGGTGGCAGCAGCAAAACAAACAGGATATAGTAGTGAGTGGTTTCCTCCTGTGGTTTCTGATGCCTCATGTTGTAGTCTGCATTAAAATGATAGTATTGTACACTGTGATGTATACTGTAAAACTGTGTATGACACTTTGGATCAAACTCGAAAAATGTGGGTCACCTCTTTCTTTATCATATCTCTTTCTTCTTCTACAATTTAAGAGTGTAATGGCCCTGTGAGAATAGGCATTACATTGAAAACCTGCTTTTACTGAGATGTTTTACCATTTACCATGAGATTTATTTGAGGTCACCAACAGCACCATTTGTACAAGGCATTTTCAAAGTTCATGAAATGTCCAATAGCTAAAATGAATCATCTGCAAATCGCATAAACTAATTAAAATTTGGTAATAAAATTTACAATAGAACATAGAAAAAACAACTAATACTGAGCGTGAAACATTTTTACTACTTCATGAAGACTATTTTCTCATCTTGAATTTGGTGGCAGCAACATAAAAAGACATGAGAAGGGGGCACCACAAGGCTATATAAGTTAGTAGTACTAAAAACAGTTGGAGGAATATGTAGCAACTAATTAAGTTAATTGGCAACATGTCAGGAACATGATTCGGTATAAAAAGAGCAATTTGAAGAGGCAGAGTTTCTCAGAAGTAAAGATGGGCAGAGGTTCAGCAGTCTGCAAAGTTGCAAAGACTTTATATATGAAATAATCTAAGGCATATAATTGTCATCAAAAGATTCAGAGAATCTGGAGACAGCTCTGTGCACAAGGGACACGGATGAATCAATATAGGATGTCTGTGATCTTCTGGCCATCAGGACTGCATTAAAAACAGGAATGATTTTGTCATGTAAGTCACTGTATAGGCTCGAAAACACTTCTCGTTGCTTGTGGAACTTTGCATAATTTAACAAGATAATGCTAAAACACATGCTGCATATTTCAACAGCATGTATAAGAGTCCAGGTGCTGGACTGGCCTGCCTGGAACCCAGACTTTCATCAAGTGAAAAAATTTGGTGCATCATGAAACACAAAATATCATAAAGAAGATCCAGGATTGTTGAGCAGCTGAAATCCTTTATCAGACATGAATGGGACAACATTCCTCTCCCTAAGGTCCAGCAACTAGTCTCCTCTCTTCCCAGACAATTACAGACTGTTGTTAAAGTAGGGGGGGGGGGGGGGGGGTTACATAGTGTTAAGCATCGACCTGTCCAAAAATTTTTTAGACATCCTTCTGCCATTAAATTTAAGATTTAAGATCTAATATTTTTCATGAGACTAAAATGAATAAACATAATGGTTCGTGAGATTTGAAAATGATTGCATTCTGTTTTCATTTACATTATTCCCAGCGACCCAACTTTTTCAGAATTTTAGTTGTATAAATGATTTTAAAGTTATTTCTTTTCTTCTGACCATATTGAAGTCTAATATGTAGTTAGTAAAGTACCATAGCGGTATCTCGCTTTGAGCCGGAGTCCAGATATGGAGCTTGTGAATTATTCTTGTTATATCAAATAAGTATAATATAATAAATATATTATATGGGCTTATATGAGCAAATGTATAATAATTTTGGTTACCAAAAGCCAGTCATATAAAATTAAGTCAATTGAATTAAAAATGCTGCTAAGTTTTTACTGCCAATGCAAATCAAATACGATACACACCAATCTTCACCTTGAAGCAAACAGAAGATTTCAACCCAACACAGACACTAGCACCTACAAACAAATCACATAAGATGAGTCATCCAGGTTTATAAAAAAATAAATTTTAAAAGCTAAAAGAACAAATCTATAGATTCGTCTTAAAAATCACATATAATTCCATCAAAAAAAGGATCTCAAATTAGGGTAGCAAGCATCGAATAGAAACTTACATTTTAGATATTCTCAAATCAGCGGTACTTAATCTGTGTCCCAGTATCATTCAGGATGAGCCTGACCTCTTTTTCTGTAACATCCAGAGATATTTTTGTACCTTCTTAAGCTATATCCTCACAGCAAGAACCTCATTCTGGCTATCTTACAAGGGACTAATGAAAGTCATATTATATATTACACACACTCACATGCACCCAAATACTTACTGAGGGAATACTTTGAGGACACAGCTAAAACGCATTCACCGTTAGCAGATAACAAATCATCAACATAATCAGAGAGAACTTGAAACTGATGATGAAGCTAACTTTTATTTATTATTTTGAATTAAACTTTTAGTTCAAAGGAAAAAAATATTGATTTTTAATCTCAGTTTGGGATCAGACACATATTTTAGGGGACATGATAGATAATCCTGCATTGTTTTAATTTAGATCTTCAATTCAAGGCTCTTACCTGTGACATTTTATTTTACATGTGGCATGTCAAACATAAACCATAAAGACAAAATTGATTAAAAATTGCAAAAATGATCAAACCGATAAGTGAAGTCTTATATTTACTCACTATGAAAGACAGTAAACTTACTGATAATAAATTGGAAAATGAGACAACTGGAAAAGGGCTAAGCTGGCGAGACTTAATGTGCTCTTTCAGTTAATCAATTGAACAATCATTAGCAATACATAATTCAGTTCTATGAAACTCATATCCAAGACAACTGATGTGCAGTGACACTGCATTTTGAATAAACTGCTTATATCCAACAATACAAGTCTTAAGATCTTCTATAATATGTAAGACCTAATGCAATGCTAGTATTTTTATGCATGTTATTTTGAGCTCAGGTTGAAAAATTTGAACAAATTAAATAGCTAAACATTAATGTTCAGATTAAGCCAAAGAAAAAAACAAATGAAAACTGAATTTGACTGTGTTGATTTAGACACAAAAGCTTAAAATAGAAATTTATAAATATAAGTGAACCCTTATGGTGTCGAGATGACTAATGAAAATGAGTGACCAAATCTAAGGATTATGAAATAAAATGCACGTCTTCATTTCTACAGTTATGTCATATACATATTTATTTAAATATTTCTGCGCTGATAAATTAACATCATGTCTGTCTTTTAAACAGGTGGCACTAGTGTCTCTGTACAAAGCACAGCTCATCACCTTATAACCTTTTTTATTGGTGTATAAAAACCAATAATACTCAAAACCTATACGATACATATGCAAAACTTACATACTTATATAATTTCAATATTTTGTACAATGTCCCTTTGAGATGAATAAAGTATTTCTTCAATTCATTTACATTTAATCTCATTTCACAAAAGCAAAACTGATTGGTGGGTCTAATGCTCATGTTCAATAGCCATAATATCTTGCCCAGCTGACTTGCTGTACTTATTTTACAGTGAGGTTATTTCTTTATTAGCATGCATTTACAGAAATAATGTTCACATTGTTAAATAATGATTGGCATATTTGTTAAGTAAAAGACTTGTTTCAAGACCTGTACCAAATTCATTGGATCGATGTATCTATTCAGTGATGCATTTACTTTAAATTATCAGCCACAAGAATACAGTCAAACCAACATTGATTCTGATGAGCAGAAGTAGAACAGAATATGATATTACTTTATTAATCCCGAAAAGAAAATTTTATTGTTGCAGTTTAATAATGAATGATGGTTGAGAACAAAATTAATAGAGAAATAGAGAGAACAATTAACAGTCATAGTTAAAATAGTTATTGTAGAGCCGGAGAGTTAATTTACCACATTCTTGATATGGGCAGAAACCTTACTTGTAATGAGTTTGTTTTATGGCAGGACTCAAATGCAGGCAAACACAGGTGGCAATTTCAAAGGATTTATTGTTACAGAATAAGAGTGAGCAAAAAAATGTCTCTGAGATCTGAGAAGGTATCCACAGTTAGCTTTACAGTCTCTAGAATCTGCAGGTGAGGTATATGGAGCTAAATCAGTCTCAATTTTCACAAATGCACAGGACAAGATTCACAAATGCATAGGACAAGATTTACAAATTTCCAGGACGATTCACAAATGCGCAAGACAATTCACATGTGCACAGGACGATTCTACAAATGCACAGGACAAGATTCAAAAATGCGCAGGACAAGATTCACACATGTATTTCTGATGCACACACAAAATATGATTTTGATTTACAAACGGCTTCTGGTCTGTGGACTTTGCTGCATAACACTTTATCCGTTAACAATTTGTGGTCAGAACTTCTATGAGCAGGAACAAGACTTCAACTTACAGACTTGGATAGGGAACAGTCTGGAGGTGTAGTCGTTTGGGCAGGCAGATGGTCAATAACTGGTTGGTACATAGCATGAGGCATAATTGCAGCAGAGCATGGGCCGAAGTGTAAGTATACATAAATGATCAGGCTTGATTTATGACACTTACTTGTCTATATGCATGAAATAGCTAAAAAAAAAATATCTATTTTACATTTAACAGTTTTTAAGTTATTCAGATGATTTGAGGGAAGAGCACTCATGCTTGGATTTTTTAAAGAAACTTTAAAAATTGTATTAGAATTTTTTCTTAAGTGGAGTTGTATGTGTTGAGTGTATGAGTAGTCAGTGTCTTACCTTCAATAGATGGCAGTCAGAGCACTCTCACTTTGGAGAATCAGAAATAAATCCTGATGGGCCAGTCAAACTAAAAGCTACCCAGGAAAGCTATATTGTAGATACTTATTTCATGTCACTTCTATAAAAGTGACGTGATATAAGAATAATTACTGAGTGACATTGTTTTGCTGACCAGAACAGTGGAGCAGCAGTCTTAACGGACCAGAGCCGTGCCCACATTACTGACAACTCCCCAATGCATCTGTCCATCTCAAGGACCCATCTCCAACCTAGAGGGAGCACTTCATCCTTTTCAGGTTGAAAACCACAGCCTCAGACTTGGAGGGGGTGACTCCCATCCCAGCGACTTCACACTCCAAACCAGTCAGTCTCCTCTCCTTGACAAGGCCTCGAGATCCTGCCCATGAACAACACAAATCGAAAGGGTGACAAAGGTCAGCCTTGGCGGAGTGCAACACACAGTAAACACGCTTGATTTTGTACCAAGAATGCTTATACAGCTCTTACTTTGGTTATACAGGGACAGAATAGCCAACAAAAGCAATTCCGATACCCCACGCTTCTATAACATACCCCACAGTTTCCCTCAAGGGACACAATCATTAGCCTTCTCCAACTAAAAAAAAACACATGTAGACTTGATGGTCAAACTCTCATGACCCTGGAGTACCTTTCCAAGGGAAGGGAGGCTGAGTAGTACGATCCCACTGTAGTTGGAACACACTCTCCGGTCTGCTTTCTTCAGAATGGATCAAAATCCCAGTCTGCCAATCCACCGGTGTTGTCTCAGTCCTCCATGAGACATTGAAGAGACATGTCAGTCAAAAGAGCCCCACAATGTCCATAGCCTTCAGCGTCTCAGGGCAAATCTCATCCACCCCCCAGCACGGGTAAGCTTTTTTAACTACCATGGCAACCTCTGCCAAGGTAATGAGTGGATCTTCCCCCAAGTCCTCAGACTCTGATACCCTCTCAATAGAGGATGTGGTGGCTGGATAAGGAAGGTCCTCAAAGTGCTCCTTCCACTGCTCAATAATATCTCTAGTTTGGGTCAGCAGTTGTTCACCCAGACCAAGCTCAACATGAGACAGGCCCTGCTGTCCCTCTCTGAGCTGTTGAATGGTTTGCCAGAACTTCCTTGAGGCCAACCGAGACTTTGTGCGTCTGCAACCACCAACACTGCAGTCTTCTTAACCACTTGGTACCTGTTAGCTTCTTCACGTGACACCCGGGACTTCCAAGACAGAAGGGCCTTCTTCTTCAGCTTGATAGCTTCACTGAGTGTGTCCTCTTGTTGCCATCACAAAAGGGCAACTATGACTTCAGAATATGGCCAATTCAGATTGTATGTCCCCAACGTCCTCCTACTTTGTGTGAAAAACTCTCCCAAAGGTGTGAGTTGAAGATCTTCCAGACAGGGGCCTCCACCAGATAGTTCCAGTTTATCCTCGCTACTCGTTTGGGTTTACCAGGTCTGTCCGGCAGTCTTCTGGGCCATCAGATCCAACTTACCACCAGGTGGTGATCAGTTGACCGCTCTGTCCCTCTCTTCACCCCAGTGTCCAAGACATATGGCAGTAGGTCTGGTGATAGTCTAGGACCAGCACAAAAGTCCAAGAACAAAGCACTATACGGCTTCAGATCAGGGAGGCCATTCCTTCCAATTACACCCCTCAAGGTCACTCCATCATTGCCCACATTGTAGTCCCCCAGGAGAATGATGGAATCCCTTGTTGGCACTCCACCTAGGGCGCCATCAACTGATCAACGCCTGAACTACTGTTTGCTGCACAAGCAACACTCAGAGCCTTCCCCCCTGCAACTTGACTCGCAGGAGGGTGACCCTCTTGCTCACCGGGGAGAACTCCAATACAGAAACGTAAAATCAGCTGGGGGCTTCTGAGTAAGGAGACATATATATACCAGGAAATATATATTTAGAAAAAAAAAACATCCTACATTTAACGATTTATATTAGAAGGACTTGTTTTTTTGTCACCACAAGGGAGACACATTCCCATAATGTGTCATTGTTGAGATAAAAAAAAAAAAACAATGATGCTCCTTAAACTGTACAGAAAGGTTTGGAAGAAAAATGAGCAACAGGCAGAGAAAAACATTGATTAGTCCAAATAGAATTAAATCATCCTCTATCATCACACCATTAACATTTGCTAGAAAAAGGAATTTTCTCAAATTAATTGATTTCATAACGTCCGTTCAGTGTCGTGTTTGTTCATGTTTTAATTTCCAGCTAATTTCCGGCTAACTGGTTAAATGATATCCAATTACTTAATTAAGTATGATCCAGCTGTGTGCCACCTCTCCACACCAGGGGCTGTCTCCCTGTGGGCTGCTGGTTTAAGCCTCTCTGCACTAATTATCACACTGACATTATCAGACTGTACCTGGCATTCTCCCTTACCTTAAGCACTGCACCATTATGGACCGCTAGCACAGCATCCCATTAAAGGAGACTGAGTCATGTGTAGTTTAGGTACAACAAACAGCTACTTGCTGTTTGCTCAACCAACAGAAAAGCATTTAATTTTTCATTTCAGATATTTTCAATGTACTATAAATTGGCTTTGATTTAGGGATTAATTTATAAATTTTCATTAAACTTTGTTGCAAAACATTTTCAAGCTCCAACTCTCCCAACCTCATTCAGTGATGAGGTACATAATTTGCTTCATTTCTTAGCTCTAATAGGGTTCTTCTGCTTGGAAGAAATTACCTACTTAAAAACTCCTAGGGACCCTTGTGTCCAGCCCACCTATATCTACTTGACAACTTAAAGTCCAATCTGATTAAAGACTGACAAGTTGAGGGGCCTCTACAAGCCATCCACGGCAGGCCAAAAGTAATCACTGTGGCGATAGGTAATTACAGCTGTCAACGCATTCTCCATCCTGCTGGCACCAGTTGGATTGTGCTCAACAACAATGATGGACAAGCTTAGCATGCTCTCTACCAACAGCAATCACATTTGCTCCCTCTCTTCTCTATTTATCTGACATGCAACATTCAGATGGCCACACAACACGGACCAGTCCTGGCATCCCCTGTTTTAATTGTTTCTGTCCCCATCTCTGTCTCCTCCCAGCCACAGCCACATCCCTCCCTTCCCTCCTCTGTTCTCCTGTCTCCCTCTCCTCACCCTCTCTCATGCGGACAGCTCAGAAGTGCAAGTGTTATTACACGAAACTCCCGCTGTAGCATTAATTGAAGGGAGATATGGTGGGACAAAAACGCCAGGGGGTAGTGCATGTCCATTATCACTCCTGCTTTCAACAGGTCTCACATTTGGAAACTGCAAATTGCAAAAACTTGCAAGGGCAAAATGTTTGACATTATTTGATCTGCCACCATATGGTGCGAGAATGGGGGGGGGGGTTGTACAAAAACAGATAAATAAGTAAACAAAAGGAGCATGAAATACAGGTAGTACAGCGGAAAATTTGGCCAGAGAGAGTAAACAGATCAAGAAGATAATTATTTTTAGGAGGTAATTAAAGGGGACTTTGTTGCAAGACATTATGCCAAATGTTCCCCCCGGATGAACTTCTCTTCCTGGTAGCCTCTCCTCTGCCATGCCCTTGCCTCCTATCTTATGGCAGACAGTGACAATAGCCATACTGTGGATGCTAAACAGCCTATCGTGAAGTCTGGGGGGCAGGACTACAAGTTCACATTGAGAAAAACATAGCTTTCCTGCTAGCATTGTGACAGTTGATTTAAGTTAGCAATATTAATGAAGTCAAGTGTAACTGGAAAGGGCTTCCATACCCTCTCTTAATTACCTGGCTTTGTCTTGGCATGCTTGTCCTTAATGTGACCTAATGTGGCTAATAACTGAACTTGAAAACAATCAAAACAGCAATTAGAAACAACAGCCCAGAAAAACTGAATTCTCAAATTAATGCAGTAAAAGCGCAGGGTATTTTCAAAAGGCAGTGCAAGACTTAAAGATTAAAAAAAGAGAAAAGAGCCAAAAGAAAATGAAAAATAAGAAAGAAAGAAAGAAATAATTACTGATGGTGAAATCAAATAAAGCATTGAAAGCTTTTTCTAATAAAGAAATAAAATCCTTTATCTTTCGCATTAAAATGATTTTCTAAAGAAAAGAATAGAATTGATACATCAAAGGTCATTGTTGAAAATAGATTTTTATATGTTCTCACATTCTCTGAACATGGCAGACCTTTGATACATTGATCAAATCATTTGAAGATCAGAAAACTGTTTCCCCTTCATATTTTACTTTAAAAAATATTCTTACACAAATACCTCTTCAAGGAGGTCTTGTTTAAGCCTGTAAATTCCTTGAAAGTGGAAGAAATTAGGATCTGCCTATTCCGGTTACATTCCCGGCATGGTACTGACAAAAACAGATGAGTGTTTCTCCTGAGGGAGAGGATTGTGGGTATGGAACGAGTTAGTACAGCCTGTTATTGCAGCTGATCATAAAAGGCTGTGTGCATGGGAATTCCACTGTAAAAACTGGATAATGTTTGTTCCTATAAAAACATGTTAATGTAAAACAGTTAGGTAAAAGATAAAGCTTAGCCACAGTTAATAAGGTCATTAAATACGTGAATTTAATTGCCCACAGTATGCTAATTAATGTAATGGTTTTCATAAAATATGCTACCTAGAAAAGTAAGGGATTTTATTCAGATACACGAAAGATCAGAAGAAAAAGAAACATGAAACCAATTTTGTTTTTAAAAACAAGAGTATATTGAAAATATTTGCATTAAAATGAAAAACATTTACATTTTGTCATGTGTCTGTTAGACACATAACATAACAGAAGAAATGCTATAGTATTAAAGAGTGACCCTGTACATTTTTTTCACTGTTTTTTTTTGTTTCTTTTTGTTTCTTTTTTTCCTTTTTTTTGTGTTTGCTCTGACCAAACTAACATCTGATTGGTGTTACTTTGGACAGGATGACAAATCCCCACTGATGTTTGATTGAATTGAGGCCCATTCCTATCTGTAGCCCCCAATGCTGCCTCAATCCACCAATGGGCTCGGGCAAGGGGATTAGCAGGAATCCTGAGAGGAAGTTTAAACAAGAGGACACATTAAGTTTGAAATAAAACACAGGAAATGGGGTTAGCTACAACTCCTCCCAGCCAGTGCCAGTGGCTGGGCCATTTTTTGCCCAATTATCCTTGGTTAACGGGATTAATTACTCTAACTTCTTTTTCCTTTTCTTTCCCTCCAAGCAAACGTGCAATAAATCCTAAAGCTACATAGTCCAAGAGGGCCACTCTAATTAGCATAACAAGTTAAGACAACATTATGGCCTTAAAGAGCTCTCAGAGAAAACAACATCAGAAGCACACAGGATGTGGGATGGGATTTAGGAGGGCTATTTAATCGAATAAAATGTTTGTGGAGGTTTGAAAGAGGGGTAATCGCTACATAGGTGATGCACAGGAAATGCACAGGGCTGACCCTGTTTGACATACAAATCACAAATGTACTCAAAAACAGAAGGTTAACGGACACCAGCGACCAGAAAGATAAATAAAGAAAATCAATTTTGCAATACTTTTGTTTTCCTTTGTCACCTGAAGAGATTACGTTGTTAAATTAGTTTTCTGGAGGCTATGGTCTCATTTGTTAGTCTGCGGTGCAGAAAATCCACTGCAGTTATGGGACAGTCTGCTCACCATCCACTGCCTTGTGCCAAAGCCCATACTGTAGAGTCTGAGAGCAAAAACAACCGTTTTCCAGCCAACCTGTTTAGCATGAGTCCCACCCAGTCGTCTGCTTTCACTAACCTGTCCTGACAAGTACCCAGATTAACGTAATCTCATATCAGTGCAGAGGAGCAGAAGAGAGCAGATGGACTCTGTGTGCCAACCCCCTCCACTCAACCCTTGCACACACATAGACACACTTATATAGCCTAGCACACAAGTGAATGCAAACTCTTCCAGTCATAAACACACATATTAGACTTAGCTGCAGAGTGCTTAGCATGCAAAACCTGGGACCCAGCCACAGCAATTAATGTTCTCCTAGCAAATTGCCACAGCTTTGGATGATGCTGTTTGGGGAATGTTACCCTGTATATTCATATGCTGCAACTCAGCGAACACGGCAGTCCTGCTGGTGTGGGATTGTGCCAGTGCGGTCATTTTGATATAAAGAAAAGAAGAAAAAAAGGAAAGTGTCTTCTCATTCATTTGCAAAATATAAATAAATTTATCAGAAGACAAGTAATTGAATGAGACACACAACAAGATACGGCAGGCAGGGGAATTGAATTTGGGATTTTTAACACTTGTCATCTGCTGTGTTGAAGTGAGCTTGTCTTTTTACAGTTTCTGTGGTAAATCTCAACAACTTTGCTAAACTGAACAGATGGGCTTGCTAATTAGCAGCACTCAGGCTGCAAGTTTGTTTATAAAGAGAGAAAGGGTTCCAGACATCTTGACACATTTTATTAACATATCATACCTTAAAGCTATGCTTCTTGGTACCCACCAGGCTCTTTAGCTAAATGCACACACACATGCAGAGACATGCTTTCACACATGCACATACACTTTATATAAACAAGCCCATGTGAGTCAGTATGCACACATCCCCTGTACACACCAGGGAAACAATAAAAGTCAGTCTTGCGAAACGGAACACCCTGTATGTATGCTCATGAATATGCACAGTTAACTGTGTGTGTGTGTGTGTGTGTGTGTGTGTGTGTGTGTGTGTGTGTGTGTGTGTGCGTGTACATGTGCGCCCAGGTCTTTTACAGAAGTATAACAGTGCATTTTGAATGAGGGTCTCCACTGCATAAATATGTGTGTACATAAAGAACAGTGTTTATTTACGAGGGTGTCACTGTGTGTGTGTCATGCACATGTCCTTGCTGGAGCAATGGCTTGCTTCTCTCTCCAGCGAACCCCTTCCTAAATTCGCCCCCTGTGGTTTTGTCAGCTTTCACTATTGTGTATCAGGACACTGACACTAGATGATGTCCCAAGCAAACAGAGTTGGTGAGCTCCCAAAGGGGCCCCGAGTATTCATCAGCGGGACAGGATGGACTGAGGCTCTATCAGTGCCACTTAAGCCTCCTGCCAGGCCCCACTTTGGACAGAGGCGATATCATGGCACCCACCAACTACAGTGATGCGATGAGATGTGAAAAACTTAGCCAGAGAATGACAATGCCGGAGGAAGCGTCCATGACAGACAGAAAAAAATTCTATCTCTTGTGTAATATAATATGGCTCATATCAGTGGTACTTTTTTCTTATTTATGACACACACACATATCCACAGACATGCCACAGCCTGGTGTTTCAGCAAGCACATATTGCCATGGTGATCTTGGTTAAGAGGCTTACACTAGGCCCATGCGGATAGTTGCTGGGGGACACTCCCATTGCCATGGTGATGGCTACTGGGAGGACACTTGCATTGCCATGGTGATGATGGCAGGGGCCAGGCATGCCAACCAATGAGATGATGGATAGATGCCATGCAGGAGGTGCATGGAAAACGTGACTAGAATGCCCGCTTGTCATGTCTCCTGTCAAGGAGACTTTTCATAAATTGTATCTTCACACATGGTTACATCCAGCAGCTTTCTGGAAAAGAGATGCTTTCAATTTTTTTTAGAAGCATAGGCATAAATCTGTGAAAATCACCTTTTAAAAAAAACACAGGACAAATTACTGAGGCTACTCTACTGTAAAAATTAAAAAAGAAAACAGTGCAGATTACAGATGTAAGATTGCAGATGATATGAATTATGAATAGAAAACATGCAAAGAAGGAGCTTCAAATTCAAAGCATGCAGTAATGCAAAATAGATCTGAGAAAAACATAAATTCAGTCACTGATGGAACAAGGTTGGGGCCAATTTCTGTCAGTGTTTGTGTGTAAAATATGCATACCACCTAATTCTACATTCCATCAGTGATAATAACAATACAGAGGCAACAAAGGCAATGGGATGGCAATCTAGTGATTTAGATTCAGATAATAGCTAAAGCCGTTTTGCCTGCCTCCCAGTTGAGGGAAACTGAGATTGGGTTGTGGGCTAATGGGACAGGGCTGGGAATCAAGGGACTGGGGCTGCCTGAAGGCATGGCCCAGGTCCAAATAAGCCCCAGCGTAAAGAGTTATACATGTGTTTATAAAGGTACGAATAACAGAGGAGGTGGGATGGAGCAGAAAGAGAGCTTTGCTAGAGTCAATCATGTACAATTTATTCTACAACATGATACTAAACTCCTCTTTTAATTCCACTGTTCTCATTTTCTCTCCAAAGCTATTTTTCTCCTAAACAGAAGGTTCTGTGTGTCTAAAAATGCTTTTACCTCTTAAAAAAAACCTGCTAGTACTAAAAATACCAATAACAACAGCACCGATATGTAACTGATACATCAAATCCAATCAAAAAGACAAGAATGTGCAGATGTGTTGTTTGTTATCACTGACCCTCAGGCAATGGAACTTGTGACTGAACAAACCATGTGTGTATATGCATATGCATGATCTCTCAGCTTAGAAAGAGGCACTGTGCCTTTGACTGCCTTGACTTTGCTTGAGTTGACAGTTTAGCCAGGATAAAAGATTGAGCTTTCTTCCTGTGAGAGTGAACATGATTCACCAGGGTAAGAAAGTTTTTATAACGCATTCAGAAGTGTGTCGTGTGAACAAGATTTGCCTCTGTATAGGCAGGAGCCGTATGCTATCTTATGAGCAGCATGTTACTCTTCACGCCCATCCACGTATACAGCAACACAGGCACATTAACAGGAGTGATGGAAGCATTTAAAATTTTTCCAAGTTTTATAGTACATGACACGGAAGATATCCCAAAGTTGAATTTAATTAGAAACTGTTGTCTATTTCACTCAAGGTGGTATCTGATATTGAGCAAATGCAATACTTATTTCCTGTGTGCATGTGTGTCATCCAAAACACGTTTTGAAGTTTTGATGGTGCTCAGAACTACCGAACATCCACAGGTATCATGAAGCTCAATTCAAGCCTATTGCAAAGAATACATACAGTACATGGCCTACACTGTGCTTACATCTGTGAGATAGTGCTTCTGTAGTTAGACCCCAAAAAGCTAGACCGCCATGTGTAAAGAAAGTATACTTTTATTAAATTCTGAGGTTTTATGCAGAACATGATAAAGAAAAAAAAGCAATTTTGTCCCTGCCATGTCTTAAAATAAAATAAATACAACTTTGGATTAACAACAACATATATCAACAACAACAATATCATATATCACACAAGATATCACCCTATGATATTATATGCTTACGAAAAACTAAGTGAACACGTAGAGATAGTGTGCTAAAAAAATGAAGTACGCCTGATTATTCAATGGCTTGCAGAACCCTCTTTGACAACAATGATTCAAAGTACTAATTTTTTGTATGATGTTATTGGTATCTCAGACCGCTGTAGAAGAATTTTGTCCTACTCTTAATTACAACAACACAACATTTCATTCAGATTGAGGTCTAAACTTTATCTTGACCTTAACACCTTGACCATTTTTGGCCAAGCTTGAGTTGTCAGACAGATTATCTCATGTTAGTTAAAGAATACTCTGGGATAGAAGAGGGCATGATCAACTCAATGACTGCAAGCTTTGCAGGTGCTGTAGCAGGAAGAAAAGCCCAGTGTCAGCCCTCCAACACTGTGTTTGATGGTTAGTATGAGGTGTTTGTGATCATGTTTTGTTTGGTTTTCGGCCAAACGTGGGCAGTATGGCCAAATATCTTCACTTTGATCTCATATGTCCATTGACTTAACCCTTCCCAGGTTTACTGGCAGCAACATTTTCTTGTTTAGGATTATTATGTCTTTCCTCCTTTGCATTGTACCTGAATTCTCCAGAGCTGCAAACTAACAAAATTTCTGCTTTAATAGAAGTGTTCACGTTTCCTAATGATCAATAAATCAATTGTACTTGATTAGGAGCGCTTTGCTTCTACTTACCGTCATTATTCCTATGGAAGAAGTAACTGGACTTGGACTTGGATTTTCACACACTGCTTCTCCATTTTTAGCATGGATTTTTTTTCAGTAAATAATGATACGCCATATGTTGTCGTTCATTGTATTTATTTCAGACCCAGTGAGGATCAAAGGATGTCCATAACGTCCGTATACAGTATGTTCAACCTTAGAGTTCAGGGATAGCATACTTTCTTTTTTACACTAATGGGAGTTTCTGCATGTAACTCTAAGTGGGAAGCTAGTAAATGCAGCCAATTTTACTGAATTATTGCTCCAGAAAGAAAATAGAGGTTTACATGACTATTATAAAATGATTGAGTCTGTACAAATGTATGTAGCAAAAAAGACAAATACTGGATGTTGCATTTGGCATGATGAGGGACGTTGATACAATTAAAGCCTTTGAAATTTGACATTTTGAGTTCACAGAAGCATTACATTTATTATACATCTGTGCACAAACCAGTCCCACAAAGTTTTTATGATCTGGATCTTAAGTACTTGATTTTTATACTTATTTATTAGGCTTCTTAAACCGGGAGTCCTAATTTCGTACCATAAACATGTAAATGTGAGCTGGTATCACAATAAAAATTCCTTGAATCCTTGAATCCTATAACCTGTAGTTATAGGTGCAAGTCAGTTTACATGGAAGCTGGTGTAGGCTACAACCCTAGTCTGATGTTCAAGGTGAAATTAATCTTTATATGTACTTATTTTTCTGGGTATGTTGCCTACAGAAGTTTTTTTTTTTTTTTTTTTTTTTTTTTAAATCTATCCCAGGAAATAAATGAAACCATCAGTTTGACAAATTAGTAGGATGATGTACTGTACTAATGTGTAGTTATTTTTGTGTCCATGTACTTAATATTAAAGAACAAAGTCAATACTTTTTGTCACAGTAAAATTCCATTACTGTGTTTACTGCATCTAACAGAGTGAAGATGTTCGGGTGGTATTGCAGTTTTTTACAGATGATACAAAAAACACAACGCTTAAATCAAGTAAAATTGCAATGCACCTAAAATGTGAGTTCCAGAAATATAAAAAGCATGTGCTCGTCATTTCAGCCAAATGATTAAGGTAAGCTAGATTTTGCTGGACCTTTCATCAGTAGATTTGGAGGAACTTTAATAGATTTCATCTTGTTCTCATTCTCATCATGTTTCCAAAATGTTTTTTTGACATTAAAGCTGCAGTCGGCAGGTTTTCAAAATTACGAGTCTAAAGTCGGAAAATTCGAACTGATACAACTTTCAGGTCCCTCCCCCAACCTCTAACAAGCTCCGAATCGCCCCCCAAACCCCTCCCCCTCTGTGGACGAGGTTGTGCACGTGAGTTCCCACTAGTGTGAGCGCACACAAGCTGGGGCAGACTCACGCTCAGCAGCGTGTGCACAAGCTGTGATTGACAGGTAGGATTCCTCCACCCTAACTTGATTGGTTAAAAACAGCCGGGAGCGCTCGGTTTTTGCAAACATGATTACAGGCTTCAGAGGGAGCTACAGATTTCATTATTTTTCCTAAACAGCCTATTTAATATTCTACTTCCAGAATCCCATGACAGTTCAAGCTAATATGACTAAAAAAAAGTTGCCGACCGCAGCTTTAAGATTAACACAAGCTCACTCTTAACTCAAAATGATACTCTAACTGAAAGCTGAAAACATTTACTCCAGTTGTTATAATTGTGCATTATTTAATGAATGAATGAAGATAAGAGCTCACAGAAAACTACTCCAGCTCACAGATGTAAAAGCAACACAGGGCAAAATGCTGCATTTGAAATTATTTTGTGACTTTGCTTCAGATGTCCATATAAAGTACCTTTGGGAAGGAAAATATGTGAGGATAACACCTTTAAAGACACCCACAAACCTGCCCAGCCCTCAAAGAAACCAATAGTGAGCTGTATTACCAAAGTCCCTGCAGAGACAACAAGCCATGTGAAGTGTGAAACCCTCCACCAACATGGATTTAAGTTTTTAGAAATGTACATCAGTAAGAATGGAAATATCCGAGGGAGAAAGAAGAGAACGCAGAGAAGAGAAGAAAGAACGGACAAACCGCTGTTTGACAAATATTGTGAGACGCGGTGGTGGGATAGTGGTGTTTTCATTGCTGACATCAACATAAATTTTCCTGGCGCGGCTCTCCTTGCCCAGCATGAGCCCAGCACTGGGAAACTGGAGAGGAAATTCTCCGAGCCGCGAGGGAGTAGAATCAAAGAACCGGGGCTCTGAGACCTCTGACATGCTGTACTCCTTGCTGACCCCACAACACTCTATTTCACTCACATGCACATAATAGACACATATTCATATCGTCTCACGTAGGCTACACATCAGATCCAAGATCGACAAGGGCGCACAGCTGGACACGCACAAACAAAACCGCACATCTACCTACTCGCCTGTTTGGAATCAATGGTCATCATTTTGTGTCTTCAGTGCCTGGTCTATCTGTGAGCATCTGCTCCCGCCATCTGATGAGCTGTGTTTGTCCCTGTGTGGCTCTTAGGGGTGGCACAAACTGGCCTGCATCAGAGCTATGAGGCGTTCAGTGGTGGACCAAAGGCTCGAGGAGCCCTGTCTGAGGAGCCTCATTAAAACTTGACGGACACACACTCACACAGATCTTCATGTGTCGTACTAAGCACGCATAGGCACACACATTTGTACACGTGCAGCTTGAGATAATGATGATGTAATTAGCCCTGATATCATTGAAATGTTGGTTGCCAGGAAGTGGGGACATGCTTCATCTCATCTGTATCTTCTGAAAATGAATGTGTGCATGTGTGAGCCCACTATGCTGTCAAAGTTGTTGGAAACTGTACAATGAACATGATTGCCACTCTATTCTATTCCACAGCGAGTAGGCTTTCTAAGCCAGCTCCTCTGAAAGGACACACATTCACAATGGTCACCATAATGAGGAACTCTTCCACGTCGCCGCACAAATGCACAATCTGGCAATTTAAGCAGGTGTGGTGTAGGCAACTAACCACAAACACCAAAGGCCTTGTTTCAGATGTGGAGTGCTGTGTGAGTGTGCATCACACCAAATAGGTCCTGGCTTAGGTTCCATGCCCAGATCCAGGGACCATTCTTGATTGGGCTCCAGGTGAAAGAAGGTGCAGCTGGCTAGACTTCAATGAATGCTTTTCCCCCTGACCCCTGAGTGTGAGTATGTCTCTGTGTGGGTGGATTCACATTTTGTGTGAGTGTATGTGTGTGTGCGCGTGTTTGTGTGTGTGTATAGCTTAGAGGGTCCAGCTAGGGCGTGGGAGGGCAAGATGAGTGGACAAAGCGACTTTGTGAGATGCCACCACAAAAACCCATCAGTGTGAGAGGAAGGGTACAGAGGTGAATGAAGAAGAGGGTTTAGAACAGTGCTCAACCATGACAAGTTGTTCAAACCTCCTTTTTTGCGTTTCTTCAGTCTTGCCCCATCACCCACTGTTTATCAATGGGACACAGACAACATTCTAAGGGAGAGAAGGTTTTTATTCCAACTGCACAATACACAAAGGATTTGAATTAAATAACAACATTTGGCATCTGCAGTGCAGTCACTTTTAAATTCCAATTGGTTCCAAGGTTGTTGATCTGTTATGAAAAAAAAAAAAGATGCTGGTTAGACCACAATGTTTTGATGCTGCTACGCTTTGTGTGTGTCACCTTCTCGAGGAGCAAAAAGGTCCCCAGTCAGAGCTCAGAACAGATGCTGGGGCCCACCAAGGTCTGTCAGAGTATGCAGGCTGTTTTAATCCACTCTGCTGGAAGTCTCCTCTGCAGGCTTGTGCATGTGTGTGCTGTGTGAACGTCTGGAACGTCGGGCATGATAAGCCGCTACAAGATAAAAGCTGGCTTGAACAATGATGTTACAGATTTACCCAGATTTTCAGGGACATGGTGAAGTCAGACCTGAATGAATCTGAGGCCCCCTAAATGAAGCGTTGGCCCTCCACCATCCCTCTGGTGTAATAATATGACTGCAATAGCTGCAAGATTAACAAGCACAGTAGGTTTGAAGCTTTTGCTTATCCATACAGTATCACATCTGTGAACATTAGCCTGCTCTCCCTGCCTCAGCATATCTTTTTGATCCTTACCTGTCTTTATCAGTAAACACTTACTCTCCCCTTCCATTAAGGAGGGAAGAGGAGGGTGACTAGAGGACTCCAAATAATGCAATTAAACACTGACTGTAGGGTTCAGTGCTGCTTATCAATACACCCAGCAGGGGAGCAAAGACCAGCTCAAACCGGGGCTTCAGCTGTCTGCTCCATGGAGACATGGAGGCCTTTTACACCACCTTGATTTTCTTCAGCTCACTGAGAATGAGACTGTAGCGCTACTGCAAAAACATATATAAAAACTGCCAAAAAAATGAGTAAAAAGATTACAGGTTATCATCAAGTGCTGGTGTGCACATTATCTGTAGGTGTGCTGTAAGGGACATACTCTCTGCTCAGTGGTAAGGACAGGTGTGCTGTTCAACAAATCTTCCCTTCTCTGCTGTGTTTTGCTGGTGGCACAGCTGAACTCCATGGGAGGCTTGTCTAGAGCTAGGCTGAGAGGTAGCACACAAGCCTGGGAGCCCACAAAGCACATAAACCAGGCTCAAACCAGGCCTTGGCCATGCGGTGGAGCCCCAAGCTCCGCCTGCTCCTTGGTCGGCCATTGACCAATGCTGTGTCTCACCCTGGTTGTCTCGTTTCCCCAACCTGGACGACAGACACCTGGAGGATAAACCCACTCATACATAATAAACACTGGCCCAAGGGCCTGGTGTGTGATCTCATCATGTGTGTGTCCTCTGCAGAAAGAAAATGTGACAGACTGCAGTGAGGAAGTGTGCAGCATGTGTTGAGAGCTGCAAGGGTGTCAAACAGAGTAGTACACAACAGCAGTGCGCATCCCCTGTTGCCCACTGTGCAATGCTCTATTGGCCCTCAATCATGTGAATCACGGAAATATGTACCGATGAGGATGGTTAACATCACCGTCTTTGGATAATAGGGAGCTGCTGGTGGAAGACAAGGCTATGGGACGATGCATTACAAGGTTTTAGACCTTGACATACTAACTCAAATATGAATAAATAAAAAGGGATGGTTGAGCAGTTGATATTGGCACCATATAAATAAAACTGTATTCTGTTAAAACAAACTGATTAATGGGGATATTTTTCTCTCCACAGACTGAATGGAGTGATTAGTGATTCTAGACTAACACAGCTGGAGTGATTAGTGAAAAGAACACTTAAGGGTCAAGAAAAGCAGCAAATGCAAGGTGGCCTGGCTATTTTATCTCTCGGCTGGCCGAAGTATCAATGAGAGCAGAATGCGAGGGCATCCCTGGGTGACTCACTAACTGACACAAAATTTAATAAAAGGCGAGTGACTGCGGAGATATAAAGTTAAAAAGAAGAAGACAAATCCAGAAAACTGGGCTTACAACTATGTCATTGCAATGCATCATTTCAAACATCTTTGATTGTCATCCTGCCTTCATGTCACCACGACCACTTTCACCATGACACTTTGGCCTGTTTTCCTATGGATTTCTAAGGATCGTGTGATGGAGCGTCCTAGTTCGCTCCAGGCTGTCCCATGCAGAGCAGAGAGGGCCTCTGAGAGGGAAAATAAGCAGCTCAACTGCAGCTTGACCAATGGACTATTGAGACAGGTGGACAGCACACAGACCTCGAACACACGCAGACAAATAACCTGACAGCGTTACCCAATATGCATAGGTGGACGTTTTTATCATGTGGTGAAAACGCTCATACAAGAAATCAACTGAAATGTATTGTATTCAGTACTGTGCTGAAATGACTAATGTCCTAAATTCATTGATCAATTAAAAGAGAAAAAGATATGTACAAGTACTGAGTTTTTAAAAAATACTCATTTTAGAATACAGTCTTCTTTATCACTTTTGCATGAAAAAAATCTACAGAGAACTAGTCTTCTGTGGAGCACACACTAATTCTAAAATACGCTGTTTATTAGCCAAACCAATTAGTCAAACAGAGGCTCACAGAGGTGGGCTTTGATCACAGAGCTGTGAAATATTTATGAAGAGATGTGATACATGAAATGAGCTTTGAGAATGAGTATCTGTTGGGGGTCCAAATGAGTTCCCTTTAGAGGGACCTTCAGGGGAGTACAACTGCTTGGGTACACAATGGGGATATAGGGCCTATTCCCCATTGAAAATGAAGGGCAAGAGGAACCAGACAGGCCTAAAATGGCAGCCTAGTTTCAAGCTAGAGAGTAAAGCAGAGAGAGTAAATCCATGGTTTAGACTTGGAGCCGATTCAACCAAGGTGCCGGTGTGAGTTGTTGTTTGAGAACTTTGAGCAGCATTCTGTGTTGATTTGCTCAGTTTCACTTGGTAACACTGAGATAAACTTAAAAAGCTTTAACACACTGATGCATGCAAATTATTAAAAATGCACACTCTGCATCAGTGCTGCAGTAATCAATATGCTTAATTAACTTGTCTATACATCATAGTGGTGCACAATGGACCTCCTTTTTAGACATATATAGAAATGAACTTTTACTTGGAGCTGTTTAATTCAACCCACACGCTATTTTGCAAAAATGTTATTTCTTTCTAATTCAGGCAATCAGCTTCTCTTACTCTCAACTTCTCCATTGGAATCACAATCATTATTATTCATTTAATTTTTCTTTCTCTTGTATTGCAGTTCATCATGCAGAAAGTGTGGTGTAAATTATATATGGCAGACCGTGTCTAACTGCTCCTCTTCCTAATTAATTCACCCTTGTGACTTGAGCAAGGGAATAGTTTTATTCACGAGCCTTGGTTATAATCAAACTGCCCCCTGGAATACTTTCACACCTTGGCATGGTGGGGAACTGTAGGTTCTTAATGTCAATTCTGCTTCTTTAGGAAGTGTTAATTTGATAGCATTCAAACATCAGTGCAGAAAAAAGCTCCTTAATAATTCCCACATCATTTGAAATACAGAGAGAAAAATATATATTATTTTGCAAAGTAGGGTCGCTTTCATTTGCTTGTTCAATTAAAAATTAGATTCCTGGATATAAAACTTAATTGTCAGATAGTTATAAGATATTTTCTCGAATACAGCGTAGGTTTGATCTCTTTCCTATTAAATTAGGAAAGCTGAAACATATTTGTAGTTATTTTCAGTATACTTTTTTTCAGCACATGTGCAACATATACGACCTGAAAACAAAAAAAAAAACATAAAAAACATAAAAATATTTCACGAATTCAAATGGAGAGTGGCCAATAAATCGGACATGCCTCTGGACATAATGGCTGTGTAAGTTGTCTATAGAGAAGGCCAGCCCACACCAGAAATATTATAATTTCATTTCATGTTTCCTGATTCTTCTTTCCTTTGAATTTTATTTTTGCCACCAGCTCAGGGAAAATATCCCCTTCCCATGAGTAAGTCAAACTCTAACTCTTTGAAGTCAAACTCAAACAGCTTACAGTTTTTGTTGTAACTGTAACTCAATACTAAAGGTGAAGAGCCTTTTTGAAATAGTTTTAAGGAAAATAACACACCAAAAAAAGTTAGATTGTGTGTTCAGCAAACAAATAATTTAGCTGTGAAGCAATAACACTGGCCAGCAATAATAAATGCTTATCCTAAATGAAGCAACTGCATCTTACGGTTTTGTAGTTTTCTGAACAAATGAGAAAAGAAGATTGGGGCACTTTTATACTGTTTTAACATTTTGGTAGTAATCAACTTTTAAAATGGGCTTAGATAAATGCCCTCAAGTAGATCTGCCTTACCCCGAACATATTGTCAGTTCTCCATCACTCTCCCATGGTTCCCTCAGTGTAGTGGTGGGGCCCCTGTCTGGGCTTTCTGTGCCCCTGGCCAGACCAGCTCAACAAGCAAGCCTAAAGCATTTCTCTTCTGTTTGTTGAGAGAAAGTAGCGAGGGAGAACCTTGAACGTGACCCTCAAAAGGGCTTTTATTTTCGGTTCATGCAACACAGTTCACGTGAACCCCCCTCCTCTAAATCCCACTCTTTATTTAACCTTGACTATTTGCTGAGTTTCTGCTAAAAATCCAATTAGGTTAATTTGAAACAGTCCTGGTGGGAGAACTTTATCCTTTTTGAGCAGAGATAACTAACCTAATTAAGACTAGACCTTTACCTCTCTCCTCTTTGAGCCTGCAAATTAGGAAAAGAAAAAGAAAACTTGTCAGAGATTAGGGTTAAGATTAGATTGCTAAAGCAAACACTGGAGGGAAGACTGCGTCTTTGAATGCCCATAAATTGTTTAATGCTCTTTCAACCCAAGGTTTTCACCACCTCAGCTCCACTAAAGGGAGATAAGAGGAGCAGTAAATGAATAATTCCACACAATAAGAATAAATGTGAAATAACATTTGGAGAAGAATGGGCCTCGAAAAAAGAGTGATGTGCTTTTTTGACCACCTGTGAAAGTAGACTGTGATTGATTCTGTTTTGATAAATAAATACATTGAAAAAATAGCCTTTTAAGTTGCCAGAACATGTGAGGCAACATAAGGGTTGTTCTATTCAGCTGACTAAAACACACACACACACACACACACACACACACACACACACAAACACACGTGCACAGAGTAAACACAAACAAGAGGCCTGCTGAGTTTGGTTTACTCCTATCAGCTGGCTCTGACCAGTGACGCAGACCACCCCGACTCTATAACTCCTCACTATCACTTGAATGGGGGGCGGCTTGGTTTGAAGGTTTTTTTTTTTGGAGGGGCATTATTTTTTTCTCATTACCTCCTCTCTTCATCACCCTGTCCAGCAACCCTCATTGTCACCAGCACACATACCCCATCCTCTGCCCTCTGCACCTTGCCCTTTGACCACATTCACACAGCACCGTCATGTTGCTCTTTACTTGAGTCACTGGTCAAGATTCCTACACTCCGTAACAGGCAAAATACAACAGGAGACCTAACTTAGAATAACAACACAGTAGGAAATAATCACTAAACAAAGACAAGTAAAACCAACCTGATGGAAATAATCTAAAGAGTCTTATTGTATTTGTTGACACGTGTTATATGTTGCATTAGAACACTGCAACACTGCTTGGTGCATACATGCAGACAGAATTAGGACAGTGACATTTCTCTATTGAGTCAATTCTTTCCTTCATGACATTAGATTCAAAATGCATGTCTTAAATATAAGGTTAAAATGATGACTTTAGGCTAGTTTACTCACTGAGTGAACAGGAACATTACCCTATAGCTCAGGGATTGACATGAAAGGAGTTCTTGAATCAGCATCTTAAATCAATTTAAAAAAATGAGTTCTTTAAACTAGTCTCTTTTTAGATAAATTGTTCTGGTGTTTAGAGACTACGCAGAGCTGTCCTAATATTTACAAGTTTCACCATACAATTATGCGCTCACAACATGCTTTCACTCACACAGGCACACACACACACACACACACCACCTGCTGAAGCAGAGATGGAGAGTCCTTACTGGCTGAAGAATAACAGTGGGGAACAATTAAACCAGATCCCAGCCTTTGATCACTTGGTCATGTGAACATGACAGGTGACCATATGGCAGATAAAATGCAAATGATAATTGGTGCTTAGACTCTCTGGATGTATACCGCAACGAGGAGTGGAAAAAGAAAACAAAGCAGAAATGCCTTTTGTGTGATTCTTAATGAAAAAGTCATTTCCATTTGCTTTTCCGTGTGTTGTAGAGATTCAGCTTTCATACTGCAAACGTCAGTTTTTGCTTTGTGATGTGTGTTTTTTTTTTGCACCCAGTTTTGTTAATCTGTTCATTATATGGATTGTAGTCATGAGCATGGTGCATAGTAACACCATCACGCAAAGACAAAACACACACAAGATCATTAGATTTTTATAGGTGGACAGGCAGACAAGAAGGAAGGGAGGCTGAGTAACAGTCAGCCCTCACAAACAATCACTTGCAGATGCTGGAGCTGTTGTTACCGAACACAGGGGTGAGAGAATGGAAGGTGAGGTCACATACATATTTGTGGCAGGATGCAGCAAAACAGACCTACTGTGTAATGTGGGGGAATGGCACGCTGGGTAACATGTATACTCACGGCTGGCACATGCAACAACACCAGCAAGTACAGAAACACTCCCTATACATGCAAAGGCACACACAAAGCTCAGAGAGGGATACGAGGCCCAGAGGCAGTTTCCATCTAGTATCAGCAGGGGGAGCAGCTCCACTGTTGTTCTGACTGGACCCAACCCAAGGCACTGGGCTGTAGTGTATTTTCAGTGCACAAACTTACAAACAAATTTAGGTACAGAAGTGATAAGTGACTAAATTAGATAGTAACATGCTACAAAGTCATTAAATGGCACATTGAAGTTAATTCCCCCACTGTCCCAGCTGATTAATTTTTCTTTTACCTTTTTCTACAAAAAAAATAAAAATCTAAACTTGGAAATAGCTTTTTTCCCAGGCACAAGATGCGTTTGTTCCGTCAGCAGATACACAGGGATACTCAGTTTATACTCAGTATGAATGAAATCACATTGTAGAGGACAAAGAGAAAGATCATTTAACTACTTATATTAATCTGAAGAGAGTAACAAACTATCCTTCAGTCTTGTGTTTGTCTGTTTAGAGGCAGAGTCCATGTCGTAGAGTTTTCCCGTCATCCAGAAATCCTTTACAGTGCAGAACAGAACCACGGAACAACTCTGTGGCTGCATTTTCTTTTTCTTTTTTTTTCGAAAAATGCTTTTTTTTCCCCCTCACAGTAACCACAAAATATGAGGGATACAGTTGTGGTTATGCTGCTGGGAGATATAAATGAGGCTGCATTCATTGTGGTAAGGGAATAGGTCACCTTTTGCAAAAGCATTTCCTTTCTTTGTGTGCAACAGTCTTTGAATGATGGTGAGGCTTTCACTTGAAATCACAAACCTGCATTAATCCTCATTTGGGCAATATATATACGTTACTGTTTCTGTCTTTTCATGTAAAATTTTGAAAATGTGACAGTGACATGCACAAATGTTAACAAGCAGAAAGAATTTGCCATAAAAAAACTTGCAATTTTTTTTTTCTGAAAAGACATGTTGAATCTAAAAAGTACTTTCAGCTATTTATTGTGCTATAGCAGTATTTCAAAACATGATTGGATGAAAATGAAACTATTTCCATTGCAAGACACAACCAAAAAGCAAGGGAGAAATATGTTGCTTACTGTAACATAAACAACCTTTCAGAAAAATCAGCAGTGTTTTGTTTGGAGTCCTGACTGCAGGGACAGAGCAAAACTGGACATATTTAGAGAATGTTGCCACTAAACAAATTTCCCCACTGTGTTTCTGTGTGTTGTTAACAGACGGCTTGCGAAAGATATTGTTTGATTACACTCATTCTTGTTTGAGTGTCTCACACCACCATCACTGGCTTGTGTGCTTGTAGTCTTTGTAGCTCCTTCACAGTTGTGTGAGGACACTCGTGGTTAATGGCTGTTAACAGCACAAGTGTTAAAGCATCCAAATGCGGACAATTAGAGGGCTGCTCTGCCAGAAAAGATGGATGACAGCAGTTGGTGCAGAGAGGGGAGAGCCTTCATTCAGCAGCTCACACTTTCTTTTCTTATGCAATGTCTCTTGCTGAAAATAGAGTTTAACAGGCTACTTCACCTCAAGGGCCTTTTTCTAAGCTTTCTGAGACACATGCATATGTGTACACACAGACACAAACACACACACATCTATTGTCAGTTAGATTCGCACCGCAGTTTGCGGAACTCTGCTTTATTTTGAACTTATGAAGACTATGTTGGCTTTGTTTGGAGAAAAAAAGCAGGTTTTGTAGAAAACGTTGGACTGTTGCTGAAGAACATACAAATATAAAATACAAAAAGAAGGGAAGTTTAAACTTTTGCCTTATTTTTTAAATCATTAAGTACGGTTAGATGAGCAGCTAAGTCAAGTTATGGTTACAGCTCGATGTGGCCATCTAAAAAGACCACTGTTCTTGTTCCTGACATGACTGTATAAGAAAACATTTGTGACATTTGTGACTTCTAACTTTCACAGTGGGAGATCACCGTACATGTTAGGAATGTAGCCAAATTCTCTGCTGAGATGCTGCCTTTAAGTTACTTAAATGATAAGTTTGACAGATGACACCACAGTTCAAAATTGCTGGAATAGCTTTGAGTGACTACGAGTTAAAAGGTTGTCTCAATGGGTTGATTTTGCTGTCACGGTTTCTGACGCATTAAGTAATCTGACAAAATATAGAAGAATACGTGAATGAGAGCAGCTTTATTGGGAATTAGGCTTTATTAATATACAATTACACTATTGTTTTTACTAAAAGATGCAAAAAAATTGGAACTCTGGAGCATGTACAGAGCACCTACACCTATTTGAGTCTAGTTTAGTGTATACATGCAGGAGTGATTGATCCCTAAGTGCATTATCTGAGTGTTAGCCCAGTTTTGAGAAGCCTTAAATTCTAAATTGTCCGTGTTTACGTGCATTTCAAAACTCAAGTTTTTGTCTGACTAACATATTTTCTCTCATGTCATGTAAACTTGCTTACTGATTTCATCAGGTTAGCATCTTTTTCAAAAATTCATAGTTTGTATGCCGTGAAAATAAAGATATGATACCCATCATGTCGCATCAGGCAAGGTAAAAGCGAGTATACAATATGTTGTATCAGGTCTGAGTGGGTTAAAAGGGATATTATCATTTATTCATTTATTTTTTCTATGTTATAAGAAGGACTTTGAGCAGCTTTAATGAAACAAAATAAAAAAAAGTCTGTGCACTTTTTGAATGTAGAGAGAGAAAATAGTGAAGACTAGATGATAGTTCAGCAGATGACATCACATAGAGCGTGACTGAAACTCCCACAATCCCATCAATCTCCTCGATTTTCACCATTAGTCGCTCCTCCCTGCAGAACAACTTATCTGAATCATTTGCCACTGGCCTTCTGTCCACAAATTCAGGTGTCCCTATGCTTCTGACAGGACCCATCACTTTGACGGCCACAGCCATACCAAACCACACTGACCTTGGTTTTCCCATCAGCCGTTAATTCTCAGCTCTTCTGTCTATCTCCTCTTCAAAACCTTCAGCTCTTAACCTTGTCTCCCATGGCTTGAGTTGTATTTACACTTGTGGGTGTGCGCTTGTGTGTGTGATCCCCCACAGTTAGGGAAGCGTGCATGTGTCAGGTTCAATGAAGGTGACACCTTACGCCTCGTGCCGAGATAATGAAGGTTTTAACTTTACAACTCAAGCATATCAGATTGCAGCACCCCAGCTCCTGAGACATGCGCCCACTACATGAGTGATCTGAATGGGTCGCCACCCCCCATTTCATGTGCGCTGAGCAGTTTGCACTGTAAATCTGCCAAAAGGCCTCATCATCATAACCATCACTTATTTTGGTGTGGGATTCAGGATTAGGTTTAGTGAGACATATCATGGGACACATGCTTGCTTAGAAACACACACAATTCAGAGAGGGCAGGCAAGGAGTTGCATACTGTTTACCTACTGTTACGGCAGCCGGAGATGGGGGTGATGGAGGGGGGTAGTCCTGTGTGTGTAACCTCAGAACATGTGAGAGTCAAAAATCATTCACATATACTTCACAACTGGGTTAATGTAGTGAAGGGGGAAAAAAACATCCATCCTAAATTCCCTCACTGCCTCCCTTCTATCCTTTCTCCTCAACTCACCTTTTCCTCCCCCTTTTATTCAGAAAGGGTTCTTTCCATAATAAAAGGAACCTGTGGAACTAATCCTTGCAAATCTCCTGTGCTTTCTGTCCTATACCTCCAGGCAACACAGCACACAGAAATCCTCCATTTGCATGCCTAAACTGCACTAACTGTGAATAAACCCTTTTTAGCTGCTAATGTAATAACATCTCCATTTCAGGAAAAGGAGCGGGGGGTTAGCCAGCCCTCAGAGATTCAAGCAAACTCACCCCTCTCCCTTCCTACCCTCTCTCTTTTTCCCTCTCATCCCTTCTCCTCTGCAGTACAATAGGCTTGGCATACAGATGCATCTAGAGGCCCACCTTATCAGCCATATCTAGTTAGGGTCAGCTTTGGAAATGGAAGTGGAGACCTGATTACAAGCAGATAAGTAAGAACAAAAACACACTCACAAGCAGCCCACCAGCCTGACTTCACCTTGGAACTGGACCTCAGAGGATTAAAAGTGTTGTTGAACATGATTTTACACTGTGTGCTTGTGGTTTTTTCACTAGTTTTAAACACTGAGATTTTGACGATCAAATTATAGATTTCTCTGAATGTGCAAGGCTATTACCAGCACCTTATCGTTTTCACCAGTTGGTACACCAGTAAGTTCTAAAACAATAGCAGCTTTTCATCCTTTTGTCATCAATAAAATTAAGCATCAATTGATGTAAAAAAAAAAAAAGAAACACACACAGCATTTCATGCCATTTTACAGGATTTAATTGGCCACTTCCACCCCCCACTTATCAGCAATAATAACCCACAGAACCCCATCAATGCCTTTCATATCTAACTGAATTCTAATAACAATGCTAAGTAGTACAGAGACTTTCTTCACCTGACACACATTAAGCTACATAGCACTATTTTCCACAGTCATATCAAGACGAAGGTCGTAATACATTACAAGCTGTTTCTTCCTCAGAGCAAGCAGAAAAACAGATGCCAAGATATAATTTTAATTGTCCAATTACATCAAGTAAAGCTGTTCCAGCCCACCCTGAACTAACATACTCCTCCCCAAATTCTGTTTTCTGGAAAGATCAGCGTGATTTTTTTTTTCTTCTTGTGAATCGGGGCTGAAAGAGTGGAGGTAACTGAGACATTGCGCACATTTCCTCCACTGAGAGCTGCCGTACACCACCTCACAGAGTACACATGAATAATATTAACATCAAAGAGAATTTCTTGGAAACCATCTGATCAAGCTGTATCATACATTGCAGTGACATGCCAATAACAAACCCTGCTCGTTTTCCTTTTCTCTTTTTTCTCTTATCTCAATCTCCCACAGACACACACACACACACACACACACACACACATACACACACACATATATGCACACATACCTAACATACATTGGTATTCTCCTAGTATAAGAGGAAGATCCAGACACTTCAAAGAAGCCATTCCACTACTACTACTACTACAACTACAAATGCTTCTGCTGCTTACAGATATGATAATACCTTGTTGAGTGTGAATGCTGTTGCCATACTGCACTAAAAATCAAATGCACACAGTTCAGGAATAACTTATATCACCTATAAATAATCTTCTTAACCTACATGATACACAAGTTGTTTTTATCAAATGTATTCTGCTGACCCATTTTCTTTCCATTCATCCAGCTGAATGTATTTACTCCTCTTATTCAAATTCACAAGCAGCTACACATGTGCTTACTCCTGATCCACCTGCTTCTATATTTATTCCTCACAACACATACAAAGACATGTACATTCTGTGCACGCACAAATAAAGATAAATAACAGAAACACACTTTTATGTTATTGAAGGAAGAATGATGGTGGAAAACACTTGATGTTCGATGGCTATAAATAGTGCATAAACACACATCTAAACAGAAGCAGAAAGAGACAACACTGAGAAGGAACAGCTTGTAGCTCTGACACTCATTCAAGCAAGCAAGCAACCAACCAAAAGCCAAGCAAAAAAAAGAAAAAAAAAAACATGAAAAAGATGAACTTATTGAGGTCTCTATTTCCATGGCAACACAGAATAGTTTTGATGATGTTCCTTCCCAGTCAGCAGGCAGGGCTTGGCCGAATCACGGCACAGATTGGTGCTCCGTGGCTTGTTACTAAGGGCGGGTTTAAAACGTGCAGAGAGGGAAAAGAGAGCGAGGCGCAGATGGTTGGAAGAATTGCCACTTTGAAGAAAACCCCAACCCACACTCACAACTGAGTTCTGCAATATTGATTTGAATGGATGGAGGGGAAGAAAACCTAGTGGCCTATGAATAAGTAAGTAATGGATAATATGGGCTAAATCAAAAGCCATTCAAACTGAATTGAATATGGGTTCTCAATGATGCAGAGGTCCAGTGCGTCTTTCTCTCTACATGAGAGCACAGCAAACTCTGCCAGTGAAGCCTCCTCATGCCTTGTCGCTAATATCCTCCATATAAAAAGCACAGAATAGAGACAGAACAGCAAAAGAGAAAATCAAAGATGAAAAATCTTAGCTGAATGAATCTTAATCCTTGCTTGGCTTTTATAAACTTAATTACCAATTTCTTCACAGCACTTGAGAAGCTCCAGCTCTTTTTCGGATAAACATCACACAATTATCAGGGGTTTTAATTTACCCAGCAGGAGAAGTTGTGCTGAAAACCATTTATTTGAAAAAAAAAAAAAAGAAACTCCCCAAAACTTCTGAATTTCTCTTTGTTTTACTTCTAGAATTCACCCCTCTTCTCCTTTCCCCCCTTCTGTAGAGACGAGCACTACGAGCTGCAAGAAAACAGCATAGGAGCACTGGGCCCTGCCAGGCCCCAGCTAGCAGTGATTCGTGTTCGACATGACGACACTGCTGTTCAGACAGACGCAGCTGAAGACACTGGGTTGGTAGCGTGGCATCATTTACAGTAGCACAAGCACCATCCCTCTGTTGTCTCCTCTTTCCTCACCTTTTCATCTGCCCCCTTCTCTCACTTTTGACCCCCACAACCCTAAATCCCCCCAGCACACAGCAACATGGCAGACAGGCAGCCACGCAGACAGGTGACTGTAAACAATTAATCACCATTGTGACACCTCTACATCTGCCAGGCCCAATACGGGGAGGGGAGCTGTCAGCCGGCAAAACAAAGCAGCCCCCGACACACACTTTAACACATACACAAATACGCAACAGCGACTGTGTAGCTGAGTGACACAGTAGCGCATAAAGAATGTCACTCACAAACTGTAGAAACTTGTAGACATGAAATATTTACCACACACTGAAAAGGAAGTGACTTTTTTTTTTTTTCCCATTGCCGTCAAGTCATCAAATGTCACTTGCTGGTTCTGGTACAGCAGCATAGAAAGGCAGGGTTTAATTTACTACCTCTATTTCTTGTACTCAAGGAATATTAAACGTTTTTGCAGCTTTGCGGCCTTCCCAGGGAGCTGAGAAGACATGTGAGGAGAGTTTTCGGGTGCAGCACCATTTCTTGAAAGTTGTTTTCTAAAACATTTGCCCTCCAGAATGAATCCACAGCTGTCTTTTCAGCCGCAAAAAAAAAATGGTGCACTGCCGACCATCATCTATAATCGACATCATCCAAGATGAGAGAAAGTTAAATTCTTTCCTTTGCAACGGAGATGAGTGGAATTTGCTTAAATCACTGAGAAAAAGTGCCCGTGTTTTTCTTTAAACAGTATAATCCACCTGTCTGTAAGCGGTTTTCAGACACTGCATATTTCTGTAGAATTACAGAAATCTTTTTGCCACTTTTAAAAAGAAAGCTGTTTAGATGGATCAGCACACCACAATAAAATTGAGACTGTGGTTTTAGTATTTTGAGTGATTTATCCTTTTGTGGTAAAACTATTAAAGCCAACAGCAGTATTTGCTGTTTTTTCTCTTTGGCCCAACACTTTCCATTGATAAATATATCTATATATAGATATATATATATATAGATATGTATATCTATATACATATATCCATTCCCAATATAATGTGATCTCAATTATCTACTTGCCAGCATACCTTTGCTGTCTGTGAGCATTTTATCATAATAAAATAAACATTTTACACCCAAATTGTAACTTGTTGATCAAAGATAAACCTGATTCAATTTCTGCATATGATATTGCACTTTTCAGTCTACAGCTTGACCCTTTCTTCAGTTTTCACCTGATTGAAACAGTGAATGCAGTCTATTATTTCACACAAAAGGTTCTCTGTGTTCAGGATGTTTTTCTTGATATGCCACCATTGTCTCCATCCAACCCCCTGCACCCTGAGATTGTCCTGTAGGCCACAGAATAGAGCAGAGTAGCATATTCATATGGATGAGTATAGCTAACAGGTGATGAATGTCAGAGCCGCTGGTGGCCCTTTTGTCACTAAGGACAAGGACAATATGAGGGGGAGATGGAGAGGTCAGAGCTGGGATATCGGCTGCTAAAGTTTAAGCCATGGTTGACTTGTATCATCCGTCAATGTGGACATATTAAAATAGGCCAAAAGCTCCCGAGGCTATGATGAATTCTCTAATGTGAGCAGCTGAAAAGCTGCTCTACAGTCTGAAGAAAGTTTCCAATAAAGAGAAATATTGCAGGTGCTTTCACATCCCCATTATTATTTGTTGGTATTTTGCTTGAAGTGTTAATACTATTTATCTGTATTTATTTTTTTCTTGCATCTTGCTGACACAAAGATGCAGAAGGGTAGAGAGTGTGCCTGTGCGCAAACACTCCTGGGGATTCAAATAACAATGCTGCGATCCTGGGGAGCCACAGATCTGCTAGAGCTGTCAGGCCTTTTGTTTCAAGGGGCCACTCATTACATTACAATCCCATAGATAAGGATCCTTTAGGGGGTACACAAGGCCATGGAAGAGCACGTATTGTTCTTCACTCCATGCACACCTCTGTGCTTTTTCAAACCTACAGGAAACACAGTCTTCTGAGATGAAGTCATAAAAGGATAAATGCTCACAGTGAGAAAATGTAGGCCTAGCAGTACTTACCTGGTGTGGGGAGGAAGGGAGGAGAAAAGAAGAGGAGGGGGTCGAGGAAAGAAGAAAGAGGAAAAAAAACGTACCTAGGTTTAGATTAACCCGCCATTTTCATAAAGGTTATCATTATGCTGCCAGTGGGAAACTTGTGGGATGAGAGCTGAAAGCAGAACAGTAAGCTCTCATTAGATTCTGTTTGTTCTGAACAGAATGGGCATCAGTATGAGAGGAACATAGGTGGGTGAGATGTTTACAATGGTTTTTGGCTTTTTTTGGGGGGGGGGGCTTGTGTGGTTTTCAGCTTTGACTGTATCTCACACTTCAAATTGAGGCAAAGTGTAACATGTGAATGTTGTGACAAATGAGACACACATGACAGAAACCAGAAGTAGGTGAGAATTGGGAAGCGAGGGGAAGGCTTCCCTGGGGAATGTGTGTGTTAGTATATATGTGTGTACAAATCCTGCGTGTATGGGAATGGTTTACAGTTTCTGAAAATTACGAGAGCAACCTTATATTTTGAGGTGACTTTAGAGAAGCATTTCTAACCATAATCAGTTTTGTAAGATCATTCCTCAGTGCAGCACATAAATCAGTCCATAACTCTCTCGTGCTGTGTAATCTGTATCATATTCTCCATCAAGACATGGGTTTTGTGAAGTATGAAGTTAAAGGTTGTAAGCTGCTGCCACAGAGCTGGTCTGACAGAGTTGAAACACTTATCACATGAACATAATTGTGATCATGAGTGGAAAGCAAATCTTTTGGTGTTATCAGCAGCTCCACTCATATCAGCCTTTCTCCAGGAAATTGCATTTATAAACCATTTACATATTTTGAAAAAAATTAAAGAGAGCACTTTGATTTTTCAAATATTGTGATTTTGGTTAAAGGTTCATGAAACTGTAGCTTATTAAGACTACTGTAGGTGTCAGCTCACTGTCACTTTAACTATTTCTAGACTAGTCTCTCTGCTCTAACAAAATCCTAATTTTGTAATCAGGTCAAATCAGTGTAATATGACAAACTCCCAATTCATGGTTCCTTAAAAACAACATCTCTGCTGCGAATTCCACAGAGAAAGTTGGAAGTGTTAGGAAGGTTAGAAAAAAATGCCTTGAATTTTTTTCTCTCACTCCAGCATCATAGAATTGTACATACTTTGGCAAATACCTCAATTCCACTTTCATGCATGTACGTTGGAACAAGAATGGCGGTTCACTGAACTGGCCAAGTCAGCTGTGCACGTAAAGTTACACAGTGCAACACAGTGTTTGACCAACACTGTAGTCTTTTCCATAACCACTTAACCAGGAGATATGAGCATCAAGAGAAATAAAGAATAAACCAATTTTATTTTGCTTAACATTATTTTAAATAATAAATTAATACACAGTCAGTGATGTTTTGCCAATTAATTCTGAAAGGACATCGTGTGAATGAGCAAATGCATGAATCAAACATAGTATAATATACAGTATATATAAACTATACTATAGTATATTTTGCTATACTATAATTATACAAACTCGTGTGGAAATCACAGTATGATATATAAATCAAAGCTGTCAAACAAAATCGGATTTTACAGCACAGTTATATTAAGGATCTTCATCTTTAACTTTGTTCATTTTATGTTTAGTCTCTTTCACACTCAAATGTGTATGGGGGTTCGGGAGCATGTTTCCGTATTTGCACAAAAGTTCTCAGAAAGACCACAAATGCTTAATGAGCGTTGAAAAGGCAGCCAGATGAGCTGAGAAACAAAAGAGCCACAAAGCCTGAAATCTGCCATCCACTCAAGTTTATTGTAAATATCCATATGAAGCAACTACCTCTTTGTGAATATGATGCATTACTTTGCTGGTTATCAGTAAAAGGAGAAAATCTTCATGCGAATTCACGTCTCAGTCTAAATAATCTCAACCAGCATCAGAAACTTGGAGAAAAGGGAATCAACAAGAAGGACTTTAGTTGTAGAAAACTGATGCGTCTCCTCTAATTGAGATGAGGTGGTGTTCTGTCTTCAAAACAGAATCTTGTCTGTTCAGTGTGATTTAGATGGTCACCATTTTGTTTTAAATGATATATTTTTTTCCCTTTAAATTGGGAATTTTGAGATCATTTGTACAGTAATATTAAGGCAAAGGATGACACAATTTGCTCTACTTATTCACAATGAAAGGATGTTTGAGAAGGCCAGCTTTGGAATACAGGAAACACACTTTGTATCCGTTATGGAGGTGATGTTAATGACCACGACTTGCTCGAGAGGAAAATTGTATTGTTTCTCTATATAATGTGTTATGGTGCACTTATCAAATGTGAATGTAAAAACTGAATCGCAGGAGATGAATTCTGTGACTTTTTTTCTTTCTTTTTTTTTTCTTTTAAGTTATGTGACGAACCTGTTGAAAGTTGTTTCCTTGTTTTCATTTTGCTGGCATGGTTTGGGTCCACTTGTCCCCTTAAAGGGAAGGATCTCTGCAATTTTGAATATTTTGTTCTGACTGTTCACCTTTACCCTCTGAGGAATCATTTATTTTCTCCTGATGGACACCTGTCTATAACACACCAGGCATCACTGATGGTCGGATAATTTTGAGAATGATGAGACTCATTTTGCCTGACTGGTCACCATTGAAGATCAGTGTTTCATTTTGGACTGACATGTCATCAAAACTCCAAATGAAGAGAGGTGGTGCTTCGTCACACTTATAGGGTTCCTCAGACCTAAACAATAAATCCCAACGTGTTTTAAGGTGATTCTGGTGACGCACAGAGGCCCATCACCCTACTGAGAAGCTATATGTTGTTATTTCTTTATTGTCGCCCAGCTATAACAGCTATATGGTGTAACTCTTACCACAAAATGTTAATTGAAAAGATGAACATCACTGTATCTTCAACCTTGTTGTAATTACTCTGTAAATGTAACCCTAGTCCTGTGAGATCTAATCGTTCATTTGAACAAGGCTGCCACAGCTTGAAAAGGTAACAAACCAACAACAGATCAGTGTTTGGTGTGGTCATTAAGGTCTAGAGATGATTGTGGTCTGTGATGAAAGACTGTGAGAGAAATTTCAGAGTGATCCCGCTCGCTCAGAAAACCCTTACAACACTTTCATCACCTTGCTGTCTCTTTCCTTCTGTGGCCCTTTGATGTTCCACAAATGCCACCATGACCATCCTTTAAGCAAAGATTAAAAGATGGCCATGGCCATTTTCAAAATGTTTGACACGCTGCCTTTCTGCTTGTAAGACCCAGTATGTGAGATCTCTCTTAACTGGAATAAAGTAGCCTTTAAACACAACAAATGTCCTTACAGGCGACATACATATCAATAAAGCGCTGATACATTGTGACTGGGACACTAGACTAAATAGTAAAAATACTATTAAACTAAATACATAAAGATAAAGATAGTATCTTTCCATCTTCCAGAGTATTTGAAAGGAAATGTTCGTATGGACTTAAGAGTCTGAAGGCAGCTTATGATCTGACTAGTCAGGGGTTGTCCACCTGAGGAAAGAGTTTCCTTGTAGAGTTAAACTGAAAGGAAAAAAAAGTCTGGCACTCAATGGTAAATGTGTCAGCCTACCACTTTTCTCTCCTGCCCGCTCTGCCTAGACAACCATTTAAGCTGTCTAATTATCCATTCAGCTATAATTGGTCCACCTTCGTGTACAGTGACCCTTGTGTTTTGTGCTTATGCGTGGTCAAGCACACATGCAAATTCTTGTATGAGTGCAAATCAAGTTTTCACCTTGACAGTCACAGCTTTAATTAAATTAAAGCAAAGGTGTTAAAGGTCCTTTGTCACTTTGAACGGCAGAGGAGCACATAATACAATGCATATCAATGCAACCACGAGTGACGGCAGTCCCCTAGGTGTCAGCCAAATGAGTGTGAATATTCAGCTTTTTCCCCTTCGGTTAACTCTCATTCCAGTCTGATGACATTTTGTTACATTTGTCTTGGCAGTGCTGGTGGATAAACGCTCTGCAGAAAAAGAGCATCTTTCAACTGTTCATTCCATCAAAATACACAAGTTGTTAAGGCTGGCTCATTAAAGGGATAGTTCGCCTCTTTTGACATGAAGCTGTATGACTTCCCACACTAGCAATATTATTTATGAACATTTTCTTACCCCCCCACTGCGTCTTGTGAGCCGAGTTCCAGCCTCGTTTTGGCGTTGATGAAGGCAGTCCGGCTAGTTGGCTGGGGTTTAAAAAATAAAGTGTTTTGCTTCTCAAAACAATATGCGTTCAAAAGAGTTACAAAATCTTTGTCCAGGAAAAAGTCATATCTCACAATCGCTTGGCGCTATTTTCTCTCTAGTTAACTCGAGTTAACGCTTATTGACGCGTTAACTCATTAATTATTTAACGCCGATAAATATTTTATCCCGCATTTTTATTATTATTTGTTTATTTATTTATTTTTCAATAAATAAATGGGATTTATTTATTTTTCAATAAATAAATAAAACACATTTGGGCTTTTTTACCTTTAATGGATAAGAAAGTTCAGAGAGACAGGAAGCAGGGGGCAGAGAGAGGGGGAATGACACGCAGCACAGGGCCGTCCGATGCGGAACTCGAACTGGGGCCGCCTCTTGTACATGGGGCGCCTGCTCAACCCACTACGCCACGGACCACCCTTGTTTTATTCTTTATTTTATTATTGTACAAGTCTGTTGGTCACAGGCTTTTATTTTGTAAAAGTTGTTGCTGTCTGCTGCGGAACCGGAAAAGAAAGTAATTGGCGGATCCACCAAACATGGAGAAGGGTACGGAACTTTTACTCTGCCATTTTCATTTTAAAGTTCTTCCAGACGCCGGAGTCGACAGAACCAAAGTCATCTGTAAACACTGCCAAGTTGAATTGTCTTATCACCGTAGTAGTTTCAGTCTAAAATATCACTTAAAGGCAAAACACACAATTGATACAAGCAAGTAATTCAAGGAAACAGACAGTGGAGCGAGGCTTCTACATAAAAACTACATAAAGATGCTGATGTTAAAAGTGTGTTTGCACAACAAATGTTATGGCACTTTCATTCATATGGCAGCACATTTACAATAAAACTAAATGCTAAAAGCTATACACTACTTTTGAATTCATTTTTGGATTTTGCGTACAAATGCGATTAATCGTGATTATTCAGGGAAATCATGTGATTAATTAGATTACAAATTTGAATCGTTGCCCTGCCCTAAAACTAAATAAAGTGAGAATTTAAAGGACAGCATTTTCATCATTATTAGTGATGGTAATTTAAGGAGAAACACTTTCTTGCCGTCACCTCTTCCAAGCATCCACTGGCTGTTCTTTATGTCAGGCGAGATCTGCACGAACCTCCTGGTTGTCACTCCCCTCCTCGGACAACCTCTTCTATTTTATTCTCGGCACTGCATATCGATTCAAATAAAAACAAGTTGCCAATCCAAATAAACACCATGTCAAGGAGCCATCCAAGCAGACAGAAATATCTGCTCAGCATGATACCATAGGGCAGCACACCACAGGGGCACTGGTGCTCCTGACCACACAGGGGGTCCACCGAGGCCAGTGAGGTGTATGTATGTGTGGACACATGTGTATGCTCATGTGTTCATCCATGCACATATGAGCTGCTAATCATGTGTGGACTTGTGACCCTATGCAGGACAATTATCTGGTCAATAAGAACCATCATTGTTATTGTAGGCAATGTACTGTACAGTAAGCAATTCTGAAAAGGCTTGATTTGCTCATGTAGGGACAACCAGTGATCAACTTCTGCTGGTAACATAATATGACAAGACTGTGATGATCTCTGAATAATCATAACAGCCACATATTACAAAAATTGTTATTTAAATCTTATTATGATAGCTATATTTAGTAAAGATTGGGCAGGTGCTCCGTTCGTGCTACATTCAACATATGTTTGTATCTTTTTGTAAAAAACAGTAAAGTGTAAGTGTATGTTAATACAACTTAATTCTCAGTAAAGCTGCTCTCGTTCAGGTAATTTTCTATATCTTTACAGACCACTAAACCATGAGTTGTGACTGAAATTCAGTCCATTAGGACTGGGTGTCAATTTTCAGTGGCTTGTGCATTTCCAGACTGTCGCCGTGCTCTTACTGAGTTACTTTCAAAGTGACTTTAAGATTGATTTTATATCCACAGCATTATCTGACAAAATCTACTCAAAGACGATGTGTCTGCCGGGAAGTGGGTCATACTTATATGTATGATAACCTCCCACAGAGAAAGTGAGAAATGTTGTTTGACATCAGACCTATTACGGTCAATAACTCGATTCTGCTCCTCTGCGTGTCTACTAGGACAAAGAAAACTGTGCATGTAACTATGCTGATTGTTGCATATTTTCAGTATGAAATTGTGATCATAGAAACTGTAGAAAAAAAATAATCTATCTAATTATTTTCAGAGCTTTGGCTTATATTTTTTTCATTATACAGAATAGAAATAGCAGTGGAAATTTTAAAGGACACTTAAAGAAGTGTTAGGAACCTCTTTAGAGCTGTAGAAAGGAGAATTCTGAATATCTTAGCATCAAAGTGAAGCCACAACAAAGATTCAAATCTAACCAGTCGATTTCTCTACTCATTTTCTTAACAATAATTTCAGGAAGGGATCTTAGGAAGGGATTCCTTAAGGGCCCTCTGGGACCTCTGACCTGTACTTGTCTTGATGTGGTCCTTCAGGCCCCCCTGGAGCAGAGAGGCCACAATAATCGGTTGTACCCCACTGTGTGTGAGCACAGCCACAGCTCACCAGGGTCAAAAAAATGGACTGGCAGAACTTGTGGTCAAGCGGGTAAAGAGGAATGTGTGCACTGGGGGGTTGAGAGTCGAGGATCTTGTGGTGTTTTTAAGGTCATGCTAATTGCAGTGGATTTGCAGCCTGCTGTCAGTTAGCCGCAGTAAAACTGAGGAAGAGGCGGCAAAAGATAAGGGTTGAGGGGGTGGTGGTTCAGGTGTGAACCTTTAATTAAATACTACTGCAAAGGTTAATGCATAGAATGGAGAACTGCAGCCACCGTGAAGTAGAAGACATTTAAACTTGCCAAGAATATGCTCCACACTGTTAGTGTGTGGATGCATGTGAATAATAGTCAGAAAAGGGCTAAATTCAGTCAATTTTCTTTTAGCAGTGTGGGAATTTGAGTAGCCAGCCTGGATAGATAATGAAACTGAACTGCAATTATTCTATTAAAGGCAAGTATTTGCCAAAAAAAATGCCGCTTTTAGTATCATTCAAAACAGGCAGGAATTTAGTTTGCATGCTCTCTGCTGGATCATCTTCTAATTTCATCCTCTGTTAAGTGTAAACTCTGGCATCTGCAAGATTTTCATGAAATGCATTAGACGCTATATTAAGAGGTATTGTCTCTACATGAATAACCTCGCACACTTTGTGAGTGTATGTGTGTGTGCTGGTGGGGTTGAGTAGGCGTGTGACCCTTGATAATTAGCACCATCTGCCATATTAGAACACCTCTGGAGAGACAGGTGATCTTCATAAAAGCAAGACAGACAATTTGACATGAATTTTCCTGCCACTGAAAAAGACAAAACCACACTATTGAGAAGTTGCCCAAATGTTAAACACGGAACTATGCTTAATGTCCTCCTTTATCTATTTTCCAATCTCATGCTTTATTTCTTTTGTAAATTGTTTGTGTTCAAATATACTGGTCTGCAATAAACAATTCATCTGTAAGTGAAGTGGCCCTAGATCTTGAACCCTGCTGTAATTTTGGTTTAAAACCAGCTTGAAAATGAAGGACACCCTTACACACAAACATAGCTTGTTCTTCGGAACTATCATCAGGGAACTGCAGGCTGGAAAAAAGGAGCTTCAGGACCATTTCAGCACAACAAAGATGCTCACAAAGCCAAAGAATACACACAGCCTAAATCGAGCAATTCGCAGAAAGCACCCTTTCATCTCACATCTCAAATTAGTCAAAAGACACATCTTATTATCTTGGTAATACAAAGAGGGTGTGCATGAAAACAGTGCGAATATTCCACGTAAAGTGCTCATCACGGTGTTGAATCTCCGCCACGCAAATCGCCAAATGTGTGTGATGAACTGTTATGATCCCGTGCAGAGCGGCCAAGCTGTGGTTTTGGTTACTCTAAACCCACCCAAACGTGCTGTTGCACTCAAGGCACTAATTGGGTATTCATGTGGTGTTTTGTTTGTTTATAACTGTGTAACCACTGCAAGTCTTGGTTCAACACATCTCATTTTCATCCCCAACATGAAAGCTGGAGACAGTGGAATTTCTACACTGTATTTATGCCACAGAGCATAATCTCAGTTAACACAAGCTTGTCCCAGTCCTCTTTCGCTCTCTGAGTTACCACCCGCCGTGGTTTTGTTGTCCCCCAACCATCCTCCTCCCTCTTTTTTTAAATAATTATTTCTGCTTTTAAAACTCACTCATATTAGATAGAGTACGTTTTCGCATGTGGAGGAGTCGGGTGGAAGGCAACATATGTTGTAACGAGTAACTGCGATGGGACGGTTGCGCGGTTAAGTGGTTTTGAATAGTGTGTGATTCTTTTTTAACAAAATAAACAGTATGACGTTATGATCCACACATGTTCCTCCAAGTCCCCATTATTTGGGTGCTCAGTTTGTAGCCCACTGGGCAACATAAATCCATGTACTGCTCTTAAGAATGTCCCTCGGAGTTCATGTCATATGATCCAAACTCCAGAAAAACATTTCTACCAAGAGGCAAGTGCACTGTAGCCATCCTGAAGACTAGTCTGTTACCCATCAGTTTTTATTTCAAAATACCACAATACTCATTGTACATTATTCTTTCAGTTTACTGCTCCGTCTCTTTCCCTTTTGACTATAATCATGGTCTTCTACTGCTTCAAGGGTTTTGAGTTTGGGGTATGTCTAAGCTGAGGCCCGGCTGAGAAGTGAATCTGGCCTCTTTCAGACTCACAGCTTGCGCTTGCCTCTATACTCCACCCTCCTCCTCTGCCTTCTACTTTTCTTCGGGCTTCCATGATGTGGTAGTCACAAGAGCCTTGTGGAAGACGGCCAATCCCGGCAACGATTGCCGCCATTTTGCCAACCGCTGAATCCGATGTCCATCACACATAATGTGTACTTAAAATTATTACTTTTATTGCAACCCTCCCCCCCGCACAAAAAAATTATGCTTGTGATCAGTTTTGACTAGCAAAGCAGAAGCAGTTGCAAACAGCAGGCATAATGGGTGAGAAATATTTTAGGTTAACATTTTCATATAAGTTTGGAGATGAAGAGCCCAGAGTTATCTGCTTTTCTGAAACAATTGGGATATTTGGTGTAATTAATCCTAAAACAATAGATTGGCTAGTTGAAAAATATATCTGACTGCTACACATACCTTGTAACATTGATTAAACTCTAACAGTGATGTTACTTAGTCAGTGGGTCTACATGATGAGATTAATTCGATTATAGCTATAGTTGGATTATGCTCCTTATTTGAGCAAGGGTAATTATCCTTGGATATATGGCGGTGAATGAATCGAATCATTGGCACAGAGCATGTCATACCCCGGTACGATAGGTGGCGCTGTACCCATTTCAACTATTGCTAATAGAGCCACTTCCGGTTGACCGCTTCACCACCAACAACAACAACAAACTCAGGCATTCGAGAAAGATGGCGAACGACGACCAAGATGAAGCTATATCCCTCTACATTTTTTTCGTGATGAACATGCTTATTGCAAAAACGCAATGCACAACGGCGCATTCTCCATCGCGTTGTTTGTCTCTTTTACGACGGCGGCGACAACAATAATAATATCGTCTCCTTCGACTTCCAGGGGTCCGTTTCACGTAGCAGGTTCAACCAACTCTGAGTCTATTCCTGATCTCTGAGTTGATCTACTCTGAGATAGAAAACCCTGAGTTTTCGGTTCCACAAATGCTGATTTGAGTGAGGTTAATCAACTCTGAGTAAGTTCACCTTGAGTTTAGCGCGTGCACCACAACTTTAAAAAGCCAGCATCAATGGAGCCCCGATTCGACGAGTCACCTTGGCAACGGGGAAGAGGAGGGGCTACGTTTTTCACCAACCTCGAATTGGAAATCTTAATGCGCTCATACGGCGAGTTTCAATACGTTTTTAGAAATAAGTGCAACACCGCTGCTGCAGTAAAAGTGTAAGTTTAAATGTAGTCCTTTGCAATCACAATAATATTACAGGGAAACTGCTTGAATGGTAGCCCATTCATTTATTTCATTTAGGTGCAATCCCACAGGGGAGAAGCGCTCTTGGCAGCAGTTTAAGATGAAATATAAAAACATTGTTCAAACAGGTGAGACCTCGGCATGGAGGTACCTCATTTTCATCATGTTTTACACTGTAAAATAAATATTAAGTGGCTATTTGACTGTGCAGTTATTTTATTCCCAACATAATGCTGTTTTCACACACATAAACTATGTCTTCTCATCTATATCATCCATCCATCCATCCATTATCTATACACCGCTGAATCCGTCAGTCGGGTCGCGGGGGGGCTGGAGCCTATCCCAGCGGTCAATGGGCAAGAGGCGGGGTACACCCTGGACAGGCCGCCAGTCCATCGCAGGGCCACATAGAGACAAACGAAACAAACAACCATGCACACTCACAGTCACTCCGAAGGACAATTTAGAGTCATCATCTATATCATGTTCTGTTAAATAATTAAGCCTATTTAAACTAACACAGACTTCTACTGAGCCAACAGAAAGAAGGCAGATGCCCGTAAAACGGGTGGTGGCCACCACCTCTAACGGGAGGCCAGTGGCTGAGGGAATCCCCGGAGGGAATCCACCCCCAAGACACGATCGCCTTTATAAAATATAATAGGCCTATATATGTCTTTTTTAAGCATATTCATACAAATATTTATTTGTCTTTTATGTCTTTTTTTTCTTTTGTCCCAACACATTCTGATGGTGCCGCTCAAAAAGATAATTGTCTGTAAATGCAAAAACCTATGCGCGGTGTGATAACCATCTCCGACGAATATTTATTTCTCTGCGCAATAATGCTGCAACTTTATCCACGGGATCATTGTCAAAAGGACATGTTCGTGAAAAAAGTTGCCTCCTACTGTGCCTAATGGACTTCTAGAAGTAGAAGAACTCGCTCTGCTGACTGAATGAATGAGGAAATCAAATGGCGTGTGTGGCTGAAAGAGGGCGGAGACAGAAAGAAACTCGAGGTTTCTTGAATAAAACCTGGTCCCGACCAGGTTAGGTTCAGAGAGTCTGTTACTCCGGTAACTGACCGTGAAGTTAAGTTACCTCTCTTTGTGAAACAGGCTAGAGTTACCCCTCTTTCTCGGGGTTGAGTTACCTCCCTTTGTGAAACGGAAAACTCAGAGTTTCCCTCATTTCAGGGTTAACCAACTCAGAGTTTTCACTAAACCTGCTACGTGAAACGGACCTCTGGTCACAACCCTGGGAAAAAATCTCAAGCATGCGCAGAACCCAAAGTCCATGTCACCACGTGCTTCACCGTCTACAAGCACGTTTAGTGTGACTTCCAACCGAGTTATCTCGAGGTCTTAATCCGACTGCGAGTAATCCAACCCGATCCAATTTTTAGTCAAACTAAGATGGATATATGAACTTAATAACTCAGTCTTATTGTAATTTAGCCATTAATCCAATTCTTTCAGTGCCATGTAACCCCACTGAGTGTAATCCTAAAAAGAAATTAGTTTGGCTCGTTTAGTTTTCAGCACAGGGTTATTGAAGTGTCTTTAAATGTCTTAAAAACAAACTGATTCTCACCTGATGCACCTAAAATATAAAAGTGACTGTCTGTGATTTGGAATTTCAAAATGATGGAAAATAGATTATGTTCTTAGTAATTTGTTTCATTCTACTTGTTAAAGATGTATTGCCGAGATTTTGCGTGCCACAGTGCTCACACCTTTTGTCATCCTTTTGTGATTAATGCTCATGATCGTGTGGGAGAACAGGCCTCGCATCCTCTGTCTGCACAGGGTTTCTCAGCCCCCTTGCTATAGCTTGCCCATAGAAGTGTTCAACAAGCAACAAGTGTTGAACAAAAACAGTCACATGTTAATCTATGCTCTCATTTTCTAAACCGGGCTCATGCCTAACAAATAAATTAACTACAAAAGAGGCTCTTGTGCAGTTTTACATACAATTTGCTCAGTACTTTAATATGATTTATTCAACCCGTTTAGCTGATGTTGACACATACTTTTCAAAGGAATCATGGGTAATTTACTTCTTTCCAGCATTTAGGAAAAATACCTCAAGGTGGCTATTGCAAGTTTCAGAGCTGACATTTTATCTTTAGCCAGAGGTATGGCAATCCGCAGAGGCCATTTTTTAATTTTGTTATTTTAAAGAAGGTTAAAGAAAAGTTACTGGGACATTCTGAAACATTGTGTTTTCTTTACAACCTGTGTTGGAATTTACCATCATGACCAATTTGATTTGATTTACCTATTTTATTTTCTAACTTGGATTTACTTTAGTGTAGGTAAATTAACAGAAGCACAAAGCAGCCTTGAGGAGGAGGAAGACTATAATGTCACAGATGTCATTAAAGAACCCAAGAAAAAAATATCGCCATTGATAAGTGTGAAAGCAATTTGCATGACTAAATCTGAAAATCGCTCGCGGAGTCCTTTAATGGTTACACACTCATTATCTTTCCATTACAATCTCAACTGCTGTTTTCTCCCAATTAACAGAGTTTGCACAGCCTCTCGTCATTGCCTACTTATCTCAGTAAACTATAGTTCTCAAAACAACTCGTTCTTTCCATATAGTCAAGCGAACGTCCCTGTGTGTAAATTAAATGTAGCAGAAAGAATCTTTTGGTCACCTTAGCTCCTCCTGGCTGCCCCTATTGTTTATACATGCAGATTGAAGAGGCAACATTCAGATGCTGCTCTGCACTGGCACCCTGGGCAGAATGGCATAATTAAATGAATTGACTAAAAGGGATGCAATGAATATCCCAGCACAGTGTCAGGTCAGCCTTGCTCACAAATTAAAGCCAGGGGCTAAAGAGGGTAAACACCAATTTATCTGAGGTAGGAAAGCAGAAGAAGGTATACCTCATTGTCTGTGTTGAGGGTATTCATTCTTATACACAGGCATCTCCTCTTCATTTTGAATTGAGCTCAAAACATGCATAGGCTATAGATTTATAATGTTTTTGAAAGAAACTGTAACATTCAGAGAGCTAAAAAGACAACAAATCCTGATCCTTCTCTGTGAGCCAATTATCATTAATCCAGTAGGGTTTAAGTTTCTTAAATAATCTGCGCGTTTGTTTGGAACTAGAAAAAAAAAAGAAACTATCGCATTATTTGGACCATAACTGGACTTTTGATTTACATGTTAAATGTTAGCCCAACCTTGATACATGGAAAGGAATTTTCAAATTTTTTTTACAAAACTAAAGGCTCTAGCATGGTTGCCGCGTCTGTTGATGACGTCACGATTTCGTGCCGGCTATATACGGTGGTGCAAGTCGACGCACCAGTAGTTGCAATTTTCTCTGTCACAGAGGTGTTGCTGCGACGTGAAGGTTACCGCTATTCCACAACCACGTAAGTCGAGAAGAAAACAATGCCACTGTCAAGAGCAGGAACATGTCATCAATGATACTGCTGCAGTATCTGGAAGATGAAATGCTTAATGTGTTTCTGTGTTTCAAGAAGTTCGTGAGCCAAGACAATTCAGTCAATAGAGGTGAAGGTCTGAAGCCCCCGGCATCACCACTTGGAGTCTCTGCCCTTTTCTTTGCCTTCATGTATCTGTCCCGTAGCTTCTTTCACACATTCTTACAGAACTCTCCCTCTTTCCCCAAAGTTCTGCCAATTTCTGTCCAAGAGTTTTGGGAGTTTACGTGGTCCCTGTGCTGTTTCACAGCAGTTTCGTACAGGTGCCTGTACAAACGCACCTCCTGACTGAGCCTGGTCTCAAATTGGTCCATCCGGTTTGTCGTTCTCGGCGCAGCCAAGTTACAAAAATCGACTGGTGCACGACAACTCGATGCGTCGTCTTTTCAAGGCAAGCGCCATGCCTGAAACGTCATTTTGACGTCACGGGTCGGCTGCGCCGTGAGCAACGCGTCAACTGTAAATCCAGCTTAAGGCAGACCTTGAAATTGATTTATTTTAATTTGGGATGCTTTTTCATGTCTGCACCACACAGCATTTTTTCTGCTAGCCAAGTGAAACTAGATGACTTTTCAGTTTTCTCCGACAAAAAAAGTGGTGGAGCAGTTCCTGTCAGCGTATATCAAGATGCAACTTTTGATCTATTATCCTAGCAACAATTTGCTAGAAAGCTAACAAGGAGATCAATTGGGGCTGCAGAAATGTTTACAGGGGTCAAACCATTAAACCCTGCAGCAAACAATTACTCAACCGTCTGTGCCATAATTTTAGCCAATATCAAACTTGATAGAGTCGATGACATCTTCACACAGGAGTCATGCAGTATCATATTGCATTATAAAAGCTCAGTTTCTGTGAGATGAAAACTTGTGCTAAAAATGGTACGATGTATTCTAACTGTTTTTGCCTCTATGTAAATGATAGGCCAGACGGCGCATTGCCTATAAGATGATGAACAGTACAATCAGTAAAACGAATGTGCATGTACATGTATGTTGATGTTCCTGTGTATGCCCACGGATCATTATCTTCACATATCATCACAACATTTAATTCTTATTCATTCATTTTCAGTAGTTTATCTTTCAACATCGGATTCGGGCCATATTTGACATGCAGTCTGAGCGTAGCCTTAGACATGTAGGGTGAAATGCATACAAGGCATACGATGCGCTTCCAAACACAGAAGCATAAATAAATCCAAAACATCAGTTCACTCACTAGCTACAGCAATTATAACTCTACTAAGTTCACACCTGTAACTTTTTTGTGGTGTTCGGAGTTTTTTTTTGGTCTGTATCATTTGCTTCCCCTAGTCTCTCTAATGTCTATACTAATTACAGAAAAAGAGAAAAAAAAGAAAGGAGGATGTAGTGAGCTAACTCTCTCTCCTCTGTCTTGATTCTCCTGGACCTGTCTGCAGCATTTGACAGTGAACCACCACATCCTTCTCTCTACCATGGAGGGAATGGGTGTCTCTGGCTCTGCACTCTCCATGTTCTCATCCTACCTGACAGGTCACTCCTACCAGGTAACACAGAGGGTCTGTGTCGAAGCCACGTAGGCTCACCACTGGGGTTCCGCAAGGTTCGGTCTTGGGTCCTCTTCTTTTCTCCCTCTATACATCATCTCTTGGTTCTGTCATCCACTCCCATAACTTTTCCTACCACTGCTATGCAGATGTCACCGAGCTGATTCTGTCTTTTCCCCCTTCTGACACCCAAGTGGAGGCACGCATTGCTGCGTGCCTGGTAGACATCTCGGGGTGGATGTCGATACACCACCTTAAGCTCAACCTGGACAAGACTGAGCTGGTATTTCTCCCGGGGAAGGGCTGCCCGTTCCGAGATCTGGCCATCACCATGGATGACTCCGTGGCGACGTCAACTCGGACCGCGAGGAATCTGGGTGTGACCCTGGACGACCAACTGTCGTTCTCGGCAAACATCGCATTAGTGACCCGTTCCTGCCGATTCCTCCTCTACAACATCCGGAGGATTCGCCCCTTCCTCACCGACAAGGCAGCACAGGTGCTCATCCAGGCTCTTGTCATCTCCCGCCTGGACTACTGCAACTCGCTCCTTGCTTCTTCCATCAGACCTCTGGAGCTTGTTCAGAAAGCTGCTGCTCGTCTGGTGTTCAACCTCCCCAAGTTCTCCCACACGACTCCCCTTCTCCGCTCTCTACACTGGCTCCCTGTAGCTGCTCGCATCCAGTTTATGACTCTGGTGCTAGCCTACAGGGCAGTGGAAGGAACAGCTCCTTCATACCTCCAGGCTATGGTCAAGCCCTACACCCCCGCCCGACCACTTCGCTCTGCGGCCTCCAGGCACCTGGCTGCCCCGTCACTCAGCGGTCACTCAGCGGTCCCTGCGCACGATCGACACGGTCACGGCGTTTCTCTGTTCTGGCACCCCGATGGTGGAACGATCTCCCGACTGATGTCAGGACAGCTGAGTCGCTGCCCATCTTTCGCCGCAGGCTGAAAACCCATCTCTTCAGGAAACACTACCCTCATCTGCCCTCTTAGGACATCGCTTGTTTCGTCCTAGCTCCTTACGCACTTATTTGTTTCCTAAATTGTCTTTGTTTTCTAAATTGTCTTCCCATTTGTCTAGGTACCTAACTTACCACACTTACTCTAGCACTAGTCATGCTCTTAGCTGTTTGGTTTTGGAAGGAAATGCACTTATGATTTCTTGTGACCTGAAGTTCTTTTGCCTACCGATGTGGAACTAACTTATTGTAAGTCGCTTTGGATAAAAGCGTCGGCAAAATGACCGTAATGTAATGTAATGTAATGACATTTCTTCTTTTTCATGCATGTGATAAACAGTATGTAAGCTACAGCTGCATACTCTCCTCACAGCTGTTTATGCACAAATACAAATGCACACAAGGAGCATTTGATGCTAAAACTGTAGACTAATGAAGTGATGCACAACAGTATATTCTGAAAATCTTATCACCATCTGTAATCAGAGCAGCAGCAGCAAACTCTAAAGTATATAAACTTTTCCAACCACTTTTTAAGCTGTCTTTTGTCAAGGACTACGATATCAAAACTCTACTATTTACCTTCCTATTCACTTAAATTTGTCAATTTAGACATGGCACGGGCCTTAAATCCTACTTTTTGAGAATCCAGCTTGTCTTTGGTTGTATATTGTGGCAGGCCAGTCTCACGGAGAAAAAAAGTAAAACAGTCATGTAACAGAAAAATTTGTATTCGTGCTGATAAAGACGACGCCTGCATTTAAAATATAATTTTTTTTATCTTTGAGCGCCATCAAGCACAATTCTGACAGTAATGTGTTTCAAGAGGACATTTGGTTCGAGTGTCCAGCACGTTTTGTGCGTTTAGCTGAGGAGGCGGGACTCTTCAACCAGTAAGCCAGAAATAGAATATCTTGAAGCAACAGGTTGTTAAAGGGCCAGATTAAAGCTGGCAGTGATATTTTTCTATCTTTAACCAGACTGTTGTTATACCTAACCTTAACCAAGTAGTTTGAAATGTGTAATACAACAAATGAATGGACAGTGAAAGCACAAGAAAATAGCAACCAAATGCTCACGTGACATTTCAAAGCAAGCTCATTTACTAGTGGTCGGGACGGAGCTCAATTGTGACTATCACACTTCTCACACACGCCATCCTCCAGAGATCATTCACCTGATAAATGTACAATCAATACATGACTATTTCTCTAAATGCTTTGATACTGTGTTACTCTATGGAGTTATTTTTCTGTGCTGTAGCAGAAAAAAACAGCAGGTATTCTGTCTGCTGACAAAATAAATTTGAATGAACATGACTAGTTCACATTTTACAATGAGACTGGGTTGACAGATGAATTATTGTGCTGTTGAAATAAATTGTTTTTATGCAGTAAAAACGGAAAGTAGGAGCAAGTAATCTATTGATTTGACAAAGGTGCTTTGTTTTTTGTGCGACTGGGTACAACTACACATGGGAAAACAGTGTTAAAGCATTTTTTGTAAATGGTCATTGAATAGCTGTGGCATTTAGTCTGCATTTAGAAGTCAGAAGAGTAGGAGGTTGGAGGAACACACAGGACTTTTAAGTCAAAGAAAAGAGTCTGAATCTCAACTACTGATGTTTTAAAGTATTTTGAGACGTCGTTTGTTCTGTTGCTGCTTCGTAGAGCTTTTAGTCATGGTTTAGTAGCTGTTTTATACATAATGAAGTACATTGTTAAGATCAAGCATGACAACATAATTGGTGAAGGTAAAGCCTGATTTATGGTCGTCTGGGAAAGGCTACGGAGCGTGCGTCGGCCAAAATTCCTATCTATCCGCCAAGAGTGATTGTGATTCCTACCATAAAAATGGGAAGTATGAAGGTAAGAAAGTGCATTAGTAACCACCCTGGCTTGTCATGCAGCAACCAATTGGCAGACCCGCCATGGCATTTATACTGAAATTGCCTTAAGAATATGGGTTTATTCTATATTATCAACATCTGAATTTAATATTTTAAGTAGTGGTGGGCCGTTATCGGCGTTAATGTGCTGCGATATTTTGAGAGTCTTATCGGGCGATATAAAAAATATCGCCGTTAATCTATTCTCAAAGTTGGGTTGGGAACTGGGTCAAAATAGGTAAGCAAACTGTGATGACTTTTACCTTGATATTTTAGCTCGGGTGTAGGCCGATGTACTTTGTCTGCCGTTAGGTGTGATGAAAACAGAAGAACGCCACTTTGCAGAAGCCTGTGCTAGGCAGTTTATGGAGGTCGCTAATCTGTGGGGGATAGTTGACAAAATCTGCTCTGTTGGAACAGACAGCGCTCCTAATATGGTGGCCGCAGGGAGGATACTGCCCTTCGAGCATCTGCCGTGTGTTGCACATGTTGTACAGAGAGCGATTGTAATGTCATTGCGAGAAGGGGTTTTTGATGCTGCACTTGCCAAATGTCGACAAATGGTGGGACATATCAAACACAGTCCGGTCAACGCAGACAAGCTGAAAGTCCAGCAAACCTCCCTTGGGCAAGTTCAGGAGCCGCTCGTGCAAGATGTTCCAACACGGTGGAATTCCACCCTCGAGATGATCAAGCGCGTGTGGCGCAACAGAGACGCACTGCACACAATGCAACAGCAGCACCATCTGGCCCTCCCAACAAGTGCTGAATATGAGAAGTTGGCGAAGCTAGAGAAACTGCTGGAGCCATGCATGTGAATAAGCTGGTCTGCCTGCTGCGTGTACACCAAGAGCGACCTCGCTGGAGAAGCTTCGCTTGAGAATTTGCTTTGGTAGCTTTGGTAGCTCGTGACGTCACATTTAGAATGTTAAATTCTTAAAGGCCCCGCGGCTGTGCAGCACCCCCGCGAGAAAAAAACATGAGGAAAGTGAGGGCAGGGACACGAATAAACGTGTTGTTATTTACAATTTGTTATTCAAGATATACATCACGTTACAAATGATGTAAAACTACATTAGGTACACCTGAGAAGAGCAGGAATAGCAGAGGCAGCTGTGAAAAAAAAACTAAATTCGAAATAAAATCAGAAATAAATCAGAAATAAAACTTAATTGCAGTGAGAAAGGTATGCGTGGGGTTACTACACTATTGTATTGAAGCACTCGACACGGCAATTGCAACAGTCTCAGGATTAAACGACTATTGTTTGGATAGGAACCAAAGTTTACGCGTCTGTTTACGCGAACCCCGCGGATTGCCGGACCCCTGAATGAGCCATTTTAATCTAGATTAATCTAGATTAATTTCAAGATTTCAGTGAGATTAATCTAGATTAAAAAAATTTATCTATGCCCACCACTAATTTTAAGTAAAACTACACTTTTACATCTTTCAAACTTCAGTATCATTATCACCCTGAAAATATAATCCAGTGGATATTAATTGAGCATATAAAGGTGGGTCTTGGTTGTAAGGGATAAAAACAGAAGCAAAAACCAAAGCAGAATGTGACACATTGCACACTTGCTGCCTGAATAATTTTCTTGCTCTCTGAACAGTTCCAAAATTCAATTCAGTATAATTAATTCACTTCATTAAATCAAATATGGTCAAGTCAATACGAAGAGGTTTGCATGAGAACTGTAATTGGCTTGCAAATGACACCCCCTTCCTTGACACCATGCCAAGTGCATACTTCTTCACAGTAGCTGGATAAAATGACCCAACACTCCATGTTCTGGAACCTGATTGATAATGACACCTTCTGTTGGTACACAGGTCCTCCATCTGTGGCTGCAGTGTCAAGGAGGCTCCTCTACTATTGCCGAATAGCAAAATAGCAGCTAAAACATTTTCACTGAGCTCTCCAAGAGACACTGGCATTGTGTACCCAGGGATGCCTCTGTGTTGTGATGCAAATGCCTTATGAATAGACTTGTAAATCCAACAGGTAAGTTGTCTAATTCCAGTGTACTTACAGTTTTGTATGGCTTGTGATTCAGGGCACATCTACATAAGAAATGTTTTGGTGTGCTCTGGTTGAGAGTCCCTCGAAGCACTTTTAGGATTACTGCCTATTGACAAGTCTCGCAGTTTCATGTATTCAGCTTAGTCTTGTAGTTCAGTAGAAAGGTGGAGAAATGCAACTTGGTATTGCACATCTCCATCCTCTTGCAGACCCCTATCTGCAAATGTGCCATTAACAGTGCAAATGACAACCCCGTCCTTGACACATTGATCTACCTTTCTCCCACTAATCTGCCTACGTTGATGTCAGCAACCAGGGCTTTTATATCATCGACACGTCTGTCGGATCCCATACCAACTCAAATGTTTCAAGGATGTTCTACCTCTGATCAACTCTTGTGGACTTGATCAGATCAATTTGTCTATTTTAATGGGCTGTGTACCACAGGCATTTAGGCAAACTGTAATTGAGCCACTTTTCAAAAGCCTACTCTTGATCCTGATGTTTTATACAATTATGGACCTTGATCCAGCATTCCTTTTATTTTGATTCTTGAAAAAACGATCATTAAAGTACTTATCATCCACTTGCAGAACAGAAGCTTATATGAAGAATTTCAGTATGGTTTTAGAGTACACCATAGCACTAAAAAAATGCATTAATTAAAGTTACAAATTACCTCCTTATAGCCTTCGATCAGGACTTTGTCTCTGTGCTGGTCCTGTTAGATCTTAGTCCAGCTTTTGATTCCATGGACCGTAGCATATTTTTCTGATACATTCCAGCTTGTACATGTAAATTGTGTATCCTCTCACCAGTTTGTTATGGTGTTCCACAAGGTTCTGGACTTGGATTAATTCAGTGTTCCCTCTGCACGCTACATTTCAACAACATGATCAGGAAACATCATGACACCTGAGGAAACTAATCACTTACTAAAGTTACAGAACTGTCTTTCAGACATAGAGACCTGGGTGAGCTGTAATTTCCTACTCTTGAATTCAGGCAAAACTGAGGTCATTTGTTTTGGCCTGATAAATCTCAGAGAGTCACTGTTTAACAATATAGTAATACTTGATGGCATTACCATAGCCTCTAGTTCTACTCTGAGGAACCAGGGAGTTTTCTTCTTTTTTTTTTTTTAACCAAGATTTACCTTTTTAAGCCTGGTTTATAGTCAGTAACGCAAGACGCAACGCAAGCCCTTGCGCGGTTGCAAGCCCCCCCTTGCGTGCTTGCGTGTGTCACCTCAATTTTCTAAACTTCACGCAAGACGCAAGCGCAAGCCACTGGCTGTGGTCGAAACCGCCTACTACTTGATCGATCTGACAGTATGCAGAGCGTTTACACACAGTGCACTTCACTCCTGCCCGAGCCGAAATCAGCCGGCCTGAAAAGCTGATTTCCCTTAAGCTATAGGCTAAACTCTGTAAATATATAACTTTAGCAACATTTGAAACATTTTCAGGCGAGAAAGTAGTCGTTTAGACCCCCAAGGTGTTGAAAATCTGACAAAATACCGGCTATTTACAAGAAGAAGAAGAAGCATGAATCTATGGAAGAGAGACTTGCCAAAGAGCTCCTGGCGGTGAATTTCCTTTCATCGTAGTAGGCTTGTCATTGAAAAAACCCGCTACTCCACCTACTGTCCTGGCGGTGAATCGCCACGCAGCACACGCAAGCGCCGACAAAGCAAAATGAAGTATAAACGTCTCGAGCCATTAACATACGCGCAAGACGCAAGCGCAAGGGCAGTTAAAAGAAGTATAACTCAGCCTTAACTCTCACATGAAACAGGTCTCCAGAGCCAGCTTCTTTCATCTGCATAACATCACAAAAATAAGGAGCATCTTTTCCCTAAGTGACGCTGAAAAACTGGTCCATGCATTTGTCACACGTAGGCTGGACTGCTGCAACAACCATTTTAGCAGAGGCTCTTTTATGTTGAGCCAAAGTGCTGCGGCCAGAGCACTGACTGCTTCTGCAAAGAAAGATCACATGCGTTCATTGTTGGCCTTTCTAGATTGGCTCCCTGTAAAGTTCAGAATAGAATTTAAAATCCCTCTCATTACATAAAAAGCCCTTCGTGGCCAAGCACCTTCATATGTGAAAGGCCTATCAACCCCAAGCTCACTCCATTCTCAGCACTCTGGTCTAGTTGTTGTTCCTTTATTCACTAGAACCACAATAGTAGGCAGAGGCTTCAGTTTTCAGGCTCACTTCCTGTGGAACCAGCTACTTACTTGGGTGTGAGACACTGAAATACTCTCCACTTTGAAATTAAAACCTAAAACTTACCTCATTGAAAGAGTCTACTTTTAATCTACTTTTAATCCCCTGATGTGCATTGATATGCCAGTGGTCTACTTGTTTTAATTTTGTGTACTTGCAACCATTCATTTATTTAAATTTTTATGTTTGCCTTGGCTATTTTGTCTACATTTTGCTTTTGCTTTGTAAAGCACTTTGGGTTACACTTCTGTTATATAAAAAAGCCTGAGTTGAGTTGATTTGAAGGGTTCCTCTCGGAGAGCGGGCAAGGAGATGGGCAACATTGCCTCACAATGGCTTTCCTTTGTGTTTCTAATGTATCACACAACTGTCAGCTTAGCTAGAAGGTGGCAAGGCAATCAAATCAATCATGCATTTACACAAGATTAGGAAGTGAAAGAAAAAGCTTTAATAAAGAAAAATACAGGATTCGCATCATAATCAAAACCTGAAATTCAATAATTCATAATATGGAAAATAAACTATTTTAAGCATGCACAGCTCTGACCATAAGATTGTTGTTTATAGCATTAAAAAGAAGAGGCTGGTAACGACTCTATTGTGCACCATGCATGCCTCTTATTGGTGAACAGAGCCCCTGCATGTCAAGCAGAGGTGGGGCACTCTCCCTAGAGTCCACTATCACAGCAGGTTAACCTGGCACTGCTTTTCTAAGGACTGATTGCCCAGCCCCCTGCAGCTCGAGGTAAACCGACAATTTTCCATCAGCAGGGAACGTGGCTTTATTAGTAAAAGTAGGGAGGGGTGGGAGGTAAGAGAGAAAAGTGAAATCAAGTTTACACAGTAGCTGTAGTAGTTGTGTAGGAGGGCTATAAAGTGTGGTAGAAGACAAATCCCAATACGAAGCTGAATCTGCATCTAATTTTCCAAAGTTACGGCAAAAAAAGGTAATTTCCACAACCAGCCAATAGGAAAATAAAATTTAGCTGCTACAAAAGTGTAAACACAGGCTTCATTTAGTTTTTTGAGGAAAGCTGAAGCATAAGCTCGATGGTATCTATCAAAGAAGTCAGAAAGCGTAAAGAGACAAGCCTGTATAAAGACTCGGGTCAATGTCAAGCAGAATTTCATCTTGCAAAGACTCTCTGACAGGTAAGGAAAACATTCACCTGAATAAAAACTGCAGCTCTCGTATCAGAGATGAGACAGACTCTGCACGGCAAATCAATAAAATCCCCAGGCTGCATGTGAATTTAGAAGGGAAATCTCTGCCGAAGACATTAAATTTCTAAACAAAACATGAGTAAACCTACAAACAAACCCAGGCCATGAGGCTGTCTGGGTGAAAAAAGACACAATTTGGAGGGCAAACAAGCAGTGCCTTATGGTTTTCAAGGTCTCCATTTGTTTTTCCATGTTCCACTGTCAGGTGCAAATAGAAGAGAGGGCAGTGCAGAGAATGGTGAGCCGTAGAGGGTTAAAAGGCCATGGCTGGGATTATAGCACAAGTAGGGACCCCATACTGTGGCTTGACATGCCTAGCAGCTTACAGTGCATTTTTCTCTGACAATGCAGGGTCATACACTGTCAGATGCATGAAATGTTTTCACACACATGTTGAAAGACAAGTGAAGTGCTGAAGAGCTTCCCTCTCAAAGGTTATCTGTTAGCATAATGCTTTTCTAATAACAAAGTCGTGTTCCAAAGTCAAAATCAAATCGAGGATAAGGCATTTGCATGCTCACAATGTTTGACCTTAAAGGACAGTGCAACATGCTTATAGTTTAGATTTCAGTGTGCATCTTCACCAGAGCTTGTATACCATATTCACTTATTCAGTTCATTTATTCTGCATAAAGTCTTTTTTCTACATATTGTGGGCCATTACTCAGAGGCCAGTGCTGGGTGGTAGCTACTAATCAGCATGGGAGCTACCTAATCCTGCCACCAATGAACTCATCTGTCTGTCCACTCTATTTTCAGACATGTGCTAACATGCCATAATAGCCATAATTCCACTTGGCCCTGGGCTCTGCCACCTCAGTCTTCTGATTAAGTCCTAAGTCCCGAAGGTATCATTGTTAAAGGTTTAGCTATTCCACCCGTAGCCATTAAATATGGCATAAAGCGGGTAGGGAGACATGAGCAGGAGTGCAGAGTGCAGGAAGGGGAGATGGGCTTCCTCAGAGAAGCTTTCTGTGCATCTGACAAAACACAAATTCTTCTCAATGTGTCGTCTGCATTGCTCCCTGATGCAGCAAAGGATTGCCTTTTATCAACAGCCAGCGATGACACTTTCCAAATATTTAATACATGGGGGAATTTCTCATTCACTGTGGATGTGTTTCAACTGAAAACTGTTTTCCCTTAAAAAAAGAAAAGAAAAGAAAAGAAAAAAAGACGCCCCCCCCCCTATCCTTCAGTTTCCTCACCAGTTATGAAAATATCATGTCATGAATACCACTCTTTACATGTAATTCCCTATTCGCCTGCTTCGCTGTAAGCGGCTGTCAACAGTGTGTCTGATTTATATCGTAAGTGTTAGTGGGACAGGAGCTCCCGCACGGCACTACTGGCCTGGGGAAGCGAGGTAGGGGTCCACAAGGACAGGCACAGCCCTGGTTCCTCTGACTCTGGAGACTCTTGGTGAGGAGTAAACTTAGCCAACACTCCAAAAACAGGGTGTCACACACCCATCAACACCTCCTTCACAGGTGTGTTAGAGAAAAACGGGAGACGGAAGGGGATGTCAGGATGCGGCAGCACGTTGAAAAGAAGCGTGTGAGAGAGGTTGTTTGGAGTCATGTTTATATTCATGCTTCTTTGCACAACAAATGTGGATCTTTCAAAAATAAATGCATAAACCTGACACAGAGGAGTAAAGGCAAACTGTCAAAGATCTGACACGTTTACTCACTTGCATATATGCACATGCAAGCAGCATGCACTACAGTCATCAGTGTAATGGCACTAACTCGTCACAAGTGTTTTCGTGGAAAGAAAAGATTCAAACTTTTTCTGAAGTGAGATTTAAATGTAAATAAAAACAAAATGCAATTACTTGCAAATCGTTTAAACCCTTTGTTTGAATCCTTTTTTGTGGCAAAATACATGCTCATTTTGAACTGGATACAACACAAAAGTTCAAAAGTATGCGGACAGGGTTTGACACTGAGTTACATCCCCTCTGTTTGGGAATTAGGGTGACCTATTTTGGAATTTGGTTTAATTAGATCTCGGGACATTTTCCCCATCCAAGTTCAATTGGCTCAGAGTGAAGCCAAATGAAGACCACATTATTTCTGGATTTTGTCTGTAGGTCTATTTGGTTTTGTTTTGTTTGTGTGGTAGAGTACATTTGTATTTGTAGATGCAGTGATGAACTGTCTTGACAAAAGTTTTTGGGAGTGTTGCTGAGCCCATGCCATGTTTTCCACCACATAATTTAGTCTAAATTTACTTCAATTTAGTTAAAATTGTCCCGTGTACAGAGATATCTTCATATGATCTCAATATTTCAAGAATATTGTGTACTGTGTGTGAGGAACTCGCTGGATTTAACGTGGGTTTATGTTTAGAAATTTCATTCTTCAATTGTCAAACCACTTGCACATGAATTTTCAACAATTTGATGAACTCTTCCTGATTTTTACTTTGAAAAGACTTATCCTTCTTAAGGGACACTCTTTTTATCCATTCACAAGCAACCATGTGACTGATATGCTGTCAGTTAACCTAATTGATAATCAGGGATTTTTTTTTTTTCTTTAGTATTTCACCACTTTCCCCATCTTTTGGGGCTCAACTTTTAGGAAAAAGTTTGCTGGCATCTCATCTAAAACGAGCAAATATGAAAGACAACAAAAGAAATGAATCCTCCATGTCTGTTGTCCCTGTACTATTTTGAGTAAAGTATGGGGTTTAGGTGAGCAAATCTTTGCTTTCTGCTTTTATCTACATTCTACAGTCTTTGTGGATGCTGTATGCTTACAAATGTTTCCTAAAATCTAAAGAAGAACAAGAACAGACACGGATATGTGGTAAATCTTTCATGAGGGAAACAATTTGTTGGCGGTCAGCTCGCTCCATTAGATTTAAGCACCACATGGCTGTCGCCACATAGAGGGGGAGTTAAAACTGAACAAAGCAATTGGTTGGAGGAGCAGAAAAAGTGAGACCATCTACAGATCTATTTATTTCAATGACTGGTGTTCAAAGAAACCTCAAATATAAGTTGTTAGAGGCCAAACTACCAACCTGATTTCTGTGTACACAAAGAGCGTAACACACAGGATTACACTACGATCATCCATTTTTAATCAAGTAAATCACTACTGTCAATGAGAAAATATACAGAAACACCCGGAATCTAACAAAATAGAGCGGACTGGACATTGACATGTCAAGTGCTAACTGACTGCCTGTCAATACACTCACTGAGCAGAAAAGTCTCTTACCGTCAGGGGACTGTGAGATACAAGGGAGAGAGAAGAAAAGGAGGTGAAAGTCAATCAAATTAGTTCCTTCCAGCTCACTACCCTCAAGGACTTGAGGTAAGCAAGCACAACCTCTTCTGAGAGAACTGATTGTCTATGGGGTGCAATCTGAGTGGCACCCTGCTGAGAAAGGCGAACACAGATAAACCAGCAAGGCACAGTTGTCCTCCTTCAAATTTTTAATTAAATAAAAACAATATTCTGAAATATGTCGGGACATAGATTAAGTACCATTTCTTACTGTTGTGACCAAATGGTGGTATTGTTGGAAATGCTAGATAAAAGTCTGCTGATTTGCATGTGACAAAGCCTACACCAATGTGTTATTTGTTTGTCTCCTTTGGTGAATGGAACCCTCCGGAGAGGAGCAGACACTGAAAATGCTGTTAAGATCAGAGTGATAATGACTTACTGAATATTGTCTGCATCATGGGGACCGCAAATGGTTTGATCCCTGTCCTCTTTCATTTCTGTCTCATTAGATAAACCTGTGGAAGTCAGACAGCCTTTTACCATCGATGTGTTTTAAGACATCAGACATTCAACACAGTCATGTCACAACACATCCGAAATTAAATCATCACAAAGTGAAAGAAAATTTCACTGAAAACTCTCCTCCTTTAGATTAATCATGTGTCAGGGGTTGTTTTGTAAGATTTTTGTTTTGGGGGGGGATCAACAAACAAAATCTAAAAAGATGAGAAAACACATACAAGGCGACAGAAGGTTGGGAGGGTAGCGTGTGTGTGTGTGTGTGTGTGTGTGTGTGTGTGTGTGTGTGTGTGTGTGTGTGGAGGAGAACTAGTGGGGGGTATATTCAACTCATTCCTGTGTCATGTCATATAAATTTATTTGAATATGAGCAGGGACTTTTGGTGTCTGATCGCTCTTGAGCTGAATGTGACTGACAGCGGAGGGCGCAGGAACACCACGATCACACCTTGGTTTACTGACATGAATTGTTTTCCTTAAAAAAAATAAAAAAAATAAAAAAATAACAGTCCCCCACAAACTTTTCTGTGTCACAGTGAACGTTCAAACAGAGAGATCAACCAGATGAGCTGATTTGCGGTGACTTGGAGGATTATATTTTCATGTCATGATGACATGATAAAGTGGCCTTTTGGGTTTGCTGTCACTGCTCGAGGAAACAAATTACATTCTGTATGTGCAATGTGAAGAAGAAAAATCCTAAATTTGCCCATTTAATGGGCTATCAGTGCTGTCTTATTAAATAAAGATATGGGGAATCACCTCCTAAATGATCAAGTTAGGCTGTTCACCATGATAAGATTTGTTCACTTGTCACACCAGACAAAATGAGCCAATTTGATGTCACACAAGGCTTCTACACTCACACATATTTTCTCAATCACTACATTACTTTTCAGACATAAGAACATTTCATTTTTGGCTAGATATGTTCAAAGCACTTGAAATTTCTGACATCATTTGTCATTTGGCGTTGAGAGTTTGTTTTTCGTCCTCTTTCTAGCTTGATGCTGGCTTAGGTCTGACAGTGGCCTTCCTTCAGCTTCATAGGTGGCCTTCGTGAAGATCACATGACACAGTTTTCCAGTATGAGCCTGAAATATGAAACCTATAACGGCTACAAAGTTTGTTTCATTATAGTATTCCCATAAACCATGAAAACACACACCACCCAGTCACCTCTGTGTGCAGAGTCCCCCAGGGCACAGCTCTGGTCTGTTTGAAGATCAAAGAAGTCGAGGTAAAACAGCATGTTTACAGGTGTGGGGAAATTGAAAATTTCCTTGGCCTAGTGTGGTTTGAATGGTGGAGGAAGTCTAACTTTATGTGTGTGTGTGTGTCTTTTTTTGCAGGGGCCAAAACTTCAGAATTTATTTTTTTTCTGCAATCTCACATCTACTTGTCACATGTTCCACTTACAGTTTACACAAACACGTGCAGAAACTGTGGGTATATGTGGTGAAAAACAGCAATGGCTATTATCCGGTGTGTGTCTGATGTGTTCGGTGCTCTGCTTGCAGATAATTGGGCTTCGATGGTGAACCTTGGCTGGAGCAGAAAGGAGGTTACCTGAAAATGTCTTACATGAGCAAGACATTACTTTTTGAGGTGAATAAACAGATTGAGAACCTCACTGCAAAAGCAACAGCAGGAGGGGGGGGGGGGTGCTGTGTTTTTGAGGGATTAGTGACATTCTGATACTTTTTGGGAGGGTGAACCACAACAATAAGCACACCTCAGTCAAGCTCGAGTATGTCATTTACTCTGCACCTCTCCACTTTGTGTTTCTCTGTGTGCATGAGAGGACCAGCCATGCCAAGCTTTCTGCATGAAAGGGGGAGCGTTTAGCTTTTGAGGCTATTTGTGCTTCTGACTCTGTAGTGTTTGTGTCCGATGGGAGGTGCCTGCGCCAGCTTCCTTAAAGGAGTAGGGGGTTTTGTTTGTTTCTCAGCCGTGCCAGGAGAAGTGACAGCCATTCCGGCTCTTTCACTGGAACACATTCATCTGTGTGAGAAAGGCGGCCGCTGAACTCAGATGAAAGGCCACGGGGGCTGCGTAGCACAGGAAGGCAGACTGTACATCGACTTCAGTACAAATACAACATAAGCTGTCACAGACAGGCAGACAGACAGGCAGATGCAGGGAGAGAGAAAGATATTCACGCAAAGAAAGAAAGAAATTAAACTTTTCTATGTACTCATCTGACACCCCCTGACCATGAACTGTGTCAACTTAAACCTCCACGAAGGCTTCCTCATAAGCAGCTTCCTTTACACTTTCAACTTTATTGTAAACAGTGATACAATAGTCACATCAGAACACGTTACCCAATCTTGGAGTCATGTATCCCAATAATAATCCTTATTGTCTTTACATCTGTATTAAATAATGAATGTATTTTAGTATTTTGCTTGTAACATTTATAGTTTTTTTGTTTAGGTCTCGGCAGAATATTCTAATGACACGTGAAGCGACATTTAGGACTTAGATTGCCTTTCGAGCCAGAGCGCCCACCGTTCACAGTGACGCGCGCTTAGCAGGCGCGGGCCAAAGACACTTTCATTTCATCAGAGCAGGTCGAATTCAATTAAAGGATGTGGCGTTTGTTTAAAAAGTTTTCTTTGAAAACACGCACACCGACAAGCTCTTAATAGTGTCCCTGTTATTTCTGCTGGGGTGGGAGGGGGGGTGGGGGGTGGGGGGGATGTTCTACATTGTGGAAATAAACTGGTTTAAAAGAGACGAATTTAACGGGCGCGAACGAGGCCCATATGTTTTATTTGATCCATAACTGAATTGTAAGTTACGTATGGTATAGCATAAAGAAAGAAAAAGGGAGAAGGAAGGCCTGAAAACTGAATGGGACACTGTTCATAAACTTTAAATAATGTAAAACTTTGTGTGCAGCCCGTTTATATTATAATAACTCCATGCGTTTGTTCATTGCATGGAGTTTTTAATTTGCAAAGAAGTGCTTTGGCCTTGACAAATCCGTGTGTTTTCCTCTGAAAATTAGTAAAAATGTCCCGCAACGATCACCGCGTAATTTTGTGACGATGATCTCAAGTGGCTTTATTATATTTATTTTTATTTTTTGCAATATTTCCTCATAATAACGCATATCAAAAAATGACCACATAAAACTCTCATTTGATTGACAAAGTTAGTCGGTTGTGTAAAAGCCTGACAAGCCACTGAGAGCGGGTCTGTGCGGCGAATCGACATGACCTTCATTATGCGCATTTCCACATTCCATATCTCGAAACAAATCAGGCTCGTATTGAACTGAACGTGGCAGTGCGTACAAGAAAAGACAAAACAGGTGGACCTCAGTCTGTGGGATCCTACTGAACGATCGTGACATCATAGCGTGGCCTAAGATTAAACCGCCCTTCGTGATGCAGCATCAGTCCACGTACAAGAAAAAAAAATACAAATATGTAACAAACGAAATGATTGGACTACACGTCATCCAGAACGTTTTTGGAAACGAATCAACGAGCAAAAGCTGAGCGATGAGATCTGATGCGGAGGCAGCTTTTATCTGTTTATGCTTTAGTTTCGTTTTTTCCAACCCTTCCAACATTAAAAATGGGGAGTCTATATGCAAGCATTAAGACTGTGCAGAAAAATCAATCACAACTCCATCATTTTTGTAACTGCAAAAAATAAACAGAGTTGGTGTCCTCCATATTCTTTGTGCGTGACAATCAAGCATGACAAATGAATGACAATTCTGATGTGCCGCACGTGTTGCAAACCAACAAGTCACAAACACACACACACACACACACAGACGCAGCCTCTGTAGAGCATCACTTGGCCGCACTGACTTGATTTAATTCCCCCGAGGCCCACGGTCCTATCCGTTTGTGCTTCCACCCTCTCAGCCACACAAACTTCAACCTAACCCCAATTAACACCGAGCCCGTTTTTAGCTCCAGTCTTGAACCGCTGAAGCTTAATTTAAACAACGATGTCCCCAATTTCGACTCCCTGCCCAACTGGTGCTGATGAGAGATGTGTCCCTAAATGCAACCTGTGACAGCCCAACCCCTTCTGCGTACTCTCTTTCACAAACATCCAGCGAGCGGAGGACTCACAGTGGCATATTCAGCGCGGGTACAGTTCTCAAACCCGTGCGTCATTTTTTATGTGCTGCTTCTGATGTTTTCACCAAATTCATTTGGTTGTTTCCCTCTGGATTTCCTCTTACTGACCATGTTTAACAAACAGAAATAAAATAAAAAGTCACTCAGACATGGATTTAGTTTCACTGTAGGCGGGTTTAATATAAACTGTCTTTTTTTTTTTTTAGGTTTTACCGTCAAGAGTTACGTAAACAGGCTTTCAAACAATTCTTTTCGCAAGTAATAGCCATAATGCCACTTCAAACCACTCATTAGAGGCAAGACTTTACCGCATGACCTCAAAGAAGAAAACTTTGAACCGAATCCAGATAGAACTAGGCTCCATCATTTACACGCCGCAGGCCCAGTGAGGCAAGTTGGCTGTTTGTTTATACTGTACAGCATCCTTACAGTACATGCAACAATGTACAAAGAGCAGCGAGAAGGAGGAAGAAAAACCGCTTCCTTCTCTGCGGATCAATATCAGCACAGCAGGAGCCGAACAGGAACCGACATCGATGCACTGTGTGGAGCTGACCTTTCCCACTCTCCACAGGTCAGACCTTCCTCAGCCGAGGAGGTCACCGGGCCAGCCACTAAAGGGGGCCGTGGGAGGGGATTTCAAGCATTTAATAATCTGCATATAAAACGATCATTTGCTCTTCCACACCTGGGACAGACAAAACGATCTTAATTTACACTAATTTAACTAGGTTTTTTTTGTTTGTTTGTTTTTTTAAGAAAACTGGTTTGCAATCTTTAAACTGGCATTTAATCTAAATATGTGTGTGATGGCAGAGCGACAGGATGAAAAAGAGGGGAAAACATTTTTATTGGGCTCAAATACATTTTAGCCCATATCTTCGCCTGGTTGTAAACTGCACAGCTTCCCTGGGAGATCCTACCAACCTCTCTTTTTTTCTTTTTTTTATTTGCAATATCACTCTGAGCCAAGTAATGTGAGCGGCTTGTATAACAAGAGTCGACGTTGCCTGCAGTCAAGCAGCTCCACGAGACTAGGAGCCACTTGCTGCTGCAGCGGAGAACCGGCCTGCCACGGATAACAAGTCCCTCTACGTGCCATGCTCAACATCCATGAAGCAAGACTCATGTAGCTATAATGACAGCCACTTATTCACACTGAAGCATGCGCAATGAGCAGAGCAAACAAATCAGCGCCCAACCGGCAAAAACAATTATATTTTTCTCTCCTCGTTTTAACGCACTTATAGTCTTTATTTTGGCCTTCTCGGACGAACCTTTAAGGAGCCTCTGTTCCGATAAAGACAATTATCTCGAGTCACAGCAGCACTGCGCATTGTCAAATTCAAACGCGCCTGGAGCGTTTTTTTTTTTTTTTTAAACCAGCTGAATTAATAATAGGACCGTGGGACCATATGGTCTTCTCCCATAACAGGAGCATAAAGATGCTCTCCTAGGCAACAGGACGAAGCCCAGTTCAAGTTCAAGTTCATGGCCGTTTCTGCACTCACGCACAGAGCAGTGAAGTGCCCGACGCGGTGATTCCGTTTTGCGAATGCTGTGGGGGTTTTTTTCAGACGAAACCACCAAATAACTGAGAAAAAAAAATCAAAAAAGCATCTCTCTTCCAAGAGAGATGCTTTGCTGCATTTACTATATTGAGTTGTCCAGCATGCACGTGCGCTGAGTCTGCACACATCAAACTTGCTTGGTTTACTCTACTGAAATGCGAAACATTCAACCGATTCAGAGGATGTTTACCAGTTTAATTGTGGGTAATTGTTTATGTATTCAGTTTGTCTTTGAGACTATTCAGACAGTGCACACACTGTTTTTTATAAATTATTATTTCAGCACCACAGCAACCACATTGTTCAGGGCCTGCCAGCATGCTTTGCAAAGCTTGAAGTAAAACACTAGAATATTCTCCAGCCAAAGGACAAGAACTGACAGCATGAGGAATTTGAGACAAGAGCAGTTACTCTAAAACTCCTTCAAAGATATATCTCTAAATTAATTCCCCAAAACAAACTAAATGCCAAAAACCAGATGTACCTCACTAAACTGCACCAGCAGAAAGGATGACAAAGCAAATAATATTAGCACTTGCAACACCTTTTATTATATATGTATGCAGTAAAATTCTTATCACAATAAGGAAGAAAACACCTCTTAAAACTTTGAACAAAAGCACATAACGAAACGACTGCCCATGTTTAGCTCGTCATTGTACATATTTATAGTAAAGAAACATTCTTTATAAATACTGTTTCATCTGTAGCAAGTAAATACCATAATTTAATTACAAATGGATAAATATGGCAGCTGATATTTACAAAAGGGTGTAGTTACAGAAGAAGGAAAATAATAGAATCGAACGGCACAACGTTTATTGTCCTCACAATCTTCCAGATAGTATTTCACAATTCAAACTTGCAAAGCACAAAACATCACAAGTTAAGCCCAGCAAACTAAAATATACATTCACAAGCATAATATTGTGGTCTGTTGGAGTTAAAGGTTAACTTTGGCACTCTTTCCAGTTTATAGATGTTTAGTATAGTACAATCAATTTGCCTCAGGATCACAATAGTCGACATTATAGTACAATTTCTGTGGTAATATGTGCACTAAAAGTCCAGTTAGAGAAATAGCTACCATTGAAGGAACATCTATACACCAAAGACTGACAAACTATCACAACCAATGGGAAAGTGGGCTGTAAGTAATTATTTACAATATGAAATACACCTCAATTATTATACATATTTTCCTCTGTTGGTAATCGTCATCTTCTCTGGTGAATCAGAAATAATGGAAGAAAAAAAAGAAATGTTTGTGTGCCTCTTGTGTGCACGTGTCCCAATCTCCTGCAGAATGAGTGTGTGTTGCTTCGTTTCAGCTTAGTCCTACACATACCATTCACTGAAATTGGAGGACAGGCCACTGTGGCTGCTGGGGTTGTGCACAGCTGAGGCTGGAGACAGGGTGGTGTTGCTCTGAGTCTCGGTAGTGGGAGACACCAGGCCTGGAGGTGTGGAGGATTCATAACCGGAGCTGGCAGCTGGTGAGGAGTCTGATGCTGGTGGAGTGGCTTCGTGAACCTGGAAATATTGAGAATGAAATTAGTATAAAAAAAAGAAGAAAGAAAGACCAAAAAAGTGTTTGGAAACTGTTATACAGCTGGCAACATTAAACTGAATCCATGGTGGGGAATCAAACACAATCAGTGCCATAACACCATTCTAAGCAAGTAACAAGAGCACACTTCCTGAAATAAGGCTTTTACCTTCATATGCTTTCGTAGAGAGCTGGGATGCGTGTAAGACTTGTCACACATTTTGCAGAGATATGGCTTGTCTGACGTGTGAACGTGCATGTGTTTCTTTCGGTCGCTGCTGTTTGCAAATCTTCTGTCGCAGCCCTCAAACTCACACTGGAACGGTTTCTCTCCTGAAGGTGAGGGGAAAAAAATGGAAGAAAATACGGAAACATAGTCAGATATTTTTTTTAATGAGAACGCCCCAGGCTGAGAGGTGTAATAACAAAAGCTTGCTCAGATAACACGGTGCGTAGTTTAAATGCTAAAGTTGCGTGCAGATCAGCATGGATGCTCTCCCTTAAATAACTATCCCAAAACAACTCATAACATCAGCTAAGCAGTGATATTCAAAGTTTAAAGCTCCTTTTAAAAAGAGAGGGGGGATGGGGGGGAGAGTCGGAACGTCTTATTTAGCCTAAATAATGCGCATAGTGATTTGGAGGGGGTGGGAAGGCGACAAGGCCGTCCTCAGTAGGGCCTATACAGAAGGCATGCCATTTGCTGGGAGACAATAAAAATCTAATTAGCACACGATCAATTTCATGGCATGGCACCACAATGCATTTCCCAAGAAAATAAGTCCAAATGTGAAAGGCCGTTAATGGCCCTGTCTCGCACCTTAGCTCGTATCAAAAGGGAGCATTGGGGAAAACAAAAGGCATTCCTCGCAGCACTGCTGGTGCTGAGCTCGGCGAAAATGCGAACAGAACTCCAAAACGAACGAGACGTGTAAAAGAGACAATTCGCAACGAAATACAAATTACCTGACGAGGCCCGGTTGGGAGAAAAACCCGAGAGGAAAGTAGAGTAATAGAAGACACGAGGGCTAATAAAGCGCCGTGTCGTGAACACGCTGATGCGGTTTACTACGAGTACTGGCTGCTCCACTACGCACGCATAGCGCTTCAACTGCCCCCTTTGACCCATTTCCAAAGTTTACCCACAACAATAAAATGTCCACATGCCCGGTTAAATTATTCTGAGCGCGTTTGGAATTTTTTTTACGGTGGAATTCTAAAACAAAAAGAAAAAAAGAAAAAAGGTACCCAAATGAACGGAGTCATTTTTTTTTCGCTTCTTTCTGAAAGCATTTTCTCCCTCCTGGGTGTGAGCCTAAATCTACGTTGTTTATTCGAATATTATTTACTTTTAACAGCCAGGAATACCTACTGTACATCAAATTTTAATGTGAGCTGTGTCCTGGCAAGACACACACCGACAGCAGCAACATGAACGCACAACGCACGCCAAGTAAACACAAGCACGCCAATCAAACTATTCAAATAGATTTTTGGAAAATGGTATTCGTTCAAAGTTACCTGTGTGCGTCCTCTTGTGTATCTTCAAGTTTTCCGACCGTGCGAAGACCTTTCCACAGCCGGGGAAGGGGCATGGAAAGGGCTTCTCTCCAGTGTGCACCCGAATGTGGTTCACCAGTTTGTATTTTGCCTTGAACGGCTTGCTCTCCCGGGTGCAATCCTCCCAGAAGCAGACGTGGTTGGTCTGCTCCGGTCCGCCGACATGCTCCACGGAGACGTGCGTAACTAGCTCGTGCATGGTGCTAAAAGTTTTGTTGCAACACTTTTTGGGGTTGCTGAGCTGCTCGGGGTCGATCCACTTGCAGATGAGTTCCTGCTTGATGCACTGTTGCCTCATGTAGCGGAAGAAGGCACCGGGGTGGTGATGGGCTGCCATGTTCATCCCCATGTTCATATTCATGGAGCCGTACTGGTTGTGGAGCTGCGCGGCCGAGTACGGGTCGGTCCTCGGGCTGGAAACCTGGTGGTACTGCTCGGAGCGTCCGAAAACTTCGCCGGGTAGTCCGAGCCTCATTTGCCCGTTCAGGACATTCGGGGATCCGTGGGACCCATGCTGGTCGTGGATCCCGGGGAAGAGAATGTGGCCTTGAGTGTCTGTGTGGGAGTGATGAAGGGATCCCGCCGTGGGGCCAAAAATAGTATGTTGGCTGCTCGCCGGAGAGGATTCTCCGAAGCCGCGACTACGAAAGAGAAAGTCCCTGGTGGAGTTGAAGGGGGAGCTCGCATACGACGTGACATGGGCTGCGTGAGCCCCTAAAGCCGCCGCGGGGTAGCCGGGCGCCTGGGTGGTGAAGGCAGAGCTCTGTCCCGGAGAGAGATCGTGGTTCAGCTTAAACGCACCCATGTGTGCCGAGTCTACAAAGCTATTCTGTGCCAAACTCAAGTCTCTCTCCTGCATCTCGCTTGCTGAGTGATGCCTGGCAAATGAGCCCACTCCCAGTCCGGGGAACTGGTGACCAGCATCCAGTAACATAATTTCAGAAGCGAGTTTTTTTGTTTGTTTGTTTGTTTGTTTGTTTGTTTGTTTAAACCACCTCAGTGCTAAAAAAAAAAAAACTACAGCAAATCAGTTCAAAAGGAAAAATCAAAATCAAATCAAACGTTGATACGCAACGATTCAACTTCCAGCTTTGGAAACATCATATCAGACGTGATTCAGACCGCTGCTCCGCTCATGAGTGGAAAGATAAAAAAAAAAAAAAAAAAGGAAAACCATCAGATTATCGAACACTGGATTTACTTCTAGATTACTTGTGGCCGAAAAATCCAAACGCAACGGAGTGAAGAGTTTCCTCGTGTCCTCTCCTCTCGACAACGACAGTGGAAAGCATTTAGAAATACACTCTAAGAATTAAATAATTATCGGTGCCCTCGGCGCACGCAGAACGAGAGTGGCTGGAGCATCTCAGAAAACCGCTGTTCCAATCGGGTGTGTATTTATTTCTCTGGCTTGCCAGTGTTTATCGCGGAGGGTCCCTGTTTCTCCGTGGACTGGCTCTACCTCCTCTACCGCCCCCTTTAACTGGAGCCCGTTCATTCATTCCTCGCAGTCTCATTGGCCACTCCGCCTCATCAATCCCAGGTGCCCCTCCAATGGCAGGTAGTGTTTTGGCGACTTAATAGTGCAACGCCATTTTCCACTAATAATTACCGCCTACTTTCAGGGAAGATTTTTTGGGCAGGCTACAGGATCACGACAAGGAGAGAGGAGACGGAACGGTTTTTGTTGTTGTTGTTGTACGGTTCTGTTGTTTGTAGGCTACTCTTAAGGTGCTAAGTTGTAGTCTTCAGAGCAGAGAAGAATAGAGAATAGTTTAGGGCGTTAAAAAGAACCGGTGGCTTATTTGCGTAGTCCTGCCAACATATGACGCATCACCTCTGTGTGTCTATATATCTTTTAGAGTAAAAAAAAGAAAATAGTAACAGCTTCATCTCCAAGGACCCATGCCATTAAAAAAATGTAAGACCTATACTGCCACCATATGCTTAATGTGTTCATGTATGTGCTTATGCAATTTGTTCACGTGATAACGTGTTTTTGAAATGATGCACCAGTATGACACAGATTTTGGGTCTTTAAGTTCAGGCCATTCGGTGCTCCTCGGCTGAAAAAGCATGTGTGGCTCCATGTGCAGCCCCGTGGTTTGTCGCTGGTTGTGGAACAACCACAGCTGGGCCTTCAGTGGCGCTCCAGTCCCCACACTGGAAACCGCCTGCTCTTGTTGTTGGTTCTTTAATGCCTCTACTGCTAGCTCCGTTTCCTCGGCGGTTTTCACATTCACCACAGCAATAAAGTAGCACGTTATAGTGATGAACTGCGAGAAAGAACCAAGTTAACCCTTCATTAGTCAACTGTTAAGTCGAGGCTGTCTTCTATGATAAGATTTGAGAGTGTTTTTCAGTGGATAGGCCTACTGAATAAGAGGGTCATCTCTAAAAGCACAGCCCTAACAATGACCCCACGGTGTTTTTCCACCATAAACTTGTCTTTTTTGATGAGCTATTTCATTGTTTTTTTTTCTATTCCTCTGCAAATGTTAACAACACCGAGATGGAAGTGAAAATTTCAAGACGCATTTGCTTCATTGACTGGCAACCTTTCACCCAGAGCATGCACTGAATACAAGTAGAAAGGGTTCATATACAAGCCACACATCACAGCTGCTCGCTGAAGGAAGGGTACTTACATTTTTACCGAATCAAAATCCGCACCACCTCAGCCGTTCCAAGATACATGCACGTACGCTCTCTCTCTGCGTGCTTCAAGCTCTCCTGTGCACTCTGGGCAGCAAATAGTGGTTGCGAGGCGAGGGGAAACGTTTTTTAAAACTTTTTTTTGAAAATGTGCGTCTCCTGGCTCATGACTGGGACAGGCTGTGCGTTGTGTGCCATTCTTCCAAGTCTATTTCAAACCCGCACCACAGGAAACGCAGGAGTTGATCCAAGTTCAAAGTCACGTTTGCCGACCTCTATAAGAAGTTCTTTATTTCTTTTGGAGGGGGGCACACACACACACACACACACACACACAGAACCTTCCCCAAATAGGGAATAAAGCTAAAGAAAATTAAAAAGGAAAAAAAAATCAATCGGTTAGAGGGCGCATGGCTGCTACTTTTCTCTTCTCCATGGAAAAGAAAAGGAGTCGAGCCCACAGAAAATCCCCCAAAGAGCTGTATTTCAACAGGTTTTGAAGGCACTAATGCACACTGGATATTGCCTGCAGATGTCACATATAAATCACTTGAAATATTACTCAAAATCTCCAAAGTAAGAGCTCAGAGCTGAAGTGACAGCTCCCACGCTATGTATGTGGAGAAGCCATCAATAAAACAGTCAACAGTCTTGATCACATAAGGGCGTTCATGGCTGCATATTAAACGCCAAAGGCGGATTTCTCCTCTCTGTTATGTGACAGTATCAATATGCTGACAAACTGGAAGGTTACTTGTGTGGCTTCCCCGACCTTGTGTGTCATGGATGTTTGACCTATGACCCGTTAAGACCACAAATGCTGCCCTTTTGACTCCTTTTTTGGGTAAAATAACCCGGTCCACGACAAAAGCGTCTTTGTTTTAGTGACGGGGAGCGGTTTAAGACGCCCCCTCCCACTCGTGTCCGAGGCATCGTCAGCTTTGGCTCACGTAGAAAGCTGTAAGTTAATAAAAATGCATCCACTCATTAATTCCTTCGAGAGTCCAAAAACTCCACTCTACTTGTATTATTCCCTTGACGTTTACAAGAATAAAGGGAGAAAAAAAGAGGGGGGAAAGATGGATGTGGGAAATTTAACACCAGTGTGGAGCATAAAAAAAATGCGTGGACCCAAATTTGCGCGTGCACGATATTCATAAATCGTCACGCTAAAGCAGCGGGGATAGTCACAAATGTTAGTGGCATTATTTCTCATCTAAATGAACATTCGGGGTGTCTGTTTTGTTGGCGTGTGGAAGGGCTCCGCACTTATTGTGCTGCTTCATTTTACGTGTATAAAACAGGGAGCTTTGGAAAAATCATAAACAATGCACCCGCTGCTCTTGCGTGTTTTATGGGCTTCCAGAAGGTCTCCTTTGGAGCTGGGCATGATTAATTAATCTATGTATTTAACCACATAACTGATGGAAAGGGCTCCCACACATGGCTTGATTTGTTTTCATTTATTTCAGTGACTTTAAAAATTCTGATGAAAAAACATAATAATAATAATAATACAAATATGACACTGAGTTGAGGTCAAATTGACAGGTAGCTGTTGATGAACTGACGCCCGCATTCAGAGGCAGGGGAATCAGAGAATCCTTAAGTGATGACCATTTAGTTTTTAGTCTTTGTTATACCGCATATGGAAATAGTAAAAGTCAAACTTTGGCCACAGTTGCTGAATATCAAGTTCATAAATCAGTTCAAAATGGGGAGCATGTGCAACAGGCCTGTAATTTCACTCTTTGATATGATGAAATCAATTACACAATTTATATGTTCAGGTGGGGTGGGGGGATGCGACGCCGGTGGAACTTTTATAGGTTTGAGGCATTTCAGGCACAGCTTCCAAACACCTCGCACAAAGAGTTGACGTGCAGGTGTGCAGTTTGTAAAACGAGTTCAGCTGGCAACACAACAATGCATAGCAACAGTGGATAACCGAGGTTATACCATTATGCTAAAAGAAAAAGGGAAAACAAATATGTTGTATGAAGAGACGTCAATGCAGTTTAAGTGTCTAAAAACCTACAAGTTATAACAATGATTACAAAAAAAGCTGCCAAACGAAGATTAGCTGCTGCACTGAGCTCAAATATAAGAAACAAATAAAACGCAAATGAAAATGTGAATGAATAAAGCACTTCTCCAAGTCTCGCACTGATAAACCTCAAAATGAAAAGATAAACAGGGGCATTCTATAAAAAAAAGAAAAGAAAAAAGATGCATGACATTTTTGAAGGTTTTCCCTCTAACTTCAGGACCGTGGTGAGGAGAAAGTTCGATAAAGAAAAATGCTAAAATTACGGTGGAGCAGTCTTATAATCTGTGAAGAAAATGAATATCGCATTGAATATTGATCAATGACTGTGAGTGAGAGAAAGGAGCTAAAAGTGTAAGAACCAATAAGCAGACAAAAGAGCTTTTTTTAAAATGTACGTTTATTTAGCTTTTTTTGCCATTTCGTTTGCTGCCAAATGTATTTCATTTTTCATCCAGAGATGCAACACCTCCCAAACTATCCGCTCCCGCAACCCTCAATTTACCTCGCAAATCATATTGTGTTTTAGAAGCTGCGTGTTTTTGTTTTTTTTTAGGAATTACTCTTCTTTACAAAAAAAAAAAAAAAAACCCTCCTGTGCTAGGGTTAGGGTCGCTGACACTATTTTACACACATCCACCAGAAGCGGGCTCGTTTTTTTTTTCTATGTAGAATTTACTTATTTATTTATTTATTTTCTCTTCCGTGGCAGAGGGGCATCAATAGACACCAAAGCAGGGATGAACTAGAAAGCACTTGTCACGTAAACTGATATTGCGGTCATCCACATGCAGCAGCACCAGTAAACAGAAAGCCGAACAAACAGATCTGCTGGTAACTTTGAGAGTACAACTTTTTGGAGTCAACAGCGATAAAGAGAGTTAGGGGGCGGAACCCTGCTGAGCCCCTGCGCTGTACGACAGCCAATCGCTTCGTTCTCCTAACTGCCAGTCACAGAAATCCGTCCAATACCCGCAGTGCCATTTCTAAACTGTATTCCCCACTGTGTCCTCCAACTGTTGTATGTTCTGCCAATCGCTTGAGGACAGAGTGGGAAAAGGAGCAAGCAGAGTTAGAAGCCGGACAAAAGAACTTATAGACCCCTTATATACATATTTTCCTAACGTTTTAGGGAGCTGGTGTGGGGGGAAAAACAATTGCGGTGAGTGCGGATGGACTTGTCTGTGTAGTAATGGAACCCCCTTTAAGCAAGAGGAATCCGGCGATAAGATTAGCGGATTTGGCAGCGACTCAACCCCATCCTCATCAGAATATGACAGGCTTCCCGGGGCTAGGGGGGCATCACCCTCTCTCCCACCATGCCCACCTCCACCCTGGGGAGCTGGGCAACGACCCCGGAGTGGCACTCACTCCATTTGGACCAGAGCACATGGCACAGACAAATGCTCTCAAACTTAGCCCATCTCAGCACATTCAGAGCCATCACGAAGCCCAGACCGCGGCATCTTTCACTTCTGCTCAGACCACAGTTGGTTTCCCCGTGGCTCACCCCCACTCAGGCTACTCAAGCAGCAGGGACTTCATCCTCAGGAGAGAACTCTCAGCCTCTGCTATGCATGCACTTGGCGACCAGCATAGTTCCGCCTCCTCCCCTCATCACCATGGCATGTTCATCTCCCCAACAGGTGCTTATGGGCACACGGAAAGTGGGGCCCATTCACTATTCACTGGACTTCACGACCAGGCGTCCCCAGGTGCCCACCACCACCATGCCCTCAATGGGCAAATGCGCCTGGGTATACCGGGGGACGTCTACGGCAGGCCAGAGCACTTCGGGCACAGGCCAGAGCACTATGGACCGTCTTCTCTCCACAGCTACAACTCCATGAACCTCAATGTGAACATCGCTTCTGCTCCTCACGGAGCCGCGGGGGCGTTTTTAAGATACATGCGGCAGCCCATAAAGCAAGAGCTCATCTGCAAATGGATCGACCAGGAGCAGAGTCAAAAGAAGCCGTGCTCTAAAACTTACAGCACCATGCACGAGCTGGTCAACCACGTCACGGTGGAGCACGTCGGGGGACCGGAGCAGAGCAGCCACGTCTGTTTTTGGGAGGAATGCCCACGGGAAGGAAAAGCTTTCAAAGCGAAGTACAAACTGATAAATCACATCCGAGTTCATACGGGAGAGAAGCCCTTCCCGTGTCCTTTCCCTGGTTGTGGAAAAGTGTTCGCTCGATCGGAAAATCTAAAGATTCACAAGAGAACTCACACAGGTCAGTACCTCTCATTGTCTCAAACTTGCACGCCACAGTTTTGAAAACATCGCTCGGTCGCCGAGCGTGACAACAGAATCTAGGCGACCTTGTTTTGCTGCTCACCTACTAAACAGATGGGCAAAACCACCGTGCGTAATTGCGCACAGAAAGAAAAAAAATGCTGTTATTCGGCAACGCATTTGTACAAGTAAACGTGTTTAATTTCCGTTGTCAAATATAAACTTTTTTTTATCCACTCACCCGGGCGCCTGCGGTAGGCGTGTAAGGATTAGGGCATATGATTTGTAAAACGTGCTTACGTACATACTACTACACGCGTAAATGTAATTGTCCTCAGGCGTAGGACGTTTACGCAAAAGCAGTTTACATATGGATGAGGTTCTGACAAGGAAAAACAAAAGCATGTAACAAGTTGAGACACCGATAACCTGCCATGTTAACTATCAGGGGAATTAACTGTGCACTATACACCTCTGCTATGTGTGTAAAAAAGAAATCAGCCAAAAACAACTGCACGGCGACGAAAATGTCGGTTAGAGCTGTTTAATGTTTAAAGTCAAAGACAGAGAAATCCGAGCAGATCAACTTTCCACTGCTTTAAATTCTCACAACTGCCCTCTGGGAGCAGTTTTGTTGTTATTGGTCAGACCGAGGGTCCTATTTGGGCCAATAAAACGTGCAATTTAGACTTTTTTTTGCCACCGACAAGGCCACTCAATCTTATTCAAGCATCTAAAATCCCCCAGAGGAGTAAATCCTTTACTAAAAACATAAAAGATCAGAAAGTCCAAGTTGAACTTTTCTGTTAGTTAGAAAGTGTATTTTTCAACAGGAATGTAGGGTACGTTTAAAAAGAAAACTACTCCTTTTTCTATTTTAGTGTGACTGTGTGTGTGTGTGTGTGTGTGTGTGTGTGTGTGTGTGTGTGTGTGTGTGTGTGTGTGTGTGTGTGTGTGTGTGTGTGTGTGGAGGGCTATGACCAGATTCCACTGCGGTGCACAAACGTCTCCTGGTGGTCTCATGAGTGCCCCCTTTCCACACACACGTAAACCAGAAGGCCTCAAGGCATGTTACACGTGTTCACACGGGAATATAGCCCACTTTAGGACAAGTGGGTGTGGAGCAGTGGTTCAAGTAGATATGTTTAGTGAGTGTGTCCTGATAAAGAGGGGTGTCCCACTCCAACGAGGAATCGCACACTTTGTTGATCTATCTAAGGTGTCGTGTTGACAAGTTGTGATCCAGAGAGCCCAACATTCATTTTTCAGTTTTGGAAAAATGGAAATACATGTGGCTCCAACGTGAGGTGACCATGTTTTTCAGGCCCACATGACACTGACTGTATCCGTTTCTCGTTCTATCCAGGTGAGAAACCTTTCAAGTGCGAGTTTGACGGATGCGACAGAAAATTCGCCAACAGCAGCGACCGGAAGAAGCACTCCCACGTCCACACCAGTGACAAGCCTTACTACTGCAAAGTCCGCGGCTGTGACAAATCCTACACACACCCGAGCTCGTTGCGGAAACACATGAAAGTGCACTGCAAGTCCCCGCCGCCCCCTTCCACCAACGTCCCCTATATTTCCTCCACAAACCCTCTGGGGGACTCTCTCTCGCCCAATTCTGAACCGCACAGGAACCGCTCGGCGAACCTCTCCCCTCAGGTCACCAACCTCAACGAGTGGTACGTGTGCCAGGGGAGCGGAGGACACAACCACCTCCACACCCCCTCCAGTGATGTGCCAACGTCGGATTCTGACGATGAGGACACTTTCAGAAATTCAGACCCCAGGACAATGCTCTGATGGCCTGTTTACATCCACTTGACTGTCATACTTGTCATCCAATTAACCAATTTATGTGTAGAAGAACCATGCTGGCCCGTGCGCTTGGGATGTCGTTCAGATATGTTTTCGCAGTAGAAAGCAAACACTAAAATCATCAAAGTCCCATTTCATCGTTGGTGCAATGTAAGCTTAATTGTGTGAAGAGGACATTTTTTTTCTGAGGTGACCCTGACCTTTACCTTAGATGTAAATCGCAGCCATCAAATAAGCAATTTTAAAGTAAAAGTAGAGTCGACATTGGAGGTAAAACATACAGCCTAAATGTGATTCAGATTTTCTCTTTTTTTTTAAATGATCCCTCATTTACAAGATTAATATCCAGGGTTTTAATTAACTGCATGACATGAGACTCAACTGGTGTGCTGAAGTCACATCTTTCACATGGCCTCCCATCATCCTCTTGCAGTTAATAACTGGACTGCAATCAATCACTGTCACATTAAAGACATTTCAGGCGGAAAAGGTACTGCTTTTAATCTGACATGTGGCAACAAAAAGTCAACTGACAAAATGTGGGTGCTGGAAATAAGGCAATTTCTTTAAAAAAAAAAAAAAACATTTAAAAAAAAATCATGTTCCTGTAAGTTGTGCTACAAACAAACAAAAAAAAAAAACAGTAAGGGAAAGAAATTGAGGAGGCAAACATCTAAGTGTCTTAAGGGATCTCGTTTTTTTCAGATTTATACAAAACATGTGTTTGGATGGAATTTTGTAATATTTAAGAACTATTTAAGACTATATTTTATGCAAAATACGCAAGCGTAATGCTTGTTAAAGAGTCCAGTAAGTCCCTTGAGACCCTAAATGTCTACACTGACAGGCTTTGACCCTGCAGGATTTGTACATATGTACTTGTGCTGATGCTTGTGAATGTTGTGTAGTTTTAATAACAAAAAAAAAAAAAAAATGTTGTTTTGTACAATGTAATTTATTTGCTGGTATCAGTGTCGTACTGGAATTACAGAAACACCAAAGAATAATAATAATAATAATAATAATATGAGTTTTTGGTGATGTGTAGAGCCCTGCTGATGTTCTTTTCAGATTCATGTTCAAACTCTCTCTTGGTTCGTTTTTATTTGTGCTCTGTAAAAGAAGAAAAAACATCCACTTGAATAGGCTGTGTAATGTGAAAAGTCCCCTTTCTCGCATGCCTTTTGTAGTGATCTGTCTTTCATATTGAGGTGCATGGTGCCATTGGACATTATAGATAAAAAAGAAAGAAAGAAAAAAAGAGGGAGATGACTGTGCAGTTCTTTGATGTTCAAGATTTAATTTACAATATAAAAGTCATGCTAAAATTTAATAAAAAAAAATATCTATATATACACCAGAGCATATGGAGTAAATAATGTTCAAATGATTATGAATTCAGTTAAATTGATTAATGGCGTCATTTAATGTTTATTATGGCATTTACAAGGCATAAACTGGACTGTCAATTTAGCTGGTGGTTGCGGGATTTTATCCTCCTGTATGATGTTTGTTAGGAAGCTGAAACCTTTTTTTTCTTGTCTCAATAACTACAGCTTTAACATGAGCTGCAGGAGTCAACAAACCACCAAAAATCTCGCTTTAAACGGGAAAAGCTGACGCCGCTCTGTTCGCTCACTATCCCAACGTGTCCATCAAACATCCACTGTTCCCAGAAGCAGGCCTTAAGAGCCGAGGAGCCTGGTTTATAAACTAATCACTGAGCTATTGGGAAAACTTATAGCCCCCTGATGGCGCTACCTCTGAAAGGCTGCGACGACACAAAGCAGCCGAGGCATGAATCATTCATGGGAAAAATAAAAGATAAAAGATATCTGACAATAAGCAAAGCCTTGTATAGAGTGTATAAAACAAGTTCCCCCTCTTATTTCCTCCATCAAAACGCACGATCTCGCTTTCAAAGAGTTGCCTGTCCAGTCTATAGAATTAAAATTGACCAACGCCAGTTGTGCACCACTTCAAAGGCTGCGGAGTCTGAGAGGAAGGCCGGCTGCTTTGACAGTCTTCATGGCGCATTAGGATTTCTATGGCAATTGGTTAGTGAGACGCTCACATTTGAATATGTCCGGTTGCACTAAGTGCCACTAAATGAACTACAATCCAAACGTGGACGGGATGCAACCTCTCCAGAAGTACGCGCTGTCACAAACACGCCGTTGACAGGTGGATGAAACGCAAGCTTCAGATCTGCCACTGATTTGAAGTCAAAAGAAGAAAAAAAAAAAAGGAAAACGAGGAAAAAATGTCCTACTAACTGACTCCTTGTGTTTTGTTGTTTTGTTTTTTTTTTTAAGAAAAAAATGCTGAGCTTCTACGTTGCCTCAATTAAGATGCACCTTACTTAGATCGACCTGGAGGATTTGGGGATATGAAATCCTCTCAGTTAATGAGCGAAAACTATCTTAGATATCAACACACTTTTAAAGCGCGAGAAAAGAATCACTTCATCAGCACAATGAAGCTGCAATAAAAGGCAAAGTCTGCAGGTTTGCCCATTTACAGCTGCCTTGTCAGGATTTCTGCAAACACTTCATCTGCTGCTTCATTCAAAGTGCTCGTGGCCCTCACCTCGCTTTGTGCGTGGACTTTTATAGGGGGTAAGGGCCAAAAAGAGGAGCGTCCTCTTGTAAGGTCCTGTTTGGAAACAAACGCTCAATGAATGCTACAAGATAAACACGATGAAAAATAACCAGAGACAGTTCGTGCGGCATTAAAAGGAGGGAGACTTAATAAAAGGGAGTGAAGCAGTCACCCTTCAGCGAGAAACGCTTTGAAGTAGAACTTATTATCTGAGAAATACTTTTTGGTTGTCCTAACGACGCCGTTGAATGGGAAAGGCGCTCCTTTGTCAGCGATTTGTTCTCCTTTAGTGGGATGTCCGTGGAAATCACTTACATGGGCCACCTTAACATACTGCCTGCAAATCAGTAACTGGCAGAGTCAGACATGCAGACGCCACTTTGGAGAGGACAAAGCGCAAAAAAAAAAAAAAGTGCAGTGAGAACGTCACTGATTCCCAATTGCGCCTTTTCTAAAAGGCTCGAACGATAATTTCTCAGACGAGCGTGGAACCAAAACAAATGCAGTCTTGTCAGACTTTACAAGTATTATCCATCTTGTGAATGCCGCTGGCACAATGCGCACCAAAATTGCTTGTGAGGCGATCATTCTGGTCACAAAAGTTAAACAGTCTCTGTTGGGAGAGAGAAAACAAGAAAGACAGAAAGAAAGAAAGACAGAAAGAAAGAAAGAAAGAAAAGGGGAGAAAAAAGAAAAAACGGGGGTCATTTGATCCAAGCACCTGCGCCAGGGACGGCAGTATGCCTGGCTCACCTTCATGGCCAGGCTTCTTGGTTTATTAAGGGTGAAGGTAGAGTAAAATGTATGTATTAAAAAAATAAAGGTAATTTTAATAATTAATAATTGAACTACAGCTTGAATTTTCCTGGGAAACAAAGAGCAGGTGTGGAGACAAGCAGCACCTCTTTACACCAGCCGCTGCCCCTCATACCGCAGAACAGCAGCACCTTGTGACAGCTTTGGCCCCTTTTTCACTCAGCTTCCCAATAAAAATCACACTTCTCTGGATCCTATGATGAACGGATACCGAGGATTGAGTGGCAAACGGAAGTCAGGACCCCTGGAAATAGATAAATAGAGGCTCTCTGTAAATCAGCATTAATTCGGCTGCTATTTTTCTTTATTGTCTTGTAGACTATAAATTTAAGATATGCACGCCCGTTTAGTGAAGTCAAAGCACAGGGCAACTGCTCAACTCAAATAAAGACCCTATTCGAGAGGGGCGCACATGCAGCATTCTTTGTTTTGTGGAAGGTCCATTCCAGTCAATTTTAAGCCACTTTTCGCCTTGCCTCTAATCCACTGTAGAGAAGACATGCTGAATGCAATAGCTCATTGTCAATTTCTTAAATCTGGCTGCGAAGCGAAATAATAACTGTCTGAGTGATCACCGTGTCTCACGTGCGTCCAATATCTCTGCGCTCAACATTAAAGTGTGCCTTTTGCCACAGCATTCCACCTGTTTGTCTCCCGAGTGAAAACTTTCTCCCACTGTGACCTTTAGGTGTCTCAGACTTTCTTTTTCTCACGAACGCACGAGAGACAGAAAAAAACATTCCCTGCTCCACCTGGTTACTGTCTTAAGTTTCACGAGGAGGTCAGAAAACAAGGCTGCAGTTGGGCTTGCACCTCTCCCGGTAAAGTCGACACTCTCCACCCAAATACTGCCTTTGGAGCGGTTTTTTTTAACCCCCCCTTTTCTTTTCAAGCGCAGATTTCTGTCTGCGAACAGTTTTTTTTTTCCCCGTCATACACGTACTCCAGCCTGCATGCAGGGGACAACTCGATGGGAAGTTAAGGGGTGCGACTCAAAACTGTGTTGTTGTTGTTTGACGATGGAGTCCTACCCCCTCAATCGCGGATTGTGTGCGTTGAGGGAACTGAAAAATTATTTGTCCCGTGTTACACGCGGGCTAGTCGGACGTCTACAGGGGGAAAGTCGCGCCTCTCCAGCCCAACTTCAGCAGCTGTGGTTTCACCTATTAGCCCCGATGTGTTTCCCAGAGGAGTTCGAGAGTTACACATCAGACAAAAGGCTCCAAGGGGGGTTACTCAACTGACCTGTACTTTTCAGTTTCATAGGAACTTCATTAAATCAATTACCTAATGTGCACATCATCATTTGAGTATTTTTAAATGCCAAAAATGTTCTGTGTGTCCACCATCCACCCACCCAGCACCCCCCCCTCTCCCTCTTCAAATATTGAGTCTGTTCCACGGAGACGTGGCGGGGCCAGTGATGGTGTAATAGAGGTTTGAGAATCATTAAAAATAATCAGAAGCCCATTAATTATGTGTTGGGAAGAAAATGCAGCTTCATATTTAAGTCATGTCTTAGTTAGTCATAACAGTAAGAGTTCTTCTGGCTGAAATACTGGATTTTAGATGGATTTGATCGATTTCATGCTTATTTGAATGTCTTCTGAGTAAAAAAAATTTTTTTTAAATGAGCCAGTAAGTCAATCTATGGGTTATTTATATTCTCAGTATAAAAGAGCAAAATGAAAACTATGCTAAAGAAAAGGGGATAAAAAGATATCCCCAAAGATTGTGACACTGCCATAGGGCCTGCATTTTCTAAACAACATAAATGTCACTTATCTTCAATGTTTGCACTTTGTGTGTTCCAACAAAACATGATAAATTAGTTCCTTGAAATATTTCAGTTTCAAAAGCTTTGACACTGGTCCTCGCACTCCTCTTTTGCCCATAATTAGCAATAATTCATGGCACAAAAAGGATCCGTGCTACACTACAATGACAAGATTTTAACTTAATTTATTGGCTTACCTATGTAACTGATTCCCTGTGTTGTCACATGAATCATATCTACTTTGCAGTCACGAACTGCTGTTCACAAGAGCGTGATGCATCACTCAGAAACTGACATAATATCTGGTGGCTCAGTAACATCTGTGGGGGTAGAGACTTGGTGCCAGTCCAAAGCCCCATCCCAGGACTGGGAGCCACTCCAAGGCAGTAGGTGAGGAGAGCAAGGTCGTCCACGGACAACTGCATGAGCCAGGCCCCGCTATACCTGGCCCATTATACGGCCCACCGGCCAGAAAGTAGAAACTAAAGTGCAGATAAGCGTGAGCATGCTGCCCCAGTAGTCTCTTATTGAATGACAAGGCTTTCCTAAAAGCCTCTAAATGCAGGATGTAGGCTTCAGCGTACTTGGAAAGTAGGGACGAGCGGGTGGAGGGAAGTGGTGAACTACTCCATCAAAGTGAAGCAGATGGACTTTTCAGAGGATATTCTGATTTGTGCCCAGGGATGATGCTGCTTAGAAGGTACTAGATAGAACTAAAAGCAACAGCAGCATCATCTCTGGCACGTGTGGAACAAGCTGTGTGACTCTTGCATGTCGTAGTTGTTTGAAATTAAGCACGTTTAAGCATTACAGGGTGACCGTTTTAGCATATAAGCTGAAATAAATCAAATATAATGTTGTTGGGCTCCATATTATAAAATTGCATTTGTGTCAAAATTGCCAACATGAGGCTAACTCTGGACAAGTCGCTACTTAAGACATGCTTATGCTTACCCACTGGGGTAACAACACATTTGAGGCCTCCTCATAAATAGAGGATTACTCTCACTACCACAATACCTGATAATCACATTCAAATCCAAGTTGCCCCCCCCCCCCTCCCCTCCCCATTCATATCTTAAAACCTATCTGTGATGGAGTAAAATGATTGCAGAAATGAAGAGCCGGTCCACCACTTTGCTCCATCCCCATCCCTGTGCCTCATCTTTTTCGCCATCACCCTCGCATTGTGGACAAAGATTAGTATCAGGGACAGATTTGTGCAGAACTATCATGCCTGCAACATCAGAGGGCTGGGCCTGAATGCACCTGGTTTTATTTCAGGAAAGGTCAGCATAGAGAGAGGGGGGAATCACTCGATCGCAGCTGGGAAGAGGGAAGAGGGGGCATCCTTGGAAACAAGAGGGGAGAAAAGGGACAGGCTTGCATTCGGATAAGAAGTGGGAACATGGGCAAAGTGAGCTCGGTAAACAGTCCTGTTAATAAAAACAAAGACAAGGGGCCATTTGTGTCGACAACAGATAAGAGCATGACTCCTGCTCCGTCTGCGAAGATCGGACTTTCTCAAAGTTGAGTCACCGCATGTTCATCGTGGGTAAACTGGTGAAGATGGTTACCAATCATCCTCAGCATCCAGGCTCACTGTAGGAGCTCTAATTCAAAGCAAAGTATCCAGTGTAGAGAAACCACAGCCTCCTCAGACGCGCAGTGCCAGGACCTCCCTCTGACTTCATGGAGATGTGCGTGTGGATCCCCAAACATCACAAGCCTCACGCCCATTTGCTTTAACAGACTTGGGTTTGGCAATGACAGATACGGCTCTGAATGGGCAGAAGGAAATGTGGCTTCTTGATGTTCTCAGTGGACCAGGGATAAGCCAGAAAGGAAATATGGCTGGATAGGCAATTAGACTGAGATATGGGGGTCTCCATCTGACCCAGAGCTTCAAAGAGATATGGGTTCGGTCTGGTGAGGCCCCATCTGAGGCTTAAGGCATAAACGATTGAATACCAAGATGACCTATAGTATCAGGAGTGTCCAGAAAACATCCCCGACACCTCTCCATACACTACACTTTTCCCTTATTTTCTCTTTATTTCAGAATAGAATGTTGTTCTGAAAAAAAAGTGAACTTGGTAAGAAATCACAATCCTCTACCTCACCTACGGACACAAACAGTGCACTTAAGCTCTATTACTTGCTGTGAAGATACTAATGACAGCCATAATGTGTCTGCTCGTCCCACAGGACACTTCGCTCTGGACCGTCCCAATCATAAGACTAATTGTATAATTAGGCCAGCTCCGCTGGGGATGGGGACCTTTTGGCCCTTCGCAGACACTTGCCATGGTAAATGACAGTACATCTCACAAAATATCAAAGCTTATCCATCTTAGTGACACAGAAAGATGGGGATTTAATTACACAGGAGCAGATCACCAAAAATCTGAAAACAAAACATATCCAGCATGTCAAAAAACTTACAGAGGCTTTTCTGACTGTATCCGTAGATTTCACAGCAGCCAGTAGATTATGTATTCATCACTTTAGAGGCTGCAGAGAGCGGAGTCCTTATTTCCCTACAGTAGCCCCTCCCTAGATTTTCAGCATCGCCATGCGCATCATTATGGTTGTCAAAAGTTGTAGTTGGAGTATGAACTCTCCGTGATGTCGGCTGTGACAGGCGCAGCTTCGCGGGGAGCCAGGGGGAGAAGGAGGAGAATACGTGACGCGCAGGTGCTTCGGGTCTGATCGGCCATGGCGAGGTTAGGCCACTTCTCCATCCGGGAGGGCCCCATAGGTGCCCTCATTAAGCAGGCCCCTGTTGCACCGAGCCGCGTGCATATGGTGAGGGGGAGTTGCGACTCCTCACACTGGGAAAAACTCCCTCTCTCACCTGGCCTCGGTCCGTCTGTCACAGCTCCTATAGGGAGTTCTCTCGATACGAATTATAATAAGCACGAGGGGGACTGAAAGGGCACTCTGGTGGGGCATCATCAGGTATAGGGCAGGCGTCAATTTCAAAACACCTCCAAAAAGTCGCGTAAACCCACAAGACGAACTAAATTATGAATGTAAAAGAGCAAACTATGCCAACTGAGCTCTAAAGGAACATAATCCGCACCGACACATTTCTTACTCACCTATTCGCGACTCAACACGTCACCTCATTATACATTTCATGACGCATGTCTCAACAGAAACAAATGAAGTTTCTTCAAACTTCCCCGCTGCACACTGTGACCGAGTTTCAAAGGGCAAGTGGTGCTTCATTAACCGTATCCCCATTTACTTCAGACCCCCCCGAGACTCAGAGAGAGTGGATTAATGTCAATTACCTGTCATTTTGCTACACCTAACAACAATACGTTATTTCAGCTCGGGTTTAATTAAATCACTGCGTAGCAGGAGACGACTTGAAGACGGTGAACGACAACGCAACACGCAACTTCACTGTCACTCGTAGTAAGAAATGAGCAGATTATTGGTTGCTGTTTCTGTAAAGCCTTTAGGGGAGAGGTTTATAGAAAACAAATAGGTATGTGGCTCCGAATCCACCGTTTCATTATGATTTGTGTTTGGTGGCAGCGAAGAAATTGAGGGTGAAATATTGTTCTTTCCCTTTTTCTTCTATTCTGCTCAAACAAAGGCACACTTTAAATGTAGGCAAAATTACAAAAAAAAAAGGGGGTTTTGGATTACCACAAGTTTAAGACGGTAAATAGACTTGAAATGTCTTGTCTGATGCCAACCAATAACTGCCACAAGAACGTGGCCTCCCCGTAAAAGACCCAAATTGACCGGACTGAACAAAAAGACACAGTACTGGACAAAGAAAACACCATCCAGCTCGAGGACCAACGAGGGCTTTCTTTCACTTTTCAATCACTTGTGGTAGTGCTCGGGATTAAGAGAGGGCTCTTGACTCCCTCTTTCACACAAAACCAAGAGTGCTTGTCAGCAACTTGAGGGGGGAAAAGGAGGAGAATAATACGTGAGTCCAGGGTTATCGTGTTTAATTGGATTAGGTGGTGTCGTGTTGAAGTACAGAGCATGGTAATCGAGAGATAGACGGCAACGTGGCCGGAATAAATGCCCCTCTAAAATGCTTAACAGAACAACTTAATGTCAGAAATGGTTTGATGGCTTTTTATCGTTATGATTATTCGAACAAGAAAATGCTGATAAACGTCCCATTAGATAAAAAAAATAAATAAATAAGGACCGGTGTCCCTCTGTAACGTGAGGTGATACATGCTGAGGCTAAGAGCTGCGGCACAGGAGAGGTTTATATGGTTGGGGTTGTGTTGTCGGCTCTGCGCTGCGCTCATCTGAGCGTCAAGCGGCGGCAGCGACAACAAGGTGCGCGCAGCTGTGTGTGCAGGTGCGCGGCCTCCACCTGCTCAATGGCACAGAAAGGGAGACGGGAGGAGGAGGGGGGAGGGGGGGGGGAAGAGAAGGAGGAGGAGGAGGTTGACCGGTGGTGCGGATCAAGAGCTTGGTCTTCTGAGTGTGCGGAGAAATGAGAAATATAGCACCCAATTCGCGTCCGTGTGTTTTGCCCTCTGCGAGAGGCGGTCTTCTAAAAACTCGAGGAGGAAAACTGAGATCGAAGTGTAAAGTTTTGGAGAAAGCACAGAACGCTCAATATTGGGCTTGGAACTTTCCACTGACGAAACACCCGTTTGTTTGCTCGTAATGCGCGGCATTAACAGATCCACATGCCCCAGGTGTGAGCAGCTGTTTTACACCACTTTGCTTTGAAACGTCATACGCGAGTCGAAAAACTGCGGGGTTGGATGAAGCCACTGTGTGAAAGCTTTTATAGAGGATGCTCAGCAGAGCAGGATCAGAGGCGAAGACGCGCATCAGTGCTCACACACACACACACACGCGCGCGCGCGCGCACACACACACACGCGTGTGGCGGAAAAGTTGCAGTGGTGTGTGGCAGGACATTTTCTAAACTCAAATATTTATCACATTTTCAGTAAAAATAGACAAATTCAACACATCTTTTTTTTTTCTTTAATTGGATCAGATGTCTAATTGGCTGTTAGAGGCATGTGTGATATCTAATCGCAGCTCTTCGACAATGTGTGACCACAGACCTCCAATGACGTCTTGGTTTTATGGGACGCTGTTACCTTTCTCTCCACTAAACTGTCTGCGTCGGCCGCGTAAACTTTCTATTGGTCTGGCGAGTCCGGTGCGTTCGGGACAACGAAAACAAACAAACGAGCATCCTCAGTCTCGTTTCCCTTTTTGGGGTTTCTGATCCAACGCGCGCTCGGAAATGAACGCACGGTCAAGTCAACAGCCGAATGTGACCTGCGATCCACCCCAGAAAGGTGCCCCATAATGAAAAAAAAAAAAAACACATATGTGTGCGCAATAAAATAAAAATACAAAAAAATGGAAGAGACTGACGCACTCGGGTGAGAATTTAAAAAAAAATCCCCTGAAAAACTTTCCATAAGAATCTACCTGACGCAAAGAAAAAAAAAAGGAAGGAAAATCACGAAAAAGTTGTAGAGACTTCTGTGTCTCTGCAGCGAGTCTCATTAAGCCACCCCCTCCACTACCTTCACCTCCTCCTCCTCCTCCTCCTCCTCCTCCTCCTCCTCTCCCGACACCCTTCCTCACTCCTGGCAACGGCAGACAAAGCGGGCGGGTTTTAGTGGTCTCCGTCGGGGCGGCCAGCCTTTGATCTAGGCCCGTTAAGAAGAAGTGAATCTAGGGGGGAGTCAGGCCAGGAGAAGAAGCTGTGGAGGAAGGTAATGTCACCTAGAAATATATATTTGTAGCCAAACTTTTACTTCCAACTTTATATATAATGATCTTATGTCAGCTCACCTTTCTGTGGGAATGGTTCCTAGTTTGAGCAGAGAGCCAAACATGTCTGACGGTGAGGTGCTTGCAAGCCTGCGGGCTTCTACAGTTCTGTTCATGAACTATATTATTTTTCTTTGCAAGCGGCGGAACATTCTGGACGTCGAGGGAAATGGACACCCAGAAGTAAAACTCGACAGGAACCGCAAAGGCCTTCAGGTGGCCCAAGAGCTTTGGTGGGTTAAGTTGAATAAATATAGGCGAAATCTCCCCTCCCCTCCTCCCCCCGCCCTTCACCGGACCACTGGCAAAATTGAAGAGTAGAAAATGAAAAATGTACGTTATTTTGGTTCACAAAATGATCAAACTCTTCCCGGAAGAAAAAAAAAAAAGATTTATGAGGGTATAAAAGTTGGCGAGGAGGGGGGTGGAGTTGGGGGTTAAATGTCTCTGATTCTGTCCCCTCGGACTTCTTGCTGCGGACGGGGACACTCACACAAAAGCTCTTCTGAAATGAAGTTAGTAATGGTCCACATGTGCCAGATGCCTCACACAGGCCTCGGTAAAAGTCATCATGCAAAGCTTAGCCTTAGTGGGGAAAAAAGAACCGTAACACACGTCTGTCATCAGCGAGGGGAGAAGAGGATTCAGCTAAAGAGAGAAACAAACAAAAAAAAAAGGACTGAAGATTCTGAAGGAGGCGATCAACCTATGGTTTATACTGAGGATGAAGTGGCTGAATCAGGGCAGCGTGTCATATCTCCTGTCATTGAACTGTTTGGTAGAAAAATGATCCCACCTAAACAGGACTATTATGGGTCCCGGTGACCACCTCCCCCGCCCCGACCCCCCAAAAAATAATATTATAAGGTGCATTTACCTCAAATTAAATAAACCAGAAATACATATATAAATAAATACAAATGTTATCATTTTTATTGCAGCCGAATTATTTTCAAATTCTACAATGAGATAAATGCTTATCTGTGAAGAAAGCGAAATAACTCATTTCATTTTCATTTAAAGTCTTTTTCATTCTTTTTTTTTTTTTTAAAATAAAAATTGATAAGGAAGGGGAACAAAAAAATAAAAACCAAAAACATTTTGTTGTCTGCCTGAGGGCTGCGATATGCTCTAAATTAAAGGGCTGGCTGTAATAGTTCTGTCACAGTTTCTAAGAAGACGGCCTGCTGGAGTCACTTTGAAAGCGTTCTCATTCATTTCAACCGTGTTCCGTGATACTGAAGCGGCCTTTAATTGTCTTAAACTCAAATCTCTCATGTTGATCAGCTCTCGTGCGCGTTGCCTTCTGAGCCACACCTCTCAAACTGCGCGGCAGCCACAATAACGCCATATTTTATTGCTCCAGAATAATCTTTTCCCGCAATTAGTTTGTCATACATTGTCATTAGAAGTCTATTAAAACATCAAGTCATTATTTGAGCATCCCCGGGCGGGGAATTAGAATAAAACTATCTTTGCCACACGGGTCCCATTTAGATTAATGGAAAAATATGTAAAACATTTCGTTTTAATTTTCCTCTGACAGTATTTTGCATACATACTGTCGCTCATTATTTATGAAAGCAATCTCGACCAACGCATTACCGGGGGTATGAAATACTGCTCGCAGCCTAATTGATTCCCGTCACAATTTGGGGAGGTTATAATCGTGTTAATTGTAATTTAATCTCTCAGGGAATACCGGGGAAATGTATTTAAATAAAACCGCCGAGCGAAGGGAGAAGATTTTTATCACTTCCACGCATAATAGAAATGTCATGTAGAATTACACAGCAGAGGCAGATGGGGGGGATGCATTCCTCTAATCTACAGAGATGGCACCGAAATGTTCGAACTTTCTCCACCCCTCCCCCCCAATTCATAAATGTTATTAAATTAAAGTCGCAGATGTGCGAAGGAAGCTGAGCAAAAGAAGAAGGAGCTGTACAAGCAGAGGACAGCTCGTTTCACTTCTCACCAGGAAACAAAAGTAGGATTATTGGCTGCAGTGACAACACGGAAACACGTGTAACAACATCAGAAGATGTTGTGATTTGTTCAAATAAAAACAGGCCGAAATAATTTTCTGCTCATCTTTAAAAGATGTGCCTTTTTTCCCCCCCTCCTTTTTCTTTTTTCTTTTTGGCTTTGTCCCTGCATGATGCCCAAGTGCTGCTTCCTCTGCTTTGAGGTCTTCCTTCCTGTCTTGGGAGGGAGGTGAGGGGGGGTGAGGACACCTGTTGGTGGAGAGCTGCTCCTAGAGTCAAGTTGTCCCATCAAACTGGTCTCCTTCGCAACTAAAGTCACTTGGTTGTGCTCTGGTGGACTCGCAAGCGCTGAGCCTTCGCAGCCACGTGAAACTGGCAGTGAAAGACCTTCTGCAGTCCTTTATGCAATTCTGCATGACTCTGAATAGGGACTGTCAGAGCTGTTTTATGATGGCAACTAACGTTTCAATCCAAATAACAATAGCCCATTCAAGCGCATGGCACCTCGCCTTATTTCTAATGTATACTTGATGTTGGTAACATTGAATCAAACCGTGCGGTGATATTGTGACGACCCAAGTAAAACCTCATTGTTTTTCATTTAGTTTAAGATGTTTTTATTTCACTCCCCCCACCCCGCCCAACAACAAAAGTAAAAATTAACATCAGTTGCAAGTTTTAAAAGTCACAGCAAAGTAATTTAAAGTTCAATGATAATTTGAATACAATAATGACATCTTACAGCACTACAGGACACTCATAGTCAGCAAGTTACTCAGTGAGTTAAAGCTCCGCATCCCTTAAATTTGTATCCGGGTTTATGACGTTGCTTGTCCAACATTAACGCAAAGTCTCACAAAACTGCTTCAACTGAGTAATATTTTTGTATCTGTTTCATGGAAGTCGCACATAATGCTTCCGCCCACCAAACTCAGAGTATTTTATTGAACGGGGAAAGCAAACAGGCTGAACGTGTATTGATGGCGGTAAAAAAAAAAAAAAGTGAGCGAAGGGTGAGCGGGATACATGGCCAAATGCCAAAGAGACAGCTTACTGTTGGGGTTCTTGGCTGGACGCAGGAGTGGTTTCGATCTTTTTGTCTGGCCTGGCCTGGCACAGACACCAGCTCTGCCCCAGACACAATAGATCATACAGTAAGAGAGAGGCACAGGGAGAGAGAGACGAGTGGATGAGGTGGGGTAGAGGAGGTATGGCGCCTTTCATTACCATGGTCACCAATGGCACTATTAACCATTCAACACCCCCCCAATTATCCTCCCATCCACAGTTAGAGAGACAAAGCCTCAGTCCTGGTCTGCTGGAGCAACATGGCCACTAATCTGTCTCCTTCTAACATCACGCCCGCTTCACATTCTCTGCAAGTCAGATGTGGACAAGCGCTCCACAAAGCCCCATTGTACTTTCATTTGTGACAAGACTTCTTTACTTAACTCATTAAGAAGCTCATTTTTGTGTTCCACCGTTGATTAGATTAAATAGTTTTGGAAGACGCTGCTATCAAAGCAGGTCACCTTAATCTCGTGAGAGATCAGCTACTCCTTTGGTGTGTGCGATGCCACACGTCTTCTCCTTCAGCACACGTTCAGCTACAGGCTCACAGAGATGGCAGCATGTCTCCGGGTAGGAAATGACACAAAGGAAGATAAATTGTGAGATTGCACACTTCCTTCCATTTAGTTGCATTTTTACGCAAGCAAGACTTCGAAGTTTGCGAGTCAGGCTGTGGGCAGGGGGCTGAAGTCTGACTGGGACCCAATGAATAGACCCACAACGGTGACTTGGTGTGTTTGTGTTACCCTTTCGCCCCACTGCCTGGACTGTGGAGATGAGGGAGCATTCATCACGAACCAGGAGAAACGGAACGTATGGACGCACACACTGGAGACAGCATGATGGTGCGCACTCCGCAGGGCATGCCAGAAAGGCTCACGGGGCTGGTCTCATAAGGCCAAATGCCATTCACTTTTTCTGTGTGTTTGCACGGTGTAAAATATCTGGAGACGCAGCACAGCAGCACAGATAAAACCTTGCAGACACAGCCACGTAAATCAAGTGAATTTAATTGAAACATTGAAGCGATAATTAAAAACAGAAATTAAAAAAAAAAAAATGAAACACAGCTGCCAATAAGACTCCTACAATGGGCTGTGCTCGAAAAGTTTTTCAAGTGCTCATTTTGTCAAGACCTGCAACATTTTCCGGTTTCCGTCGACCTCTGCCGTCAGGGTTTAGTCGTGCGGTCCCTCCCGTTTCTTCGCACACGTTGCCTTAATTCGTTGGCACCGTGGCAGAGAGTGTGACGATGTTCTGAGCCTGCTTCACCGAGGGCATGTCGATCATGCTGCCGCGGAAGGTGAACGCACCCTGAAGAGGTTTGCGACACAGGAGAGAGCAGAAACAAGACACATTACTCCAGAAATGCACGACAGAATCTCTCTACGTATCAAAAACCGTGCAAAAAAAAAGAAGAAAAAAAAAAAAGAAATCTTCATATCTCTACTGTAAATATTTGAGGGTTGAAATTATGAAAAGCAAGCATCAGTCACTTTCAAAGACAAAAGGAGTAATCCCTCTCACCGTTCAAGCCATTACACACACACAGGGAGAGACACACATAAACACGCACTCAACAGTGATGGGATGGGTAAGATATGAATCCCTCAGGCGATGCTTAGTAGGAGCAGCCCTTGCAGGGAGAGAGGTGTGGGCAGATTGCGTATTACCTCAGCAGATAGCCCACAGAGCTCAACACACAGGATCCAACCATGCACTAAATTAGGAACAATAATATTGTACACTTAATTGGCCCAACTCCCCCTCACTCTCCTCAGCTGTCTCTGAGAGTCACCCAGGGGTGTACAGTATGTATTCCTCAGAGCTACGGAGGTGCGCGAGGGACACGCACAAAGGATCGGTGTCAAAGCAGAGAAACACCCGTGTCATCGCAGCACACAGGCCACTCAGATATTTCATCGAGCTGGAGACATATGTGTGTAAAAAAGAAGAAAAAAAAAAAAAAGAAAACACTCCATCGTATAGTGGCTATTCAATTTTTTTAAATATTCATTCTACTTAAGAATTGTGCATTTAATGGTCTCTGTAATGGACAAATGACTTGCAATTTTAGGCCAAAACACTATATTTACATTTTTTTTTTTTATCATTTCAGGGCAAATTCTCAAATGATGCGAAATCCAAATTTGACATCAGGATGTTAACTTCACCTTTCCCTCCTTCTGATGTTGGTCAAAAGCAGCGATGAGCTCTTTAGCCCACTGGACCCTCTCCTGACTCGGGGAGAACTCTTCCTGCACAACCTGGATTTGCCCTGGGTGGATAACCTGCTTACCTGCACACAAACACACACACACACACACACAAGAAAAATTAACAGTGCCATTTATAACAGCAGGCTTTCTGAGCCCCTAAAATACATAAAAACAGGAGACATAATAACTATTTTTATGAACATTTCGGGCACAAACAACAGAAAGGAAGTGACCACGGAAAAGAGACGGGGGTAGCGGCTGCAGGAGAAAAACAACGCAGATTGGCAACTCGAGAAAAGAAAAGGGAACTATATAAGAAAGAGTTGTGTATGTGTCAGTGTGTCCTTCGACGCTGAGGTGAGACAGAGGGGTAGCACAGGACCAAAGAATGTCGTGCATCTTGGTGGACATAAAGTGTCTCCTGTCTACTTGCAGCCCTGCTGTTAAGTAGAAACTTCACAGAAGACATATACAGATTTTGTTAAATCCCAGCGAACAATACAATGTAACTGTACATGAAGTATTACACGAACAAACCGTAAAACTTTCGTGCTTTCATTTGCCGAATATTCTTGGCTCGTGGAGAATATCTTTGCGGAATTCGGACACCAAACTGCTGAAATCGAAGCCTAACAAGGTGTAAAAGACCGTCCGCCACAATCCTTCCCCCACCACCCCCTCTCTGTTAAATGTGGGTGAACGCCACAGACATAATCCCGTGTACATTTGCAGATCAAACTTGTAGTGATAAGTTAAGGTTATGAAACGTCTGTTGAGAACGGCGGCTCAGTGGCAGCCAGCAGGAACTCGACACTTTAGGGCTTAGCTCTGTCGCCGACAACAAATCCTTCAAGGTGGCCAAGCGGGCGGGCTGCACGAGCGGAGAAAAAAAAAAAAAAGAAAAAAAAAAGAAAAAAAAAATTAGCTCAGAAGAAAGGAGGAGAAGTAAGGAGGGGAGAGGAAAAAGGGGAGGAGAAATCCACTCCCTTCATCCAGCTCTGCTCACCCTAGTTAACCTCAGAAAACACACAGCAGTGACACAATCAAAACACTGTGCTCAAAAGCTCGAAAAATGACTCATGAGCAAACAATACTTTTTAGCTACTATTAAAAAACAGACGTACGTGTCCGCAGAAAAGCCGCTTTGTGTGTTTTTGGGAAGCGCCGATGATGTGTGCGCTCGTGAGTGGTTGTTTGAGTGAAACAGTGATGGACAAACAGCCTGAGGACTCCCGAGGCTACGAACGATGCGTTGTCAAGTGTGGATGTTTTCTTTTTTTAAATATGTGAGCAGTCCTGAGTGTGTTTGCATACACAGTGTTTCGGTATTTACATCGGAAAAATAAAATGTGTACGATCCTGCTGTGTGCATACAGTAGGTCTAAGCTCGTGTTGCATTCTGTGGGGGACTGAGGCAGAAGGAGTGTGTGTTCCCTCCTTTGCCACCTGTTTTACTTCTTGTCAGACGACAGAAGCTCGATTCCACACTGAAACTGGCAGGCTTAAATGTACTTTAAGAACGTGTCTCTTTATGTGTGTGTGTGTGTGTGTGTGCGTGCGTGCGGTTGTTTAGGACAACAGAAGAAAGACAGAGTGAAGGGGCAGACTGGGTGACTCAGGTGCCCTCAGTTACAACCCATTGGTTCATCCTAAAATACATCATTCCCGCCCTCCAGCCAATCCTGTGCTGCCATGTGGTGCTGGCATCTCATTGGAGGACTGCTATTTAGCAAAGAGCTCTCAGGCGAATGATGGGCAGTGTCCTGGGGATGGGGTGAAACGCGGTCCCTAAGAGCAGAAAATTTTTTGAGGAACCGTTTTCTATTTGGGGAACATTTTGACTGAGAGCATTGACTCTTGGAGGCAGCACGTAACTCATAGCATATCAAACATGCAGCCCCGTAAGCTAACGATGCTACGATTAAATCATCCAATTAACAACAATCCAGTCAAACATGCTGTATTTGTAATCTACTAAGGTGGACAGTGTTGCCACACAACTAAACCAGAGACGGGGTGCTTGCGTTTCACTGGTGTGTTCCATGCTCGTTTCTAATGGGTGCTGCACTCAGCTTAGGCAGTGCCAAGGTCAATTACTGCACAGGTAGAGGCTTTTGGCTGCACCGTATTATTGCTTAAGCACACTCGGGCCAGTAATAGCTACTAACCAAGATTATACAGAGTGCCCATGGCTTGTAAGCCACTAATCCAGTACTTTGCATGGTTCTGTTCCATATCAAATCTAACCATTTATTTCATCAACCAGCTGTTTCTGCTTGGCTTTTACACCTTTTACCCCGCTTGCTACACGAGATAAGCCACAAATCATTTAGACTCTTAACAATTACAAACAATTAGAAATAGGATATTAAATCTTTACGTGCATAAAACCTTGTGCTAAAAGGAATGATGCCATCTGCAGGTGCAAATCTGAGAGAGGAAAAAAATGTAAAATTGAGGCATAAACTGAAAAGAATGCACACAAGACACAAGTGAACCTGCAACACCAGAGAAACACCAGAGAGAGGTGGAAACAAGGTTATCTGGATGGGTTTCAGTATGAGAGAGTGAGAACCTTCACTCTGATGTGATCGAAGTGCATCACATCACAAGAAAACACCATAATACTCAAGGAATAAAAGTATCAAAGCTGACATATGTCAAGGAAGAATGCCTTCCAAGGTCTGTTAAAGCAAAAAAAAAAAAAACTCAGACTGCTTAGACTTAGACTTTCCTAATAACACATTTACTTGCAGACATTTACATACACGTGCAGACACAAAACCATATATATGGTACAGCAGATTAGGCAATTCTATAACCACCAACCTGATGGTGATTTCAATGGGAGATTTTTATTCCAAAAAAAAAATGGTGCACCACCTCCACAGATTTTTCAGATCAAACAACAATAATAATAATAAAAAAAAGTAGTTAATTTTAACAAGGAGGAGTGAAAACTGAACAGCTGGATGCCGTGAATGTTGATTGCTGCCCGAGGTCGAGAGACGCGCGTTGCTGCGCCACAAGGTGAAAAAAAGAAATGAAAAGCACACAATTTCAGAACAACAAAAAAAAATGTAAAGCAATCTGGAGGGACAATAAGGAAAAGTCTAGAGTCAGGTGCAGAGTCGGACATGTTACCTGTGAAGCCCATGAGAGCACCTTCTCTGGCCTGTTGCCTCAGTCCCTCCACATCTTTGTAATCGATGTAAACCAGGTCGATGGCCTGCAGCCCGAAAGCTTTGGTGGTCACGACCACCTTTTGCCTTGCGTAAAGGAGCTCCCTGGCATCCTTAGTCCGTGTGGCACCTTAAGAAGGCCAACATCCAAGGCAATGAATTTGGACAAGGTAGAATGGTGAGATGAACAGCATATAGAGTGTGTTTATGTAGAGGTCAAAAGCAGCATTAAACATACCGAGGTGTCCTCATACAGACAACTTTGCATTCCAAATAAGGAAGTTTCATTCATTCATTTATCCAATTTATTTACTTGGGATCTTCCAAGTCACAAGTCACATTCCAAATCCCATTTCCCGCAGTCATTTAATAGTTTGCTCAAAATAAGCAAAAAGTAACTGATTTCTGACATACATTTGGTATTTACCGTTTCTCATTACCAGTAGTCTTTGCCACAAATCCATTAGGACAAGGAGAGAACATCTAATGTGTGGTCTTTAAAAAAAATAAATAATAATAAAAAATAAAAAAATGGGAGATGTGCGATAGCTACCTATGCTGGCACAGAAGTCATCGGAGCCAAACACCACGCCATCGTGGTGAAGACCAGCCTTGGGAGCAAGCTGACGGATTTCCTCACACACGGCCTAGAGAGAACGTATGTGTCAGCATGCTGCGGGGTGACAAAAGTGACACAGATGCAAACACTTTTCTATCGGTTGGCCGCAAACACAAAGAAGCTGAGGAAAGGTTGATCATTCAACCTCGATACTGTTTGAATCGGGTCACAGAAGTTAAGGGTGAAGCCGTAAAGTTGAGTTATACTGTAAAGTACTTTCTATTTGCCGTGTTTACCGATTCAAAAACACATTTTCTGATTTCAACATTATTTTTTTGTGCTAATCTTATTTTCGGCAGGCTGCTTTTACAGTTTCTTTTGGCTCCAAGTACAGATTTGTGTAGGCTGTGTAGGTTTGTAAAATTAAATGACAAGAAGATTTGGCTAAAAAAACGTGTGGATATGTTACATAAAAGCAATTAAAATAAAAGTACAAATTTCAGTGCTTTATTAGGAAAGGATTAACCAATGAAAAAAAAAGGGAAAAAATAAAACTGGCACCCGCAATTATTGAGAGAGAGAGAAAAAAAAAAGAAACTCTTGATTGTCGCTGGCAGAGTGTGAAACAATAAGAATGTGTTTCATGCTTTTGTTGACCTCCAAATTAATATCACCACTAGCTGTGCCACAGCGAGTTCTTGTTTTTCTTCTATGCTTGTAACCTGGGGTTCAGTCTGGGCAAAAAAATACAGGGTGTGCTCAAGAAAGCACACAGAGGCACCCCCTGCCATCAAAACACACATGCACACACTCCATAACCACAAACACTGTCGCAGAATTTGAGAGGGACACTGAAAGACAGACCAAAAGAAGCGCTGCCAGCTGGTTTCTCCCCAAATGCCCAAAACCGTTCCCTTTTCCCCGTGTAGCCGAAGGTCATGCTGTACTGCGACAGAAATCACTTTGATGCGGGCCAAAATATCATCAAGAACTTCTCCACTATGATGATATTAAAACAGGACTAATTAAATAATGTCAGCATGTCTGAAGTGGGACAGAGAGAAAAGAAAAACAACCGAAAAAACCAAAAACAAACTCAAAAGGCTTATTTTGTGAGTCAGAAAGCTTTGAATCCTTTTTATTTAGGACATGTGGAGCTCTCTGTTCATGGTGCAGTCTTTAATCTTAGGTGAACAATGGGCAAACAGAAAAAAATGACTTACGCATGCAGTTTTATTTTTTTGATGGGGGGCGGTGTTTGCAATTTACCTTAAAATTGAGCAGGCCCACAGCGGTTTCCACAAAGGTGACCAGGCGAATGGGTTCTGTCAGCGCCCGTCCTTTCAAGTTGTGCTGAAATCTGTCAACAAACTAAGCACACAGGGACGATCTGAGACGCGACTCATTAACAAAACCCACTTATTCTGCAACGAGGAAGCAATAATACTCTCAGCAAAGACAACAAATTAATTTGCCGTCACCACCACAATTGCATTCATTCGATTTTTGAGCTTTGTTCAAGCAAGTAATACGTTGTGACATATAAGTTTTAAGCTATATACGGAGTTGAAACCATGTCATAATGATGTGGATATTGCTAATATTTTCAAGGAAACATTATGTTCGGCTGGAATGTTTTTCCATTCGACTTACTGTGTAAAACGATACCTCGGTGGACTTTTGTGGACGCATTTGCAGTTACGTGAATAAAGAAAAGCTGAGCTACTGAGCTGCTGGGAATTCTAAGACTGAAAGAAATATTCAGATGCAACAATCAGAATCAAATTGAAGTCGTTTTGTTGTTTTTGTTTTTTTCAAAATCCACAGTGGGGCAAGACAGGCGAGGGGGCGAAAACAAAAAGTCTAAACATGCGAAAGCTCACTTTTGATCCAAATCTTGACACCTTTATCACCTGCACTCGTCGCGTTTCAGTTCTTATTCAGAGGCACATCTCTGAGGGATCAAATAGTGCAGAGAGGAAGCACAGAGGAGCTGCAACAAAAGCAAGCGAAATGAAATATTTTACATGATCACCAGGGTTCCCCTCTTCGTCTGAAGTCGTCTGCTCTACCTTCTTTCAGAGGCTCTGCTCAACTGCATTTTGTGCTCCCCCGAGAGAGTGTGCACACATGTAAATTCACACATGCACGACGCAGCACATGCACAGAAAAGCAAGGAAGAAACAAAACACAGAAGTGGGGGAGAAGAAACAAGATTTGGGATGTCTTTGAGTGTGTTTTACTGCCACCTCATTCCATTTTGAGTCCCTCCTCCATGGCGGGGAACAGGGAGACTGAAGCAACAACCAGAGTGTGATGTGACACTTTGCTGAGGCCTTTATTCTGCACGACTCCTGCTAATATGCAAGCTCACCTAAGTAGGGCTTTAAAACCAAGTTTAATTCTTTGAACACCAAAGCATTCCAATTTTTTCCAACAGACCAGTTCACAGCTAGCCCTGGACTGCCAGTGGGGTAGCCCAAATTCCTAAATCTATCATCTGGAAACACACAAAAGCCCCCTCCGTCAGATATTTCTTTTCAAAGCCAGACAAAAAGTAAAAAAAAAAAAGAGAACAAGAAAAAGAAAAAAGAAGAGAGCGAAAAAGCTCAGAGTAGTAATGTCTACTTCCATGCCCCCCCCACCCCCACCCCCCCCACCCACCTCCCCTTCCTGCTCCCTCTTTGACACACCAGAGAAAGAGACTGTTATAAATAACCTCAGGTACAACGCGAGTATTTTTCCAAATGAAGAGCAAAATAACCCCTGTACTCACACTTATCACTCTTGTTCCCAAAAACTGAAAGAATGGGCCTCCATTGAAGGATTTCAAAAATAGGGGCAATTTTAATCATCTCTCCATTCAACCTCAGTTGGATAAATCATATCTGAGAGATTTGCATAAATACAAACCATCAAAGACTTTTCATCTTCAAAGAGGTTTTCAAGACCCAATAGGCTTTGTACTGTAATCATCTGAGGTCACAACCCTGTGGGAGCAAGGCTGCTATGGCAACATAAAAACTAACGCTGGGGGCTTAGCATAATATGCCCCCTCCTTCTCCGACACAGGAAGGGGTGGAGGGGGGTCCGAGAGGGGAGTGTGAAAAGAGGGTGTAGATAAACCTGTTTCTGTGACAGAGAAAACTAGATAGATATGGCCTGTTGTGGGGAAACCGAACAGATATCACACACAGAGATTACCACCAATACGCCATGCCATGCAAACCTTAACAAGGCTGTGGTGAGCCGAGTGAACTGTTTAGATTCTACCAAAGGAAAACAAGTGACAGCTCCGTGCAGCACCTCTGGCCAAAAAAGCCTCTCTGATTACATGTTTCTGTCCTTTTGTAACACTCTACTCTTCAGCTATTATACACTTTGAGGGTCTGACTTACACTGCATAAGAGGTACTTTAGTGCCTGTTTCTTGTTACCCTGACAAACACAGCAACTATTAGCTGTCAATGGCTATCAAACCTAGCTCACTCTAAGGTATTATTTACCACTGAATAGAGAAAAAATAAAAGGAGCGTAAAAGAAGAAATAACACCTCTTCTTGCCATTCAAAGCCACACTACAAACAAGCCCTCTGACAATTTCACCTCCCAATCATGAAAAGAGAAGGAGGGAGAGATGGAGCTAGAGAAAGGAGGCTATAGTGAGACAAGTTTCAATTAATTTTCTTCAAAAGGGGGCCAGATTAAATGTTTCCGGCCTGCTGAAGTGTTCATTTCACAGAGGGGAAGGAGAGAAAGGGACGAGGGGAGGGGACAGGAGGAGGAGTAGAGGAGGAGGAGCGGGACAGGGTGCGATTCTTTTGGTCCCAGTGCACACCAAATAGTGTGCTGGGCAAAGAATGCACATGGCTCCGAATCTGTGTGAGAATTGTCCTCAAACAAAGGAGGGAGTTACGCCTGTTATAGCCCAATAAGGCCTGTCAGTCACACAAGGGCTGGAGGAGAGCAGAGAGACGGGGCAAAAGATTTCCGCACAAAGAAAAACAAGCAAGTCCATCTTTTAGCGACAAATCAGTCCGGAGGTTCCTGTGCCAATATCAATAAAAAAAGGGAGAAAAATAAACAAGTGAGGGATTTACTGCCAAGCCTAACAAGAGTGGGGAGAATCAGACACATGCTAACAACCGACACACGTTAATACACAGAAAAGTCCGGGCAAAGCAGGGATGAAAAAAAGTTGTGAGGCACAAAGTGAGATTAGATGGGCGTGCAGAAAGATCAATTTGACTTTGCATCAGGAGCACGTATGCACCTGCTGGTGCGAACGCACACAAAATAAATCTAATATCAAACAAGAATTACAGCACACTTACAGACAACTTTCCCCCAGAAGAAGGGAACCAACAGTAGAGGTTTACTTCCATACACTTACGATCGAGTGTTTTTATTTTACTCCATTTCATTTCATCAAAGCCGTTTGTTCGGTTTTTGGCTAAAAAGCGTTAAGTATTCCAAGATGAAAAAACACAAGCAGTCAATTAACTGCATTTGACAGCATTCAATATGCTGGCTGAGATTTTCAGATGCAATTCTACTGCTAATAATAATAATGATGGTAATGAAAGTGAAAGGTTGAAAAAAAAAAAAAAAAAAAAAAAAAAGCTGAACAAAAGTGATTTTTTTAAGCAAAGAAAGTAGCCAAGGGTGAAAAGCTGGGGGAGAGAATAAGTGAACACCTGTCAGCAATTACACTTGGAAGAAAGAAAGGCCAGCAGGAAATAGACGTGTTCTAATTAAAACCACTAGTTAAAAACTTCCTGCGGCCGTCCCACAACCATGTACGTGTATAAATCTATGTTTGTGTATTTGCGTGCACACGTGCGCACAAGCATGCATGTGCCGACACATTAAGACTAATGTAAAAAGCCAGACCAAGTGCATTCATTTCACTTCTGATTCAACTAAAGCATTTAGAGGATAGATCAGCCGCACGAATGCTCACCTAAGAAAGAACATGCAAAAACATACTAACCACTCACCCCAGTGGGTTATTTTTCCCACAAAAAATTAAGTTAACGTTGAATTACACAACGTAAGCAGTGAAGAAGAGATGGCAGCCTGGTTTCTTGTGGCAAGTGAACCATATGGAGCTGATCAGAAAGGTCTGCATTAATGATGTCACTGTCTCATGACCTTTTGGGACTTGACATCCGTACAGCACCACTTTATAGAAAGCCAGAGGCATAGCCATTCCCAAACAAACACCTCTTAACTAACGCAAAGGTCTAGTTAGCGAGGACAAATTGTAATTCACATAAAGACTTAAAAAAAAAAAAAAAAAAAAAATGGGAACAGTATAATAGACAAGTGGGCAATTTCTCTATAACCTTTGGAAGAGAGCAAAAGTTTGTCATATCTTGTGTCAAAAGCAATACGTTTATGACAGGTCTGTTGTACCTCAGCCAAGACCACAGTCGTGAACAAGTCTAATCTGTTAGAGACTCAGTACGTGTTAAGATAACTTTTTAAATGGAGCAAATGTGTGGACACACAAAGTAAATTAGAACACTTTAAAGCGGGGGTGAGTAAATGACCGTTACGCAGCGTCAAGTTCGGGCCGAGCGATGCAAGTCTGCGGTGAGTTCACCAGGAGCAGAAGGCACCATTGTGATCTTACAGAAAGCTATCGGGCTTCCGAAGCTAATCTGAAGAAATGTCATCCTTTGCTTGAGCAGCAGCCAAGAAAAACATGCACTCTGTCCTCGACAGTCCTGGCACATGGATCGGTTCCCCGCTCGACTGGGATATGGAAAAGCGTTTGTTATGAATGCTTTGATGATTCCTCTAGTTTCTCAGTCCATGGGTTTTTAGTAAAACTCCTTTTGACTTTTTCGTTTAATGTTTATGTAATATCCTGGGAATTACAAATCAAATAAATAAACATAAAAGCTGCTATTTTGAGCCCAGTGTGGTTTAAACACGGGTCATGTTTTGCAGCTCACCCACTGGACCTCCTGAGTGTCCTCCACTTTGGGCAACATGATGGCAGGGGGCAGAACCTTCCCCTGTAGAACGACCTGCAGGTCAGCTTCAGCGAGGCCGCTGGAGACCGAGTTCACCCTCACGCACTTCTCTGTCCGGCCCAGGTCCAGTTCCATCAACATCCTTGGAATCGTTTCCCTGGCTTCCGTCTACAAAACAGAGACAGATAATATGATTCTTCCAGTATCATATTTACTCACATCTCAGGTTGGAAAATGTAATAAAGACACTCAATCATCAGTTGTTACTTTCATTTTCAAAGCAATTACGGTTTCCGTCAGGTCATGTGTACTGACTGATGAATTGCATTAATCAAAATATAAATAAATAAATAAATATAAAAGTCAGATAGAAATCTTGTTGGCCACCGAGCAAGACCATAAAAATAATCATGGCATTGTTTTGGCAAGTAATGTTAGACGGAAGTGATTATTCATTAATTGGGTAGAAAAAACATAATCATAATAAAAAAAACTCCAGGGAAAAGCTTTTTCTTTCTTCTAAACCTTGTTAAAAAGTCCATACTGTTTTAAAACTAGAAGACACATGAGTGAAAGTCAGTATCATGACAGAGCGTTTTCACCTTCATTTAAAACAATTATGCCAAAAAAAAGCTTGACTTGCGCATTTCAATTGTATCTACATTTTTAATTAATTGCACGACAAACATTGATGTCAAAGGTGGAAAAAAGATATTGCAGTAATTGCCTATCATACCGATTCACTGTGAATATCAAGTAACGTCAGATGTGATCGTAACAAGTTTTTGTAAACACAAAGTTTTATGTCAAAGTTACAGACATTGCATTGAATATGTCTCAATACGACTTCATGGTAAATCAATTGAATCCGGCAAGTCGAGCCTTTGTTTTTTTTTTGAGTTATGGAACTGTAGTAAATGTATCATTATCCGACACACAGGATTAATAAAGTTGTGTATTGGTAGTGAGGCTGACCACAACTGCCTCCTGCAGGATGTAGCTTTTCCTAAACCTAACCCGCAAGTTGCGAAAACTGAACCTAACAAAACAGAAAATGAAACCAGACGTAGACAGAAAGTGAACTGAACAGCTAGATTAAACAAGGGACTGAATATCGATCTTGGCTGACTTCCTTCAGCTCTGCCATCGGCCGATTTACAAGGACCGTGTGACTAGTCTAAAATGACATTTGCTGCATTTGCCGTCGGTGAGTAATCTCGCCTCGGCTAGTGGGACGGGTGGCGGCTTAGAGGCACTAGGGGCTCTGAGAAAGTGAAGGTTTTTTGGAGCCCTTAAGAATAAAAACAGGTTGCAAACAATAATCCCGAAAACACGGATCCTGACATCCGAATGTTTCGCATAAGTCAACAAAATTCCTCAATTTGCTGGGTGAGGTTGGTCAGAACTGGTGATTTGGAACAAAGGTTTATCCAACTTTGCCTATGCTAATGTAGACAAGTTGAGTGAAAAGTATTTACAGTTCACTATCAAGGCATACATTTGTGCAACTTTCGTGCAAAAAAGAGAAGAAAAAAACACAGGCTGCAGTCTCAACTTTGTTCCCTCGACATCTGAACTGTGTGAGCTGAACAGGAAGGGAGATGAGAAAGATGGAAAAAAAAAAAAAAAATCAAAAAGAAGCCTAGACACCCAGGTCCTGTCAGTAACACAGTGGCACATGCCGTTATACTCAAACCAGATGCTGGGGCAACAGGAATGGAGAGAGAGCAGGGAGAGAGAAGTCAGGCTCGGGAGAGCAGAGAGGCTCTGTGGGAGAAATGTGGTCTGAGTTAAGCAGCATGAGGAAACGGTGGCTTATGAGTTGTCAGCTCGGATCAGAGGCTGGAGCCTTTGAATTTTTGTGTGCGGATGTGTGCATGTGTGTCTTTGGAGATGCTCAGACTGGTCGTCTTTCTCTTAATCGAATAGTTTGCCTAGAAAGAAAAATCTTGAGAATTCTTTCGACCTACCTGAAGATTTCTGAGTCAAACAGGAAGACTGTCTGATATGCTATTCTGATCGAAGACAAAGAGGGCAAGTAAAATGTGCACCAATGGGTGGTGCAAATCATACCGCGTGACGACACACCCCGCTTGATGGCAACTTGGAAGAATAAAAGTTATCCGTTTACTACTTAACTTTGGTGCTAAATATCTGAACATTTACTTTTGTTAGACTAAACGCGATGCAAAAGTGACTACATAGAGACAACATGGAAAGCCCATAGATCAAAATCTCTTGTAAAAACTCCACCAAAGTCAAAGTCAACTTCGGTTTATTTCTGTGTAAGCTTATGGGAACCCCTCATGGGTCACAGGACTAAACAGTGCATGCTCTGATCTCCTGGAATGCAGAACTGTATTTGATATTGTGAACACTCCTCCAATATCAATAAAATACGGTATCAAACTACATATCAAAGATTTGCTCTGGGTTTAATAGGGGTCATAGGCAGGCTGAACTGCTGTGTGTCATCTACGTCTCCCTTTTGCCTGCCTGAATGAGACAAGAGAGATAGTCACACCATTCGATGAGTGCACAGTGATCTTTTGACTCTTACTCAAGTTTTGCTCTGCCTTTGTCCTTCTTACTGTTGCTCATAAGCCGAGACAGACCTGTAACTGTATTGTGGTAACTTAAAACGGATGGGGCGATTTATGCGGCCATAATTTACCGTTCATAAACCTGCTACTTGGTGGATAAAATTCTGTCTGTGTGTCTGCAGCTCACAGGGACGGGAGAAAACTGATCTGTGAGAACTCCGGGCTGCTTCGAGCACCCAGAGCCACACTGATCCTTGACCAGACTGGATAAACAAGAGATCCCCGAAATGATCAAAAAACACGGCCTATAACATTCACAGATTAAATAGACGGGAGTAACGCAAGCCGACTCACCAAACAGACAGTGTGCATTTCTAAAATGATTCAAATTTAACGTAATTTAACAGACGTCACTCATTGCAACCATGGCCTTTGGCACTTTCTTTCGTTTCGCAATCATATTGCTGATTCTATGACGCCAGAAAATGTTTAAGTAGACGGCCAGGTCACGATGCGCTATCCTTCCTTTTATCTCCCTTTCTATCTAAAGTACGACAGAGATTATTCTGGCAGACACCTTGACCCCTATGGGCTCCCCTACTCCAAGCTTGAATAAAGCCCTTTGAAAAGAAGATATTTACATTAATGGACAGCCATCCAACAAGTTGCTTCAAAGCTCCCTCCCCAATCACCTGGTCTCCTACGGAGAGCTTGCCTCAACGTCAGCTCCATCTACTCTTTGATTCCCCCCATCATTCTCATCATTAAAGGCTGACACACAGTCAAGCAAGCTTGCGAGCAGACAGCCAGGCAGACAGGGCCGTAGAACGCATTGATGCACACGAGAAGCTTTTCAAGTGCAGAGAGGCTGACCTTCCAGGAGAGCGAGGGCAGCTTCTTAACACACAGCCTGAGCCTTGACGCCAAGGATCCTACAGAGTGCTGTGTATATGTGACACAGCATGGCTACTGCCTTGTAGACACCACATCAGACTGGAGCGTCCAAACTGATGTGTGTACAGTCCACAGCAGGACCAGCTTCCTCTTCAGCATCAGATCATGGATGCCCAGCCCTCCTGTCAAGCTGCTTGAACTAAGCAACGTCAAACATTGCCTCTAGACAGGCTATCCATGTGGGCTCCCCCAGTCACTTCATTGAATCTGTATCATTTCTCAGAGAAGAGGTAAACATAGTATATAGTGGATCAAAACATAGGGCAAAAAGGGTGTGTGAGGGAGGTATAAGGGGTGTTTTTCAGTGAAAATAACAATTACGTACCACATCTCTTGCCTTAGAAATGAAGACAAATGGCATAATGAAGGATTGCTCACAACACAAACAAGTAAGTGTCTCCCTCAAAACTCCTGCCCACATTCTCATCATAAAAAAGAATATGTATGTAGATTTCACTTAAAAAAAAACAAATAAAGTCACTGACCTAAGTAGTCTCTCCGGAATGTATAAAAGCTATGAAATAAGCTCCACACAAGCAACATTGTTTCAGTTGACATTGTATTGGTCATCTAACGTTGTGAACCTTTGGTTTAGTAGTTCACCTGTTTTTTTTTTTCTCTAAAGGTACATTATGTTCTTTTTAGAGCAGAGTTATGATTAACAGCTGTCAAAAAAAAAGGGACCAAATGTTCCATAAAAGTTCAAATATAATAATTTTGATATTGCGCAACTATTACGTGCTCAAAAACTTTAAACTTTAAAAGTAGGAGACGGTGGTGTTACACATCATGAAACATTATGCCAAACAACCAAGATCAAGCCTCATCTGAGCTAATAGTGTCGAACAGCTTAATAGCTTGAAAAAAAAAAAAAAAAAAAAACATGGTTAGGGCTGGATATTACTGAAAATATGGTCAGAGTTAGGGATTGAAAAAAAAAAGGATGCTTTGGCTGAAATACGAGTAAATGCGCCGTTACAGATTCACATCACTTCGCCGAAACGCTTCCTTATTACCAAAATATTACCATCTCATAATTTCTGCTCCTTTAATGTCCAACTACAGTCTTTTGGACATGTGGACAGACACAGCTGTTGCACGTCTTCTCAAGAGACTCGACTGCAATTACATGGTGCCTCCTAACAGAAGAGTTGTGCATCTTTATTGTTAATGTGAATATATATGGTTACATGTGAAAGAATGGGAGGCCATGGCTCACGATGAGTGCAGTTGTTTTTTCCGCAGTTTTTAAGAGCTGTCGTTTTGCACCCTGCTGTGCAACTCACAATCCCATTTAAAACGAGCTGTGGACTCTTGCAGGTGAGTGTTGCCTGCCTGAAGTGTGACTGCGTAGCCTATGCATTTGTTTTTGTCTATCTTTGTCAGTGAGCGTGTGTCAGGGTGTGAAGTGTATGTGCACATGTGTTTGTAGCTTCGCTGTCACTGCGGATATGTTCTGACAAATGACATGCTGCACTCCAGAAAGCTGGAGTGAGACGACTGTCTAATTCAGTCCACGCTGAAAACAGAGACGTAGCGGGAGGAGGTTCGGGCTTTCGGTCTGTCAATTGGAGGCGCAATGAGTTATCCGTTATTCTGTCAGGGCAGACAGCAAGATGTGTAACCAGGACAGAGGAGGACGAAATTTGCAAATCGTGATAGCTGCTTGTCAAAATTGGTCAAACCCGACAGTTTAAAGTAGAAAAACAGCTAGTTATAAACACAATTTATGAACTAATTATCCATGAAAATATATGCAATGTACTTACAACTAATTACAATCTGCAACCGTGGTGTTTTCAGGAAGGGTATTTGCAAGAGATGTCTATCCATTTGGTAGGGAAGTAACAATAAGAGGTAATAAATTATGGATATAACATAATAATATGCAAGTTCCTTTAGTTTTGCCCACCAGTAAAGTCTAAACAATGAACATTTTTGTCAAAAGTGCTACATAAAGGTTAAAGATTCACCAGAATGATAGCAGAGGACATGCTACGTGTAACTTGATGTCTCCACTGGATTCTAGTTAAATCCAGTGCATAGAAGGAGTACCTATGCATTGTACCGAAGCTACCACAAGGCAGCAACTGACCAACTGCCTGAACCACGGCAACTCTGTTCTCACAACCCCAAAAGATTTTTTTAAGCTATGTGCATCCACTCTGATCCTGTCATCTTTAGTGTAAGCAGAACGCCCCTGACAGAAGGCAAAGAAATGTGGTTTATCTTCCCTTTAGAGGAAGGGAACAGCCAATCATCAGTTAACAAATCCAACTTTTGTTGCCTGTGCAAACTATTCATCTCTTCAGCTACTGGCTCCCATATGGCTGGATGAGGAGGTGGGACTCGTCTTCCAATTTCAAAAGAATCGCGGTTTTTTTTCGGGGTAACTGTTCTGGTAAAAGTAGTGGTCGTTCACCGAACCACCAACACGATCGGACAGTTTTGTGGATAAGCTAAACAATTTGGCGTTTCCCCATTTCAGGATATCGTCGTGTTCCACTCACGTGGGACGGATATAAACATGAGCATTGTTGGTAACGCTCACTGTCATATCACCACTGCACCCCCACACTCTCAGCTCTCTCCCATCGGTCTGTTACCATTCAAAACAAGTAATAAGGACTTACCTTTGTAGAGCTGCTTTATCTGTATGATTCAGTGTCCCCTGCTGCTTAATGACTTTAATACCTTTTCTTGCATTTGTATAGAGATCTTTCTTCTGTTGTACAAAGCATTCAATGACTAAATGACAAAGATAACAGGTTATCAAACATGAAATTGATAAAGAAATGGAAATGCATTTAAATGTACACACAGTTCTGCACACTGTTATAAACTGAATGTAATAGTTCTGTGTATAGTAAAGAATAATCATTTTCTTACACTGGTACCATTATGATTAAAAATTAAACGCAATAAATGTAGCTTTCTGTCCAGAAATCAGGGGCTGCGCAGAGTAGCAACTGTCCAGGGGTCTCGGTGCTTTGGGTTATTATGGGACGGCATACCCCATGAAAAAGAAGTTAGTCAGTCATTGAGATAACATCTAACCTCTAGTCTGGAAGCTGCACCACTGATTCTAATTGGCTATAACTGGCAAATGATTTACTTCAAAAGATCATTTATGACTCAAATGTAACATTAGAAAATGCATTTCAAACCCAACCCACTAGTGGAGCTACAGTCCGAGAGTAACAATAAAAGTCACAATAAAAGCGTCAGATTTCTAGGTTGTTTACCACGTGATTCTCCCGTAAATTGTCACTCCCATGTTGTAACATACAGACTCCTGGTTTTCTGCACTTTGTGTCAGTTTTCAACGTACAGGATTCCCCAATTTTTTACACGTGTGGATCAGCTCTAAAGCCACAGCAAACCAACTGGGGTACTTTTTATGAGAATGAAAAACAAGAGCACATTAGTGTTTGTTAAGAAATATTTTATGTTCATGTAATTTGATTTAGAGAAAAATGTTCTTGTCGATCCATTTCTGCAAAGATTTCAGCAACAGTGTCCTTGGAAATAAGAGATATTTGCTTATTTTTCTCATGTGCGCACATCTGCTTCATTCCTCTCCTCTTCTCATTCTTTGATGTTTCCCTCTTCTTGTAACCCTCCCAATCACAACTTTTCCTACTGGGGTTATTCTCCAGTGTCGGTTGCGTTACAAAACCCACGTAACAGAGACTGGTGCGGCCCACGGCTGCCAGTGAAAACACATGAGTGTAATAGAATAATGAGAGTGAGAGAGGACCCCTCTGTTATTTTTTCTATTTTCCTCCAGCTTCAGTCGTCTCTTTGAATCCATCTGATCTGGAATTACAAGGCAAATATATTTCAAAAGACAAAACAAAACACTCTTAATTCTAAAAGGGTTAAATAGAACTAATGAAATGTATGACTCATTAAGAATTAATCTCAAATCTCTCCTCATTCTTGCAACAGCACTGTCATCACTCTCATGCACCCGGACCTCTTGTTCGCCCATGGCACCAAAGATCTTCAATCGATACCCAACACATGACACCTAAAAACACACACGCACACTATGACAGACAGCATGGTTTGGAACGGTGGGTCTTTTTGATCTGGCAGGGATGGGGTCTATTTTCTCACTGAGCTGCTCACACCCCGTTTGTGAGACTTGGCAGCCTGACTGGGAGTTTCTCTCAAGTCTCTGGGGTTCTCTGAGGTGTTGAGTGAACACGCACGCACACAATCGCATATTTAAGGATCTGTACAGTACGGTGCAAAAGTCCTTAACCCACTCATCATTCCTTCATATGTTGCCAGGCAACCTTGGTTCTTTGTTAAGTTGTTTTGTCATGTGTCTACACGATCCCTTGACTTGGGGACATCCGCGATTCAGGTCAGGTCGGTGGTTAAGTGTAATTAATAACCCCCCAAAAATGGATTCCTCTGAAAATGGTCAGGTACGAGAACAGGTTTGGAAATTAGGGAAAAAGTAGCCTATGTCCGGAAGAAAAAACCTTCAGAAACTCCGGAAAAAACTATTGCTCGAGACCAATTCAAAAGATTGTAATGAAGGTGGCTCGAGACTTTTGCACAGTACCGTTGATACACACAAAAGACATCTGTTCAGAAATCATAATTCAACCGGTTACCGCGATTCCCAGAGAGTGCTTTTTGTGTTCATTCATTGGAATCCATTTACAAGGAGTGAGCTTTCTGTGTCCTTTGGAATGACAGTGAGCAGTGAGCTGAGGTCACGTATCAGTTGACAGTTGGCTGCATAATTTATGTTGAGTTGAAAATCTCTGATGTATGACACAGTTCATGCACAGATCATGGCTCATACTGAGTAATAACCCGACAAAGGTAATAGACTGTAATAATGTCATCAACTATGCAATGATACATTCGCCACTCAACTGTTCATAATGAAAGCATAATAGGTTCACCACCTGACCTGTGGTAAATAGTCTTATGGGGGGCGTGACAGGACAAAAAGCAGAAATTACATCAGGAAATGGCTTTTTCTCCCCCATAAAATTAAGTCTGGACAATCTGTGGCTGCTATCCACAGAAGCACTGAAGATCGTCACTGTCCTTCTCATAACTGGAAATACTGAGCACTTCTATGATCACAGAATTAACCTGGGACTTAACAAAGTACAGAGGAAACCTTGAACATCCCAAATAAAGCTTGATCTGGAGGTAGTACTAAATGTGTCTGGGGAGAGAGAGAGAGAGAGAGAGAGAGAGAGAGAGAGAGAGAGAGAGAGAGAGAGAGAGAGAGAGAGAGAGAGTGCGGCGCAAGCTGAAGTGGTCACACTGGTGAGAGAAAGAGTTCCGAGAGAGCAACCTCTTCCGAACAGCCTCCTTTTAACTGCAGCTTTCATGCTCCGTGTACTGTGAGGGCTTGTTTACACTTGAACAGAGGCAACCGCCTGCATCGCGGTTCAGCTCCCAGTGCAAAGACGGATTCTTTTTTTTCTTTCATTGTTCATCGGAATGAAATTTAAACCAGACTGCGGTTTGTTCCATTAGCTCACAGTCTATAAAGAGAAGCAGCGTCTCGCACAAATGTATGTCTTTGGATGCAGGGAATAGATCCACAACCAAAATGATAACTTGCTGAATTTTCATCAAAATTTTCAAATGGTTTGGTTGCACACTCTCCGAGTCCAATCTTTTTGTAAAAGCAGTAAGGACATATTACATTCTCACTTATGATACAGTTTATCACATTATTAAGACGACGTGTCAATTTGGGTGGTCTATCTAAGCATTTTTGCTCCGCTCTCATGAAATACGGATTTTAAAACCGCAACGTAAAAATGACAAAAACCACCATTCAAGTCATTTGAAGACCATCTCTGTGCAGTGAATTCGCTATACTCGATGTACAATGATCTCCCACAGAGAACAGTAGAAGCAGCAGAATGTCTTCACATACTCCACCGGGCGGTGGTGTCGGACATACTTCAGGTTAATAACTCGAATCCGCCATCATGCATGTAAACTGGGACATGGACGACGGTCTAGTGAAATGGTCAGGTTGAGCTGTAACCAAAGCTCGACTCTGCTGTGCATGTAACCGTGCAGATTTCCCTCTAATCACAACTACCTTTGTGTCGTCTCAAATTCTTAGATTTTGTAATGATTGTCCGCATTAGTTTCAGTTACCGGCTAATTTTATTCAGGCAATTTTCATTCTATAAAGCAATTATAATTGCTTTTTTATTTGCCATGTGTTTTCGATTCATTCATATTATCCTAACTTCTGCGATATGGAATATTGCAACGCTATCAGACATGCAAATAAGGTTGCAAAAAGTCAGGTTCTTATCTTTAGTTTCTCCTCAAAGATCTGATTCTTAATATGAACGATCATACAAAGTTGCTTTCGACAAGTTGGGTTAACTAAACAGAGCAAAACCAAAGTTTGGCTGTAATCGCACCCAAATAGTCGATAAACTTTAAAAATCCAGGACTGACTGGTTTCGTGGCTTCCACGTGGGCCAGGCAAAGGTGACTGAGGCAGATGATCAGCATCAATACAAGTATCGATACATCAACAGATGCATAAACAGGGAATTAACCAATTTCAAATCCTAACATAGTCATAGTTCAGAGTCCGGGGTCCTCTTTATTCTAACTGATATAGAGTGGGTTACCAAATGTGACGATTTTTACATGCGCTTCAGTATTATTTGTGCGTAAATGTCCGTGTGTCTACATAGACACACTTAGGCTTGTGTGCATGTTTGTATTCCGCCCATCTTGTGTGCATTTGCAGGCGCGTGCTGGTGTGCGAGAGGTGCTCCCCGTTGTGTCGGCCGCGCCACTATGCCATCTGGAGAGGAAATCGAGTGTGAAGTACAGTATAGTTTGGGACCAAGCTCCGTGGCAGCGGCTCAGCAGTTAGTTCATTAGTTCCAAACTTCCAGGGATTAGGAGAGACTCTCTGCGGCAGGGAGGCAGGGGGGAGACAGGGAGGATGGAGGGACCCATGTGGGGAAAAGAGAAGGAGAAAGAGAAACACCAGGAGGAATATTGGACCAAAGGGCACTAAGAGACAGAGACAGAACATGGGGGAGGGAGAGATAAACAATCTTAACCCTGAGGACACTGGAGAGGGGATGTGGGCAAAAGAGAACAGGACGACGAGGGAGAGAGGAGGAGAGAGGACAGGTGTAGCCGTCAGTTCCGCTCTAGGGTTGCAACCTGCCCTCCCCATTCCTCCAACCCACTGATCATACAGATATGATGATATGTGTAAGAGTGTTAGAGCAGTCAGCCTTGTCTTCCCTCCCTTCTCTCCGCCTCCTCCTCCTTCTTCTCTCCCCCAGGTTCATGGTGACAGATAGCAAACTGGGTGGCTCCTACCCTTTAGTCCCTGTCACATCTCCCTACCTCTTAAGCAGTCGCAATTTCTGCCAAGATAGCGTGCAGACATTTCTGGAGTCAAAGCGGCAAGCAATTAACGCAAATATTCAAAGATTTCAATTTTCAAGGGGACTGATCTTCGCCTCTTAGTTTTTTTTTTGTCCTTCTCCATCTTAGGGTAAAGGTGAAGGATAATGAAAAAAAAATACAATAATGAACACATATTAGGGTGGAGGCAGTGGGCAGTAGCCCCATTTAAAGGCCTATCCATGCATACCCGGTGACTAACCTCACACTTCGCCTTGTCCATTCACTAAAACAGTGTTTCAGGGTGGCATTTAGAAAGCTCACTCAGTGCTTTTCTCCCATTAGACATGCATTACAAGACTGACTCATTGTTGAGGCCTGGCATGTCTTGGCAAACCCACAGTGTGGACTGTGTGGTTGTCATGGTGAATATAATCACAGCTAGGTTATACGCTGTAGAAACTATCAGAGTAACACGCTCACATCATAATAGCTAAATCTCTCACTCATTAACAGTTCAGTTGGTCAGATCTTAAGTTGATTTAATCAAAGGCAGGTTAGGGGGAATTATTTTGACTAGACGTTCAGGGGGGATGTTTACAAAGCTTCAAGCTAATTTCTGGAAATGGTGCAAAACTTATATCAGTGCAAACTCAGCTTAGTAATTTATAAGATAATAAGATATAAGTGTGTTCGCCAACATCTTAAATTATTTTTCGGGCAGATTTTCCTTTTTGTTTAATCCCCCGAGCATAGCAACTACAGAAATCCATGAAACCAACAAAAAAAAACTTGGCTCTACTTTTAAAGTAGACATGACTATTCCTATCACGTGACAAAATAAATATAAACAGAGAAATATATGGAAAGAAAATTATTAACTTGCTGCATTATTTCCATTTTGGAAGAGTGAGAGGGAAGATTTACAAGTCGTTAGTCAGACAAGTTATGTTGCATGGTTTGGGGACGGTGGCACTGACTAAAAGACAGGAAGCTGAGCTGGAGGTGGCTCAGCGGAAAATGAACAGTTCATAGACAAGGAAGAAGGGCAAGGCTAAGATGATTTGGACATATATATAGAAGGGATCGTGGATAGATTGGACAAAGAATGTTGAAAACGGAGCTGCCAGACTGGAGGAAAAGAGGAAGGCGACAGAGAAAGTTTATGGATGTACTGACAGGGGACATGAAGGTGATTGGTGTGCCGGAAGTAGATGAAAAAGATGGGGTGAAATGGAGTCAGAAGATCTGCTGTGGGGAACCCTATAAGCCGAAAGACAAATCTTTTCTGTTTTGGAACAAAATTGAGCATTTGATGTTCCGTCCTTGTGTAACGAGATTTCAATTTTTTTTTAGAGATTTAACTGTAGAAGGACTAAAAGTTGGCTCAACACTAATTGTTTCGACCGGCCAATAGCAAAATACCACAACATTTTAGAAAACAAGCATTTCAAGAAGCAAAACTTTAAACACGCGACATTTTTTAAACACAAAACACAACATTGAAATTATCAATATAAAATTAAAATAAAAAAAAAAAACATGAATTTCTTCAAAATTTTCTTTTCTTTTCCAAAAACTTGCATCTGGCTTTTTGTCAAATTTTGATGAATTATGCGAAGTGTCGTTTAATGCTGTTGTGTTTAGCACCTCAGGGCTAACATATAATAGTGCCCATACAAAAAAAAAAACACCCAACAAAACAGTGAGCAGTTCGTGTGTTCGGGTTCTTCCACGATGACTACCCAAGCTTTCACTACACTGCAATACAGCTGCGGGCTCTGTTCTACATCAGTGTACACAATGTGTGTTTCTACAGAAAGCCCAATAATCAATCAGTGCACTTAAATGTGTGTCAGTGAAGTATGAAAAATAAAACAACCTGTCGTTAAAACAAAAGCATGTCACAGTCTTCGCTTAGATGTAACATTATCTCAACGACGATAAGAGCTGATGTGTGTGGATTTCCATTTCCTCACTCAATATTCCGCTTCTCTCAGAATGAACACTAGAATAGATATTGCATTAATCTGGTAAACATCCTCAGTAAATATCCGCTCTACGTGAAAGTTGCCAGAGGAGAACGATACCAAAAATGTGATAAGTGACGCAAGAGTTCCAGTGTGTATCGAGCAAATTATTATTTTTTTATTATTACATTATTATTACCAAAATATTGGAAAAAAAAACAAAAAAAAAAAACACTTGATTGCTTGCAAGATTTTTTCCACACTGTGCTTGAATCCACCATGCTTTGTACAGCTTAGAGCTGACGTAGTGAAATAAGAAATGGAAAATGTAATGGGGACTTATTAGGCAGGGAACTATTAAAGGTCCTATGGCATGAAATTTTCACTTTTTAAGGTTGTTTAACATTAATATGAGTTCCTCTAGCCAGCCTGCGGTCCCCCAGTGGCTAAAAATGACGATAGACCTAAACCATGCACTGGAAATTATTCTCCGCCTTTGGAAATGTGACCGTGCAGATGGACTGATCGGGAAAGCTGCCGCTTATGACGTGGAGGTTGTTTCCACCCAGAGCCCATATATGGCTATGCCAAAACTGCCTTTCCCCGCCCACAGCTCTTTGGCCAGCTCATTGCGCTGTATATGGATGTAAAAAATCTGATTAGAGCTCCTGCATCAGAACCTCTAAAGAGCCAGTGGACGGATTTAGTTTTTTTCTGGGAAAGTGTCGACAGAACCGAAGAGATTTGTGTATGTGTGCGCCAAATATTTCACCGACGAATCTTTTCAGAACTTGGGCCAATACCGAGCCCAAGGGAGAGCCCAGACACCCTGCGGAGGAAACTCATTTGGCCGCTTTTATTCGCGATCTCGTTCTCTCGGTCACTACCCACAGCTCGTGACCATAGGTGAGGGTAGGAATATAGATTGACCGGTAAATCGAGAGCTTCGCCTTCTGGCTCAGCTCCTTTTTCACCACGTTGGGCCGGTGCAGAGCCCGCATTACTGCAGACGACGCACCGATCCGCCTGTCAATCTCCTGCTCCATTCGTCTCTCACTTGGGGAAGGATCTCACTCCCGAGAGTAAGTAATTTAACGCTCTATAATTGTGTTGCTTTCCTGTATGTACAGTATAGTTATATAGCTTGTTACCACAAGAAAGGGTTTGTATCGTTAGCAGCTAACGTTAGCTAACGGTTAGCTATGCAGCTAATAGCATCTGCAAGCACTTATCTCTGCCAACTGGGCTGTTGGAGGTGTTTGCATGCCCATGAGATGGTTAGCTTGCTCATTTTAGACCAAAACCCCCTACTTCAAGCTTCCTGAAGAAGAATGAATCCGCAAATTCAGTGTATTTCATCAGGATAATGATTCATTCATGGTTCCAGAGTCAAAACGGTCAGTCTGTCTGTGTCGTTAGCTCTGCAGCTAATAGCTCGGTCACTGTCGCTAATGTAACAGTAAATAGCATGAGGTATGCAAGTGGACACCTCATTTACTGTAACGCGAGTGTTGTGTACTTATTTGTTGTTTTGATAGCCGTCCTGCTGTTGGTGTTATGGCCCGCACGATATCCGCCTTTCCCCTGATTGAAATGACTCGCGCTACGTGCATCTTTGCAAACCAGAGCAATCAGATGAGAATGTCAAAATCCTCACTCCTGCTTTCCCCTTCACGCACGCCTTTTTTGCTGTGTCTTGTGTAGCACTTGCTTGATGTTTGACTGTGTTAGGAGAGTTGTTCAGTAACTAGTTCGTCATATTGTCAAAGTAAGCTCATATCAACAGGTTTCGCTAGTTTTACGGCATAGGGCTGCCGTGCCATCTACGTGCCATAGCGATTCACAAAACATTTGCGCAAGGAACCACGGGCGTAAGTAAGGCCACACCCCCACTAGACAGCTCATTCTGAGGATCCTAAGGAAAGCTCATTTTTGGGACTGGCTGTAATTCTGCACCAAGGCAGAATTTTGGGGAAAAAAACTCAGATAGAGTATTAGGGGACCACTAAAGCCTATAAAAATATATAAAAGCCTCCATTTATTTTCATGCCATAGGACCTTTAAGGTACAATGCTATTTTCCAGAAGTTATTGTTGGTATTTTGATGTGCATTACTAGTGTAAAGTGCTACCAAAGAAAGGTGGAGTGTCGATCCTGCTGAGGGACATTATTCTGCATCTTAAAGTAATGGAACTACCCTGTTGCTTATGTAATTTTTCTCTTCAATTGTAACAGCATATACAGGGTGAAAGGCGCAACCCACCAGCTAATTGCTAACAGAGAAAGACCTTTTAAGAGGGACTAGAAAAAAAGAAGTGAATCATGTCATTTTCTGCTATTTCTGTCAGACTTAATGGCTTATGTGGGTTGGTAAGCAAAATAAGCAATGTTGGAGGTGAACATCATGAACCAGATTCCAGCATTTAACTTCTCTTCCCTGAATGGCCCCTACTGTGCCGCATTCCTCTCCACATTTCCCCTTTACACATAATAAAGACAGAAGCTCTTGCATCCACCAACAGCATTTGCAGGGCCACAGTTTTAGCTTGTCAGTCACACAGGCCATCGTCTTATTGTCTTTGTGTGCTACAGGAACAGCCTCCAGACATATCAATCATCTTTATTATCATGACTTAAAAACCTTTGTTAGTTAACTTTTTGCCCCGGCCCCTTCTTTATCCCACTCTCCAATCACAATTTCATGGGTAGTTCAGCTGGGCCAATGGGGAGGTTGAGTAGGCAGGAGAAGAATGCTCCTAACCTGCTGCATCTGGTGCTTTCCCACTGCTTACCCAGTGGGACATGGTCACCTTGCTTTAAACGAATGATGGGGGGGGGGGGGGGGGGGGGGGACTGCCTTTCAACAGCAATAATGAGTTGAAAAGTGCTTGTCTTAAACATCTCACTTAGGGAGTTTTCTTTTGATCGAGACCGAGCACCTGTCTAATGGTGGGAGCTTCAATTAAAAACAGTCAGGATCACACAATTGTGGATGCGTTTTGTGTGTTCCTTGTTCAAGAAAAGCTGTATTTCATTTAAATGTACCTTTTTTGTGAGGGCCACACCGTCCTCACAGTCCAACACAGCACAGTCGACATCCAGAGAGGCTAGTTTCTTCAATTTTCGCTCATCATTGCCGGGGCAGTAGAGAACCGCCCTACGGGGGATGTAGCGCAGCGAGGAGCCTGCAGAGTGATGGTGACGACACCGTGCTTCGCTATACAACTGCCAGACTGCAGGAAGGAGCCAGCCGCTCTCCCTGTCAGCACAAATATATACATATATAAGTACACAGTGAGACACAAACATATGCACAGATATACACAGCACTGAGGCAGGGGCACCGTGAATGCAAAAACACACGTCTTTGGCGCATTCATTACTCATGAGCTCGCAGTATCAATACAGGGCTGAGGGCGATGAATAATTAAAGGTTGTTGCTGCATTCATTATATCTACAGTGTTTTTATTAAACGCGGAGATGCTGGAGGAGGTAGATTCTTCAAGACTAGAGTGAAAGTGTGGAAACATTTAATTTCAGGAGTTTGCCCTTCAGCTGCTGCTTGGAGCGCATGTGAGATGCTGACCTGTGCTTTGGCAGTCTTTGTTGTGAAACTAACCTTAAACACGGAGCCACTCAGATGCTAATGAAGCCACTTGAGTGAATGTCTAAGCATGGCAGAAAGTGAAAGAATGAATGAATGTCCCCGGTTGTTTCGAGCCAAATCACCGTAAAAATGTAAGTTTAATGTGAATTGCTTTGACTTGAAAGCCCATTATATTAGTTGGAGAAGTCAGTCACCTTTACTGTTACCACGAAGACTGTAGATAAAAAAAAAAAAACTGTCACAAATTTATCTAAAAGATATTTAAATGGATAGTTTTGTGATTTCAAAACAATAACATAGTCGTGCAATGTCTCATTTAAAAATAAGCTATAATCAGAAATGCAGCGATAAAGGACAAACACAACCAGCTACAAATCAACCTCTAATTCACATTGTTTGTATCTATTAACACACACCCACGTCATATATATAAATATATATATAAATATACATAAATGTCAGTCACGCTGACACATCGTGGTCTCATCACGTCCAAACCTCAGCCATAGACATGCTAACACATTGTCGGCATGAAAGCTCTCTTCTGTGATATGATATGATTCAGAGTTGACAATATGTGATGCCTGTAAGGCCAAAATAAGTCTGAGGAACTTGATGTTTCCCACGTATTGACTATACTTGGCTGACCCCACCCTCACCCCCAAATTCTATTTGGCGACCCATTCACATACTTATTATGCAATTTGTTTTATTTTTTCTGACTTCAGCATCCAATTTGATAAAAAAAAAAATCTTATCCTGCTATACAGCTGCACATAACACACTGATTTATTCCATTCTCCCATCTCACACTGACCCAGTCCCAGGACAGATTCTGAAATTAACTACATTGATTCAATTAATCGTTACTACAAAGTCTTTTCTCTCTTCCCTACAGTTTTGATACGATAGCGTGGCAACGCTCAGTGTCTCAAGGCGCCCACTTTCCACAGCTTACCACTGTTGATTCGGACCCAAACACTCACATAGAAGATGGAGGGGATCGCTGGAACCTCTGATAACGGACCCTTGTGCATGAGATTGCTAGAAAAACGTGTCTTCCAAAAGCCAGAGAAAACTTTAAATTTAGACTTTGTAGATTTAAAAAGGTTTCTCCGGGTACTCCGGCTTCCTCCCACCGCCCAGAACATGCATGTCAGGTTAATTGGCGACTCTAAATTGACCCTAGGAGTGAGTGTGAGCATAGATGGTTGTTTGTCTCGTTTGTTTCTGTGTGGCCTTGTGATGGACTGGCGACCTGTCCAGGGTTTAAACCGCCTGTCTCATTTCAAATGTGCTCGTAAAACGGATTTTGATATAAAGCCAATATAAAATAAGCAATAAATAAAGTTGTTGATTCATAAAACTGGCGTAGTCCGTGACGTGGAAGCTGACAACTTATGCTCAAGCCTGATTGGCTCAGAGCAAAAGCTGGAGGGAAAAACAGAAAAGATTAGATCAAGATCAGAAGAATTCCAAATGAAAGCAAATATAGCAAACAAATAATAACAAAATTAAATGGAATTGGAGGAAAATTTGAATTTGCGCATCATTTATTGAACAGAAAGACAACCACAATGACAAATTGCTCAACATTGCCTTTCGGGGCTGAATTTAAAAGCTAATTTGAAACACAAATAGAGCCTAGCTCTCAGTCACACATCAAGTAAATAGAAATAAAAAAAAAAGTCTGCACTAAGCACAATACAACACTGAATTGTGAGAGCAGCTGCTATGATGGAGGTTTTGAAAATGAGATCACGGCCAGCGTTTATCATCATATCACCCCCAGACGACGTGTAAATGAATTCTCTAACCATCTATTGACAGTCTACTTTTGAAATCAAAAGATCAAGATTTACTGGATTAGTATGGAGGGAAATACTGTATCATAGACCAATGACTAACATAGTCACTGTTACATCTGCATCCACAGTCAATAGTGTCAATGCTTCACACAAAGTCAGCAATCGCAATACTTACAATATAATACAATACAACGATGAAAGTTTTATAATCTATACCGTCTATCTGGATTCCAAGACAATGCGATTCTAATAAATAACTTTATGTTTAGGATTAAATATAGTGAATTAGAGCGAAACAGCATCTCCCAAGACTAACTCTAGGTGTCATTAGTCCTAACAGAGCTTTTATTGGCAGACAGTGTCCTCCTTTGCCTAAGGAAGGCCTTAGACAGCAAGCAAGAGAGGGGATATCCCTTCTGTTAAAAGAGGGGCAGAATTATTCTCTTTTCTTGTCTTCTGCTCTGTTAAAGGAGCTTAAGTGACTTCAATAGCCACTTAATCCTGTCAACTACGCTTCCACATGCCCTCCAGTCCCAATAAGGACTAATCTACACTGAGATGTCGCAGTTGTAGCAGGCAGTTAAAACCCATTCAGAATGCTTCGAGCACCTTAATTCTTCCAGGCATTGAGCCCCTTTACAAAAGGCTTGGGGAGAAAATATGACCAGGTTAAGAAACTTTTGGCCAAATTCATGCAAACTGTAGTTACTAGTTAAAAATAAGTAGAGCTAAACATTTTAGGTACAAAAACCGAATGGAAAAAGAAAAAGCTGACACCGAAATTAGAAATGAAAGCGAAGGGTGCAAGAACGAAGGTAGTTGTGTGGAGCGCAGAGCACAATAAAGTAGCTGGGCGTAAAACTAAATTCATGTTTGAGAAATGAGAAATTAATAGGTTGACGTGTTAGTTATCATTCGAAAAATAAATTAACATCAAAACCTAAAGATTTGCTCTTTTCAACCGTATGGACATCACAAAATTTGAGCAGAGCTGTCGATAGTGGGGGGCTTGGCGCTGTGAAATACGTGCCACTTTTTTGTATTTCCACATCTGATCGATTTTTTTCAGAATATTGAATCTATGTACAAACACTTGTGCTTTATACATTCAAACAGTCCCAATGTACCTTGAACTGGAGGAATTTTGTGACGGCTTTATACCTTCAGTTTGGAAGTTAAAGATTTGACATCCAGAATGTAGAAGCATTTTTAATCACTGGCTTTGATATCAGCATAGGTTGCCGAACAGCACAAGAGTGTAGGTTTATTGGCCTAACACATGAAAATAGCAAAAGCATTGACGATTTTAAAGAAAGTATGAACATTTGTAAAATCTTGCAAACAGGTTTTGATGTTATCTGTTAAAAATGGAACAATAATGGACCGACAGTGAAGTTCGGGCTGTATCAAGGCTATATGTGAGGGAAAAAAATACAACACAATCTCGTCCCTTCGATGATCCTATCAGAAGTGCAAATGGAAACAGAAAAAAAAAGGCCCTGAAGGTATGTAGTTCTCAGGGGAGCTCCCCAGTGGGTAGTTAGCCCACAGAGCTCTTGGTCCAGGGGCAGCGAATGTTACCATTTGTTTCCTTTCTGTTTTTTTACATCAAAGGTTATGATAACACAGGGCTGCGTGGCCATACAGCAGCTGTAAAGTGGTGAGACCTAGCCACAGTTGCCATGTTTACTGGTCTGAGATCAGAGGTAATTGTGTGTTCGTGAGGTTATATGGTGCTGCATGGGACTGGTTCTTATTAGCAGAGAGACTCCAGCATACCCAGACGTAGCAGCACTGAAAGGGGGAGGATAGAACGTGGTGAGAGGGGGGGCAAAGTTTTGTGTTCGACTGATCAGAGGTCGTTCAAAACAAGCTGCAATTCGACCGACAATCGTCATTTTAAACTAGCCTAAAAACACAATTGTCGTGTAAACATCCAGGGTAATGTTCCTCCATTTGACAGTCCCCCCGAGCTGAAGGAGCATTATTTTACTTAAGGTTTTGTGTCTATCCCCGTCCATCAGTAGGCACCATCACAGACAAAGCAGTTCCCAGGTACAGAACTACCAACTGATCTTCAATACGGCAGAAAAGCCTCTGATGATGAGACATTCACCGTCCACGTCTGTGCAGTCTGGCTACAATAAATCCACCTTGAACCACATATCCTTGAACTATACATCTTATCTTCACCGTCAGCCACCTACGTGACTTATGTAGCCGTTCAACATATCCACATCCTTATCTCTAAAGCTCTCTTATTTAATCTAGACAGGTGCAGCAATGTGTCTCTTGAGGTAGCAGGTAATAAATAGCATGGCACTAAGAAACGTCAAAGTACGAAGTCCTGTGTCTGTTCTGTCTAAGAACATTTTGGTGTATGGACGTGTAACCGTAACACAGAACTATTTGCATCTCGAAAAAAAGTCCATATCAGTTTCAAACATCAGAGATGAATTAAAAGGGAGAGCTAAGAATAAATGGACTTTTTTTTTTTTTTCCTTTTTAGCATTTCAAGACTCTACTGTTAAACAAAAAGACTTATTCAGAAAGCGTGTGGAGCCACTTCGCATTTAACTGGCAAAGCCTTCTGGCAGCCATAGAAATGATCACAGTCTATCTGAAGCAAAGGAGGAGGCTGGGTTATGTTGTCATCAAGTTTGGAGTGGGGACACAAGTCAGACCAAAAAAAAAAAAAAAAAAACAACAGTCAGTCCCTGACACTGATGGCAAATAACAACAAATGTCCCCAACCGTATGTGGAAAGCAGCATTTAAGCCAAACCATTACTTTTTCTCGAATCTTAACCAGGTACAGTGATACAAAAAGGTCACTAGCCAAAAGGTGTTTCTGCCAACACATAATCAAATCTTAGCCAAGGTCACGTTGTATAAAAATAAATTACACGCAACCGTTGCAGTGACTCGTCAGTTTTTAATGGGTCAACGGTTTGAGGGGCTTGCAGGACATTATGCACCGACATTCATGAACAACTTTGGTGCAATTTTTTCACTCCATGACTCATTTGTTGAATTTTTTTCTCCCACGGGGTAAAAATCTTTACATTTACAGTGATAACTGCATATTCTCTGCACTGTAGAGAAAACGGTGCCTCGCTGTAAACGAGGTGAAGTAACGACCGTCGAGGGCGTCGCACGAGCAGAATTAAATGCCAAATGTCTAGAAGATTTTAAATCTCCTGAGTGGGAACTTTTTTGCAGTTATTTTGTCAAAAGTTCAAAGTTACTGTAGGATGAGACATCACGTTCTTGTCTGTCTGACTTCTGAAGCGGGTACCATAAGGATGGGGGCGACTTTGACTCGGTCAGAGTATCTCCACATCTGCAGACATTGTGGGGTGTTCCTGGTATGCAAGTGCTTAGCATCCAACTCAATCGGTCCAAGGAAGAAACCATCGTGGAACCGGCAACATGGTCATGGAGACAAAAGACTCACTGATCTTTAAGGGGATTTGTCAAATTTGAATCCTGGTCCAAGTCGGCTAACCCTACTGAGGAGCTATCAGAGAAAAATACTGAATACAATTTTTTTTTATACCAATTATGATAGAGAGGTGTGAGAACAGACAGGACTTTGCAGCTTGCTAGGGTTATGTACTGTAGCTGCAGTCCTCTACTGACCGTGCTGCAATACTAAGAACACACATTACCAGACAATGGAGCAGTGGAAGAAGGTGGCCCAGTCTGAGGAATCGTGTTTCTTTTACATCATTTCAAAGGCTGGGTAAGTTGAGGCGGAATGTAACAAAAGCAAGCATATTCAGTGGGATTCTTTGGGCGATGCGCTACTGAAAAACCTTTGATTCTGGCATTCAAGTAGATGTTACCCACTTCCTGGTCATGACATTCCCTGATGGCTGCTGCCTCTTTAAGCAAGTGGACTGCCACACAGCAAAACTGTTCAAGAGAGGGTTAAGGACCGTGTCGGAAAGAGTTCAGAGTGTCAACTTGGCACTTGAATTACCAAAGTCGCAATCCGATCAAGCATTTCTGTGATGTGACGGGAAAGAAGGTTCAATCCACAGAGACCACGTCTCGAAATGTATAGGACTTCCTGAGAGGTGGTCCGTGCCTCGATGGGTCAGAGCAGTTCCGGCACAAAGTGAGGACCTTTCAAACAGAGGGTAAGAGGTTTTTATGTGGCCTATATTAGATCTTGATAAATACTCAATTTGAACTTAAATATATGACACTGTACAATCTGAAGCTGCTGATTAATGTGGCCTGGCAGTCAATATTCTATGACAGGCAGTGTGTAGTAATTGCTTCATTATCATGACATGATGATCACTTTTTCTTGTAACTCTACTGGCCTCCACATGGCAGCATAATAGCCTAACTCAGGTGGTAATATTCATCCTACTACACGAATTACAGCAGATAACAAGCGGCCCACTGAAAAACAGACCCCAATGACAGCCTCCCTCTCAATATGTAGATTTCTACAATTATCTCCAGCTTGGTGGTGCGGACGGAAGCTGTGTCTAAAATGCACAAAATTAAACATCTGTGTTTCCACCCCACAGTAATCAGCTACTTCTTAATATGTATACCACATTTTGAGGTCTGTGGTGCTTAAGAATCCAGATTAAATTTGGTTAAAATAAAAGATGAATAAAGAGCAGGGAGGAAATCGATGTCGCCGAAGCATCAACAAGCTCTCCGTCTGCAGAAAGATGACGGCAGGGGGGGGGGATGAAATGGTCAAAAAGTCATCAATATTTACCTGGCATCACATACCTGCCTGTCTGACACTTTGTTTTCTTTAGAATTAAAAAGAAAACTGAAGCCTTCTTCACACATAGTCCTCCTGCCAGCATGAGGCTGTAATGTGTAAATGTGTGTTTTTTTTCTCCTTACACTGCCTCAGGACTGAGGACAAAACTGGATGGTAGAAAATGTTGAAAAATTAACCAGAGACAACCGAGACAGGGAAAGGAAAGAATCAAACACTTTTTCTTTTTTCTACTCCTCTGCCCCCTGCTTCTTTTGCTTGCCCTGCAGCAAGTTGGAGTCAGGATGAGCAATCCACCCCCCCCCAGATTAGATCAGCTGGGGTCTGTAGTGTTTACATGGGATAGTCTACCTTTTACTAAGAGGAGCAGGATAGACAATAGCATGCTGAACATGTTACTATTTGTTGTCAATGTCTGTACTGATTGCACTGTTTTACTGAGAATTTAAGAAAAAAAAAACCTTTGCACAGATTCATGGAAGCCACACCCATTAGCACCATAAAAATGACTTTAACTCCAGTCTGGAACCATTTTTCAATAAAAGAAATTTCAATTTCAATAAGAAATTTGCTTTGGAACTATTTTTTTATTTTTATTTTTTTAAAACAGCCTTACATCATTCTCATCTAGCCAATTCCAATGACAATGTCCCTCACGATCAACTAAACCCTCTCCTCATCCTCCCATCCATGTCCTCTCCCCTTTTCCAGTCTCATTAGTTTAGGTTTTATGCCTTAATCTACACAATGAGGACGAAGTCATGGCAGTTATCTTCGGCAGCCAATGTCTGTCTACCTGTAATCCTCAAAGTCCCCGGCTTTCCCCCAGCTCACAAATCGGCACACAATGCTTTTCTGCAAGGCCTCTGCCGTAATTCTCAGAGACGACAGCAGTCCTCTTTCTTCCCGTTTTCTCATCCCCTCACATAAAACTAGCTGAATCCACCTCCTCCGTGGCAGAACGGGGGACGTCTTAATCTAGATCTCGGGACAAGAAAAAGTCTGAATGTAAAACGACATAAGTGCTATTGTTTACTCTTGAGTTAAAAGCCGGTTTTGAAGGCTGCAGCTTCCTATCTTGCCATCTGTCATAAAGAACTGAGTACTGTAAATCAATTCAACTCCGTATGGAGCATTGTGCGACTTATGCTGTAATACAGTTAAAATTGGATCAATTAATCATAAAATATACAAAATGTAAGGTGTGCAGAGTAAAACACTGATTTTTACAGTTAAAAAAAAAAGAATCAATGAATTCATCATTAAAAGTTAATAAGGAGGACTTAAAAAGGTCAAACAAGTCGCTCAATTTGAGGAGGGCATAAGGGGGTTAGCTTTTAACTTAGCATTTTTATTGACTCTAGCAAAACAAAATAAGCGGGCTCTGTAGGATTGTGCACTCCGCATTGGTCATTCAGGCCCTCAGAGCCCCATTGTAGTACTTTGAAGAGAATGAAAGGAAACCCCACTGGTGGAAATGCAGTGGAACAGCCCCACAACAGGCCACAACTGTTCCCTTATGCATGAAAGGCAGGGACATAAAAGACAAGATGGACTTCTGAGGTAGGGCCAAAAACAAAGCCAACAAAAGTGCTGATCACGAGGGGATGACACGACTCGTCTCGGCAGAAGGAGCAGGGAGAAAAGGGAGAGGGGACAATAGCACTCCCAGCCAAATGACACGTTGAAGAATTGAAAAATCCACACAAGAAGTGTCTTCTCAATTCACTAAACCCACAAGAGCTGAGTGACTGTCGGCTGGACCCTGGTCAGACAGAGGGGAGGGTGGGCTACGAACAGCCCACAGCTTTTCTCTCTCTAACTTTCTTTCCCAAATCTTCCGCTCTTTTTTTGGCAAACAACTTGGCAACAGCGGAGACAGACTGGGGTGATGGCTTTAGTCTGCAGACACCAAACCAAAAAACCAAACCAAACCTAATCAAAGCATGGCGGGTTCCACTCCCGCAGCTACTGTTTTGATCTGTTGGCTGTCTGCGTCTCTGATCTGTTTCTGTTTGTGGCCTAAGCACAATTATGCTACTGCCCAACCTCCATGGAAACAGTCAGACGAACAAAAACATGTTTGCTCACATTCAAAAAGCATCCTTGTTTTAGTGACATAGCGCTGCTGATATTTGAGCCAACGTTTCAAAAGTCATACTGGATGCTTTTTTTTTTTTTTTTGTGATGAGAAAGCTTCCTGACATTTTTCACACTGATTGCTTCTAGCCTGGTAACGACTTTCTTGAAGTAAGGAAATGTGCATTTCCTGTAATTATGCTTCAATATAAAGTATTTGTGTGTTCAAAGTTTGTTGCTTTTGGATACGGCCAGGCATCATTCTAAATACGTCCGGAATTAGCATAAGATTTTCTTTCACATTAATCAACACTTGTGCTTTTAACATAAAGGGCCACTTGTCAAACTAAACTCAAAATAGTGCACTCCACAGGTGTAGGCCGTCTCCCAAAGTAGCCCGAGGCCTATCCCACAATTCTTCACACATACCCATGGGCCTTTTCACTGGCCATCACCCTGTCTGATTAATGGATCGATGTGGGAATTGATTAGTGAAGAGGAGGTGGGAACAGTAACATAGGTCAAACATCAATAATGTCCCCGCGACAAAAGGTGGAAGACGTAAAATGTACCAGTGATAGCCTGCAGCCAGACCTCTACCCATCAAAGCCCTGGCAGGGCTGACATAAAGGCCTCAGCACATTCTCCAGCCTGCCTTACCCTCCCTCCTCACTGCTCCTTTTCTTTTGGTAATGCCGTCTGTTAAAGTGGCAGGAACCATTCTGAGAGCTGCTTGTCAAGTCACCTTCATAAAACAAGCCGTAAAGCAGCAAATAACAGGCTTATATGGCTTCATTATGCCTGCTATGCAGGATCACAGCCTTGGGCTGAGGGGTGAGGGGGTTTTGTGCTGGTATTGGAGGGGCAGGGAGAATGTTGGCAGGACAGCATCATTCTCTTGAAGATTTGTTGTTCTGTCGGCTGTCATCATTGTCATGTTTACTACAGATAGGGGGTGCTACTTGATCCCTTCAACCCTGTATTAACCAAACTACCAGGACAGAGAAAACAAGGATTGACTCGGTTTGAGAAAGCTGTTACAGCTCAATGTCAGTTTTATTCAATACATCGTGTCTACCTCATCTCACTATAGAATTTGAGCCTCACGCAAAACTTATCCCCCCACCAAGCACAAATAGTGTATATGAACAGTTAATGTCTCGGGATGAGGAGAAAAGGGCCAGATGGAGCACGCATCTGCGACGGTAAACCTTTGGCCGCAGCCGGGTTGGATACGAGAGAAATTCTCATTTATTCAATGCAAATATCTTTGGCCTGTTTCACAACTTGACATTGGGTGCTGCAACATGTTTGATATCTCTGGTTGTGTCTCCATAACATTTCTGCAGGTTTTTTTTTTTTTTGTTAATGTCGGCTTTTCAGCTTCCATTCCAAGAGGAACAACTTTTTTGTCGTCGTGGTTGTCTTTTCTTTTTTTTTTGAAAGGACAAAATCTGACATAAAGATCCATCTTATGCTCATATTTGAATCACCTTACAGAAATTATTAGGGATCTGTTGAGGTTTAGAGCTTCAACAAGAGCTATAAATAGTAAAATATGCAGCACAACGGGCTTGAAGAACACCTGGTTGGCAAGCTTACACTACATTCACCAAGGTAAATAAATCTGCCTATATGTGCTTATCTGTCATCTGAGCATTCCCAGTTGCGATCAGTCACTTCTCTCTTTAGCGAGGCTGTGAGGCAGTACAAGCGCAGCCACTGTGCTCACTGTATCGTTAAATGTCACCTCCATCAGCATTAGCACTCTCAAACATGCTAACCAGAGGCAGAAAAGAGGGGAGTTGACTGCACAGCCCACTGGAAGACTGACACTTGTTCTCTGAGGGGTGGTTTTCTGTGTCAGGATTATAGTGCACAGGAGAAAAGAGGCGGAGGAGAGGTGGGAACTCTTATCCACAACTTATGTCACCCGCTCTGTGTCAGAGGGAGAAAGAAAGAGACGGGGGATCAGGGAGGATTGATTGGTGTTCACTTTTAAGCAGCTTCTCAACCAATGACAAACCAAAAAGACCAGCGTGCACAGGACCATCTTCCCTTGGTCAACAAATCCATTCCCCCCACCTATCTGACTGTGACCATATAGTCATATGATCACAGACCAGTCACATGACCTAAAAATAGGCCTGCTTTGGATACAAACTTCACAATGAAAACACACATAAGGTTGGCAAGGGTCGAGTGTAAAAACAGTGTCACACAAACACTATCTTTTACACACGTTTGGCACGGGGCCAGAGGGACTCGAATGTGTCGCCTTCAAACCATATGGGCACACACATCTAAGCCTAATCTAACAAACACTGCAGCACATACACACATATTCTCGCCTGGCCACAAACACACATATCCGGACTGCTAAACAGCATTGCCATCTTGAGCCCCCTGGATCACTGGGGCCATCTGACACTGTGGAGCCTGAATGCATTAGGCCTGGCAAGGTGGCTGCAATTTCCATCTCAGTTAACACAGTTACATAACCCTCCATGATGTGAATGCATTAACAGTATTAGTTCTGCAGGTGAGAACACTTCTCACTGCTCATGAATTGTATTGCCACTGCTTTCATGTTGCTGCAAGATGTCTCCATTTAAAAACAACTACAGATGCATCCTCAAGGCTGATTCCTCAGGAGAGCACGTCTGAATAAAATGTGAGTGATTTGCAGATTTTAAGCCGGAGGAGAAGATGCCCGGTAGACTCTACAGGTGTCAGGGAATTTGTGGAAGGAAGAATGAATGGAAGAAGGGAGCAGGGGTCAAAGGGTGAAGGAATTGTTAAGTTAGTGGAGGAAGGACATCATTAATGATGTGCACACGCACGGTTCAGTAAGCGTGAATTAAGAAAAAAAGCAAAAAAAGCGCACTACATTCAACTTTCTGATCTGAGATGTGAATCCGTGACTTTCAAACAGTGCTTATAACCCAGACACTGAAACAAAAAAGTAGATCAAATTGTTCAGATATTTGGCTTGCAGTGCGAAATGTACTACGCCTGCTTCCTTGCCCCCACCAGCTCACAAACCCAGGGCCCAGACACAAACAGCCCCCCCTCCCGTGCTCCTCCTCGGACCTCAGAAAAAAGTCTGACAGATGGGTGTACTGGAAAGATCCACTCAGGAGACCAAAACATACTAAGGCGTTGTCTGACTGACATTTGGATTTGGAGGGAAACTAAAACCAGAGGAAAAACGGTACAGAGAAAAAAGGGACATCTGTGGCATTTGTCTTATTCTCTCTCTTGTGGGGCACGAGGTGTCATGAGCGACCATAGAGTCTTTTGGATCATATTCCATTTAATTAATGAACAACCCCAGCCCCCACCCTCATGCACAATGTTCACACTCAAGTTCCAAGCTGCTCACATCTTCCTTGTAAGTTGCCTGTGCCCCCAAGTGGTTGAATATGATAACTGCATCTCTTTTATGACTGCATCAGTTTCAAACATTCAAATTAAACTGTTTTGAGAGCCAGGACCATTGGAAAAAAAAAAGTTAATTTACTGTAAAATTTACTTTTGAGTTCAAGCTTCTAGAAAGTGATTACAGACAAGGAAGAGCCTCGATGTACCTCGTTTATTTTTTCAACATCATTCAACTCTAGAGAGACATGAATGGAGATTTCAAAATCAAGAGGTAATTAATAATCTTCAGTGATGAAATGCTTGATTATGCTTCGTCGCTTTCAGTGTGTTAATGCAGGCGAAACTGGACGTATCCAAATCAGCTGAAGCTGAAGCTGGTTTTAATTAAAAAAAAAAAAAAAAGTTCCTAATCGACGCAGTTGCACTTTCTTTTCCTCATGCGAGGATGCAGACAAATCATCGCTCATGTGTGTCAGAATTGAATGGGTAGAGTTTTTAAGAAGGACTCTTAAAGAATAAAGCGGATGCTCCCGAAAGTGTTTTAATGGCGTACGATTCATTCTTTTAGCCGACAGGGATGCCTTTTGCCCTCAACTTCTGCCCAGCACCAAGCCTTTAATTAAGACTGGCTTAGGCCTGACTGATCCTGACACACCAGGAAGTTTCTTGAAAATCTGACTGCCAAAACCATGGAGGTATTATATAGGCCACAACCCCCCATAGAAACCCACAGCCCCTCCCCAAACCCCACATAAAAAGGACTGTAAGCTGAAAGCCCTTCTAGTCAGTCAATTCAACCCAGAATTAATCAGTTCTGCCTTTACATTTTAGCATTAACCCTTAAACTCCTACATTTGGATTTTCTCTTGGCTGAACAGATTTGTATTTTTGGCAATTACTAAACACTTTATACAAAATGAAGACCATTAGGGGCAAGAAAGGGGCTTTTGTAAATTCCTTACATCCTTGCTGGGACTTGGTTTGTGCAGTAAAATTAATTTGTTGACGGTAATATATGCATGTAAAGTGAGTTTCATTCCAGTCAAATAAAAAAAAACAAAAAAAAGGTATTGCTGGCCAAATCCAGCAGGTTCTCCGCATCTCACCCACACACCACATCATCAAAAATCAACGGCCCATTTCCTGCAGCAAGAGCTGTGATGCATTTAGGAAGCGGGGACTGTGAGATTGTCAGAGCACTGTGTTCTGCGGGCGTTGGGGATCGCATGGAGAGAATTCCCGTGCCGTCTTTCACTGCGGCACAGCCACCGATGAGTCACCGCGTAAAAAACGGAAGAGCAACAGCTCCCGCAAACACTACCAGGATCCCGGTGTTACTGCGGCCCACAATTGTTTGGCAAAATCACTTTTTCAAATAAAGTCAATCGTTTGTCTGAATGCAAATCAGGCAAATTAGATGCGCGGTGAATTCTCAATAATCCACAAAAAGTTGCTCAAAGTTTACACTGAAGTCTGATGAGGCTTGACCTTTCACCCCCGTGACTTTGTTTATGTTGAACTCCTCGCCAGCCGTATGACACCTACAACCATAAATTACAACTCAAAGCACACTTGAGTAGAGTGTGATGATGTTTTACACTTCAATAGCAGCCGTACATTATGTGCGTGCGATGTTTACATGACCCCGAATCATACCGGTTGTTCGGCCAAAAACAACGAAATACCAGAAGACAACAGGACACACAAAGAGAAGAAGCCGGTAACAACATAGAGTCAAAGTCAGGGATATCATTAATCTTTTTGTAAAAACAGAGCATGCAGCATTTATGAAATGTAGAGACATATCAAGCTGTAGTTCACAGTTTGACATGACACTCATGTGGCACCAATTCGTCTCAAGATAAATTGTTTTTCAGATGTTTTGGTCGACTTCGGAGGTATAAGGTTAACTGGAAGAAGCCCAACACAAACAAGGTAAAAGCAGCAATATTGTCACCAAGCATGGTTGTGTCTGACATACTCCCCATTAATAACTGAGATTCCCCTCCTATGTTTATGCATGTATATGGAGACGGAGGCAACGGTCTAAATGGCCACGTTGAGCTCCAACCTTAACCCAAATGTGCCAAAAACATTCTGACAGTTGGGAACAACAGACCCATACACGACTGATGCCAATGCTAGCATTCATTCATACTCTGCTCTCATTACTGCCCATATACCTGCCAAACCTTAACTTGGAATAACACAAAGGAATTTTTACCCAGCAGACCAGGGATCATGTCCAGGATTTTACCTTTATTTTTCCCCATTTCATTTTATTATCCTAGTTCACGTTAGCTTTCCAAAAGGTTTATGATACATTTGATTGGTATATTTTACAGATTACCAGGATGAGGTTAGGGTCCAAATTTTGTATTGAGGTAAGTGGGACAAAAAAGAAAACAATCGAACTCTGATCTAGGCTTCTAAACTGTGTTACCAATTTAAAAGATTTAGCAATTTATCTGAACAACTGGACTTCGTTAGAAATATTACTTATAATGATAATCCAAATTACAATTTAGATAATACACAATACACAATATCTTCTTTAAATTCACACACAAATACATTTTGGAACATTACTATGTGATCATTATAAAAAAGACACGAAAGCTGACAATTGTCAGTCTAATGATGTACTAAAAAGACTCATGCCGACATATTTGCTGGAACAGTTGATGCAGTTAAACCCACTTTAACTGTTATGTGTAGATGAAACACTCTGAAACAAAAACACAAAGCCAACCGCCAATGTGGAAAAGAGCAAGACCCTACCTTGGCCTACTGCTCCATTGAGGGTGTGGTGTGGGTGGGAGTGGGCAAAAACCAGAGCCCCTTCCTTCCCTTACTGGGAGGATCATGGAAACTAAACCCTGTCGCTTTTTCTGTTTATTTGGCACCAACGTATTTCAGGACCAGACTAGAATGATGTGTTTTAGGCACTCAAAATATTTGGAAATCAAGACATTTCATATCATTTATTTCTCCCCCTTTCCCTGAAATGAATTGCTTTGTGACTCCATAGGTGACACAATGAGTTTGGACACTGGAGTTGCAAGTGATGGTCCTTTTCCCACTATTAACCTGGAGTGTGGAGCTTAGTTTCAATCCATGTTTAGATACTACATGTACAGTGACATATGTACTTTATGGACATATGTAAATTTCAACAGTTCTGTGTGCTTTATGAGTCAAAATATCACTATCTAAAGTCCATTTGTGTCCACATACATGTGCTTCCAGAACCAAAAAAATATGAGTGTGAGCTCATTTTTAATCTTTTCGCAGAGCACCAGTTGTTGTCCATTACATAGCACACCAGCATGTTACCTGTCATTTGAAATAAGAAGTACACACTCTTGATTTTAAAGTTCTATGTACCAGGACATAATAAAATTGTCTGGTCCTAACAGGTTTTAAAAATGAGGGAAAAACAGTTTCAGATAAACAACAACACGTGCATCATGTGATTATTTAACAAAACTAAGCCAAAATTAAAAAAAAAAAAAAAAAAAAAAAAACTGTGTGAAAAACATCATTCGGTATTTTGTGGATCCACCTTAACTCTTTCGGTGCCAAAGATGTCTATAGACGTCAATTGCGTTTTTTAACGGAGCGGGCTGGGGGACAATCTAGCAGAGTTCGTCACTAAATCTTAGGCTTGTAAACACTAAACAGAGAATATACTGGCAAAATTACCCGCTAGGTGGCAGCAGTGCCACTATGCACAAAAAAAAAAAAGAGCTCGTTTTCTCCATTTTTTGGGTCAAACAGCTGTTTTTGGTGAAACCAACCTATGTTCTACTGTCTATTACTAAAAGACTGAAAATGGTAGAAACAAACTTTTTTTTCCTGATCAAAGAAGAGTCTACTCTTTCTTTTGGTAATTTCGGTGTGTACATAGTCATAAGACACACTTTTCTGTGGGTCTTGGAAAATCAGTCAAAATACTGAAAAACACTTGGCAGTATGGGTGGCTCTGAACTGAAAATGGCTGGCAGCCAATGAGTTAACTGGCGGCATTAACTGGAAGTAATACTTTTTTGGTTTCATTATGGAGGTATCCTGGCCCACTCTTCTTTAGCGAGTTCTATTCTTCTTCACCAAAACACAAACTTGATGGGAAATCGTGTAAATCGGACACACCTTTTGGTGAAAAAAAATACATTTATTTGACTGGACTGGATCATCCATTTCACATCCGTTTGTTACCACAAATCTACATTGTAAAAGCATATCCGTGCTTTTGAAACTGGGCCTAATCTCTTTAAAACTGTGGCCGTCAGACAGACATTCACTTTGCACTTACCACCTCAGCTCATAGTAGTGATTAAGCAGATGCAACTCTGGCAACACAATGGGGATCACAAGCTTTCCATATTCCACAGCATGCACATGGCAACATCCCTAATGCCTGGCCACAGATTATGAAGCCCCCCCTCACATATGCACTAAATCGGGGCAGGCGGGAATGTGTAATTGGGTTTTTCAGCCATTTTGTTTACCATGAAATCGAGGCTGTATATGCCAAAACGTTGCAAGTTATGGACTTATGGAGCTGTGAGCGCAAAACTAAGAAAACGACAGTGGAAAACCAATCGGCAAATTATTTGGACTAGTTTATTTGTTTATTTCAAGGATAGCCGCTAGAGAAGCATCATCTCTTTCTGCAATGGATAGCGCTTCCCCATGCAAGAAGAAGTACTTAAGGATAGAAGTGGGTCCTTTCTATCATGAGCCTGAGAATTGATCCATGGCACATAATGATCAGTGGTGATTCCTGAACACAACAGGAAGGCAATGTTGAGGTTGAAAGTCAGTGCTGTGGTCAAACTGGTTCGTTACTAAAGTACAAATAGTGAAAGCAGATATCAGGTGCAGGGAGTCATTAGGAATATTCCATTTGGGGTTTGTGAAAGATTTCCTGAACAGGGCAGAATGGGTGTTGGCATTTTGTTACTGGAAATGCCTGGCGATTGACACGGGGCATGATGGGTGTCGAGCTGCAGACTGTTTTGACTGGACTGAAGCCTAATGATCAAAGGGTTACTGAATCTTATGATATGGAAATTCTTATCAGGTTTACATCAAACTCGAAAGAGAAGTGTAAATTCTAAATCAAACTCTTCAAAGATATCCCAAAAAAAACCCTTAAACTCAATCTTGAACCTCAGAAAAACTAAAGAAAAATGACCAAGGTTTCTGTGGAGTTTAGCAGCTGGCTGCAGGGTTTGTCCCTCCCTTAAGTTCTCGGGGTAAAGCTGGACTTCAAAAGATCCTTATCGCTGTCACATTCTCTTGGAAGGGAACACAGTAATGGAGACCGGATGCACAGGCTTACACTCGGTTAGGCCAACACCAGAAGAGGAGTGAAGAAATGCTTTGAATTTTGGCTTGTAAAGGGAAGAGCTCCTGTAAGGCCTCCTGACCTTCCCACTCCACTTCCTTCCTAACAAGTAAAAGGAATGCTGTGTCAGGTTTAATAAATTAGTAGGCACACGCATTTTAAGGTTCTCTACGCAGTATACTTAAATAAATGTGAAATTTCCAGTTGAGGCAAATTATTGGACATTAACTTCCCATGATGCCATGCGGCCACACATAAACACAAACTAATAATAAAGGATAATTAAAAAAAAAGATCAAATAAGATACTGAATTTCATAAGTAATGTTTCCTAAAAAGCCATTTGTGTCCCCATTTATGGCTTATATTTTCTTCCTAAATCAGGCACAATCTAAGCTATACTGGTTTTATATGCACAAATTGAAAAAAGATAAATAAATAAATCAGCTCCACTTTCAATTTTTCAGTGTCTAGAAGAAAGTTAGAAGACTGAACTGAGATCATAATTCAACTGAACATCCTGCCAAAGAGGAAATGGCCCTAGGTGAAAAAAACAAGTCGGAAAAATTAAGGGGAAAAAAAGGCTATCAATGATATGTACTCCATACATATCTTTTGAAATGTCATCGTCTTTTCTTATGTATCGTCTATGACAAATAAGTGAATTAAAAATATACAAATTTTGGACACTGAAAAGCTAATTCTAAGAAAAAAAAATGGTCTGGTCTTTTACTTACATCAACAAACATGAGGTCTGGCAGTGGTGGCATCATCTAAGAGGATTGTGCCTTCTCAATGTATATTTGGGTTTGAATCCCAACAATACATAGCAGTAGGTAGCTGAAGTTGGGCCCTCTCTAAAAGCAGCCTTTTTTCTGCTGTCCTTCCTCTTTTTTTCTTCCTTTTTCTCAAATGCTCGAAACTGGCTCATGTCTTTTGCTGGTAGAAATACCCAGAACCAGCTTTAGATTAAGGGCTGTTACCGCAGTTACTACAGTCCTCAGTGTACTTGACACGAACGCTTTGACAATTTGTACGTTCATATTTACATCGTCTGAGTTGGGCCCTCCTCCACTCCCACTGCTGTAAATTAGAAAAGCTCAGTGTTGAGCGCTAAAATTGCCAAGTCATGTCTGAGCTGGTCTGTGTTCCACTAGTTCTGGAACTACTGTAAACCCAACTCTTGTCAGACAAATCTCTTAATCATGTTTACATTCACCTTCCATATTATAACACTAATATGGAAGTTGTTTTTTTTAAATCCATTAAAACCACTGGATTAGGATAGATTTTCTATTTTCTAAACCCCTCGACACACATCAGTGGTACTGTAGTCACGTCATTTGACTTTAACTTCCTCAATATTATTTTTTACTGACAAAAGGCACTGGACTCACCTAATGGACAACATTCACTGTTATTCAACAAGGGCAAGAGTGCACAATAATGTCATTATATGGCTTGTGTTTAATGCTAATGGCAAGGCAAGGATTCCGTCACATATGCACAGTCTAGAAACACACCGCAGAAGGTAAAAAAAGCTGAAGGTATTTCATCTTTCCTCTTCAAATCTTGTTGTAGATCTCCATCTTTGCTATGGCCAACTCAGTCTTACACAAGGTCCCCACCTTGACTGTGGCTTCATCCTGTATTTTCCAATTATCACCTTTTAAAGGCCAGCTGGGTGCATTCCAAACCATCAGGGGGCAATTCCATTTGCATTGCTCTCAGACAAAGTCATGCCCAAGTACTTTCATGCTTAAGTTCATAACAGGCAGTCTTGAAGGATGTTGTAGCTGCAGCAAAAGAAAAAAGTAAAAGTCACTTGGATTGAATACCTTCATCCAAGTAAAATACATTGAAATGATTTTTCCCCCATCGAAACCTCAGCGTGCAAAATTCTTGAGAGGTCGAAGTTGGAAACTGTCGATGTTGAGGGAAGCTGGTGGGCAACATTCCCATGTTTTAAAAAAGGTAAAAAGTTTGCGAGATCCACACCAAGCAGCCTCTCCGAACTTTCTGATTTCAGACTGATCGATGTAATTCTCCTGCGACAGAGGCAGTGTTTACAATTTCAGCGCATTATGCTGATTTTATTCTTCTTTTTCTTCAATTAACTTGATTTTTAGGCAGCTCAAAGAATATTCAACATCTGTTTTATTCATTATTTCATTCACTCAATCTTCTCTAAATTACCAGCTCAAAATTCCCTGCAGTTGAAGAGTTGCTTCTCTTGAAATGACCACGGTATATGTGCATGTGTGTGTATATATATATGGGTGTGTGGACCTATGGTAATAGGTGGCGAGAAGTAACTGTTTAATTTGCTTCACACATTAGTAAACATTCCCTTCTCTTCCTGCCTTAAGGCTCTCTTTCTTAATGCTGGAGCTGTTCACTAGTGTAAATCTGTGTTTGATTTCCCCTCTCCCCTCCCTTTTGGACTGCATATAGTAGCATTTAGCTGTGAATTAATTTTCATGTTTAGTTATATCCTGCTGAGGTGCGATGCCAGTGGTGCATAATCTGCAGAATCTTGCAGAATCTGCAACACTACGTATGGGTAGATAGGCCTTGTGGGCATTTTCACAGCGAAGAGCTGTAGCTGGGAGGCAGAAACTGAAGGGATGAAAAAAAAAAAAGGGGGTCCATGGCTAACGGACAACAGAAGTCAACAGTGGGACAATGGACACTTAACACATTCGAGTAAATCTGTTTCCTAATAGAAGGGTATGAAGCATAGTATAACTTTTGCAGCGTGGTGGGCAGCTGTGAGGGTGTCCTTGTGATAATGCACATGTCTCTGGCCATTGGACAAGACAAGCACCCAAAGCCAGAGCTCAAACACCAGCAGCCCTTAACACAGTGTGTCTAATGCTCCTATTTAGTGTTTGGGGTGCAGTGGCGCGTGCCCTGAGGTTTTGGGAGGGAAGCGTGGATAGCACCTAGTCTGACAGCTGTGCCCCAAACTGAAGACAAAAGCCCGAGGAAGTACCGCATCAACGAAGATGAGACTAAAAGGCATGGCAATTTGCTTAAGGTCTGGCCTACACCGCCATCTGATTCAGTGCGTCGTCCACACTGATGCTTAACTGTGTTCCCTTCGCAAACATTTAAAACTGGAAAGGCATCTTTGGACACATGTGGGCAAAAAAATAAAATAAAAAATAGCGAGCATGGCGTGGTGCTATTTAGATCAATAGCAGAAACACAAACTACTAATTCATAGCAGCCTTTATTGAAAAAAAAAAAAAAAAGAAAAAAAAAAACACAAACAGAGACAACATAGACCACCTTTGGTGAATCAGTTTTTTCATTGTAGTTTATTTGTAATCCTTTGATAGGAGGGAGTCTCTTTGTCAGTCAGAGTACATCAAAGACAAACCAACTTACCATGCTGCTCGTGTTTGTATGTGTCTGTATTCGAGTCTTAGAGGAAGGCCTGTTTTTAATCTGCTGGTTTAATAAGCTAGCAGGTAGCAGGACACCAGCTACATCAATGAGCCAGCGGTAAGCATTTAGGCAAAACGTCTTGTGGATAAAAATCTGCTTTGTGTTTGATGAATACGCAACGGATTACGACGAACAAAGACTACGCTCGATGCCCGTTCGTGTAAATCAGATTTTTAAACTGAAAACTTCCTCTTTTTTTTTTGTTTACAGCACTGGCACAACCACACTCACCCAGACCAAAAAAAAAATGCAGCAGTTGTGAAAAAATAAAAATAAAAAAATTGATTCAAAACCTTTGGTGGCATTTACAACCGATGATCGTTTTTTATAAAAACAGAAAACCTACGTTTGCAAAGGTTCGTCGAGACTTCCTGGTGATGAACCAGAGATGGTCAAATAAATTGAATTTGTCGTCACAAGCCTGGGTGAGATATTAAAAACCTAAATGTTTTTTTTGATTCCACACGGAGAGCTATGAGTTTTACTTCAATTACTATTGCAGATTAAATGACATCAAGCCGACATAAAAGCTGGAGTCGTGTCCGATATACAGTTTTCCTAGCAATCGATTCAAAGCAACATTCCACAGGACTTTTATGAAGGCAAATGCTACATAGAATTTCTTACTGATTTTTTGTTGTTATTGTTTTTATGTTTTGTTACCGTGGCAGACTTGAGTTTGGTGTGAATTGGAACTCAGAGTGAGTGCGTGCTGGAGGCAGAGTTATTCAAAAACAGAGTAGTGCAGCCGCCATTTCTGCGGTTCGTGTCATCAGCTTCCCTTGTAATATACTGGAAAACTAAATATTTAAAATCATGTCACGATATCAAAACAGGAAAAATATCCATCCCTCACATAAAAGGAACTATCTTTATTGCACCCCTGCGTCCACTCGCGCTCAAAAGCACAAACGTCAGGGGATTGAAATGGCTCAGAAATATCCACTGGTTTAAATTAGAACATCAAACAGCCAGCTGCTGATTTGTTTCCTGTGTGTGTGTGTGTGTGTGTGAGAGATGGTGGTTGAAAGGTGAGTTGAGGGAGAGGACCAAGCAGGTTTCAGAATGCTCATGACTGTAGAAGAGTGAGTTCAATGGTTTCAATTGACTAAGACAACAAATGTGTAAAACAAGGGGGTTTTTCATGGAGAACCACAAACAAGCCTTTTAAACGACCCTAAACTTACAGTGTTCCTCGGTAGGAATGCTAATATGGAAACAGAGTATTTATTCAAATTTCAGAAATGTGTGTGTCCTGAAATCAGTTCTTGAAATCTGAATTAATGTCACTTCTAAAGAATGAGTATAATTTTGGGAAACGCTTCAGAATTTGTACTCTGCTTTGTTGTTCATCCAAAGCAATTCTGGTTCCTTATTGAATGAAAAATAAAACCGAGATGACGCCTCAGATCCTTTAAGTCAGCCAGGAGCCTTGACTTCAACAATTTTGCTATCAGCTGTATAAAATCAAAACAGATCTACAGTTACTCGTCAGGATGGTGCAGATACCAAATGGACTAGAAATATGGTCATGACAGAGGAACAGAACCGCTTGTCAAAAGTTTATTTAAAATATAATAGTTCTGTGCCTTCACTGAGAAACAAGTTCATTCACTCAGATGAAACACCAGTGTATCAACATACTCGTTTTTTTTTGGTACACACACATGTATAACCATACACAGTAAAATTTGAGGCCAAAAGTCTTTTTAAACCTCAAACTTACACTGCTGCAAAATCTCTATTAACAGATGTCTAACAAATAAGCAGAATCTGCAGAGACAAGAAGTTTTGATTCTTGAAGCTTTCTCAGTTTCAACTTAAGTCCGTGTAGCAGTGACCAATAAAGCTTGAGCAGGCTTAAGTTATATTTCGGTAAACAGCCCGTGTGAGGAGCAAAGGAAAAAAAAAACATTAAAAATCAAGAGAGAAAAAATAAATAAATAAATCATGGAATCACTGGCAGTCTCAATTTATGCTACAACTGGCGTTCATAACAGGAAGCTTTGGCCTGTGTGTATGCGGCATCAGAGGCTGCGACCGCACGCACCACTTCCAGAAACTAAGTCAGCAGACTATGGCCATTGGGGGTCTTACGTACTTGGAACCTCTTATTGTGGCGTCAAAGGTAAGCATATTTGAAAACATAAAGATCTATTCTGCAAAGTGGTGCATGTACTCATTCAGAATGCTCCACAGTAGGAGTTTCAATGGACTGCTAAAGACTAAAAAGCACATGAAATGCACGATGCAAGTACGCTATCTAAAGACTTGTGTAATAATTAGCACAAATCATATATATATATATATATATATATATATATATATATATATATATATATATATATATATGCCCCCCCATACATGCATTAGAATGATAGACAACCGAGCATTCAAACTGCAGTCCCTTCTATGCACAAGTGGCCATGTGCTTAGAGGCGCATTAGCACAGGCATTATCTTGTTGTGCTAGACAGTTCAGTAGTAAACACCCTGGCAATGAGCCTCATAGTAAACTGTGATAAAAGTACACAGTAGAACTGCCCTGGCACAGAGATATGGGTCATGCTTGGCTGTCCTCTCCCTAACCCCGGTACCAGAGCCCAAACCCTGATGAGATTAGTCGACCAGGCAGGTGCTCAGTGGTGGTAAAATACAAAACAACAGCGCTTACGTGAACAGTAAAGTCCAATCCCCTCACACTTGAGCTCCGATTCCCTTGTGCAGGGTCACAGTCAGGTTACAGTAATGACTGTGCCGCCACGTGCAATGTATAAGGCAGACGCTTCTTATGGACGTCACAAACAGAGTCGCGTCCCATGACGTTCACTCTATGAAGAAGAGAACAGGGCTGTAGCTGGCGTCACGGCGATTGTTTTCACTGTACTCGAGAAAATGTGTCCGTGTTGGCTAATTGTATGCTAACATCTCCCAGTAATTAGAAGTTAAAAAGTTAACATTTCCATTTTGTTGAACAGTTTTACAGGGTTAGCTCAGTCAATTCACCGTCTTGGTGTCTGCTGATCTGAGTTTAAAAAGTTTAAAAAAAAATCATGGTTAGAAATGAGATTGGGCAGGTTGGAATGTCAGGGTAATCACTCATTCAGCAGCGGCCAGGAGAAAAGGCCTCCTTAAGGAGAAGGGGCAGGTTTTTATATAGCTGAGAGCTTTGATTACTGGCCCGTCTTAAAAACCGCATCCGATGAGTAAAGACATGCACTGGTCCTCCCCCACGTTTACTGGGCGAGTTGCCCTCCACAGTTCCTGTAAATAAGTAATGTCACAGAGCTTAATGATGCCCAGACTAAACTCAGCAAGTCCTAATTCAGCACTTTATTAGTACGCTGCCTTACAGTCATGTCAAGAAACTAGTTTCGCGCACTTTGTCTTTATCACTTTATCTATCACTGTGGTGGTGCTGATTAAGCAGTCGACATGTAGAGCGGTGAATGCGAGTGAAGTTCACCCAATGGGTAAAGAGTCATCATCCTTATCTGAAGATCAAGTGCTCTGCCAGTAATGAAGATGTTCAGATGGAAGGCTCACAGAAAGAGACACTTTCACCAGACTTTCTCCAGGCTTTTTCCTGTTCTCCTCGATGCAGACTGGTAGTGACAGTTGTTTCCAGTTGCTACATATAAAAGGGCCCATCATAAAGCCCGGCTAGAGGAAACAGGATAAGCGCTTGAGCCAAGGCAGTAAAAAGCTCTCTGGGAACTTGAAAGCCACACAAATGAAGTCTGTGTCTGCCATCTGGAAACAATAAACAAACAAAAACCCAGCAGCCAAACAAACACTACGGATGGTGGAGGGGGAGAGAGGCAGAAAGAGATAGAAAGAAAGAGAGAGAGAGACAGAGAAATGAAATGAAATCAGACATTGAGTTTGAGAGTGTGAATGAATGACAGGGAGAAGTGGGTTTCAGTGTAAAAAATGTGTGCGAGCATGCATCATTAGCAGACACTGATGGGAGGACAGACGCAGAGACAACCCTTTGTATAAAACATCCTTTGATGCTAGGGAGATGGTCCTGCTGTTTGAATGTGTGTGGTACCACTGAAACCTGGTTCTAATGAAGTGTAGCGCTAACAGGAGGTTGCCTGTCTGCAACTAGTGCCGGTGCCACTGATGTGATAAGAAGTTGGAAAACGAGCTCCAAATACTGCAAAATACCAAAAGAAATTAGCCAACTGTTTGCTCCCTGGCCAGATAAATCAGAATTGGGACTTTTCTTCTTTTTTTTTTTCTGTGGTGATGGGGTGACCGAGTGCTATGAAAACACATTCAGCAAGTAAATGATGCACAAAGATCACATGACTAATGAATCAAAACAAGACTATTAACCCAGAACTGCCAAAGAACACATAGTTGTAATATTGTCTACTGTACTCGCTGTAATCATGTTTATCCATTCACAGCTTGTTGTCCAACTTCTGAGGTTTAACGATCAAATTACATTTCCCTGATTTGCTTCTTTTTTTTTCCTACAGTGCAACTTCGCGTTTTCTCTCGACAAACTCTGGAAAGAATTTCCCGTGCGCTTTGATGTAAACCGGGAAATGGACTTCTCGCGTTAGAGAAATGCAGTACGCACCACGCCTCGAACCCCGCTTTTGGCAGTAGTAGCTACACGACAATTACCGATCCCTTACTAGTTAGTATGAATTTATGCTTGCTACATGCATGTGCTCACAATCGACCTGCAAGAACGGATAAGAAAAAGAGCAACTTAGAAATCCAGTTGATAGTAGAGCAATGTGAGGTGAGGAAGAAAAACACCCAAGCAGCTGATCAGAGGAAATATTTGGTGGTAAAGAAAGAGAGAGACGATGAAAGGGCTAAATATTTCAGTGGTTTTTGGGTCAAAACTTTCAAAACCTGTGCTACTAGTATCAGTAATGTCCTTTACAAATAATATTTATTTTCCTCAACGCTCAGGGACTGATCTGATCACCTCTGTTGTATACTGTCCTGAGCCACTTTTTGTACTTGTCTGATGCAATACTGCACCTCATGTAAATATTAATACAGTCACTTTACAAGCATTTTTTTGCACCACACTTGCAGTTACTTGTAGCATTTTTAGTATTGTCTTTGTTGTCCCAGCTGTTCTTTGTTGTTGCGTTGTTCTTTGTTGTTGCTGTTTGTTTGCACTGAAAACTTCTCGAGAAACGTTATTTCATTGCACTGTGTACTGTGTATATGGCTGGAATGACAATAAACCCTCTTGAATCTTGAACAAGATACATCTCTTAGAATGGTGTGTGTGTGTGTAGGAGGGGGCTTGTTTTGTCAGGAGAAACAATGATATTGATATTGTATCAATGATATTGCAAATAAAGTTTTATGGGCTGGAATTTAATGCAAGAAACTAAGAAAGCTTCTAGGACAAAAGTCCAAAGCTGCCCTCACAGACACCATCTTTAGGCACACCAACAACACTGACCCCAAGGGGTTGAACTAAGAACTGCAGTCCTGTTGCCATAGAATGGGCTTGTGTATCATTACAGATAACCTCACCTATAGATTCTCCCACATTCAACAAACTTGGAACACATTGGCACAGGGGGAACAAAAAGAAAGGTGCAGGTACATGCACATGCAAACAACCCACACACAAAAATGTCCCCGCTGGGCCTGTTTAACAAACACCCCGCTATAAAAGCCAGCTTCTTACTCATTAGGGTGCTGTGTATCAGACAGGAAATGCTGGGTAAATTACACTTCATCGCCCTGGAACTAGCCGACCATCACCATGGCAATGAGCCAACCTCAGTGGTGTAAGTAGACCAAAATACCATTGTTGCGGAGAGAAAGGGGACAGAACAAAATACTTTTCCCCCTGCAAGAACTCATGTGCTCTCACAGTTTTCTGAGGTGCAGACGGAATCCCAACTTTATCTATTTAATGGCAAAGACTGGCTTTTTGGAAGGAAAGATGTTTCAAAGGCTTAAACCTGGAAACAATATCCTGCTCTCACACACAAACACACACACACCATTGATTCCAATCAAAATATCGCCACTTGTTCTCAACTGTATCGCCAAAACACACTCCTCACTAGAACCTGTAATTCATTCCTACATTAAATGTTTCGAGAAAACTCTTCCGAGTGGTAGCCTGCAACTTGCCAAGAAAATCAACAGATACCGCACACGTTTGCGGTATCTGCGTTAAAATAAAATAAAAACTACTGAAGTTTTTACTTAAGGTAACAAACGTCGCGCCATTCTCAGCAACGACAATTTCATCACAGCCCTCGTGTAACGGCACACATCTGTAAGCAAAAATACTAGTCTCCCGCTTTTGTTGTCATTAAAAACAGAGAATATTTCCCTAGCTTCTCATTCGATCCGACCGCCGCGCTCAAATCCTTAACCACATAAACCACCCGTTAGCCAAGTCCACCCCATGTTTCTAGAACAAAATTCTTTTGTTGTATTGTTCACACATTCCTCCCTGGCCATGTTTATACAGATGCAGTTCCATGTGCTCTCTGGGGTCGTAAGAAGTCCTACACCGAAGCCGAAGATGTGCTGTTGATCAAAGGCCTTAGTGCTAAAGCAGAGTCACTTGTTTTAGTTGGAGTTTTTTTTCTTCCTTTTTCCTCCCCCTCCCTTCTTCTTCTATGGGGATACAGGTTAACATATCCATCTGTTGGCCTCATGGAGCCACCTTAGTCGGTGTTGGGACAAGTGTAGGCCTCTCTTCCCTGCCATCTAAAACTGCTCCCCTCAACCCTGTTTACTCAGCTGGTCCCCACGCCAGTCACCAGAGCTTTGTTTTCACACAGCAACATGTGTTAACTTAATGCTCTGTAACAGATTTCAAAGGCAAGCTTAGCTGGGTCAACAGCAGGTAATAGGGCGATTTATTGATTCCTTCGCTAAAAAAAAGTGCAAAAGAAAGAAGGTCCCTTTTTGCAGGCAAAGACGGGGACATCTATGTGCACGATCAGCTTTGCTGGGGTATAATTCAGGCTTTAAGACTGGGTGTTTCAAACATGAAGTGGACGGGCTTTTAAAAAAAAAAAATAAATAATCTTGAGGTTTTCTTTGACCAACCTGCTCACCATCTCGTGGCTGCAGAATTTGGTTACACAGTCCCAGTGGTTGTTTTCTTGCTTGATTGGATTATGGCCACACACCTTAAGCCCTGCTTCCACCACCAATCAATGAGGAAATGAGGTGTCAACACTCTGGTGTTTATTCAACACTCATTTATTTTTCTACCGGAAGCCAAAGAAAGCTCAGTCACAGAGGACACCAGATGAGCAAAGGAATTTTCCTTAAGCACTGACAATTATCGCACATTTCTAACAGCGTTACCAACAAAGGCTTTCATTATGTGCAACTGCTAACAACATTTTTCCGAGCATGTTCAGTCGTTTTTTTTCCCCTCAATGTCATTTGTAGACACAGTTTAGAGTAGAAATTAGCCAATTTGCTGCGAAATTACAACTGCATTTATAATAGGATTTTGTACAGCCATCACGAGTGTACAGTATTAAACATGAACGCTAAAATTAGTCTTGTTTGTGAGAAGTGAGGGCTCCTAAATTTCTGGCTGTGCATCCATTTGACCAAGCTAAGAGAACTGGTAATGAGAAGACACCAGGAAGTCTATAATGCTTTCAATCAGCATGAAGCGTCATCAAAATAAAATTCTGCACAGTAGCCGCTGCTTAAAATAACTGGTGCAATTGAAAATTCCCCTTCCAATTTATGCCAAATGCCACTAAATAAACATTCTAGCATGACTGCCAAGTGTCTGCACTGCTTTATGCCCCTTCTCTTAATTGAAAACGTTATAGGGGTGCATTACACTTAGGGTTTTTTTTTTATAAGCTGTGCTATAAAGCCCTAGCAGGCCCTGAGAGGGGAAACTGCCCATTAACTTATAAGGTCCAGGCCTTGGCTCTCTTAATTGACAACCTCTAGGCTACTTTCATCACTTGTCGACTTCATAGCGGCAGTCAATGCTTCCTCCAGGATGCTGTTGCATCTCTGACACGAGGGTGTTTGTGACAAAGAGCAGTCTGCCGCCAACGCTATGGCGAGAGCTCTAGGCTGTCCATAAAACAAGCACACACATTCCTCCCTCTGAAAGGCCTGCATTTAACCATTAAAGTGCTGCTTTTTTTTAGAAATTTTAGTCAATATTCAATGAGTTCCATTTCAAATGTAGACTTGACTTGTTTATGCCATATATATATATATATATATATATATATATATACATATATATATACACAAGTCATAGCATATGTCAGAACAACAATTTGAAAAGTTTTAATTAAGATCAGTTTGATTTACGGCAAGAAATTGCGAGATGCAACAACTATTATAGAAAGAAATTAGAAAGACTGAAAGAAATCTCATTGCAAATCTACTCAGGCTATCGTCACTCGCATAAAGGAGAAAAGAAAACACAAACGCACACACTAGACTGGCGTGACGGACCCTTCACACTTAAATTTGGCAGGATCGTCAGCTTTGTGCCTCTGGAAATTCATGTGCCTTGAATTAGACCCACATGTCAACAACGCTGTTGACTAGAACAGACACATTACTGGAATATTAAACACACTTAAGCTCCCTGTAACCAACAGTTTTGGGTTTTTTTTTTAAAACTTAATCATTAGTACTTCAAAAACCTTAAACTGCTAAGAGTCAGTCACTGAATGTCATGACCTGATCATGGCGAGATGCACTTGTAGTACTTCAACTGTTCAGTATTGCAATGTTTAAAAGGTTATAAGAGATGTCTAAATCTAAAGTGCAGACTGCAAGAAGATGTAATAGCATTTACAGTACATCATTTACAGTAACCTAGCATTTCAGTCTGTACTGAGCCATTAAGAGGCTGTGTTTTACAGAAAATCTAAGTTGTTCACTCTTTTGTCCACAGTGAAAGATCTCAACTATTGAGCTGATGGCCATGAAAGCTTGCGCCGACAATCATGGTCCCCAGCGGATGAAGCCCGGTGACTTGGGCGATCATCTGACCTTTCCTGTAGTGTCAGACAACTACAAGGTTGACATTTTTGCTTTTCAGGAAAATGTCAAACCCATAGGAGGGACTCGACAATTCGTTCAATGACACAAAACTGAGTTGACCCCATGCACCTGTCCAACATGAGGAACGAATATGGGACAGAAATGCTGGATTCTCAGTGTAATTAATGCCCACCTCGGGAGAGTCTCATTACGATGTGTCGTACTTTGTTACGGTGTTAATTTGATAACGATAACGTGCCGACATCCAAAACTAAGATGGGAAATAACCTTATACCAGCAAAAAATAAATGAATACATTTAGGATCGCCTCTTTGGCTCAGGACAGCCAGAGCTCCTGTGGTTGGCTGGAACATCTTAAGTCATTTTAAGTGATTTCTGCTTCTTTCGGAGATTATGTAGGCTGCACAATTAATAAACTTTTATTTCCCATTACTATTCTGGCTTTCAGGTAGAATGTAAACAAGCCAAATCAATAATGGTGCTGAATTCCTTTCACGACATCGCTCTTGTTTTGACCTTTGTTCTTAACCCAGTGCACTTTCTGGTCCCCCTTAAAGCCCAAAGTCACGCCTTGCCAAGATGGGAGATTTTTTTTTTTTTCCCCCATCAACTTTGTTTTAAATAAGTACTTCAAGAAACAACATTCATCACTAAGTTGTTTATTTTTTTTTTAAAAAGAGTAAGACCAATTAATACATAATATCCCCAAAGTTCTGTGGAATCTGTGGTTATACTGTAATCGTTACCGTAAGAAAACAGCTGTTATGTCACGTATTTAAGCTGCTGAATGAACAATTCTGTCCGATACTGACAATGAGGAAAACCAGAGAAAGATTACCAAAATAAACAAGTTGTAATTTTAAGTATAAACATACATATGTTGATATTAATGGTGTGGAACCACAAATACAAATGGACCAAGTGAAGGGCTCATGTTTGGCTCAGCTGAATTGGTTTAATAATGGCTTTCAGTTACCAAATAAGATCACGCTTTTGATATGGACGAAGGGATGTCTTGCGGTCACGGCTCAGGAGTGCTTCACAAAACCCCACTTCAAAGAAAAACAAAATACGCCTGAAAATGTGTTTATAAAAGTCTAAATATAAGTTAAAGCTGACATCTCCACGACCCTGGATGCAGATTTGAATATCAATTTATATCTGCTGTTGTTTATCTGTGTACTTATGAACACCTGGTTCACCTGGAACATTGCATCAGCGCATCCCACATCTTTATCTTTAGCTAAAAACATGAAGCCAAATCAAAATGGAATCCTATCCTATCACACTCGTGATAAAATAGATCAACCTCATTTGAAAGAGAGGACGATGCAACGAGGGGCTGTCGCTGTGAGGGAATTAACCGGGCTGGGATTTGGGGTGGCCTAACAGTACAGTATGGAGTATCGTCAGGTTTGGAGTGAGAAGTCGTGAAGGGTACAGCGTAAAGTTTGTCGAATTAATATCTACAAGGGTCCACGCTGGTAAAGCTCACCTCACCATTTAAGTGTCTATGACTTTAAATGGAACACTGAGGGGTCTCCCCTCTTTGCATCAAGTGATGTGATATCGGCTCTTGCAATAAAAAATTAGGTGCAAGCCAACAGGCCTTTTTCCCCACTCTCGATCATATTTTGATATGTTGTCTGTGTGGTGCATGTTCTCCCCATGTAGGTGGGTGTGGGTTCTGAGCGTGAATGGTTGCGTGTCTCGTTTGTCTCTGTTTGGCCCTGTGATGGACTGGCGAGCTGTCCCTACCTCTCGCCCAATGACAGCTGGGATAGGCTCCAGCCTCCGCGCGACCCTAAATTGGATTAAGCGGGTATAGAAAATGGATGGATGTCTGTGTGGCTGATATTATATACATGTATATTTGCGTATGCCAGTTTTACACCAAAAGCTTGTTTAAATTGTTTGTTTGTTTTTAAACGCATGCTAAGCTGCTAAAATAACTAAATTAAATAATTTTCCTTTGCCAACAGTGGTTACCCTCGGTGCTTTGGGGGATACAATGTATTCAAAACTGGCCCAATAAATACCACTGGCTCCCAGGGGACAAGCCTGTAACTATGATAACCACAAGTTGTTGCTGTCCGTTTCAGAACCACAGGGCTCGCACAAGGTTTTGCCCTCCAAACTGTCAGTCAGAGAGGAAGAATATCTAAGTCAGAGCCAATCATAGGCAGAAAAGGGGTAGGTCTTCAGCTCAAACTGGCTCTGCTGCAGATATTCTAGGACTAACAGTACTATCCCTCCAAAGGGTTCAAATGTCTGCTCAGTAAGAGTTAAGTTCAGAAGAAAAAACACTGATCACTCTGCAGCTGATGTCTTTCACTTATGATGATTACTTTAATATGTTTACTTCCTTATTTCAAACCTTAAGCATGATTATTCTGAGCATGACCAAAGCTAAACACTTATAACATAAGGTTTGTATTTTTTTTTTCTTTTATGACTACCTGCCTCAAGCCTGTGAGGACTTCTTTTATTAAGACTCAGTGGACCATGGTTAAGAGCACCGAAATACTGTTTATCCTCGTAGCAATTGTCACAAGTAGAGAAAAGATTGAGACAAACTTCCAGCGTTTTGAAGCATTTTCATCACATAAGCCGATAGAAAGAGCAGCAAATCTTGTCAGTTCTACAAACATAAAAGGGTGACAAACGAATATAAAGCCCAAGAGCTCTGCCCTTAAGCGTTGTACTTTTTAGCCTGCAAAACAAATGGCATTTGACCGACTGCTGCTATAATGTCACACAGAGGAGAGCTTAGCGACCACTTTTAAAACACCGTGGTTTCGCCGGGTTAGTTTTAAATAAATATGCATGTAAATGAAAGAGAAAATTCATCAGGAGAAATGTTAAAATGCGAAAAATGACTTACTGTGGAACAAGTCCTCTCGTAGCTCTTGTAATGTACGCCGCCATGTTTTCCGGTGACGAGTAAAAGAGCACACAGCGATTGGCTTCATTAGCCGGTCCCACGTGCAAGTCGAGCCATCTGATAGGCCACAGCATAAAGAGAGGCGGGATTTATGCATCCACTAGCACATGGGAAGGTAAACAGCGAAGACGTGGTAGGAGGTGGCTTGATAACTGTTGTAGAGTGGTGAACCACGGAAACGTGTTGAAGATCATTTACTGAGAGATATTATTATGAACAGTTGTGATAAGAATTAAGGGGAATGAAAGCAGTTATTCACACACCAAAGCTATTTTTGCTTTTTGAGGTAGAGGAAACAGTCTCCCTGATAACTTAGACAAGCCAGAGAAGTTAAAGAAAGATTCGTGCAGAAGGCACGTCATCCCAGGAGCTGTGTCTCACAGCAGTGGTGAATTACTACCACTACCATTAGCCAGGTCCAGGTGTGGCACACAAATGACATGCAGTATTTGCCATGATTAAGTCTGCAGGGGATTTACTCCAAATGTCAGCAGTCAAGGACAGACATTGGGGACTGTGCTGCTTGAATTACTCTACTTCACTACACTACTTGTAGGACCAAATAAATTTGGTGGTAGACCTTGGGGGGAAAAAACAGGAAAGGGAAAACCATGAATTTCCCTTTTTTTCTGCCTGCCATTCAGGGCATTTGCCCCCCCCCCCATACAGTAAGCTCTCAGTGAAATAAATGACAAAGAGATTCCCCCATATTTTACAATATTTTTTTCTTCCTTTTTTTTTTTAGTTTTCAGTGTTTGTTGGTTAATGTGAAGTATTAGTGTAATGACAGTGAAATAGTGATTATTATACACACAAGGAGTTGAGTATAAACACTCCTTCATGTCCAGAATCCGAACAGGCTGTGTGGCCTACATGTATGTTGTTGTTGTGCGAGTGACACTCCTAATAAATTCTTTCACTCTTTGTGAAAATAACTATTTCGACAAAAATTAGCGATGAACACAGGTCACGTTACCCGAGATGACTTTTTATTCTCAGTCATGCTGAAATGAATCTAATGTTTGAAAAGTTGCCCTATGAATATAGATCGCACCTCCAAACAAAGACAGGATATGTTTGAATCAGTTCTTGCATGAGATAAAAAAAAAAAATGAAAAAAATAAATGCCATGGAGGAGGAAAATTCCATCCATGGGTTACTTGGAAACTACTTCTTTCTCTTCCCCTTCTGTTCATCGAACACAATTGTTGTCTACTAATCCAGTTTTGATAGCATTTGGCACACTTTCTTTGGATCACAGCAAGATGCTCAACTTCCATTCTGGTCTCCCCTAGGAACCTCTGAGCCCAAGAAAGCAGCCGACACCAGGTCGCGCCAGAGCAGGGGGGTTCTCTGTGTCCTCGTGAGGCACAGAAAATTATTTTTTTATTCAACTTTTGCCACATGCAGACACACATACACACGCATACAAAAAAAAAAAAAAAAAAAACGTGTGCACAAGCTCATCAGCTTGGCAGTTCATTTGAGATACGCGCTGAATACGTGTTCACTCTTGTCAGTCTGTTGTGTCGTTGAATGTTGCTATCACCTAATAACCCCCTTGTAAGGGAACAGAATATGAGATATTATGTCAAAGGAGAACGCTTTTTTGCCTTTGTCCCCTTCTGTACTCCCCCATCCAAATGGACAATGCATCACTAGGCCTTGATGCCTCAGAAGTCTGGGTTCATTAAAATCTTGAACGAGTGCCAAAGCTGTAGTCAGAGATAAAAAAGAATATGAAAGGATAACAAAATTTATGGATGGCAAGACACCACCTCACCCTGGCATTTATAATAAACAAATGGTTTCTGTTTCCAATTTAAATTTCTCATTATACTGTGACTTTTGGAAAATGTGTTTTGATTTACCAACATTTTATCTGAAAAACTGTATAATTGATTAGATTTACATGGCTCTGATTTTGATGCTGATCGCCTGCCTTCCCTGGCAGCCCCCACCCCTCAGCCCAACACTCCCCAAAAAAGAATGATCTGAACAGCTCCCGAGGCACATTAACATCATATAAAACAAACCTACATATCAAACAGTTTTTTTTCTGATAAAATAATTGGTTTAAACCAGCATAGAAACCAATTCATCCCTTTGAAAGAAACCTCTGTGAGGGCACCAAAAAAAAAAAAAAAAAATTGTGAGATAGACTTCACAGCCCAAGTGAGATGGACATCAATGCAGTGTGCCAGCAATGGCTATATTAACCCATGGCTAAATCCCATCACACAAATGTCAGTGTATCCGTTATGAAACCATGACATTTAGATCCAAGGTCTCCATTGTGGTTTTAGAGGGAGCTGGTGTTTGTCTATTCTTTGCATCCATCAAACCTGCACACAGCCTCACAGCCAACTGCACTCCAAACATAGAAAGGTTAAAGATCATAAAGGGTTTCAGTATCTAATTTTATTGCATAATACAAAGTAGATTTTTTTTTTTTTTTTTATATAATAGCACAAACTTTTTCTTTATTGTGGGATACTATTAGAAAAAGTAAAATATTCCAATTGTTTATGTGATAATTAATCTAATCCTGGATTATGATCTGTGCATTTTAAGCAACAAAAGATAACAAATAATAGCAATGAAAATGTAAAAAACAGACATTGGATAGTTATTCCGTAGAAGAAAGAGTAAATTACAGTTATTATTTTACTTTTGAAGCAGTTGTTACAAATTGTTACGAGTGATTTGTAAAGTATGGGTAAGAAAAACACACTTTTTATTGTTTAAAAATATATCATTATGAAATTGCAGGGAAAACGGTGCACAGATAGTTTGTTCTGTAATGCTTCCTATACAAACGAATATAAAAAGGGCAGAAGAGTAACACCTAGTAAATTGCATGCTTGGCAGCTAGAAAATTTCCTGGACGTGACATAATTTGACTAATTCCTCCTAATTTACCCTAGAGAACCTTTCCAAACATCACTATCATCACAACAGCCCACCAGGACGAGACCAATCTGACACATCACGACCACTCATGAGTCATGTGTAATGAGGAGCAAAGCCCACATTCAAGAACTGAACAATGTGTCATAAAGCTCTCATGTTAAGAGAGCAACAGCTATAAGCCACTTGGCTGAGGATCACGAGATGTTCAATTATTGCCTCTTTACATTAGTTTGGACCCCCCCGGCCTAGAGGCATCAGTTTTGGGAGTCAGGCTGTGGAGGTGGTGGGAGGGGTAGTGGGCAGAGGCTGGTGCAGATGGTGAGGAGGAATAAAACCCCTCCATTTCTAGGCTTCTCCCTCACATCCTCTGTCTTTCTCTAAAGGCAGTCCAGATCAGGAATTACAAATGATATCATGACAATTTTTCATGCTCTTCAAACCAGTGATGTTTTACCGACTCATTTGCTATGATACCTTGTTACGGATCCAGCTGTGAATCAGGGACGTTTCATGGGGCTAGAAGCCCACCGCCCGCTGCGCCTGGCCAATGACCTGGAAGGCAATAGGGGATGCCAGTGCCTGCAGCATGTGCTGCACTGACAAAGCAGCAGGGCACCGTCAAAAACCCTCTCATACAAACTTTGGAGATCACTCCGTTTTTAACAGATGAGTAAGCACTGGTGCTGACTTTTTTTTCCCCCCCTCTGCCCTAAAACAAGATTCATGGATTTCCCTTCGCAAGTGTGTGGCTGTGGTTGACGCATAGCAAAACCCTTGCCCACGAGGGAAATAGTGTAGCAGCAGATCTTGGGTAGAAGGGTGAAGATACAATTTGGCAGGGTCACTGCGCAGGTTAAGCAACAATCCAGTTGAATGCCCATAAAGGAAGTGGAGTGTGGTTGGAAAAGACCAGCACACCAGTTAAAGAGGCCTTGCAATTCAGATTAAACTTTGGCCTTTGAACTGAAATTACAGTAACCCTCAACTTGCAAAGTAGTTCATGTGTATGCTTTATAACATGAGCAAATGTTTGTTAGATTTTCTTGTCGCTCTCCCAAAACCAAATAATTGATTTTCCTTTGATGGTATTTTTCCGAAAAATACACTGATCCTCAACAGTGTGGTGTAATCCAATAAGGCAAAATAGCAACTTAATCCATTCATTAATTTTTGTATTCGTCAACAGGATTTCAATGGGGTTAAAGTTGTTTGGGTTTCCAGATGAGAGCCCTCACGCAATCCGAGGCCCTGATGACTTCTGCATTACTAAAATGATGCTGCCAGGACTGATGGAGCTGAGAGTGCCAAGAGGCATTAGCCTTCACTTCCCAAAGCTGGTGGACAAGACCAGACTGCACCCCCTGACCCAATCCACCACCAAGTGACTGACCCGGCAATCATGAGCAAAACAGGCAGAGAGGAAAGAAGCGGTGAAAAAAAAAAAGGGAAGAGAAGAAACACATTTAGAAAACCAATAAGAAAATGATATATGATCAACATTAAGTAATGTTAAGGGAGAAGACATAGAACAGGAGAGTGGAGAAAAAAGATTAAAAAAAAAACACATACAGAGGCTTTGACTCCCTTACATGTTAACCAAAAAAACAGGAAATGGTTTTAAGGGCTATTTTCCTGTTCGGTTCCCACTGATTCTACCTCTCTCACTTCATTTAACTAAATTAATGAGCAGAACCAGCCGGACCTCAAAATATAAACTTCTTAGACATTTTGTTGGGCAGTAGACTGTTTCTCTGGATATGTACTTACTTACTGAATAATACTTTATAATAATACTTTAGTAATCCCCAAAAGGGAAAGTACTTCATTCCCCTTGAATATATCAATATTCATTTAAAAAAAATCTATACGGTGATGAAAAACCTCTCAACATTCTTTAGGCATATGAATGTGTTGTGGGCTCTAGTTTCCTGGATATAATCCTAGGAGTGAATGTTCTCATGGTACTCCACTCGGTACACTGACACTGAACAAACTCAGTGGGATGGCGGCCTTGCAACACGACTCTGGTGGACTGAGAAACACCTACATCAGAGAGGACCTAAAGCTGTGTACACATGGTTCACCTCTGGACAGACCTGCCTGTCGATGGAGGGCTCCCTCTGTGCACTCTGTCTGTGATGGTACAGTGGACGGAGCTCCCATAACATGCTGCAGGCCAAATCATGCAGGATACAGTAATGTAGCAGCTGAAGTCGTTTCAAATTTGGCCTTTTTATTCATGAGGAAAACCCAAGGAAAAATAATATGCATGCTTATTTCCATATGTTGTACATCCCTTCTGTTTTATGAAACGATATGAGTTCATTCATTATTCATATTGGTCGTGGAGTTATTACCATTTTCCCCATCAGGCTTGCCTCTGACACCATATTATTATGAAATCGCAGTTCGCCCAAGGTGTTGTTGCTGCTGTAAAAAGTGGTCACAATTGACTAGTTAGCAGAGGCACACAAAACACTTGAGACAAGTACTAAATGCCATACACGTGACCCGTGAATTCTTAATACAGGCAAAGTGGGGACGATGAGACAACTGACAAAAACTGAATATCACTGACGCATTCATTGCTCAACGCTGTGGACTAAATTATGATAGCATTGAGCTCCGAAGTGGGCAACAGTAACAGTGGTCTCAGCCGTGAACTACAAGCTGCACTGCCACCCCACCAGGATACAACCTGTGATCAGCAGGTTCCATTTGTAGATGTCCTACTTTTATAAAGCTAAATTCTCTGCAAAATAATAGGAATTTCATGCCACGGAAGACTTAGTTGTAAGATAATTTGTCACAGGCTTATCAAAGTGTATTTATCACTGATCTAGTAATTACCAGAATGAGCTACCAGATAACCCCCCTTTGTCCCCCCTCCTTTTCTTCCCTCCAGTGATGGTCAGCCTGTAAAACCAGGATGTGTTGGCACCTTTATGATATAAATACTCACTCACCCTGGGCATAAGAAAGCTGTCAACAGAGCATTTGTTTTCCATTTTTCACCACCCAAAGCACTTCAATCTGAGGAGGGAAAAAAAAAAAGAGAGACAAGGTGTTAGAAATGTACCGCAACACTAACTATTTTGCCCTTTGGTGAATTTGGGTGCGTAAACAGATGGGGCTTGAATTGGTTCCTTTTTATTTGGTGCAACAGGATTGTCTGAATTTCCATTCAACGAGTTCTCACCTCCACACATGCTTGGCTGTGGTTAGCACATGCAGATTAAAGCATAAACACACATGCATGATTATGTATGTGTGCTGACACGTGCACACACAGCAGCTGTTGTTGCTGCTCTTTCTTAATGCCCACTCATCACTAAACTTTTGGTTGATCGGAAAATACAAGCTCATGTCAAATGAACTGAAAGACAAGGGTTGTCAGAGCTGCATGATTTGACCCACACAAGCAAGTAAGCTGTTATGACCCCATCCACCCCCACCCCACCCCCACATAAATAGATCAAAGCACATCTGTTTCAGTGTCCAGCAGCCACACATCTATAATTGCAAACTGGCCTTAATGGCTTAGAGCGACCCATGAGATGCTAAGCAGTTTGGACACAGGAGATACTAAAGCATATGAGGATGGTGCAACCATCAGTAATCACTGGACAGTGAATTCTCTGGAGCCACAGTGGAGGCCTGTCTGGTCTCAAGTGGACTGAAATAGATATCACAACTTCAGCCCAGGGATGTGGGCCCAAAGGGGCCGGAACTGACCACACATCTGGGATTGAGGAGCAGGGGCTGACCAGTGGTCAGAGTCAGGGATAGCACAGAGATCAAAAATAGCTGTTAGGAGAGGGCCAAGATGTAGAACAAAAGTTAAAGCAGGAGACAGTGTATTAAACTGAATTAGATTGTGAGTGTTTTAGAAAACAAATCAAACTTGAAAGCTTCTGTTTAAGGCAAAAAGGGAGAAGCGAGAACTGTTAATGGTGTCACATTGGCTAGAGTTCTAGCTGGTCTTGGGTGAATTGAGTAAGCACTGACTGAAGAGAGAAGCCTCAAGTTGGCCAGTTGTCACAGTGTGACACTGATTCGGCCTAATGAGCGTGGTGCTGTCACCACACATCTGCCTCTCATTCACTTGTAGAATCTGGCAGACTCAAAACCTGCTGGAGTCGCTGCTAGATGCTGGAACTTGAGACATCGCCACCCTAACTGTTTGCCAGATTACAAGAAAACTCACAAACTTGTACTTTGACCACAGAATCAAACTTTACGACGACATTCACATATTTTGAGCCACACCTTGTCATCCAACCAGAGTGAGAAGGCGTGACAGGAGCATGTACTTGATGAGCAGTAGAACATTTTGGCAATAGCACAACAATGCTAATTATTAACTGATCTCTAAAGGCTGACTTTAGAAGACCAAATTGTTTGTCCTCATCAGACGGCAATCAATAGCATCAGACCTTTACCCTCTCTGCATTCAAGCAGTATTTACAGGTATTTGATTATTTATTTTATGAATTCGCAATTTCATTTTTCTAACCAACATGGTAATCAAACCCATTTGTAGGGATTTTTTCTTTTCTTGCTTGTCAGAATTGCACAATGTGTTTATTCGCACTCATTTGACATCCTGAAGCTGTCTTACATTTTATGAAAATGAGGAATGCCACATTGTTTTGACTCGCTGCATGTGTTGTACGCGTGGTATCCTATTTTTCTGACGATCAAAAGGAACAACAAGAAAAACTGTATGTCCTTTTAAGGTGATAATGATGATTAGGTCTTGGTGTCTGCTGATCTGCACAGAACAGCAGTCCTCCCATCTGTCGTCACTCTGAAGGCGTCTCTGTAGACCGAGCAGCGACTCGAAAAATTCCTCATGGGCATCCTCCTGGAAAATAGCACAAAGGTTTACTAAACATCATAGTGGCGGTGGCACCAATTATTGTTAATATACATCAAATAGCCCCAGCCCAGTACACGAAACAGACTGATCACTCCAATGACGGCAACTGTCAGTCTGCTCCCCACTGAAGAGAGCTGTTGAAATAATTAGTCCATGCCCTGTGAATAAAACAATGATTCAACAGCCAAGATGACATCCAAAATTTGCGCACCGCCTCAGATGACCTGAAAACCGGCCGCAGGACGGACTTTGGTGCAAGGCCTCATCTCCACACACAACCTGAGTGACTGGACACGGATGAATACAGGCTTTGTTTGGGTGGAATATACACATGATGGTGTAACATCTGTGAAGGGGAATGGATACCAATAGTAGAGCAGTTGTCCAAACATCTTTTGTGTGACCTCATGTTCACGAGTTTTAATCTTTACATGATGTTTGTCGTGTTAAACTTCAATTTCTGCCTTCAATAACTTTAAAATGATTGCCTTTTAAAATGAATACACACATAGATTACAGCGATCAAAGGTCATAGGACATAGGGATAATTGATAGTAAGATAAAGTGACATTAAGATGATAAACCAAAGGCAATGCAAAAAAAAGATTCACACAGAGAAACTGCGGAGGCAAAGGTCAGAGTTCGGAGGCTTTATGCATTTCAATGGAGATCCTGAAGATGGTGCTGCTGAGCAGCTGCCTCTCTCCTTTTGGGATTTGGAAAATGAAAACTGAACACACCAAACTTCACTGAAAGTAGATGACTCTTTGTCTGAGACCTTCTGTTGATCGATTATTAGAAATAAGCAAAGGTACAATACGTCTCCTTTACCTGTTAATGGATGAGGCTGATCTGATGTTAGGTTCAATAATTTAAGACATTATTTTTACAAAAAAAGGCATCTACAAAAAGCTATGTATCTGTCTCTGCATTATGAATCCTTGTTTGTGACGAGCCCTTTGTTTATTGAGCATTCAAAAGCTAAGAATAGATCATTTGATATGTTTCATTTTCCTTTGATTGCTTAACAAAAATGAAGGTTGTATCACAATTATTACGATGAGCAATTTGAAAATCTGAGTTTCACTCTAAATCTTCCAAACAATCGTACCTTTGTTATTCTAATATAAAGTGAATGTGCTTTGAATGCAACTCATAAGTTGTTATATAGTTAGTATGGAAGTTAGCTAAGTGCATAGTATATGGCCTTTCATATGTCTACAAAGGTGTTTTTGAATAGTTTAGCTCATAGAAACCTCTGAGTTTAGTGAAAGCAAACCAAACAAATGGCTCCTCTCTTGGTTTCCTTCCTTAAATGTTTCTGCTCAGAATCTGGAAGTAGATAGGGCCTTTAAATCTTTCATTGTGATGCATTGTTTTTTCATTAGAAGCTGCAACAAAAGTCTTTTGTCCTGAGTTGAATTTACAGCATGCTGATGGGTGTGAAGTCATGAGCAGTTCAAAAGGACACCGGGCACAATGAGCTGGTGTGTGTTTTTAACAACCAGCCATAGTGTCAACACTGTGACATGCTCGATTAAGAATGTCTTGGGATGAAATGAGAAGCATTGTAGACGTTCTTTAAGAAGCTGTCCACAGACACCTGTGACAGCATGCAATTACTATTCTGCACACCCGTGCCATGCAGCTTCAGTCAGTCTTCTTCCCTTGTTATACTCACACTAAGAGCAGCAAAACACGATATTCTCTTTGCAAAGGAATGTCATTATGTTTTTTTTTTACAAGTGCATTCTAATAAGAAAAAAAACAACAAAAAAAATTGCCCATCAGTGTTAACGCTGACAAACACGAAGCAAAGTGTGAACGGAGAGTCTTCACGCGAGTTTGGCGGAACAGCAGACAAGGCCTGTGTGGGGCAGGCGGCGGCTGATGCACAGAGATGGGGGAGGTGGGGTGGTGATGATGAGACCAGACACGAGCCACATGAGGCCCCCTGACAATGCTGGAGTCCCCTGGGGTAAGTCCAGCAGTCTGCTTACACATACACATCACACGCAGATGCACACTAGCACGCAATTCTAACACAACAACAAAATAGCAAATTTGAACATTTACACATGAAACAGCTATGTGAATTTCAAAGATAGAAATGCATCAACCTTTAGCTCAAACAAATTTTGCTTTCCACCTCGGACCACTTTCATTACTCATTTTCCATTTCTGATTTGTTGTGATTGCACTCCCTCTAGTGGCTTTACTGTATATCTAATAACAGTTTTACTATAACAGTGCAAGGGATTGCAATACTTTTTAAAACTGTTTTCCTTCCTTCATTCCTTTTTTTCATTTTTTTTTGGCATGTCTACGTGCGAGTTGAAACATCAGTGTTTAAAAAAAAAAAACGTATTTGCTCATTATTACGATCTAGTGTTGCATGTGTTTGGTTGCTGTGAGTCACCAGCAGCAGAGTGAAGTTTGTGAGACAAACTGGCCCTAAACCTGAAGTACGTGGGGGAAGTTTGATACAAAATTAATTTTGGCAGCAAAAAACATCCAAGATTTGGTTAGGCACCATTTGTGGAACCATGCTGGTTATTCCACATATGCCCTGGACTCCAGAAGTCATTCCCAGTTTGCCTCACCAACACACCACTGGTCCCTCTCCACCATGAGGGTGCCTTTAAAACGATATGCCTTCTGGGGTGTTCTTTTATGGGCTGCATTTGCAGCATTCACTATCGTATAATTCTCTTCAAATCAGTTTGTTCCCCTCTTCTCCCCTCCCCTTATTTTTTTGCCCACCCCTGACTTAACAACCAGAAAAAGGTCACATTTCTGAGAAGTGACTTCCATGCATGTTCCATGCTGGGTCGTCACTTTCAATTTCCTAAGACCTTTCGTGTCACACACCAATCAACCCAGAAAACTGCAAACACTTTACTACACGCTACCGCATGCAACTTCTCAGGGTCGCTTGGGCAATACATCAACTAAAATAGTGTAAAAAAAGCAATGCATTCTTAGCCATTGATTTGATTTGTAAGCGCATTTTAGTATCTGTAAGAAGAAAACAACAACACGTGAACAATACTAGATTGTTTGGGGTCAATAGAAAGGTGAAAGCAACTTGCACAGTATATCTTCAGTTAAAGCCTCTTTATGTTCACTTACTGAAGCAGGTTTAGAGAAGTCAGTTAAGAGTCTGGATAAGGATCGTAAGTGATCATCTCCATCTTTTTTTGTATTTAATACAGAGAGACCCTCGGGACACCTAGTGAGCTCCCAACAGACGACTGTCTTTTCCTTTTTCAGAATGCCATTCAGATGGTATGAGATGTTTAACTCCGGGCACAGAATTAATGGAGCATGAAATGTAGGCCTCAAGGGCAGCAGGCTCCCAACCTGCAGGTGACACTGTCTCCATGAAGCTTTTACTGCGACCTAAGTGAGCTGTATTATAACCGCATTTGACTGGTGACAATTAGTGACCTTTTGCCGATCCAGCAGCCATCCATTTCAATTACACCTACATGGAAAGCTTTGGTGGGTGAGCACGATGAGACACTTACTGTAGCTCGAGCGGGTCTACTGTACTTTTACTGTAAGCTTGGAATACAGAGAACAAAACACAAGGCTGGGACGTAAGGGCCACATGTAAAACAACAAAGTCCTGGGGGATAGTTATATGGGTCCCAGGGGTCAATGTAGGAGCCCCCTAGTGTCAAAGATGGGCTCAAAGATTTTATGTCCTGTCAAATCGTTCACAAAAACAAATATGCAGCGCAATGCGTGTGCTTTCATTCACTATCAGCTGAACAACATTCAGAATAAGCAGTTTTGTAAGCTTTTTCCAATCAAGCTTTTTTTAAAGGGTACATGGTCAACTCAAGCCACAGTAAAGGGCATCTCTTTTTGGTGACACTACATCCTGAGACACTTAAAGCCTGGGACATGCTGAGTGAAAAAAGTGGCTCCCTTTTCAGTTTTTTTCCCTCAGACCCCTAATACAGAGAGTTCCTTTATTATGCAACCAACACCTTTTTCAAAAGGTTTCCAAGCACTCAGACTGAGATGTCTGCCTACCATACTAACCTACTCCAACTGAAATGGATGTAACATCTATCAAGCTTCAGTTCGGTTGTAACAAATGGTTGAAACACAGTTGGGAAATTCTTTTTCAACTCGTTCGAAAAAAAAAAAAACTACGAGAGTGTGAACTTGATTGTCTTTTTCGAAGGAGTGATTTGAAAATAGTCTGGGGTTTGATGGGGTTGATTATTCTGTGCTTTCAGGTCGTGCAAGTTGTGAAAAAAGTAACGTTTGCCATGCCACGCACATCAAGTGTCAGTTATACCAACTGCAGTATGTTGCAATACACGGAGGAGTCTATCACCACAAGGACAAAAAAAATACCAGAAGAGATGTCAACAGTCGATTCAATATAATTTAGTTTGTTCACTTGAGATCAGGGACTCTAAAGAAAGATAAAGCTGATAAAGCTGAGAGATTTATTAGTCATTTGAAGAAGAAAAAAACATAGCCAGTGTTCTTATAGGCCTCCCATGTTAACTTGTATTTAAGTGATGGTGTTTTATCTGTGTTCAGTTTCTTCTTTTGTACAGATCTTGGTAGCTTTGGGTTTTACAATAAAAGTCAAATACCTTACCGTTCAGAAAAGTTTTTCTTACCGGAACATATAGTATTTGGTCCTATCACGATGGGTCCCACACCATTTCTGGCACTTTTCCACTTTTCCAATGATTTGAGTTAACATTAAAGTACAGGGCAAGGTTTCCTATCTCACAGTATATGACATTCACTGAGTTGCAAACAGAGTAATGACTTGGAGCGAATGCAGTGTAAAGTAGTGTAATGAGCAGGCTGCTCATCAAATTAGCTGTTTTTTTGTTTTCTTGTTCGTCAACCCCTTCCCCTGCGAGTCCCTGTACTTCTTCCAATCTTGTTAACATAACGTGTCCCGTAGCTGAGGAATTTTCAATTTGTTAAACAGTTAGTTTCAATATTTCTTTTGAAGCTGTTCAGTTGGTATGAAAACTGCACATCAAGCCTGTTTTCTTCACAGGGAAGCTGCCGCATCTTGCTTTTCAGAAGCACACCTACAATGCCACATTTCAACTGCTGTAACTGTTCTCAGAAACTAATACTACGTTGCTGGAGTTTTTTTTTAACATAAACATGTTTTTTTCTTTTGGGTTTTTGGGTGGTTGAGCTGTATATCTAGATGTGACATTCTTCACAATCTTAGTGATTCATTCACACATCATAGGTTTGTGACAGTTTTTACCTTTTTTTTAAAACAAAGAATAGAAACTCTTCAGCTTCACTTCCTCTTATATCTTCATCATCGCCACCTCAGGCCTGCGTGCATTCATCTCAGCCTCTCGAAGAGTACAAACCAGATAAACCTCAGTGACAGGAACTTAATATAAAACCTCACCCTGTAACCTTTTTCAAACACCCGTCGACACCCACTGCAAGCAGTGGTGCTAATCTAAAGTAATTTAAATATAGCCATTGCAAATTGCAGATGCTGAATGCTCTGATGTCTGAACCAGTGATTCTTACACCTCTTCATTCAGAGATTGGAAAAAAGCTCATGAAAGGAAGTCAAAGGTTAAATATTTAAGACACTGCACATCACAAATAGGATTTAGATAATAGAATGGCAGAGAACGTACGCTTCGTTAAATTATGTTTTTCTGTCAAATCCTAAAAGAACGAATGCGTTGAAATACTTTTCTTTGTCTCAACTACTTTTGTTGACGAAGCCCTAGCAGGCAACGAATGCCTGAAGTCTGAAATCCACAGAGATCAGCAAAGAGCAGATTTGCTCCTTTGCCATGCTTTGCCAGGACTTCACAGCATTAGTGTCCAATAAATTGAAACAATCCCTATTAAAAAGTGATACGGTTTTATTCGGTACAAAGTCACGTCATCGCAAACACCAATAACCCAGCACCATCAGAAGCCCGCCATGCTGCACTGCCTCTACATTATGTTTTTTTCTTGTTTTGTAGTTTGAAGTTTTGAATTAGATCAAACTGTTGATATGGCTGCAGCTAATGTCACCGACGGAATGTTATTTTTTCTTTTTTGTATTTTCAGTCTTAGAATTGGCTACGTGGTGGTGTTTGGTTAGCACTGGCAATGCGCTGCAAAAATGCCCACCAGTGTTTCATGAAAGCATGAAATTTCGGTGTTAAAATATTTTGGACACTGAAACACATGCACATGCACACAGTCAAACACTCATTGCGACAGATGTTATTCACTGGAGCGGTGGGCAGCCAATCACAGCCCCCGTGGAGCGTGCCTTGCTCAAGGGTACCTCAGCTGTGGCAAGGAGGTGAACCTCCAGCTGTCAGTCCACCAATCTATTTTGAGCAGCGAGAGTGGGAATCGAACGGACGACCCACTCTAACCACTGAGCCGCGGCCACCTGCATTACAATAGGGTTGAAAGTAGTGTAAGTCAAAATTGAAAAGTCCAAAGACATACAGTGATTGCAAAAGTGTAACTACGGTGGAAGTTGAAGTGTAGTGTGACATAATTTGACAGACGTGACAAAAAAAAGAGAAAAAGAGGTGGGATTTCATACAACCTTTAACATGTGTTTTCGTCATCGCAGCTCAGTTTACAAGGACATCTAGCAGCTTCAGCAGCATTAACAGTACATTTACTGAACTACTCTCTCAGTGTAAGTACTCTATATCATAATGATCTTTATCTATGGAATAGTTCTGTGGTCTTTTGTTCTTTTGCTTGTATCTGCCTGTAAGTATCTATGCGCAGTGTAAACCTTTCCTCAATTTGACAGGTGGGGATGGATGTGGAAAATGTCACCGCGGACTCCACAGAAACGTCTCCAAACCAGAGCAGTTGCGATGTGTTTGTTTACCAAAGAGCTGCAGTGGTCCTCTTCCCTGTTTTCTACTCTGTGGTTTTCATCATCAGTGTCTGTGGGAACAGTTTGGTTCTCTATGTAATCTTCCAGAGGAAGCAGAAGTTCAACTCCACTTCCATCTATTTGGTCAATCTCGCACTATCTGATGCCATGTTCACGCTGGCGCTGCCAGGTAGAATTACGTACTACATTCGCCACTTTGACTGGCCCTTCGGTGACATTCTCTGCAGACTGACCACACTTGTCTTCTTTGCCAATACCTACGCAGGTAACAGTAGAAGCACTTTTGTTGCCATTTCAAATATCCAATTTTTGAGAGTGTCTTTTCATGAAGCACATCTTTACATCGGGTTGACATTCAGAACTTTTTGCGTGAAAGAAGAAAGCTTAAAAGCCTCTTTAGAAAACAAATAGAAAATGAAATTCAATATGAGGACGTCTAAAATAAATTAAGCATAAAACTGTCACCCATCACCCTCTAAGTTTTGATTTGTCTGATGATTCTATTCTGTACATGTTTACTTTAAGCTGTTTTGCACATCCACTGTATTTCTAACAGGTATTGGCTTCATGACCTGCATCAGCTTGGACAGATACCTGGCCATGGTGCATCCACAACAGCTGCAGGGCTTGCGCAGTGTAAAAGTTGTCCGCAGGGTCTGCTGCCTTGTCTGGGCTTTTGTGTCTCTGGAGACAGCTCCTCTGTTGTTCCGCAGCATGCTGCACGTACGCCAAGAAAAACGAACCTGCATGGAGTACTTCAACTTTGAGGGCTCCCACTCCACCCCGTACCTGCTCATTCTGGCCTGCATCCTCTCCTTCTGCTGCCCACTCACCATCATCATGGGCTGCTACGCCAAGATCAACCTGAAACTACGAGCCGCAGCCAAGCAGAACTCCATGACCGGTCGAACGAAGAGAAACCATAGGGCCAACATGATTATTCTCCTCATCCTCGTCACATTTATCATCTGCTTCAGCCCTTACCACATCAATATAATGCAGTTCATGTTCAGGAAAATAAAGCACCAGCCAACCTGTGAAGAACTGAGAGCCTTCAAGATGTCATTACAGGTAAGAACTGTAGTTTTAACTGAAATTCAAAAATTCCTATTCGGTTTACCGTTTCATAATCCATTGTCACCCCGCAGATTACAGTGTCATTAATGAACTTCAACTGCTGCTTGGATCCAGTCATCTACTTCTTTGCAATAAAGACGTACAAGAAGCGGGTGATGAGTCTGTTCAAGGACTGTCTCTATACTTCTGCTGCCTCCTCCAAAATAACAGCCGAGAATAGCAGCAGCAACACCTGAGAGAAACCGCAGCTGAGCATATGGGAGATGCACCCAAACTGAGCCTTGCAGAGAAGACCTAGTTTTACTTGTTCAGCTCAAAAAGGCCAATTCTTCTCAGCTGTGACGATAGTGTTGATGGAAACGGCTTATGAGTCTTACATGTAAGATCTTACGCAAGCTGTGCATTAATACATATTCAGTTTATTAAAATTGCATGCTGTCAAGTTTAAATTTGCTAATCTCCAGACAAAACAAAATTAATTTTACTTGATGTGATAAGTAGCGTTTACTTTGTATTACATGCATGTTTCTCTATTTTTTTTTTTTTTGTACCATGCTTCAAATGTTTACCTTCCTTATTCTTAATACTGCAAAAAATTACATGTATGCTATGACGCATCAGGGTCAAATAATAATCTCAACATTTATTTTTGTGCATAAAGGGGGTCTTTGTCAGATAAGGTTCTTTTGCAGGATGGCACAGAATGCTGTGAACTTTATTGCATCATCCAAGCTTTTATTTCAGTTTCAGTTGGACTTTAACGCAGGACAACAGTAACTTTCACATCCCTTTTTTTTTTTTCCATTGTGGCAAAACTGTGTGTAAAAGCAGAAGGAACTAGACTACAACACACATTTGTTATGTGTACTCCCCAATTATTAAAATCTTTGATAATACGGTTCCTAAAGTACAAAATATCTTACAATATACTGTCGAAAAGAGAACATGTCACAATTTTCCATTTCACGCCCACATCTGACTTCTGTGTAGGAGTGCAGAGATAAATATCACCACTTCCTCAGCCACCTTTCCTGCTCCCCCCTTACAGGCCTCATTCCTGCTGGGTTCCAAAACTTGTGGTAGGTTTGTGATGTGTGCACGTCTTACAAGTGTTTGCAGGTGCACCTTATCTGTTTATAGCGAGTCCCATATCTAAATTTAACCTTCAACATTTCCTGAGTTTTCAGAAAAGTTGCCCTATGATTTTGCTTAATAACCCTGGGCACAAGTTGTGTCATAACGAAAGAATTAAATTAATTGGAAATTGGGTTGATGTGTCATTATTGTGCAATCACTTTGTTTGTCGCTGGTGTCTGGTCTGCAAAAAGGCTGTGGCAGAGAGGAAGTGTCACAGTTACAGTGCCTTGCGAAAGTATTCGGCCCCCTTGAACTTTTCAACCTTTTGCCACATTTCAGGCTTCAAACATAAAGATAAAAAATTCTGAATGAAATTTATTGGATGTGTCAAACTTTTTTAACAAATAAAAAACTGAAAAGTGGGGCGTGCAATATTATTCGGCCCCTTTTAGTGCAGCAAACTCACTCCAGAAGTTCAGTGAGGATCTCTGAACGATCCAATGTTGTCCCAAATGACTGATGATGATAAATAGAATCCACCTGTGTGTAATCAAGTCTCCGTATAAATGCACCTGCTCTGTGATAGTCTCAGGGTTCTGTTCGAAAGGCAGAGAGCATCATGAAGACCAAGGAACACACCAGGCAGGTCTGAGATACTGTTGTGGAGAAGTTTAAAGCCGGATTTGGATACAAAAAAATTTCCCAAGCTTTAAACATCCCAAGGAGCACTGTGCAAGCAATCATATGAAAATGGAAGGAGTATGAGACCACTGCAAATCTACCAAGACCCGGCCGTCCCTCTAAACTTTCATCTCGAACAAGGAGAAGACTGATCAGAGATGCAGCCAAGAGGCCCATGATCACTCTGGATGAACTGCAGAGCTCTACAGCTGAGGTGGGAGAGTCTGTCCGTAGGACAACAATCAGTCGTACACTGCACAAATCTGGCCTTTATGGAAGAGTGGCAAGAAGAAAGCCATTTCTCAAAGATATCCATAAAAAGTCTTGTTTAAAGTTTGCCACAAGCCACCTGGGAGACACACCAAACATGTGGAAGAAGGTGCTCTGGTCAGATGAATCCAAAATCGAACTGTTTGGCCACAATGCAAAACGATATGTTTGGCGTAAAAGCAACACAGCTCATCACCCTGAACACACCATCCCCACTGTCAAATATGGTGGTGGCAGCATCATGGTTTGGGCCTGCTTTTCGTCAGCAGGGACAGGGAAGATGGTCAAAATTGATGGGAACATGGATGGGGCCAAATACAGGACCATTCTGGAAGAAAACCTGTTGGAGTCTGCAAGAGACCTGAGACTGGGACGGAGATTTATCTTCCAACCAGACAATGATCCAAAACATAAAGCCAAATCTACAATGGAATGGTTCACAAATAAACGTATCCAGGTGTTGGAATGGCCAAGTCAAAGTCCAAACCTGAATCCAATCGAGAATCTGCGGAAAGAGCTGAAGACTGCTGTTCACAAACGCTCTCCATCCAACCTCACTGAGCTCGAGCTGTTTTGCAAGGAAGAATACGCAAGAATTTCAGTCTCTTGATGTGCAAAACTGAAAGAGACATACCCCAAGCGACTTGCAGCTGTAATTGCAGCAAAAGGTGGCGCTACAAAGTATTAACGCAAGGGGGCCGAATAATATTGCCAACCCCACTTTTCAGTTTTTTATTTGTTAATAAAGTTTGACACATCCAATAAATTTCATTCCACTTCACGATTGTGTCCCACTTGTTGTTGATTCTTCACAAAAAAATAAAATATTATATCTTTATGTTTGAAGCCTGAAATGTGGCAAAAGGTTGAAAAGTTCAAGGGGGCCGAATACTTTCGCAAGGCACTGTATATCCATGTGAGCCATGGTGCTGGTTTTCCCAACAGAACACTGCCTGATGAGCAGTGTTTATTATTTAATCTGTCAGTTGCTTTATTGTTATGTCTGATTAGTATATTAAACAGGTCTCTATGGCTTCTTTCATCTACATAATTATATAAAAATCTGGATCATCCTTTCCCAAAGTGATACTGAAAAACTGGTACACGTATTTGTAACGTCTAAGCAAGACTACAGCGATTCCATTTTGACTGCCCATCCAAATAATTTCTTAAATACGTTCTTTCAGCTCATCTAAAATGCTTCAGCCATAGAGCTGAAACATATGTTCTGTTTCTTTGGGTTAAGGTTAGGGTCTCTTTATCGCCGCCACTGGTAAAATATTAGATTTTAAAATCATGAGCTCCATTTTACCTTCAAGTTCTCATTAGTCCTATAGCCCCACATGAACTGATCACTCTCAGAATGCAGGCCTGGTTGTGGCTTGAAGCATTTCCAGTGACCTGGATTCAAAGCTTTAAGTTTTCAACATCCTCTTCTCTGGTAACACTTGGTTCCAGTAAGCTTTGGTATGGGCACAAACACTCTCCGTTTTCACACTGTGATGGTCTAAGCTTGTACATACCTATTTCAAAGAGCTTATATTTAACACACCTAAACAACTTAACATTGTATAACTTCAATTTCCCACACAGCAATGCCACTGAACGCTTGTAAATGATAATTTGATATCCCTATTGTGCAGTGTTCACTGATCACCACAGTTTTTTGAGTGCGTCGTAATACTGCAAACCGTTTCTCTCGACCTACCGTGTATAGTGATTATATCTATATGCCATCATATGAAATGAAAAGTATACTCTGTTGAATTCTAAGGTTTTACATGTCAGGACATACAAAGAAACCACCTGGTTCTCACCGGTCACAAAAAAAAGTAAATAAAAGAACAACAACAAATGACGTATTACACCGTGTCGTTTTCCATTTATTGAACAAAAACTAAGTCAAAATGCAGGAGCAGTGTGTGAAAAAGCTGCCCTATGATTTTGCTTAATAACCCTGAGCACAAGTTGTGTCATAAAAAAGAATTAAGTTCATTTGAAAGTGGGTTGATGTGTCATTATTGTGCAATCACTTTGTTTGTCGCTGGTGTCTGGTCTGCAAAAGGGCTTTGGTAGAGAGGAAGTGTCACAGTTACATCCATGTGAAAGCCATGGTGGTGGTTTTCCCAACAGAACTCTGCCTTGTCACAAGATGAGCAGTGTTTATTATTTAATCTGTAAATTGCTTTATTGGTATGTCTGATTAATATATTAAACAGGTCTCTATGGTTTCATTTATCTACATAATTATATAAAAATCCAGGTCATCCTTTCCCAAAGTGACACTGAAAAACTGGTACACATATTTGTAACATTTAAGCAAGACTACAGCGATTCCATTTTGACTGCCCATCCAAATAAATTCTTAAATAGATTCTTTCATCTCATCTAAAATGCTTCAGCCATAGAGCTGAAACATATCTTCTGTTTCTTTGAGTTAAGGTTAGGGTCTCTTTATTGCCGCCACTGGTAAAATATTAGATTTTAAAATTGTGAGCTCCATTTTACCTTCAAGTCCTCATTAGTCCTATAACCACACATGAACTGATCACTCTCAGAATGCAGGCCTGGTTGTGGTTTAAAGCATTTCCAGTGACCTGGATTCAAAGCTTTAAGTTTTCAACATCCTCTTCTCTGGTAACACTTGGTTCCAATAAGCTTTGGTATGGGCACAAACACTTCATTTTCAATTTCCCTTACATCTGCTACTAATTCCAAAAAATTTATTGTTATTTTTGTCAATATTATGCAACTACTTTCAAGCACTTTGTGGAAAGCATATAGAATTAGATGTCAAATGCTGATGAGAGTTGTCACTTTAATGAGAACTTATCGCTGAATAATCAGAAAAATAACTAAATTCCACAGCAAAAAATGAAAAGGGCACAACACAGAAATCACTGTGTTTGTGGTGATGAAATTCCGTATTTAGTTAGCGTCTTTCTTTTTATTTGTGCACCGTCAAAAGTGGTTCTTTAACATGCACTGAAACACTAAAGCAGTGAATGCTCTGGAGGAGTTGTGAGAATAGAAATGTCTGCAACATTTTCTCCTAACTTGTTGTTGAGATTCCCCAGACAGCTACCGAGTAAGAAGTTCGGCACATCAGCAAGTGAGACCATGTGTGAGCAGAGCATGCATTTATTGTGGGACGGGGGCACATGCTGGTTAGAGCTGCAGTTTTGAATATTCATTTCTGTCAACCTATGTGTCGTTTCACTCGTCAGCAGCGAGTGAAAGCTCTGGGAGCTTCATCCTTTACTCCTAATGTGCTGTAAACAATGTGTTGTTGTTTTTTTTGCTATGTGATTTTTACAGCATATTTTTTGCATAATTTCCTGCCAACTCTCTGCTCAACCCAGATGCCACTCAGTAGCATTTCCAGCTGGGAGGACTCGTCTCAATTGAGCAACCTCCCACTGTGAAGTACATGTGTAAACAGCAACTGCAGAGAAAGTCTAGAAGGTCTAATTCGCCATACATTCTCCAGAAATTTCCCGGTATTCATGTTCGCAAAAGACTTAAGTGTCTCTCTATGGGAGATTTCTTTTTCTTTTGGGTACCATGTTTTGTGTCTGGAGGGAATGGTACTCATCCCTGGGTTAGAAAAAGCATGGTCCTTAACAAGCACCAAATATTGTGAGCGGATTTATTTTCAAGCAAGCCTGAATGTGTCCCTGCCTCATACCCTGACATCCATTTTCCTAATGACAGTACCTGATCACCTAGCTTTTAATTCCACCTTTTCTCATTCTTTAATGATTTTTAGTACCCATACCAAACCAATTAGTTTTTTTGCGCCTAAACCTAACACCCTAGTTTATATCTTACTTAAAGCTGCAGTCTGCAACTCTTTTTCAAGCATAATGCCTGGAACTGTCCGGGGATTCTGAAAGTAGTACATTAAATACCCCAATACAAAAAAAAAATGAGTTCTCTAGGTCCCCTATATGTCCCGCTAGGTCCCTCCAAAGCCAGCAGGTTTGTTTACAAAATTGCAGACCGGACCGGTAAAAGGTAACCAATCAGGTTTACGAGCTGGGCTCTGCTGCCTGTCAATCACCGATTGTGCACACGCGATACAAGGTAGGCTCGTCCCCACGCTTATTTATCTGGACTATTGAACTTCATTACGGCTTGTCTACTTACTGTGTCTTCCACGATCGCAAATGACAGGTGAGTTGATGAATGAGGAGTCGTGTAGGCGCATCTGGCGTGCACGTCTACGTGCACGAGTTCTCATGTGTTTTGAAGGGGCGGGACAGGAAGTTGAATAACTTTTTATTTTTCGGTTAAAAAATAAGCATTTCTTGCATTTTGCGACTACGGAGGTCACCGTTTTCAACTTCAAGCGTTCTGATAGATCATGTAAATTCTTAAAATGCCAAAAAGTAGGACTTTACGTATGACAACAACAAATCTTGCAGACTGCAGCTTTAAAACAAAAGTGAAGTTTCTAAGTAAGAATAGAAAGTATTGAGGCAGACAGGAGACAAACTCGTAGGTTTTATCTGGCAGTTCTCTGTGTAACTGCACAACTAAGATCCTCCGGCCTCTAAACTTTTCCCACCTGTTGATGCTGGTAATCGCTCCTTTCCTAAGAGTTCAACGAAATGTTGTGAGTCTGTTCCTATATGTAGTTATTTTTGCCCATTTGCATGAAAACGTTTTTTTTTTAAAACTGAATTATGGTTAATTTCAGTTTTACAAAAGTGGGACTCTGTCAGAGGCGCACCTTGTCATTCAACAGGCAAGGCAGGCGACTGCTTGGAGCCCCGAGCCACTAGGGGGCCCCCGAGAGCTGAGGTGCATTCAATCAAAGATTGTCTAGTTACTTTATAAACTGTCTCAAACAGTGGCGAACGTTCGTGGTGAACATGTTTTCTTTGAACAGTTAAATTTAAATGATTTAGTCAAAGATTGTCTAGTTAACATGCCATTCTATAATTCCATAATTCCATTGTTGACTTCGTCAAACTCACGTCAAGTTCCACTGTAGGCTATGTTCGCGGAGAACTAGCCACAGCTTTACTTGTCACAAAGAATCTTTAAATTAACACAATTATTATTGGATGGCCAGCTACACCCGGTAGATAAATAGCAACAGGCGAATATCAAGTGCCAATGTAGACAACGTAGTCTTTTTTAGTTATTTATTTATTCTTTACATGTATATTTTAAAAATAACAATGTTTTTCATGTTTGGAACATGTTTGGAATAAAAAGAGGTTTTATTTCATACATTTTTCGTTGGTGTCAGATGTTTTGGTGACAAACACTGGTCAGTAGGGCCCCCTAGGATTTTTTTGCTTGGGGCCCCCACAGACTCGAATCGCCACTGGACTGTTGATTGAAATCAAGCAAAAGAATGAATAAAAGTTTGTATATTAATTTGTCTGGAGGTTGTTTTGGATGCTCCAGCTTATAACAGTAAGCAATATAAACCGGAGAAACACAATTGTTCATCTGGGTGTCAAATGCGTAAGGATGTACCATCAGCCTATTCATGGTGAGACTGCGTTGAGCTAGATTTATGTTACATGGCTGCATCAAAATGGCTGAAAACTAACGGATGTATTTGCTATTTTGTGTACTTACATTATTCTAAACCTTCTTCGTATTACACCATTTCATTATCCATTTATTGAGCAAAAACTAAGCCAAAATGCAGGAGCAGTGTGTGAAAAACAATGTGCACCCTTACTGCTTACATGGAACTTAAGGGGGGTTTTAGCATCCAGGTGCGGCTAATTGAATGCACTTGATCAACAGTGTGTTAGCACAATGCCTAGGATGTCATGATCTGTGTTTTTGAGTTCTGTTTTTTCCTCTTTTTTTGAGTTTTTCAAAAGGTTCGATAATATATTTGTTTTGGTTCTGTGTTCTCAGTTTGCTTTTGTTCCATGTCCTCAGTCCTTTGTTTTGATTCTGGTCATTATTCCATAGTTCCCTCCTTTTCTGGCCTTCAGCTTCATTGCCACCTGTCCCCTACTCAATTATTCACAGCTGCAGTCACTTCCTTCTTAGTTTCCCTAAGTATATATTCCCATTGGTTTTCTCTCAATCATTGCCAGTTCCTTGTTTCTTTTTTTTTTTTTTTGTTGGTCAAGCTAGTCCAGCCACTTCTGAGTCAGCATTTTGGATCCTTCCTCTCTCTTCTCAACAAAGAAGAAAATACATCTGTGATCTAAGAGAAGAAAACTGTTGCCACCCATCAATCAGGGAAGGGTTATAAGGTCATTTCAAAACAATTTGTAATCCATCATTCTACAGTGAGAAAGATTATTCACAAGTGGAAAACATTTAAAACAGTTACCAATCTTCCCAGAACTTGATTTCCCAGCAAACTCCCCATAGGATCGGACGATGTGCAATGCTCGGAAAAATATCATCAAACGTCAGAGCTACCTCTGAGACTCTAATGGCCTCAGTTAGCATCTTAAATGTTAAAGTTCATAACAGTACGATTAAAAAAAAGATTAATTTCTCCTTGCGACCCTTCCTTGTCTGGATGGGGAAAGCCTCTTTGCTCTCCAAAGTTTCACACCTGATAAGGACCCGAAAATCTATATATTTTCTTTTTCACTTTACAGTAAGAAGATTCATACTTGATCCTGGTAGGATACGTGTTAGACTTTGACTGTGTCTCTATATTTCTCACTTTATATGTCAATCGTTAGGGCTGTTTACAATGAGTGAATATGCTATTTCTGTTATGAGCAAATAGTGCAAAACAACACTAATCTCAAGAGGTTTAAGAAAGAGTCACCTGTGTTTATGCACTCCCAAAATGATCAGAGATTTCTTTACAAGTGGAAAACTTTGCAGCAAGACGGGAAGCTCACAAGAAACAGTATTTTATTGGGACATCACATTGTTCTCTGCTGCCTCTTCTGTGTGTGTTTGCTAAGCGTCAGTTTTGTTGTTGATGCATGCTCACAGTGGGTGCTTTTTGGAGCGCTGCATTTCCTCACCGTTAGTCACTCTAAAGTACTGCTTGCTTCTCTGTCTCACAAGAATTTTGCTGCATGGTTGTCCTGAATGATCTGATCTCGCCTAACCCGTTTAAGTCTTTACACCCTTTGACAACTAACAACTAACACATTTGATCAATTCTGTTCTTGAAGGTAAGGTAAAGGAAATTACATAGCACAATTCAACACAAAGCAATTTACACATGAAATATAAAAGGTCTTAAAACCAAACTAAATGTAAATATGTTAAGAAATAAATCAAATGATTGTAAATGGCACAGTGCTGCAAAAGTTATTAGTCAGTTGTATTCAATTTTTCAAATGAGGTGGCAAACAGCAAAGTCCTAAGACTTTTTTCATTTTAATTTTTAAATGTCGGTTGATAGGACAGTGTTAAAAGAGATGACTCTTTCACAACTGTAGTTAGACAGTGACTAATCACTAATGTTCTCTTGGTGTCTCTTGTAAAAACCAACAAAGTTGCACAACAAAGTAATGAGGACTGAAGAGGTAAAGCAAGGTTGTTGTTGTTCAAAATGAAACTTAGGAGCAGTCTTGGTGGTTTCATTCTCTGTTTTGATGGTTTTGCTTGGTGGTTGTGCCCTTTTTTTCTTTTGACGCTATTACTTTCACATCACTAACCAAAAAAGCTATTTTGCAAGATAAACAAAGTCAAATATCCCACACTGCTACTAGTCACCTGTAAAGCTGTACAGTTTCTGAAGCATCCAATGATGAGCAGCTCGACTGCTGTAGTGTTCTTTGATCTTCAGTTTGACGCAAAAAAAGAGATACATATTTTTGGAGATGTCGAATGATTTCCAGCTGCAGTACCTTTCACTTGCCAGATGAGAGCACTGTTCATCTGACGAGACGTTTTACATGAGAAAGACTTGAAATATCATGAGGTGTGGAAAGAGGAAAAGAACATTTTGTGATGAGTGCAAGTATATCATCTTTACAACATGTCCTGTGTTGTCACTGAATCCAGTTTCAAGGCACAAGATCACTTCTGTTACATTAACACACTGTAGTGCAGCAAAGTTTTAGACAGTGATATGCCTAAAATTGTTTCGGGTCTGTGGTCCACCAACCTGGATGTTTCTTCGGGATGAAATGTTGAATTTAGGTGTCATTATGTTTAAAGATGTTCACATCAATTTTAGGTGAACACCGGGATGAGCGAATTGTTTTGTCAAACTGCGGTTTGTGACTGAAAATGGCTCAATGTAGTTTTATACAGATTAAAAGTGACAAAAATAGAGTTTTTATCAGAACATTTCAAGAAACTCCTAATTATTTAGCCTGCATTAAATACATCAGAGCCATCATAATTTAACATGACCCTCAAATTTCAACATCATCCATCGCCGTCGTCGAGTAAAGATGTACAAGAAGATTCATGTTCTGTTGCAATTTCAGCTCAATCTCATGCTGAGAAACAACTGAAAAATCAGCCATCAGATTATTGACATCGTCAGGAAGTCAATACATTTTCAGTACTACATCAAAACATTATAAACAGGAAGCAGAAACCATTTATGAAAGAGAATAGGTATTTCATAACAGAATTTTCTCTTTAAAAAGGGTGCTATATCTAATAACATTGTTCTGTATTATGTTCAAAGAAGACTGTTCAAAAGAACATGTCCAAAACTTTCCTTTCATGCCAAGAACCAAAGTTTCACACTGGTGCAGTCAAGCACTACTATCAGACCTACAGAACTTTAGGCCTATTTCCAAGCTTTCATTCCTGGCCAAGATATTAGAAAAGGTGGTGTCCAAACAACATAACATTTATGACACTTCCCAGTCAGGCTTCCAGAAACACCACTCCACCAAAACGGCCCTACTCAAAGTGTCCAGTGACATTTTGCTGTCAGCCGACTCAGGGAGATGTACTGTGGTATAGTCCTGTTGGACCTCTCCTCGGCCTTTGATGCAGTTGACCACCTCATCCTCAGTGAGCAACTTAACATCTGACCCTACAGGTCTCCTATATGGATTACCTCAAGGTTCTGTCCTGGGACCAATTCTATTTTTGCTGTAGCTAGATGCTCCCCTAAGGGAGGATTATACAACAGTTTGCTGACATCTCTTATCGTCTGTTTGCGGACGACATCCAATCATATTGTTCTTTTAAGATATCTCAGACCCATAAATGTCGTGACCAGACAGACAGTGGACCCACAGAGCAGACCAGAGACAGACGAGGTAGAAGTAAAACGGAGTTTATTCCAAGTCGGTACACGGGAGGGCAGTCAGTAATGCAAAGGCACAAAAATCGCTAGGCAAAGGGGTAATCCAGAAAACGGGCAAAGAGTCGTGATAACCAGGAATGCAATCAATATCTCGAGAAGTAATAACGCCAGAAAGCTAGCAAAATGCACAGACAATCTGACAATGACACACTGGGGAGCAAAGGTATAAATAAACAGAACACAGGTGAAAACAATGGGCAATCAGACATCACCGGAGTCAAGAAACCTAAAATGACGCACAACAGGAAGTGAAGGAAAATAAAACAGGAAGCAGACAAAACTATCAAAATAAACCATGAACCGAAAACACAGACCCTGACAATAAATTAAGCTCCCTGATCAACTGTTTATCACAAATGAAACAATGGTTGAGTGATGACTGTCTACAATTGAACTCAAACAAAACTGAGACCCTCATCAATGCCCCGGATGGTGCTGTTCCAGGTATCAAACGGCACTTAGGTAGCCTCAGCTGGACATCCAAACCTAGCCTGAGAAATTTAGGAGTCGTTTTTGACCAAGCCATGTCTCTAGAACGGGGATGTCCAAAGTCGGTCCTCGAGGGCCGTTATCCTGCAGGTTTTAAACATTGCCCTGTTTCAACACACCTGATTCAGATCAAATGGATCATTTCTAAAGATTGTTAAGTTGTGGACAAGCCTACTAATGATGCCTGGATCTGAATCAGGTGTGTCAAAGCAGGGAATCATTTAAAACCTGCAGGACAGTGGCCCTCTCGGACCAGATGTGGACATCCCTGCTCTCAAACGTCACACAAAACATTCACCTAAAACCTGCTTTTTCCAGCTGCGTAACATCTCCAAAATAAGAACTGTCGTCTCTAAAAAAATCTTAAAATGCTGATACATGCATTTATTTCATCTTGTCTAGACTACTGTAACGGCCTGTTCACCAGTCTAAGCAAGAAGGATTTGACTAGTTTTACAGCTTGTACAAAATTGACAGAAGAGCCCACATTACCCTTCTTAAAATCTCTTCACTGGCTCACTGTATTTTACCGCATAAATGTCCCCAAACACCTCTGAGCTGAACCCCTATCTCCTGTAGAATTTTCAGATGAGTAATAAAGAAATGCATCAGCTGGAGGCTTCTACTGACTTACAACATCCATCCATGACACACAACAAGGTGTTTCATCGTGTACTGCAATATCCTTTTTTAAGGTTTAATTTTTCTCAAAAAAAATCCATTATCATGTTTAAGACTCACAGAACACTGATTAATATCAAATGGCCTGGGAGATCTGCAAATGTGCCACAACCCAATCTACATTCTTTGGTTTATTGCTGCTGTTTTATTCTCATAATCATAATATCTCATTAAAACACCCAGAAAATTTGCAAGAAAAGAGTTCAGACAGCATACACGGCTTCCCCCTGGCATTGAGTCCCATTGTCTTCTATGAATAGCAGAGTCAAAATACCTTGCTATTTGTCTTTCAGCGATGGGTGTGATCTGGCTGTCTGAGGCCAAATGAGTCAGACCCACATGGCTGGGCATGAGGAAGTCAAACTACTTCCTTTGCCTCACCACCGGACTTGTTTTGAACGAATGAAGGCTGTTGTCAGTAAAAGGAACAGAATGGTGTTGAAGCTATTTTGCGTTTTAATCCTGAATGGTTTAACCATTTGCACAGTGCCTCACATCCCCCAAGCTCTACGTTTCTCTTGTGCTGTGGCATTTTCTTGATTTCACACATAGAAAATACATTTGAAACCAATGGACTGATTTGACAAACTAGAGTTCCAATAAGAGTGTGCTGATCTGATAAGTGTTTTTAAACTCCATCAGCATGTACCATTGCAATGCATATCCTGTAGAAATATTTTTGTAGTAAAAAGCAGCATCACCCCAAAAGGGCGCGATGAATTTGAAGGTGTTAAAACCACACAGCGACAGTATGTACACAAAAGTGTGTGTGTATAGCTATTTGAATAACGTTAAAAGTAATTTTGAGTGCATGATCCCATTTACATTTTTACGAGGTAAAATAAGCATATTTAAAAGATTGATTATTGATGTTTTTCGAGAATTCATTGCAGGCAAGGGATGATTGAAATCTGGACATAGACATCAGCAAAGAGGGGATTTCCTTTACTATGATTCATTGTATAACTGCTATTGTAGTGTTTTCTAGTTGTGGTTTGTTCATAAGTCATCCTATGTTACTTTGAACTTACCTTTACTAATTTAAATCCAAAGCAAGCCTCAGCAAGGTAGAAAATCTTAGATTTAAAAAAAAATCTTTTTAAAAGGAGTACAACTGGAACAGGTAAAGAAGTGCAAAGATAATGTGAGTTTGTTCAAGTGTGAAAGCTGTTGGGCGTTGGGTTGGGGTATTTAGCTTGTTCCAACATCACAGACCACATGTGACAACGGTCTGGACTGATATTGCCATTTGCACAGAGATGGAAATGCCAGATGACCTTTCTTTGAGGAACAAAGGGATAAACATATGTCCCTTGAACAAAAATATGATTTGAGTTTGAGTAGCTTGGTGCAGACACATAAGTCACTCTCTGAGCAAATTTTACTTGAACTTTGATTCAGGCTGTCATGGGTTTCGAGTGGAGGACAATTAGAAGTGAAATGATATGTGCCCTTTTTGGTTGAAATGTGCCACAGCATTGAGGTTCACCAATACAAAATGTCAAAATGTGAGTTGATTATTTTGAAAACGGACGTTTATTGTGCTTTTACGGACCTTTCTAGACATGCGCATGACTTGCCATTCTGAAGCAGATTGAGAAGAATCAAAATTAGGCAAATACCGGAGACAGCAGTAAACATCAAAAAAGCGGTGAGGGGGGTTCTAAAACATTGCAGACGACTCAGAAAAGAGGCTTAATGTTGAAAATACCGGAGTTCCCTTTTAAGGCACAGCGCCAGTGAAAGTGTGAAGATGATATCTCTGCTACAGAAGTTATGGTGCGTTGGATTTTTTTCAAATAAACAAATAAACTAACTTAAAAAATGAAGAGCAAAACCTAAGGACCTGTAAAAAATAACTACCATACAAATAGCACTATGTGTGATTATAAGATAGCAAAAATAAATAAATGCCAAAACAGAGTTTGCACCAGGTGCAAAACAAAAGTAAATCTAGCTCTCTGAGTTTTAATTTGTCTCCAGTGAGATCATCACTGACTGGGCTATTGGAGAATGTTCCACTAATTTACCTTCAGAAACCGGTTGAATTGTTTTACAGTAATTTTTTGGATGATTTTCTATTTGTACGGTGAAGGAAGCAATGTGCAAGGAGCTGTGCTGCTTTTGGCTCAGTGTGAGCTGACACTATGTCCCTCAGCACTTCAGAATTCATCCAGCTGCTTCTGTCTTCTGTCTCATCATAAATAATAATTGGTGAACCGATTGCATTGCAGGTCATGCATGTCCATGACATTGGTTCAGTGTGTTTTGCAGGCTATGTTGTGTGGCTAGCAAAATTTTACCTGCTGAAGATAACGTTTTGAATGATTTAAAAAGATGTTAAGGGGGTGATTTTATGCGCTAGAAGACATTTAGTGGGAGAAACAAGCAGTCAACAGAATTTTGCACACATCATCAGCTGTCTGCTAACATAGGTAAGCCCTATATATGTGTGTTATGGCCTTGGGGGGGCCTTGTGGTCCTGTCCTGGGGCCCGTTGCACAAAACTAAGATAAGGGATTAAGCGGGGATATGTTGGCTATCCTGGCTCAACTTATCCGTGATCCAGTTGCACAAAAGTGGGATAGAGGGAAGTGGGATATGTTCAGACGTAAGTTACCATGGAGATTTATTCTGTGAAGCTAGCCTGCTCCAGGCTAAGTTCCAGGATCTATTTAATCTCATTCCTTATCTCAGTCAGCGGTCGCCACAAATGGAAACCAGTATTTATTCCACTGCCTAGGACATATTGTTAAAACATTTAACTATACCCACTATCATTATTGAAACATTTGTGATCATTAATTGCAAACATTTTAGATAACTGATGATTTTAGATGAACTTGCAATCATTAGATTATTTAGTTTCCCACAGACTACACATAAAGTACATCACCATATAAATATAAATACACATTAGAGTGTACCATGATGTTCCTTTATTGAACAAGGATGAATCAAAGATGAATCAAAGCGAAAGCGAAATGTTATTTCTATCCGGGCCCTTGTTCTGGCATGGGCATGGTTGTATGCCAGTTGTGCCTCCAGAGGGTCTGCAAATGGAGTGAGCAGAAAAGGCTGGCAGGCATACCCTCTGTCACCCAGCAATACACCCAGGAATTCACCTGTGAATACAAAATGTTACAATCACAACCTCATAAGTAGTGACAGTCTTAACACAGCCATGATGTTAAAAGTGGTTATCAATAGAGGTTCTGTGGCTCACCTTGTGATAGGCGCCGATAGATCTCTGAGTTCTGAAACACTCGGAAGTCGTGGACCGAGCCGGGCCACTTTGCCACAACATTACTGATCAAACAGTCAGCATTGCAGACCATCTGAAATGATGAGATGCTAAACCAATTAATGCACATCACAGGCAATGTACAGTGTTCATTAATTAACTTTATCAAAAGTCATGTTCACCTGTACATTGATGCTGTGGAAGTTTTTCCTGTTCACAAAATCCCCCTCGTGTGTGTGCAGTCCACTGCACCAATGACATTGGGGAAACCTGTAATACGATGCAATGAGTATCTTACTCTGAATGTTAACATTGTAATTGTAACTGTAATTTAAAAAAAAATTCTTACCTGAAATCCTATAGAACTCCTCCTTGATGTCACAGAGTCTTCTATGCCCAGGGAAAGAGATGAAGATGCTTACAAGTCCTTTAATTGCCAGCCACACACTACGGATTGTGCGACAAATCGTGGCCTCATCAGTAGATGATACATGCCAGGCCTACAGTATGCCTTTGATGGAGTAGCCTACTCACTGGATCAGAATTTTCTGGTACTGGGGGCTCCAGTAGTGTGATGGTGTTTCCAGAGACTGCAAGGCAAACCAAAGTCAGATAGTCCAAATGGATTGAATATGAATGGTTGGTAATGTCTCACATAGAGATGGAAGAATGTACCATATATGAAGAGGGTGAGATCTTGGAAGGCGGGGGGCATATTTGTGAATGTGTCCCCAGCCAGGGATCCCCTCCAACACAGGCCTGCCCTTGTTGAGCTCCAGTGCCTTGTCCTCTGCTGGGGTTGGGTCAGGTGATGGTGACCCACCACCTGTGCCTTGTTTGTGTTTGTGTTTGAGTTTTGTTTTTGTTTTATTTTTGTTTTTTTTTTCACTGCTAAAACAGTACAGGCAATGTGTGGGCAGGCACATTCTTGATAAAAAGTACACTTGTTAAGTATTTGTCAGGGGACTTACCATTCTGCAGGATGTTCTTAGATTTTACTTTGACTTGCTGCCATGTCTGTTTTGGCCCAGTCATGTTAAATCTACACACAATGAAACAGTGGAGGAGCATGGAGTTACATTTAGATAGTTTCACTCACATGCAGTCAATTTCAACTTGTTCATAATCAAAATAGGCTACAAATATGTTAATTAACATTTTATTTGGATTGTGGCCTAATTGTGATGGTTTCAGTGGAGTGGTGAGTGTGTATTTGTGCACTACTTTCGCATTCAGGCGGTCAGCAACGGTTTGCCACGCTTGCTCCCTTTGATTTTCAACTGTGGCAGTATTTCCTTTTTGTTTTATTTTCTCCTTCACCTCTTCATATGCTTCCATTAATAGTTCTTGCTCCGCTGGGGAGAAATACGGTGCCCTTGTTGCCATGGTGAATCAGTGAATCTATGATCGATTGTGGGGTCTATTTCAGCAAGCCATGTGCAGCACTTAACCAGGATCGGTTTCACCTGGCTTGATGAATCCGTGTCTGCTCATCCTGGATTGGCCTTTGTACAACCAACTAAGCCTGGGCGCCCATGTTTTGGATTCCTTGAACCTAGCTGAGTAATTCATCCTGGATGTCTAAATCCTACTTTTGTGCAACGGGCCCCTGCTGTTGTACAGCACACTGTTGTGTGTTTGTTTGCCTTTCAGGTGATTAGTAACAAGGTGCACCTGGCTGGTGCAGAGGCTATTAAGGTCCGCCTACCCCGATGCAAGTTGTCTCCTTGGCTTACACCATGGCAGCTGCTTTGTTGTTTTATTACCTGTTTCTTACTTTTGACATGCACAGACAAAACGGATCCTTCATGGACCATTGCAGACACATATTGACACACACCACTGATACAGACACTGACACTGACACTCACACTTCATTCTTTTCCCAATATTTGATTTAATAAAATATGTTTTGTTTTTTTTTTTACTTTTAATCAGTGCGTGCGCATCTCCCTTTTCGTTGCGGCTCGCGAGGGTAGGCGGACCTAAAACAAATGTGAAATTGTCTTTCTACAGCTCAGTGTCAGTTTCTGGGGGTGTTATTCTCCTCTCTTTTCGTGCAAGTGTGTTTTTTTTTTTGTTGTTTTTTTTTGCTGATAAACCAAATGCTCAGCTGGTACTTTCTCTCCTAAAAAGAAAAAATCTTTAGCTATTAACCTTTAAGGGCTGCTGAAGGTAGGCGTATCAGAGAAGTTTATCCACTCAAGGAAAAAACAGAATTCGGTTGGGGGCTGTTCAGATTTGTATGTTCTTACCACATGGGTTAAACATGAAAATATCTTCAATCACAACTGACATATTGATGACATACACGACACAGAGCAACAACAAAAAAAGACTTCATAGCCATCAAAAGAAAAAATGTTAGTTGTACTATCACTTGAAAGTCATTCTGAGCCCAAAACACTGAAACAAACATAGCATGCTTCTTCTGTGGTAAATGGGAAAATCCCCATTCCACCGTCACTCCTTTTACATAGAAACAGATGAAAAAAAATGACGGATTATCAAATATAAGTGTGATATAAATGTGGGAAAATAACATTTTAACAATGGTAAAAACATCTCAACTGGATAAAGTTGGTCTCAAAAAAGTAAGAAGTAAGCTAAAAGTCAGAAATGGAACAAAAAAAAATCTATCTGGTTTCATCTCGGTAGCTAAAGCCACATCCTCCCAACAGGGCACACGTAACACACAACTTTGTATGAAACCTAGATTTTCATTTCCCCAGATCATTGCTTCACCCCTAATTGCTCAACTCCCTTGGGACTAACTCATAAGAAGATATACATCCAGGCAGTTTGGTGTCACATCGCATTTAATTGTTATTCGGTTGCAATCACTGGATTTCATTAAAAAAAAAAAAAAAAAGAGTCTGACGTGAGATAGAGCATTTGAAAATGTTTTGTAACAGTGAGAGGGGTAAACTGACACACACCCTCACGCACAGATAAAGAGAGAGAGAGCTACAACAGGATATTTTGTCACTATAGTTACCGGCAGCAGATACCGATCTTGATGTCTGAATGTCATGTTGTTTTCACACCAGGCAGAGTGACTGTTGGGCAACTCTTGTGAGAGTGATCAGCTTTGGAATAACATTTTCACGTCCCCTGGATCAGTGTGATTCTGGTAGATCTATAGAGCAGCATTTTCCATCAGTGAGGTAAGTTTGTTTTCCTTGCTGTATTTTTCAAGTTGTCTGTAACTCGCTGTGTATTTGTCCTTTAACGTGCAACAAGATAACTGGTACAGCTGTCAGTTTGGCTCATAAGAAATTTGAAAATACAAGTTGTATTCCAGAGTCAGGTAATTAGAGACTGTTGCCCAACTATTAAACATGCACTGTATACTATTTTATGACATCTGAAAAAGTTGTATGTTTCTGTGTTTCTTGTGTTAGATTTAGAAATAATATTTGGTGTTTTGGCTTTAGTAGTGCAGATTTATATCTGACTGAAAATAATCAATTAAAGTTTAAATATTTTGTGGTTGATTCTTGACATTAAGCACCAATGTATCCTCAAAAGAAATATGAAAAAACTGGTCTTTGCATGTTCGCTCAATTTGTGCCCCATTCTTAGCTACAATACTCTGGGGAAGTAGGCTTCCTCAAACACAAGGCCATCTCTTAACACCTTTTTTTTTTCTTGCAAGCATTGCCAGTGCAGGCAGAATTACAGAAAAGTAATTGTTCATTGACTTCCTTTGTGTCACTTATAGCTACAAACACAGGTGCACACACGCACGCACACACATGCACACATAATTTGTAAATCAGTGGGTGCTCCTACTGTAGTTTGTTCGTGAAGGTCAGTCATTCAATCCTCTCTGATACACCATTATTGTGTTCATTGCCAGTTTCCCGAAAACTAAATTAAAAAGAACCAAACTCAGATTGTGATATCAAAATGTTTGAACAGTCCTTATCTGTGAAAATATAGTATGAAGGGAACTGGACAACTTGGTGAGTGAAAAGGTACCTTCAGGCACAGCAGTTCATATCAGATTGGATTTGGACTTTTTTTTATGTGAATACATAACTACATTTAACTTTCATTTTGATAAATAGGTTAACTAAAAACCTCACTTGAGTGAGGTTTGAGTGAGGTTTTGGTTAACAAAAACCACAAGGTGGCACTACACACCACACAAATCAAATTAACTAAAAAGAAATATATAAGTATCCATCCATCCATCCATTTTCTATACCGCTGAATCCGTCGGTCGGGTCGCGGGGGGGCTGGAGCCTATCCCAGCAGTCATCGGGCGAGAGGTGGGGTACACCCTGGACAGGGGTGCCCATCTCTGTCTCTGTGTGGCCCTGTCCATCGGAGGGCCACACAGAGACAAACAAGACAAACAACCATCCATACTCGCACTCACTCCTAGGGTAAAGGTAGAGTCACCAACCAACCTAACATGCATGTTTTTGGACGGTTGGAGGAAGCCTAGAGTACCCGGAGAGAAGTCACGCATACACGGGGGAACATGCAAACTCCACACAGAAAGGCCCCGCCCGGAATTCAAACCAGGAACCCCCTTGCTGTGAGGCAACAGTGCCAACCATGTGTATATATGTACATATGAATCATATAATTTTATAATTTTTTGTATTTTCGGAAAATGAGACCAGCTCTGTAATAACATGCAATGCCAACATTTTTAAGGTTTGCCATTTCTTTTGCAACAAAATTGAAGCAATCGGCAGGCAAGCACAAGTAAAACACAAATACTTGTGGATTTGAGAAAAGGAGTAATGAGAAATACAGCAGCCTCTTTTACTTCCTTTTTGAAAGCAAGGTGTTCATTTGGGTCGGTTGTACAGGACAAGAGTTTAGTTTCATCATGCTTGTTCAGTGTGATTGTGTTTCCTGAAACAGGCAGAAAATGAAAAAAAAAAGCAAAAGCAAAATGAATTTAACAAAGATCTTGTTTCCTTTTTGCAGTTATTGGTTCCTGAAGTATCAACATGGCTTCTATCACTGTGCCTGTGACCCTCACCACCTCAGCCTCCAACAATGATTCTAATAAGACGAGCTGCGACACCCTATACGCCCATCGAGACTATGCCCGAGTCCTCATGCCGCTTTTCTACTGCATTGTGTTTTTTGTGGGGTTGTTCGGTAACTGCCTCGCCCTCCATGTCATCCGTCCCAATCTGAAGAAGATCAACTCCACCACTTTGTACTCTCTCAACCTGGTCATCTCTGACATCCTCTTCACCCTCTCTCTGCCTCTGAGGATAGTTTACTATGCCAGGGGCTTCCACTGGCCTCTGGGTGAAGTACTGTGTAAGTTTTCAGCCCTCATCTTCTACATCAACACTTACGCGGGGGTCAACTTCATGACCTGCCTCAGTGTGGACCGTTTCATCGCCGTAGTCTTGCCTCTGCGCTTTTCACGACTCAGGAAAGTCAGTAACGTGCGCTATATCTGCATTGGTGTGTGGTTGCTTGTTCTGGCACAGACCCTCCCTCTCCTTGGAATGCCTTTGACCCAAAGTGAGAATGATGGCTTCATCACTTGTATGGAATACCCCGACTTTGAAAAGGTGGACCATATTGAAACTATACTGATCGGTGCTGTCTTCTTGGGTTATGTTATCCCTGTGGTCACCATTATTGGGTGTTATTCTGTCTTATGCACCAAACTCCGGCTAACAGCAAAGACCAACCATTTGACAGAGAAGTCTGGCCGCAGTCGCAAGGCCATTGGTGTGATCTGCTGCGTGACTCTGGTGTTTGTTGTTTGTTTTAGCCCTTATCACATTGACATTCTGCAGTACATGATCCGTAAGTTGGTGTCCAAGCCAAACTGCGCTGATCTTACAGCCTTTCAGGTATCGCTGCACATCACAGTGTGTCTGATGAACTTTAACTCTTGCTTGGACCCATTTATCTATTTCTTTGCCTGTAAGGGCTACAAAAGGAAACTCCTGAAGCTGCTAAAGCTGCAGGTCAGCATGTCCTTCTCCAGCGCGGTGAGGACGTCACCCGAAGGCTCCTCGAAGGACTTCATCGATGGCAACAAGATAAAACTCAACAGTTCAATCGTGGGTACGACCAGTGAGAGATTGACAGAAAGGAGATCACATCGATCGCACGAGTGAACTTAAGAACTGAGACATGACGAGGGGGACACTTATGTCTCATTGAGCTTCTTTTCACAGGGACAGTGAGTCAAATAAACTGGTAAAGGACTAGGTCAGGTCATCATGGAGAGCAAGAAGCTACTCATCATTTTGCTCTCCTGGAATTCAGTAGATTATTTTCCACAATGAAGGAATTTTCAGATAAGACATATTCAAAATGTAATGAAAACTCAGCACGTCTTGTGTTTACATAGTTTATTTGTGATATTCCTAAATTGTGGGGAAAACTTGAGAAAAAAATAAATAAATGGGGAGAAAATACCTGCGTCGTGCCAGCAAACAGTAGCTGATTAGGTAAAGTATGAGGCAGATCCGGTTGGGAATGTACAGGAACTAATTTCACCATCTGGTTGGAAAAGTAATGACAGTCTGGTACAAGTATGAGGGAAGTTAATTTCGTTCCAAGCAGTGCACACACTTGAAAAAAACATTTCTTACAGCAACATCACAGCATTTATCTCAAAGTCTGATAGTGAGCAGACAGTGCATGCACTGAAATGTTAAAGTAGAGGTATATCTGATACTAGTTTCATTCTGATATGAAATCAGTCTGAGTCTTGGTTAAGTTTCTTCACGTTTCATTTCAACTCACAGAAAAACCGTTGAGGTGAACAACTATTATTCTAACTTTCTGTGAAATGAATTCAGCCTAATTGGTTGGAAAAGCAGCACATATTATTGTTGAGTCTAAAACTGATTTTCGTTTGTTAGGACAAGGATGCAATTTTAAGCAGTAACTTGTAGATGGAGCTGTTTTTTGTAAAGTTTGGCTGTGATAATTTATGTTATGACATAATTGTGTTTTGAATCCTCTGTAGCTACCCTGGAACATGTGTGATCTACACACAGCAATCATCTCACAGACAAAAGGACATATGCAATTCATTCCAGAAACAATACTGTTGTACTGTATGTTGTTGTATAGCACGACCAAAAATAGGGTAACAGTTTGAGTTTAAGGAAATGCACAAAAGTGTATTTTCTCATTTACAGGTGGCTCTCAGTCATAGTCTGCCTTTCAATCTGTTCCCTGTCAGTACTGATCGTCAGGTTTTCTAGCTTATATCATAGGAATCTAGTCATTGAACTGCTGAACAGTTTCAGGTTGTTGCAGTTTTCTGTAAAAGATTTCAGCGCTTCAGATGTGTGGATGTGTATAAGTTATTCTGTGAGGAGCACGATGGCCGTGATTCTATCCTCCTCATAGCAATGAGCCATAACATACAGCAAGTGGGATGAACCTCTTTCCTTAGCCTCAAGCAGAACACTCCTGCAAATGCTACCCTGTCCTCCAAAAATCACATACCTCAGGTGCACTGGCCTTCACAGTGTTCTGATTGTAAAAAAAAATCTGAAGTCTCTGAGACAGATTTTGATCCACAAAGGAACTGTGGCTAGATCTAAAGGGTGCTTGGAGCACCTTGAAATACTGGATGCAAGACTTTGTTGTTGTTGTTTTGTACACTGAACTACTCAGTACACAAAGTCAGTTGATACATAACATTTTCCAAGGATTTTCATACTTTGAAAGCATCCTCTTTTTACTGTTTGTCGTTAAAACTTTTTGTGTGACACATTTGTAATTTGTGTAAATGCTTAATCTAATTCTGGCCCCCTGCTCGGCAATGTTTGAAAAGTATCTGAAATAAAAGTAAGGAATCTCAAACAACTCTGGAGTCATTGTTATTATGTCTGCTTCCCCCTCAGAGACAACATTGTGTTTGCCCTATAACCCACTCTACTACCACCATCTGTCTGTCTGCAGATGCATGAGTACTTTCCCTTTATTTCAACACATTTTACCACAACACGACAGCTAGTCGTGGTGCTTTTCTTTTTACATTGTTAATGTGGAACAACGGCTGCATTCATGACTGTTGAGTCGTCAGTATGATGTAGAATGTTACAAACATATTTTCGATACATAATCGGGGCTAAAACTGAAATCAAATGCGTTTGCTTTTGCGTTTAACAGTTTAAGGCGAAGTGCTGGGATCAGTCCTAGTTATTGTTATCTTGGGCGTTATTCAAAGATCATTTCTGGGGCTTCTGTCATCCATCACTTTCACTTCGACAGGTCACCGGTCCATCAAAGCCATGCACTCTCTCTCACACGCCCACAGTTTAGAGTCAGCAATTAACCTAACATGCCTGTTTTTAGTCTGTGGGAGGAAGCCAGAGTACTCAGACAGAACTTGCACATACACGGAGAGAAACTCCACATAGAGAGGCTCCAGCCAAGCTGCGAACCAGCAACTTTAATTCAATCTGTTTAATCTGTTTGACCCTCACCTGCCATCCCCTCACAAAAAAGTGTCAGTTTACAGTACGATGACACCTACTGCGCTGTCAAGTCTGATAACTGAACTCTTTCCTACTTTATTTTTGCATTTAGCTCTGAAGACCTCATGAGAAGGATAAAGAAGGGGTCATACAGGCGTAGAGCTTTCTAAAATGGGCCCTTGTGTGACATTTGATTGAGGCCAACATATGTTCTGTCAATAACAACACTTTACTAAAACACTTTTCTCATTTCGTGGCTGGATTCACTCAATACCATTGCTTGATTGATCATGGTTGGGCCTAAAATACATTCTATTCACAATGCAACCTTCACCGTCATGGACGCAGTTGTACTGGTTGCCTTAGCTACGTGTAAATGTAACTTATTACAAGAAAACTCTGTCACTTCAAGGTTGTCTTTAGGCAGCAGCGTCACTTGGATAGGGTAAGAACACTTCCATGGTTAGTTTTGGCAGGATAGTCTCCAAGATCAAGTGAAGCAAATCACAAAATACACATAATGATTGGCTTCTCTTGTCCCTTGATATTCAGACATATCTGACTTAGGTCAAAATTGCTATTTGAATCGAACTGACTCAAGCGTGGCTATTGCAAGCAATAGATCCAGAAATTTGATGGCAGTCCTGGATTCTGACCTTTCGATTTAGCATGGCACTCTGTAGTCCAATATGGGTGGTTGATTTTCTGAGATCCAAAAGAAATATACCAATCTTTTGATAAAGTTGCAAAATCTATAGCCAGTAAGTGCAAGAAATTAGAAGCAATTTAATGTTAATAGTTTCTTATGTAATATCACATTAAGCTTCGTGACAGATGGCACAAAGGCCAGATAGCTCAGGATGATGGGACACTGCCTGGGGTTGGAAGCGGACTGGCGGCTTGTCCAGGGTCTACCCAGGCCTCTCGCCTGATGACCGCTGGGAAAGGCTCCAGCCCCCCCCGCGACCCGACCGACGGATTCAGCGGGTACAGAAAATGGATGGATGGATGGATGGCACAGCGGCAAGACACAACCGAAAGTATAACAAAACCTTTAAAAAGAAGAAGAAAGTACCTCAGCACACAGCAAGCACTGCACAGGCTTCAGCAAAACCACAAAGCAAAAATGTACATCCACTACACAAAGAGTTTTACAGTAAGACGAGGAGTTATTATTATATTTTTGGAATTTCTTTTTTCTCAGCGTACATTGTTATGCCTATGAAGGGAGAGGCTGGTAAATAAGCCAAAACTGTGTATATATAGAATTTTGCTTACACTGCTCACTTCTTCATAAGGAAATGCTAACGAAACTGTCTACTGATGCAGACACTGAAAGCATACCTTATTTGCAACATTTCTCATGAAGAAAACAAGATTTTTCCTGTTCTCGGTTATCTTCGAACGTGAAATGTTATAGATCACATTACATTGTTATCTTGAGATCTTGAATGATAAGGGACTTATCTTCTTAGTTTATAGCCGTTTCATAATTGTGGTAGCATCATAGGATTAAAGAGACATTAGAAGAAAGGGGTGGTAGTCATTAGAATAACAGCAGCAGACAGGAGAATCAGTTGTTTTGATGCCTTATGTATTTTCTGTTTATGGAGCAGATGTTGTCAGAGTTATTACGCACTAAACAGACTTGCTGTCATCTGTTACCTTATTGTCAGATGTACTGACCTAAAGCTGGCATTTTACATTTGGCAGTTTCTGTGAAGTGCAGTCAATTGTCTTGAGTCGCTGACTTGAAGTGAGGAGAAAAAAAAGAGGTGTGATCTGAGTCAGCTGGTGCACTGTCTGCACCTAAGTAAGAGCGTGTGTGCCCTTGTAGTGTGAAACAAAGGTTTTCGGAAAAAAAAAAAGATCGGTTCCAGGAACCTTGATGATGTAAATGTTATCAAAACACGAGGAAACAGGTTAAACCACAGCACAAATACTGAGAACAGGGACTGATCATTCATCACCAACTGTTTTGGTGATCAGTTAATGAATTATCATGAAAAAAGGAGAAGAAAAACATTGTAGCCACAGCTTCCCAGTAGAAAAACTCGTATAGCATTGCATGCCATTAATTAGAAAAAGAAAAACTTAAAGAAAGAATCAATGCTGAAATATTTAAAGCGGAGAGTAGCTGTTCGTTGGAGTATGAATGAGAGAAAATGACAGAAAGAGCCACCTGGTTGACACTATTTTTGCCCAGTGTGCCTATTCATATCTAAAGTATTTGTTTTTATAAACTCTGTTTTTATGATGCTATTCTGTTTCTTGGCAAACTGGACAAGTTACAATTTAGATTTATGCTTTATAAATGCAGTCCACTACCGAATAATTCAAGCAGTGTATCCTGACCTCAGAGTAAGTTTGATTTTTTTTCTTATTTTTTTGTGGAAATCTAATTTCTCTGAAACACATCCCTTGGCGACGGTCTTGTTGTTTTGTTTGCACTAAACAATGTAAATCACACGAAACAGCCATCTGCTTTATCGCTTTCTTTCTATCGCTTGACGTCTTTGGGGATCTGGGATATGTGCTTCTTTTTTTAAGGGGTAGGTTGAATCCATGAAGAACCCTACAATAGCGCAGCAAAATATGATACGTATACAGTTATTCCAAATTGAATCATGTGGTGTCAGTTTCATTCTCCTGGTGGTGAGGGAAGTTTTCGATGCTCATTTTAAGTTTACATACAAGTAGTTGAAGTCAGACCTGGCTCATAAGTCCAGTGTGCACACTGTGTCAGTTTTTAAACTTGTGTGTAACGTTTGCAAAGATTTTCAAGGTGGGAAAAAAAAAGTATGCAGTTAAGAGAGTATTATCTATTTTATCCTTGAAAATTTGACTGAGTGGGACTTTTGATGTAAATCAAAGTCACCTTCAGGTACCGCCCTGAAACAGACGTGCAAGAAAAAAAGAAAAATATATTGAACAATATAATTGAAATAAGGCCAAAAATTGAGACTTTCTGTGCACCTAACACATATTGGAAACCGATGGGGTCCAACACAGAACTTATCCACAGAATACTCAGTTGCCCTAATAAATAAATAAAAAATGAGTCTGGAACACCTAGAAATGATAGAGTTACCAATGAAGAAATAATAGCACTGTGGGATTTTTATGGTGTGATTAGTGGGCACAGAGAAAACGTTGTAATATGTCACGTCGGCCTCTAGAGGACAGTGTAAAACAGGGTAAAGAGATGATGATAAACCAAGTAATTAGGGCTTTTAGCTGGCACGTTGATTTCATTGAGGACATATATTCATCTTTTTTATTAATAATGACCTTTTAACTCTTTGACTGTTACCCATTATGAGATATAGAATAAATACCTTAAGGTAAGAAACAAAACATGCACAGCTTGTTGTAGTCTAGATCTGTTTATTAAGTGGAATATAACTGTATTTATCATACAGGTGAATCATGGTGAGTATTTTCTCTAGAGTGGGATACTTTCTAGCCACAGCCACATGACAAGTATCAAAGAGAGGAAAACATCCCACAGACTGTTGTCATAACAACATATTGCAATGAACACCGAGTACCATCTGGTATGAGATTTTTGAGGCACATCAAGAGGATGAGCCGGTGGATAATTATTTCTCAGGAATAAGAATTGAACTCCACGATACAAACACACAGCTCTGAAAATGCAGCGATAAAATTCCCGCTGGGAGCTCAGAAAGGAGTCGAGCACCGAAGCTGACAAGTTTGCAAAATCGAACAAAGCGTGAGACCGTGGATGTGATACTTAATGGAGGTCAGATACAGTGGCGGTCAGTCAGGAGGCAAAAATAGGAAGTCGTGGGTAGGTATGCCGTCTGTTTCACAAGATCTATAATAAGAACGAAAAGTAGCAGTTAGGATATGAGGGGGAGAAGTTTTATTGCATAATGTGCTTTGAGCCAAACGTCCTAATTCATAGTTGTTAGCAGCTCACACTCACATTAATCACACACATTAATCTGTATTCAAGCCTGGTTCAGACTGACCTTGAGCGTTTCACCTGAGGTATGCGCTTTGCATCCATTAAGTTGATGTGGTGTAAAACCATCTCACAGCATCAGCGTGAAGTGTCTATTACCACCGTCTTATTTCCTGTTTATATGGCAACTGCCTCAACATCCTGTTTTTAATTACTTCTCTCCAGCAGCAGATGCTTCTCACAGCAACCTGCTGTGGATTACTCCCCTGAGAACTAATGTGCTGTGACAGACCCCACTTTTCCAATCAATAACTCGCCCTAAATCTGCCATCTCTCTGCCTGCCAAACACACTCCCACTTCTAATGGCACATCATTTTCTTTAAGGGGGTGTAATTGCAGACTGTGGAAAGCTGTAGCCCTTTCCGTTCCGACTACGCAGATACTGTAAATGAATCTAAAAGTACAGAAACTGCAACACACAGGAAGTGATGGGGGCTTTACACTGCACTCACTCTCGCCACCATTTCCATCACATTTGAGAAAACGTTCACTTCCCTGTTTTGGCAGTGAAAGCAGACACTTCTGATAAACCTTACTTTTGCTTCATGAACCTGTTGGTGCAAGCTTGTGAAGATGTTTGCTTGATTTCTGGGGTAAGTGTGCCATTTTATTGTCCAGGCAAAGCTATGGTGTCTGCTTCACATTTGAGTTAGTGGGAGAGCGTGATGCTGGCAGACATGTTTACAGCCGAATGTGTCGTTTGTTGCTGATTTATATGATTCATGTGTGTCATTCCACACCGCTTTTGTTCCGTTAACTGTTTTCTTTTACAACTTTTTTTTAATATTTGGAAAGAATGCTGCCTAAATTCTGTCACATACAACAGAGTGTGCGGTGGAGCACAGTTTTAAAAAAAGAAATTCTTGAAATCAAAATACCGAAGTCACGTGATTTCTCAAGAAGACAGACCTCCAGTTCCTCATGAATACAAATTTCACTGTCACCAGATGTTAGAGTTATTCTACACATTTAGTTTTGATTCATTTGTTTTCTTGTTGTTTTATTTTCAACCAAAACACGAACTGTTGTTGAAAGCCACATGTAGACGGACACGGTCTGCTGCTCTTCCTTTTTCTTTCACAGTACAGCTGCACAACTTTTGAAAATAAGTATTCAAATCACCAACAGCAGGCTCTGGAAACTGCAAAATGTGCATCTGTCCAAATTTACAGGCAGCCTCTGGCTATTTCTGTCGCACCGTTTCAGCCAGAGATCTGATTGGTCCAGACTATATGTTTGGTTTAACACATAAACATTGAATTTATAGAGGAAAATCCAGATTTCTTCAGAATTTTATTCTTTGTTCTTTTGTTTTTTAACTCATTTGGACCGATTGGCAGGATTATTCATGAATGAAGAATCATATAGAATCTGCTGCCATGCCATCAGACTTATCATCTGTCGAAAGAGATTTTCCTGAATCTTTCGATTTCTTTTGGTATGATGAAATCCCCAAATATCTTGCAATTGACCAAAGGTTTAAAAGATTTGCTAACAATTTGATGATGTGTCCATTAATTTTTTTACACAACATTATAACTAGAGATTTACTCAGCTTCTTGTTGATCACTTTTCAAATAGACATACATAATGGTCAAAATGCCTCTTTCCACATGCTACCTTGCAAGAAGCATACCAGTATTTTTGTATTGGCCTATTAGCAGGCCTTCAACTCGTAAAAGCTGATGTGCTTCTTCTTACAATGAAAAGAGAGAGGATGTTTAAAACTAAAAGTTACATCAACTGTACAGAACAAATAAAGTGACTTGCTGTCATCTTTTCTCAGTATGAGGGTGGATCTAAACTCCTCCAACATGTCTTTGGAATCCGGGACTATGAAGCCGGAGCAGGGCCCTGTGGAGTACCGCGTGGCAAGCCTGGTTTTCTACTGCTTCGTCTTCATCATAGGAGTCGTAGTTAATCTCATTGCTTTATGGGTGTTTTCCCTGACCACCAAGAAAAGGAACTCTGTCACTGTCTACATGATAAACGTGGCCATGGTGGACCTGATCTACATCCTGCTGCTCCCTTTCAGGTTGGTTTACCTCCACCAGGACTACTGGCCTTTCGGGGATATTTTCTGCCGAATCAGTGCGGCTCTCACAATCTTCTACCCCTGCATGGCTCTGTGGCTATTCGCTTTGATCAGCGCCGACCGCTACATGGCCATTGTGCAGCCAAAGCATGGCAAAGAGTTGAGGAACGTCCCCAAGACTGTGATGGGTAGTTTGGGGGTGTGGCTCATGACTCTGGGCAGCACAGTGCCTGTGCTCTTCTCCGACGATGACCCTGATCGCAAATCCAACTTCACCACCTGCATCAAGATGCAAGATATCATCTTTTTGCGCCACGACAACCCTATCAACTTTGTGAGACTCATCTTCTTCTTCCTGGTGCCAATATGTATAATGATCGGCTGCTACTTTGTCATTGTCGATAATCTAATCCACGGCCGCACCTCCAAGCTCAAGCCTAAAGTGAAGCAGAAGTCTATCCGGATCATCATCACGCTCATTATCCAAGTGTTGGTGTGTTTTGTGCCTTTTCATGTGTGCTTGGTGGTTCGCCTGTTGGGGGATGGCAAAGATGGGGGGTTCAGCACGTGGGCGGTCTTCACCACATTCCTGATGAATCTAAGCACAGTCCTGGATATCATTTTGTATTACATTGTCTCCAAGCAGTTCCAGGACAGGGTGATCAGTGTGATTCTGTATAGGAACTACCTGCGAAGCGTGAGGCGAAAGAGCAGGCACACACACACAGGAAGCGTCAGGTCAATGAGCAACCTGACTAGCGCGATGATATGAAACTTTACTTCAAACAGCTTGCCGCAATTGTAAGTACTGTGCATGCTTTGGCACAATGTAACACTGAATGCATCACCGTCTACTTTACACAGTTAATTATCAAAAAGGAACCAAATATTGCAATTAATTTTCAAGATGTAATTTACACTCACAGTATGGGAGTGCTGCTGTTGTGGCAAAAACATCTGTGTTCAGAGATGATTGACTCACCCATGAGACTTGAAATGTTTTCCATGCATCTTTCCTCCCTCAGACAAAGCACTGCAGTCTGTGACTCAGGTGTGGCATACGTGCAGGTGAAAATAAAGCTCCCTAATCATGTAAAACAGCTCACAGTATCTCAGCGCTTGTTTTGATATGAACAAACATTGAAACGCTTTTCAACCTTCTCACTACGTCGTAAAGGGTCTCAGCAGCCTCCGCAGGAAACAGTGGTGGGTTCTCAAAGGTTGCTGCTTTCGATTGTTGACTTAACCGCAGCTAAACTCAGCCTCTGTGACACATCAGTCCTACACGGGCCAAGTGAGCACACGTTGCATGATGTCATGTTGAACTCCCGCCATTTCATATTGGTGGAGCCCGGATTTAGGACCAAACACTTGACACGGTACATAATTACAACTTGCATCGCACGCCTCCTAAAAGTTGCTGTAAATGTAGCGACCAGGTGATGGCAGCATGGCACAGCTAAATCCCATCCCCCTGCCAGAGCTCCAAAACATTGTGCTTTTTAAAAAAACTTTTGCAAAGTGGACGTCACAAGGATTTTGTCTCTAATTCCTCTCCTGATACTTTTTTGTTTTTGTACTATTTTCTCTGATGTAAACTGGTTTTATTTCTTTTTTTTTTTCATTTCAAACTGGTTTCAGTTTTTCCGGTTAACAACAGCCCTAACAGCTTCCTCAACCAGGAATCTGACTAAAGTGTGTTTATGGTGCAATGTGAATAGTATTGATTAGATGTTAAATGATTCAGTTGCTTGGAGTGCATTTACAGTAACATGCTCAAGAGATGTCAGGGAGGCTATTTGCTAGATTTACTGCAACCTTAACCTTTAAACAGAAAACCTTTTCAGCGCTGGGACATTTCAGTGTCAGGCCTCTGCTGCAGGTATAAAATGCAATTTATTCTTAATGCGTTTCTTAGATTACAGACAAGTAATAAGTCAGTGCTGATTGGTGGCAGTTGTGTTACTGAGAAGAGGAAAATTTTCAAAGGCTTTGAATGTGGTGATTTCTTGCACAAACTTCATCCGAGCTAAGAGTTATTCTTTGTCTGCCACACCACATCCAGCAGAGCTGAGGTTAAAAAAACAAGCAAACCAAAAAAGATGAAATCAAATAAAATCAGAAAACGTGTCCATTTTTCTGAAAACTCAATTAAATTGAGCAAATGTGAACAAACAAACGAGCACATTTCATGAAAGACAACTATACAGAAAACATGACAAAATTTCACAGACTGTATTCAGATAGCCCGTGAAAAAAAAAACTTAGACTGTAACCTCAGAGAACAATACATTTCCCAAAAACACACAAACAAAACAGAGCACAAGAAAACTTTTCTCGAAGAAAGAGGCAAACACAACAAGTTCTATGATCCAGCACAACTTCTGGAAACACAAAAACACTTCGCAGAAATACAGAATTAGTCTATAGTTTTCCTTTTTGTTCTCTTTTTGTTTAAGTCGTTGTTCTGTCTTCTGAGCTGTACTTCATGACATCTTCTGTGGTTTTGCTTTTGCTGTGTTTTGTCCAGGGTTGTGTTTTTTCTTCACCTCAGAGCTGCCATGCAAACACAGACCCAACTGCATACAATTAAAAGTCAGAGCAGCTGGGTTACTGTGTTCTGTTTCTCTTCAGTTAGACAACTGTTGACCCTGTGGCGTCACGCCATGTAACATAGAAGTGCTCGGAACTGACTGATCAATGGCGTAACGTAACATATAAACAGCAATATACTGATGGTATTGCTTTTAAAAAAAAAAAATACAGATTTTAGTCATGTTTTTTAATCTATTGGCATAGAAATCTAAAGAAACTCAGTTCACCTGAGAGAGAAACACAAGCAAACCCAGTTACACTGAAACAAGTGAATGTAACATGCTGGTGAAATTAGAGACACACAGTTTCACAGAGACTCCATATGGTGTTTGGCTGCTTTGTGCAGTATTCATAGGTGAAGACGTGGCCACTCCATATGATATAGAGAGGTTTAGATTTACACAGTGTTAAATAAGAGGAGGCAGACTACAAGATTTCCATCTCACATGGAATATTGGCAACTGCACTCCATCATATGGTGATAGGTTTATTTGCCGGTGGACTACAAGTGGATTTATAACCAACAGGCCAAAGGTCGAATGAAACATCAGAGGGTCGTCTATCTGTCCCACCTGTTAGACATCAAAGAAAAATCAGCCATGCTGCTCACCGCAACTGGCATTTAAAACAATTAAGTTTCCTGTCAAGTCCCTGTGATGAATTATCCGGAAGCTTTACCCGCTGTAATTCTAAATCTTCCCAACAAGTGCCTTTGTTGTACAGAAATTAATGAAAACAAGATTGTCTTTCATAGGAGCTGATCTAACAGCGCGACAGCCAGCTGCTCTTCTTTGGGAATAAGAAAAAAAAAAAAAAAAAAAGCAAAAAAACCAGTCAGCATTAAACACAGCTCTCAGAAAATACTTTTTTTTCTTCCACTCGTGTGGAAAACAAATCAGGCGGCAGGCGCAGTGGCCATCTGTTTTGTTATTTGATATGTGTGAATACATGTTGTAATGACTTTGTTTGTGAATCGCTCTGCGCGGCAGAACACACGAGAGCTCTCGAAGTGCTGGAGTGTTCAAAGCTAATCATATAATTGGACACAATAGTCGATGACAAATGGAGACGCTTGGAGCCAGCCAGCTGGGGAAGTGAATATGTAATCATTGTAAAATCATATCATTTTTGCATATTTGAAGACAGCTTAATAGAGTTTGCATGTCAGCTCACCATCAAATGATGATCAGAGACAGTGTTGCTGCAATTGTTTTCAAAACCGTACTTTGCAGGGCTATTTATCTGTGTCTTGATTAAAAGTGTTTCTCAAGAGTTTGTGTCTCATATGTTTATTTATGCACAGTTATGTTGTGAGTGTTGAAGCAGACTTGGGACAAATGACCCCTTTGGGTTTCGAGACTGGAATGTGATATAGAAGTAAACAACTTGCAGTAATTATTCTCAAATTCGGGGGGGGGGGGCTCATCAAATCAAAAAGATTGTAAAAAGGTATCCACAAACTGCAACATCTGGCTCATATCTGTTATAAGTGCGATCGTGAGTGTAAGTAAGCACGTTTGCAAAAAAAAAACCTTGAACAAAATGATCATAGATGCAAACCGCCAAACCATCCGAAACATGCAATTTAACCATATGGAAAGACCTTGTAATGGTGATAAATAATTCAAATCAACAGAACAAACTGGATTTGCTGCAGTTTGGGTCAAAGCGCTGTCCCCCACACTTTTCCCAAACCATTACTCTTCATATTGTTCCCATTAGAGATCACAAGGACATGAAAGAGACCCAATAATGTTATATAGATACAATACATATCCAGCCTCAGCTGGGCCTCCTCGTCTACTGTACGGCATTAGCAGTAAGCAGCTGCCTGCATTTACATCATTTAGTGTTTCTCTCAGGGCACTTTAATACACCCAACCTCTCCCCTGGTAAACTTTACAATAGGATGTTGAAGGATACTTCTGGACTGCTATAGGAAATGAGAGGCACATGTGCATGGATGTAGCTTTGCAGCAGCGGGTTCCCCCCTGTGATGCCAAGCTTAAGGGCTGCACAATGAGACTAATGGATTCCTTTTGCAGACAAAACTAGGTTAAGCACTTGAGCTATTGTTCTTATATGTGGTAGATGCACAGTGATGTCTTACAGGAACCGTGTGAGGTGCTCTTTCAGTGCACATAGTTCTCAGGCAATCTGCGCCTGCATTGTCCTTCATCTCCATTAAAAGGAGATAATCTACTGCAAGAGTGGCAAATGCTATTAAACTGATTCCAATTGACCCTGTATTTAGCAGAGGATGGGAGAGTAAAGAAAATGTATGGCTTTGATTACAGCTGGGCATCTATTTTAGCTGATAGTTCCGTTGCTGATTCACACACACAGCCAGCCACCATTAGCAGGTATAAATAATGTAAGGCCCTCATTTCTCCCTGTGTGTTTTTTTTTTCTTTTTCCGACTCTCTGCTCGGCTAAGTGCACGTATGAAAACCTTGGCCTCCATAGATGAGATTTATTCTAAGTGAGCATAGCCACATGTTCTCGACAGTGGCGCGCTCAGTGCGGGTTGGGGTGTTTTTAAATGTATCATGTGAAGTAGAATAGGAGCTCTGTCGGAGACTTTGTCGGGTTGAGTTAATATTTAATCCGCTCTCACTTCGGTTTCTTTATGATCCACAGCATTGTAAGGAAACAGAACGAGAAAGCAGCATTACACCATGGGCAAAGAGAACGAACACAGATTATACACAATTACAGGAAGCTTTTTATGTCACTATTATGAGATTCCACCTGTGTCTATCTGCTCTGCCAGATCCATAGTGCCAAGTTGCCTGTACAGTAAGAAATATGATGGCAGCTAATGGTAATGCACTTATTTCAGCTGATGTGCACATGTAAACAGATGAAGAGAGGAATTGTGTGCGAGTGGGTGGGTGTGGAGGAAGAGACAGAGGGAGAGGGAGGGAAGAGGAGACTGAATGAAGAAGGAATGCATGGAAGAATGAGAGAGGCCCTTGACTTCCTCTGTTTGCACATCACGTCTGCTCTGCCTGAGCTCAATTACAGGATTGATACTCGGAGAGGAAACTTCATCATGTCGTACAGATGTCTTCACTGGGAGAAAGAGGGAGACGACACGTGTTGCCATTTCACGTTACATAGTCTGTGTTCACTCAAAACAAATAAAATGTGAAACAGTCGGAATGCAGGCTTTATGCTAACAACGAGCGCGAGCATAGAAATCGATCAAACTTAATTAAGCCGTCACAGACGTGCCAAAAACACAAGTAAGTAAAAAATATATACATTTTTACATTTTTTGACTAAATCCTACAACAAACATTTCAGAAAACATGACAAAACAGCAAAAGAACAACAAAAATGTTGAAAGCACGACAGAAAATCCCCCAGAAAACAACCCTCCACAAAAGAGACTTGGGAGAATTATTCAAGTACAAATCTTCCTCCCGAAATAGAAACCAACCTCTCTTAAAAACACAGTGGCACAAAATCTCACGTTCACACAGAAAAATCTGTATGATGAACTGAAGAATCTTTTCAGAAAATAAACAAAAGGACATCTTTCATTTTCAACAACAATTAGAACCAAAGCATCTCAGTAAACTCAACATTCTTCTCTATTTCATGACTTGTGAAATGTTCTGTTGTCTGCATTGCTGTTGTGTTTTGTGAAAGATTCTCGTGTTTTTGTAACAAGATGCTGTGCGTTTTTGTTTTTTTAATTTCTGGTTTGCCACTGTGTTTCCCACCTCAGGGACCCCGTACGGGTGACCACTTACCCGATGAATCGGAGGTCAGCGTGCCCATCGGATGGAGAATTTAACAATTGTGCTGAGTAAATGAATCTGAAACCATAACTTGTAAACAATAATACTCTTTCAGTGAGCCATTCAGCTCCATCATAGTAAACATCTTTTACAACCCAGACAGCTCTATAAAGTGCTTTAGGCATCATTGGGCACAACCGTCATTAGTCAGTGCCTGTGTGTAAATCTGAATAAAGCCACTGTGTTGGTGATGCTGCGCCGACACAAGCCCATATCTATTTTACACTGTTTCATTTCAAACGTGACACAAGCGGAGAACACACTCCACAACAATGGCCATGTTTTGCTTTAATTTGATTAGGTTTTGTCTCAGCAAATGCCAAGTCCTGTTTTGCCTCAAGAACACATCTCTTAATCACGTTCCATCCAGGCTGTGTCTTTCATCTAAATCTCAGAGCCGTGGCTCACACCCAACTTTATTTTGCTGAAAGGTGGAGGGAAAAAAAGAAAAAGAAAGCACACACACACACACACGAAACGCTCACATCCAACAAGGGGGAATACGATGACAAAAGCCCAGCTCTCATCTCTCCTGTATGAAGTGATGTTTGGTGTTTAGCCATGTGCACTAAATGTGTCATGCACACGTGTGTGTCTGTCTGCAGGGCTCAGATCCATGTTGTTTGGTTTGCTTCTCCATTAAGAGAGCTGTAAAGGAGAGGGAACAGATGGCTGCTGGCCCGCTCTGTCCTGCATCCTCTCACAACTGCCATACTTCCTGTGCGTCCATTAATCTTCTCTCACTAGTCCTGCAGCACAACTTTATTAAAACAATTCAGGAGAGAGCGAACAACAAGCCCGCGCAGCTGTCAGGAGCAAAAGACAGAACCATTCGTCCACAGAAGAACGGCCTCGCATTTCTAGACGCATCTGTAAAACAGCTCGAGTACAATCTGGATGGCTTTGAAGCAGACCCTGCAAAAGCAATCGCTGCAGTCGAGGCACAATAAATGCTGATTAGAACACCACTGGAGCCGCTGTTGATACTGCGTTCATGGGTATAGTTTGTCAAACTTAAACACTGGAGGCTCAAAGCTGCTTGCCTGGGATAAAGTACTGTTTCCTCCTGCTCCAGAAGCTTTTGAGAAATGCTGCGTAACAGCGAAGTTTGGCCTGAGGTGAGGTTTTGACTGCAGAGAATCCCATGAACATAAACCCATCAGGCTTTTCTGACCTGTTTGGGAAGAAAATGAATGACCTTTTACACAAAACACTGCATGAATATGCAATGCTATAATTGCACAGGGCCTCATTTTGTTTTTCCTGCTTGATTGTTCACACATGAGGAAATATATGACTATTTAGGCACCCTGCGCAAATGTACATGTTGAGCTTTCATGACAAATATTCGAAGAACACAGCTCTATTTTGGCCATGCGCTCCGTGTCCATAACAGTCAGTGGGTAAATTGAAAAAATCAATTCCAATTTAAATTATTGGAATAAAGAACTCCAGGAGCCAGAGATGAAAAAAAAAAAAGAAAAGAAAAAACAACCTCTTCTTCTAGATCCCCTTTAATTGGAAAGTCATTTCTTCAGGGTATTCTAATGGTTCTGAGGGAAGATTGCAAAATAAAGTTGATGAGCTTGGGGGAGGGGGGTTTAATAGCGTGTGCTTGTGTTTGTGTGGGTTCTACTGACCCTGTGTGTTGTCTTTGCTCCACCACACAGCGCTCAGTCTTCCCCTCCCTTATGACAGAGGCACCAAATGAAGACTAATCCAGTGGGCTCACACACACTCAGACACACACTCCCTCATGCCTGTGGTCACTCGTCTCATCCATCTGCTATCTGGAGGAGTGTCGGGGGCTCTTGGGTCAAACTAAATTAACCATCCCTCGTCACAATTGTAAAAATGTAATTGGCTTAATATAACCAACCCCGGTGATTTGGATACTCGGGCTGTGAGTGATTCTGCAAAACCTTTCAGATGCCACTTCAAATATGCAGCAGCTTCAAAGTCTGATGTTGTTTTGATAGATCAGGACATTAAGTGGCTGCATAAAATGCTAAAGTAAGCTTTGTGGATCTAATTCATTTATAAAATGACAACAGTACGATTGTAAGAGTAGTGACTGATATTGGAATGTATCTTTAATTATTCAGATAAATTTATTTATGTTTGCTGGGATGACAGGCAATTAAATTAATGGTATTTTCCTCGCATAGTATAGTTTAAAAACGTATTCCTTGATTTGAATGGAAGGAACCACTCCGAGGCCTGTAATCAATTTTTCCATTAACAGTGGATGACACGGCTACTGGCACTACTGCTGGCTTTTAGTAATGAACTCACAGAGAGCCGTTGTCCATCTCATGCAGACACGGCAGCTCCCCGCAGTTCAACTAAGCTGGACACTTTCACTCATGGTTTATGTTTGTTAGTCTGCTCCAACGGCTGTTTTGGTTCACTCTCACAGCTCCCATGGTCATGTTCAGCAGAAAGCATCAAAAACCAAAATCAGAGCTAGAATAGAGCAAACCTTGGAAGATGCTTCTCCAAAAAATCCGAACCTGCGGAACCGGACATCTCAGTGGGCTGTAATTGGTCAGCTCTTTTGGCCTGAACAGTCACCACCCACCATCAGTTCTATTAATACATTTGAAAAATAGGACAATGTGTTTAAATGGATGCAAAATTAGTGGACAACGACAGCAACGTCATTTGTATTTTTTTTGATAAAATGACAAATTTGGTGTAGATTCTCAGTCATCCAGGTCATGGTAATCCTAAGAGTTTGCCTAAGGGAAACTCTTCAGTTGCCCTTATTCAAGCTCTTAGGATTACAAATTTGGATCATTTGATATCCTGCATCTTGGGTCAATATGATGAAATGTTCTGAATCCACACTATGTGTTTATTGAGAGTGGTGCTCAATGTACGGAATAAAAAGTCCTGCGTGAATGAGTCAGTTTGGCTCATAACGAGGGTTACTTTAAATAGTCAACAAGACAAGAAAAATAATGCAGTCCTTTTAAAATTCTCTTAGGCCTTTGTTTGGCCATATTAGGGTTGTCACGACATAATGGAATTGACATTAACTGTGATATTAAAAGAATGAACTATCGACGATGTGTTGATAATACACACATGAGGATATTGTGATTGGTCACGTCTGATAGAATCACATTGTTCAATGAAGACTGATTCTTGTACACTTTTTAAAGTTCTTGACCTTAAAAGATAGGAGACAAAAACCTAAAAAAGAAAGCTCTACTGGTCGGGAAGCATCATCTACCCAAATTCTGTATTGATACTGCACTGGCATCATTGTTATGACTGCCTATGCCATGATATTCATGGACTGAAAATTGGATATGGTGTCAGCCCGGTGCTAGATACTGACATACAGATGATGTGTAGTCCCAGACAGCTTAGGATACCAAAATGTTTTGTTCTTATGGTCAAAGTCCAGCAGTATTCATGAAAAGAAGTAACTTGGTTGCTGGAACTGAACCGGATCTTCATCAAATCCAAATTCAGGTCAACACTCAGGGTTTGTGGAGTGAATCTCCGCACCCAAAATCTCACCAAATTAGACAATAATCGTTGACACAGAGCTAGCATGCCAAAAGTGAGCTGATGCCAGAGCAGACACTTAGCCACAATCTGTCTGAATCAGTGGGCTACCAGGGATTGTAAAGAACTCAAACAGCAAACCTGACTTCATGGGTACTCTTTAAGTCTGTCAATGTGTTGTTTCCTTTGGGTTTTTTTTCTCATATTGTCTGTAAATGTTGTGAAAGGGGGCTGCACGGTGGTGTGGTGGTTAGCACCGTCGCCTCACAGTGAGAGGGTTCCAGGTTCAACTCCCAGCTCTGTCTCTGAAATTTGTCCTTAGGAGTGTGCACATGTGTGTGGTTGTGTGGCCCTGTGATGGACTGGCAAACTTGTCCAGGATGTACCCCCGCCTCTCAACCGCTGGGATAGGCTCCAGCCTCCCCTGCAACCAACCGATGGATTCAGTGGGTATAGAAAATGGATAGATGGATGGATGTTATGAAAGGAGTTTAATAATGTCGTCAGAAATGTTAAAAAGATCAGTTAGGACTGGTTATCATTACTTCTTAAGTATTCTAATTGATGTGTGGCCAGAATTCTACACCATCTTCGCAATGCCTTTAATAGATGCGTATATCTGTACAAAGCCCTTTATCACTTGTGTGATTCCAGCTGTTAAACCATTAACACTCCAGTACAGCACAAGTGGAAGCTTTAAATGGGTATGTCACCCTCCACAGGGATGAACACTGCCTGGATTAAAAACAAAAATCAGACGTTAGAAGTTGATACTGTCTTGCATTGTATAAATCAAACTAAGTCTCTTTCAGCTCCTCTCATACCAAGCCAGACTGAGCCCTTTCACAGTCGCCTTGTTGACATTAAGGAAGAGCCGTGTGGAGACATTTCCATTCAAGAAACTTGTTGACATAGTTATCAGACATCAAAGAGCCTGGTGTCATTCTGAAAAGGCCTTATGAGAGTAATGGAGATGTTAAAGGGCGTGTTGGCCCCAAATACCACAAAAGGATCAGACGATATGAACAAGCTTTGACTGAAAGACTGAAAGGGGAGAAAGCGTGGAAGGGGAAGAAAAAAAAAAGAAAAAAAAAACACCTCTAAAATACATTCTCCGGAGACGGACGGGGAAGCGCTCGGCTCCATTTCCGCCCAAGAAGAGCGGAGTTAAAAGGTGGCCCCTGTACAAATGAAACTCAATTTCACGCCACATTATCCCTCCCTGTTCTCTTTCTTGGCTTTCATTTTCATTAAGACCAGAGACAATCATAAATTAATAATTACTGCCGAATGTCTAAGCACAGGCCGCCGTCCTATAGCCCTCCTCTTTGCCTCTGTGGTCTTCCATGTTCATGCTTGCAAAATGTTAATTTAGATAATGTGGCCTGGCCCTTGTCAGATAAAACTGTTTTGTAGTTTCGCTAATACGTAATGGTCTGTCTGATTAGGTGACATTAGTCCTATCTTTCAGACGATCAGCCTGAACCTTCCTAATGTCTCTCCACAGACTCAGGGCACCACTCAGCTATCAAGAGACGCGCAATAGTGCTGCTTTTGCTAAATGGTCATCTCCTGGTTGCTACGATGAGCCAGGAATTAGCTCAGCCGGGGGGTTAACGGTGAAGTAGACAATATCCTGAGGTAGAAATACAAATTTTGCTTCTCTTCTGTGAAACTTTTGTTCTTTTTTTTTAAAGTCGGTAGCGACTCATTTCTTCTGCCGGTCAAGCAGGCACAGAACAACAGCAAATTTGTGCAGTGTGACATTAGGCGTACCAAAAAAAAGGGGTCAGGATCATGCGGAATAATCACATCTGGATGATGTCTTTACGAGCTCGTCTCCGCGTGAAGCCAAGTAAATAAAACGCGCAGCTCACACGGCTTTCGAATGCTTTGAATATGCAATCAGCAATGTGCTTTCCACACTGCAGAGAAGGAAGTGCAATGCAACAACACATCTATAATGCACATTTGGTATTTAAAGTCTTCGTGCCTCGTGGTCATATTTGTACTGAATCGAATTTATTACTAAATGTGCAGTGATATGAAACATGTAGCCGCGGGGCCTGTTTTTCCTCACATGCCAGTGCAGGAGAAGGCACCAGAAAGAGAAATAAACAGAACATGTGAGTAATGGCTGTAAACAGCCCACTCCTCACGAGCTCACTGGAGGTGAGCAGAGGGAATCTTTCACAGCTGCAAAAAGGGGAGCGATCGAGTCATTAAACGGATGAAGCGGTCGTGATGTCAGTTTCTTTCAGTCCAGAGTGAGCTTAAGTTTGGGAGTGGAGCTGCGGCAGTCAGCACGAGCCCCCGAACTCGGCAAGAAGCACGGTCTGGTGATTGATTGCCCATTGTGTGTCATATTGTTCTTTCAAGGTTGATTGAAACTTTAACCTCATTTTTAATAAAAAAAAAAAAAAAAAAAGGAAAGAAGAAAAGCTTGAAATATTTCAGGCCTTGAATTTTTACAATGCAGCACTGAATTATGCAGCAATCAGTCAATTATTCATCTCTGTGGCCATGTTATGGCCATGCTTTAAAAAGCATGCAAAATGGGAATGGGCCAGGCATGCTGTGTCAACACATTTCACTCAGAATTGCTTACAGAAGAAATCTGTCCCCCAATGTCGATTTCACATTTTTTGTGTGCGTGTGTTTCAAGAGTCTGTACCTGTTCTGCAATGATCCCCGAGGACCACTACTCCTGTGTCTCTGGAGCAAAACATTCACGACGTCGCTCGAGAAAAGTTTGTACGACTAATCATTCCAAGGAGCAACTGCAATTAAAACAACAGCTCGAGTGCTGCTTAAAGTGCGCGTCGTGATGCATGACGCCTCAGCACGTACGACGTGCTTAAAGGAGGGGTTGTTTATTTTTCTGGTAATATCGCGTGAATTAGGGCCATACAAGTAGAAGTACACATGAAATAATTTATTTACAGTGACCTTGGTCACACCCTCATTTACATATTTTGTCTAGGATTAGCCTATGCATTTAAAAAAGAAAAGAAAACACACTCTCACATGCAGGTCAAAGCGCGCGCACACACACACACACTCACACACACTCCCTCTCAGAAAAAGAAAGGAAAACGAACACAAGATATTCTCACATGATTATGCGTACATTATTTTTTACTGCTATACAAAGCGAAGAACAATATGCTCATTCATTTTTCTACAGTACAGTATACCTGCAATGTCTTTTTTTTCTCCTTTTTTTTTTTTTCTTTTTCCCGTCTGGGCATACATACATAGAAAAAGGGGTTAAAAGACTGAGGGGCTGATTGTAAATGTCTCAAAAACACCAAATAACACAAAACAGTGGTTCAGAAAAAAAAAAAAGGGGGGGGGGGGGGGGCGCTGCCCCGAAACGCTCCCATCTCCAGCTGCTCCGTTTCGCCGCCTCCGCGGTGATGATCCACGCGCTTTACGTGTTAGTGGTATCGACCTGCATCTGGAATGTTACGTCAGCGACACGTGGGGCGTCCGCGGCAACAGAACCGAGCTCGGGCAACATACTCTATCGTCAAGCATGTTAACTTTATTTGAGTTTGAAGTACAATGAAGAGATGTTTTCGAGAAGCTATATAAGTTATCAGTGACAACAGACCTAGACACTCCATTGAGAACAAAAGGAACAAACACATCGTGAACATGGGACACTCCCCCTCCTGGCGCTCTTGATTGTAACACATAAGGTCTAAACTGTTTTTTTTTTTTTTTTTTGTAGTTAAAGGACTGACATCAGCTCATGACTAGAGAATATACACAGGTGTTTCAGCACCACAATTCCATCAGAATACCATGAAACACTAGAAAACCATAAATGTACTCGTGTAGGTTAAACAGGGATTTTTTTTTTTTTTGAGCAGTGTCACCAAATGGTGCTTCAGTTTCCAAAAAAGTTGCATCCTGACTTGACTGTTTCTCAGACTGGGCACATCATGACAAGTCGATCGGAAAAAACACTTTTAAGAAAAAAAAAAAAAGAAAAACCCAAAAGAGCTTTGAGAGGTGCTTGTTTCAGAGTGCGTCTCGTGACGAAAAAGAAAAAAATGTACAGTCAATTCCAAGAAATATTCATCTTTGTTACAAAGATTACAGTACTATCAACAGCAAAAGTCTTTTATTCTGAAAGTGAATGGTTTTGATAATGGTTTCAAAAATCGCCTGGGCTCGAGTGAGTCAACCCTAGTATTTGTTCAGCACAATATAGGATTTATTAAATATCATAATTCCAGGACACACATTTACATGCCTGCATGCTTTCTCACCGAAAAAATGGCAGCTATAGGAAAGAATGATGGCTCAGAGATAGAACAAAAACAAAACGGGAGGTTTATATAAATGGTGGTATCGTTTGCCTAATAGCTCTACTGCATACACAATACCTCTTAACGTTATATACACATACCTTATCAATCCACTCGGGCTGGGCAGAGTGAGTTTGCCTTATCGTTATCATCAGATCTTCTATGTACAACAATGGTATAAAGGAAACTTGATTGTATTTATCATCTAATTTAGAAAACATCAAAATCAAACATCAATCGTCTCTTCTGATGAACACGTGGACCGATACACACACACCCCCCCCGCCCACCCACCCACCCATCCACCGACACACACACACACACACACACACACACACACACACACGAGGGTCATCTCCGCGCGTCGTTTTTAGCTTCTTAGAATTCAATTTGAAATACAAAAAACAAAACTTCAGTCGATTTATTCTATTTTGAAGCTTCTTCGCTGGCTGAGATACAGTATAAAAATCTTCAGTGCTGTGAATTTACGAGTTATTACCACGATGTACCGTGGGTACATGTTTACTGTGCTCAGTATGTTTGCTTATCCTTCACCTCGGGCCAACCTGTCGTGTCAAAAACCTGCTGCACCAAACTATTTCTCGCGTTGGCCTCCGTGACTGGAAAAAGACTTCTCACTCTACATTCAGACTCAACCTCCTCCTCCTCCTCCTCCTCCTCCTCCTCCAGCATTTTGGGTGAAACACAGCATCTCCACCTACAAGCAGCTCCAACTTCCCTCCGCAAACTGAATGGGCCTGGATCAGGGCTCCTTAGAATCTTCATGGGTTTTTCTTTCTTTGTCTTTTTTTTTGTTTCCGAGATATATATATTTTTTTCTTTTCTTCCGGGCTCCTTTCGCGGGATCATCAGTACATCACTGTGGTTTTCAGGAACAGTCTTCCATCTGCAGGCAGAGGACACACAAAACACACACACACACACACACACACGCACAGATTAGCCAACAGCTAACATCTCGCTGACGCAAATGCATTTACTCGGGGATGCGAACGCAACTTTGAAATGTTGCCCTCTAGTCTTCGGATTTCGGCGGAGTCGCGATGAATTCATGAGCTGATTTAAGGATAAGATCCGAGTTTGGCTGCCGTGACAAATGTGATTAAACATCATGCGCGGTCATTAACTTTAGTACTTGGAAAGATACAAGAACATTCGAAGCAGCTAACTATGCATTTCGAAGATCATGCCCAGCACTTTAGTCCGGATATACAAACACAGTTCCACTGTTACATTCACATTTTATCATCAAAAAAAAAAAAAGAAAAAAAGCAGCAATCATAACAGCACTGAAGCTAATAGATCTAAAGACCACACATGTTTAAGACAACTCTTCCTGATCGGCTTGTTTGAGCATAATGCTGCATTCGAGATGTAAAGTGCTCCCTCTAACTGACATTTCCTGCAGGGAAATGTTGTTTATTGAAACCGGCAGACATTCCTCCGCTGCGTTATCTCCAGACACCTCCAACCTAACGAGCTTTGTCCACTGCCAGGGAACGCTCTTGTCGGAGTGTTCGCCTGAGCGAGCAGCCGCTGCTCCGACACAGAGCTGGTAAAAGCATCTGTTAGGCGCAGCTCAGGAGCCTGCCTGACGTTTATTACCGCCGCATTTCCACTGCCTGAGAACGCCACAGTAATGCCTTTAAGAAACATACCTCTCTATGGCAGCGCGCCTGAATAATTCAACGTTAAAGACAAACCCCACACAAAGACATTTAGCAGAGCGAGATGTTGGACATGACACGAGCAGCGCAGGTGCCCGACTGCTGGAGAATACACCTGGTTGTAATCTCCTGGAGTATGCTCCCGACGCTGGGAGCCGTCTGAGCGACATCTTTTTTTTTTCTATTACTAAAGAGATGCCTTTCCCCACTGTTCTATCAATCAGAATTGAAATTTGTTTTTATTCTAAGTCTTATCTATACTACTGCCTGATAAATATTTGATGATTTAGTGCTGCTTAACCTTTCAGGCCGTGTTTTATGTATTGCGTACTGACTCGGGAGACAACAAAAGCTTGTTGTGTGCCCATGACTGTGTGTACAGTGTGTGTGGGGAGAGCGAGGAAGGAGGGCGGGGGGGGGTGTACAAACACACGGGCTAATTACCCAGCACTGCCGTAGGTCTCAGAGGCATTGCACTCTGGCTCTGCCTCTCTTCAAGCAACAAACCACGAGTTCTGCGTAAAAGTCATTACAGCATGAACGCGGCGGCGTGAGGAACGTAACGCCGGAGAGGGGGCCGGAGAACGCCGAGAGAGAGAGAGAGAGAGAGAGAGAGAGAGAGAGAGAGAGAGAGAGAGAGAGAGAGAGAGAGAGAGAGAGCGTCGCCCTCGCAGCCCGCCCGCCCCGCCCGGCTTCACAGTTGTGGCAATTTATAGGGGCGTTAATGAAAACAAAGGCAATTTGATTATTTGACGGATGATGAGGTTTAACGCATTGTGGAGAGAGGGCTGTTAAAATACGGCAGCGTTGGACTTCCGAGAGATCCGAGCTGTTGCCATTGTGGGCCCGGTCTCAACACGATTCAAACTGGCAATCAGCGGGCAACGCGGGCGCAAATGTGGAAACATCTGCTTTACATACGCGACGAGAAAGAGAACGCGGCGATGTCTTGACGCGCCTTTTTTTTTTTTTTTTACGAGGGGCTCATTAGAATATGTCGAAAGTTTAGCATTTTTATATTCAAATCGAGATGAAAAGTTCATTAAAGAGAATAAATATTTCATTAGATGCTAAATAAAACAAAGGGAATTTTTGTCTTCTCTCAGCATAAAATTCCTTTGAAAGATTAATTAATACATGTAAATTATGCAAATTATGCCCATGCAAATATTTTATGAAGACAATTAGGGGATCCATTAATTACAGTCTTTTTTGCTTCAGTGACATTCATTCATTTAATTTTAATTTCACTTTAACTGTTCTGATGTTTAATCTTGCAACAAAGAACTTTATCTCTGCGCACAGGGTCGTGTAAACTTGCCGAACACGTCGAGGGGGGGGGGGGGTTTGGGTGGATGGGAGACGGCAGGGAACCAGAGAAGATACTGGGGGAAGATATTCACACATGCACCGTTGCCAGGCAGTGCTGGCGAGGTACGGTCCCAGTAGCTCGCCTCCCTGTGAAAAGAGCCACGTTCCCACTTGGACCCGATTCAAAACACTGTAAAAGCAATTAATAAACACAGACTGTGTTAATATCGCAGAATTAGAGAAGTGTGACAAAAGACAAATAGAAATAATTAGTTCTCTAAAATTATGCCCTCATTATTTTTTTCCTCCCCCCCCCCTCCGCTTTCCATTCGCCTCCCTGAGTTTGGAGTTCGAGAATGCAGCCACACATTTCTCTTGGCTTTCATGCGGGTGATAGGCTTGTTTTTTTTTTTTTCTCCCCCCCCCTTCTGCTTGTGTAATTTATCAACATCATTTTTTTGCCATTTGAGGTTAATTATACGGCGAAGCTCGCAGAGCAGAGGAGAGGAGACATGGGTGGCAGACGAATGCTTCTCTAATTGAACAAAACACAAAAGTGCAGCCTGCTATTCGGTTTCATTCCACTCTTCAAGGCAATGATCAGAGAGACGCCATGGTGACAGTGTACTGTTTTACAGGGATTAGATAAAAAATACATACATATATATGTATAAAAAATGGCCCATACTTTATGCAGAACAATGGCTGCTGTCATTGTACAGTAAGTGAGAAGCTTCAGCCCATTCAATTTCCCCACAAAGAGCCAGCTCTTCATAGAAGATTTACTAATTTGGTATGAAATAGCGGGCTATAATTACTCTGTATCTGGAAGGTATCTTTGTATGCAAATGATGACATATGGATTTCTTTTTTTTTTTGGACACCAAACTGTTTCAGATCCCCACAGTGACTGAATGACATTCAATTAAGGAAGAGCCATCATTTCTCCAGGTGCGCTTTTTTTTTCCTCCTTATTTTGTTGCCCTTTCACAAAATATCAGTTCAAGTAGACTAATCGCACATTAAACAGTTAACGGGGGCCCCAACTTACTCTTGCGTGCAAAGATGAATATTTTTTGCCGCGTTTCACAGCAAATTACATGCAGCCTCTTCCCAGATAAATTGGGACCTCTCCCACTGATAAGGGGGCGGCTCTGAGCAGACGCAGCTGAGGCGTATTAAAGCAAGACGTTCGAGTAATAATGAGGATATTCAACCTCTGCAAGGTGTCTTGCATCTGGGTAAACACAGATAGCAGACAGTCTACAGAGGTTATCGCTGCGGCGCCCTTCCCCAAACACAAACTGCACCCCCAAGGCTAACAAACAAACAAACCATTAAAAATGTACACGGCTTATTCATAAAATGGATTGATTTACCCTGATTATTACTATCGAAGGAGAGATTGCGCTGGCCTTTTTTTGCAGGTTTTATGACTCGTATTGCTCCAGTGGTCGGCCGGCTGCGATGTGCATTTATACTGACAAAGACCTGTCTCCGAAAAGCATTACGAGCACTAAAAGTCAAGCAAAAGAATAATATTATTCCGACAGAAAAACCAATGATCTTGACCTAGTGCTGTGGCCCAGATGGTGGTGTATGTCTGAACAGCAGGCACAGAAACACTAATGTTCATAAACTGAAGCTGTGTGTGTGTGTGTGTGTGTGTGTGTGTGTGTGTGTGTGTGTGTGTTGGGAGTGGGGGGCAGAAAAAAAAAAGAAAAAGAAAAAAAGAGCAAAAGTGAGAGCCAGGGAAAAAGAGAGAGATTTATTGTCTCATCTGAGCCCCTGTACCTTGTATTGTCCTTTCAGCATCTGTTCTTCCACTGCTGCGGTCACTCTCCATCTCAGGGGTCAGAGAGTCTGCGAGAAGAGAGGGATCACCGCCGTTAAACATGCCTGACATCCACCTATCACCGCGCCACTTTCGCAGCGCCGCTCGAGCCTTCGGGCTATATATCTGCCCCGAAGGCATACCCCGAAAGTGGGCGAGATTGTTTCTTTCACTGGAATTATCAATCGGCGATTTAAAAAAAAAAAAATGAAATATCAATAAATAAACTAATAATCCATCAAACCAGGACCCTCCTCCGATTGTTTGCGCTCATAAAGCTCGAAAAAAGGCAGTCAAATGTTTTAAAGTGGCAAAAATTGCCCTTGAACTTGGAACAAACAGTCCTATTTTGTAATTGGTCTAATAACTCTGCACTGCACACTGCTGGTGGCAGACCAATGAACTGATGATGAAGGAGGCAATGAAAGGCTGAATCTGAAGTGCCAGAGTGCGCCTACAATACAGCTCGACATCACTGGTTTTCTTTCAGTTCAAACGCACGGAATAAATACATTCTATGACGTTGTTGAACTCTGCAAGAGCGAGCCGTCGCCGTTCTGCGTACGTCAGAGCTGAAACATTCAGCTAACAGATCAAATGAATGAACTCGTAATCAATCTGATGATCGCTTGTTTCATACATGTCAGTCCCCCGGGAGCTCCGGCTCTCAACATTTGTGTTATTGTCACCGAGACAAAACATTTCAAGATCACCTTTTGAGGGATATTACACCGATTTCAATGGCCGATCAATTAAGCTGAGCGGTTAATTAACCAAGAACACATTCAGAAGATGGAATGACAATGTAAAAATAACAGGCAGTTGTACAGTTGCTGTGTGATTGATTCAATTTACAGGACATTTGAGCTAAACAGTCGGTTCTATAAAGTAACTGAGAGCAAACACGAAAAAAAAGGACCTAAAGTTTATCCAGTTTCTAAAACACATCTTTGCCATCATTTGTTTTCCTGATTTCGGACTAAAATGACTAAATCAGACTAAATGTTGTGGTGTGCAGACGCAGCATCTCACTGTGGAGTGTCTGACCGTTGAGAGAACGCATGCTGTCGGAGGGCGAGGGCTGCTTCAGAGTCTGCTCCGCCTGCTCTCTCCTTTTGGATTCGTACTCCAGAGCTTCTTGGAGTTTCCTCTTGGCCTTTTTCTCCTTCTTGAGACGCTTCTGGATGATTGCTGCGACGGGGGGGAAAGACCACAGTGACAAGAAAAATGAGATCTGGGGGCCCGAGTTAGCGGAGCGCTAGTGGTAACGCAAATCTGATTATACCCATATTCTTGCAGCCACAGATAACAGCCTCATTTTCAAAACTACCACGGCATTGCGGGAAAAGTGGAAATCAATTAAGCCTACATATTTCATGATATATAAAGATCTAAAAGAGGAAATCTGCACAAATACTGACTGAGACTTTGCAAAGTGCTAGAGGGAATCTAAGCTAATTGAAAAATTTATTGGGATATTTTTCTTGGATTTCTCTCATTAAGCGTAAACCACACAGTTAACGTGACTGGTGCATTTTGCATGAGGCCGAGAGTGCGTTTGTACGGGACCCATACTTCCAAATCCCGTCGACACACGTGGAGAACAGGAAAAAAAACAGAGCTGTCGGTGCTAACGCGTTACCAAAGAGGCGCACGGTGGCTGGTGTCTGTCTCAATCAGAGACATTAAACATACACACAGAATTGTGTAAGTACATTCGGGAGCTTTCACATCTACACGAGCACAGGCCTGTGAAGTCTGAACGCGAGAACACGGCACATACTTACACGCTTGCCTGCCCAACCACACACACACACACACACACACACACACAGGCACACACACGGCTGACAGGGAGGATGCAGTGCCAGGTAGGCGTCAGGTAATACCTCTGTTCTTTTGCTCCATGGCGAGCTGCTTCTCCAGAGTCTCCCTGAGCTCCCTCTCTCTGAACAGTTCCATCTTCAGCTCTGTCTTCTCCAGCTGCACCTGCTTCTCCTGAGCCCGTGCATTGTCAATTGCCACTTTGAGCAGGCCCTTCAAACACACAAATAAATACATTTACAGGTGAATACATACATACAAACATCTATCTATCTATCTATCTATCTATCTATCTATCTATCTATCTATCTATCTATCTATCTATCTATATATATACATATATATGCATGAGCAAGAGCAGGAAGCTGAGAAAGTGAGAGTGATGTGGGCTTTTAAAGAGCTTTGAGATGGAGTGACAGTAAACCACACTGAAAGTGTGTCACAGTCGTGCTCGGCACGCCCCACAGTGGTGAAGCAGCTGGCTACTGCGACGTGGCTCCTCTCAGTCGGACTGAACCGGGCTTTTAGTGCACGCTGGCTGCTGCGCCCCAGCTTCACCACGCACCTCTATCGCACAGTTTTCACACGTCCATACCGCTTTATTTACAATAAAGACAGCCGATAAGGAGAGCACTGGGCGAGTCTGACCCCTTTCGGCAACGACAGTTAAATACAAGCGTCGAACAGAACTGCCGATGCCCACGACGCCACCGGACCCGAACAACGACGGGAAGAGAATCTCGGAAGGCTGAGGAGTCCAGAGCACCAAATAGGAAAGAAGAGAGGGAAATGAGCAGAATATACCGCTCCGCTCCTTTGCTAACAGCTGAGATAAGGTGCTTAACAGACTCGATAGATAAAGAGCAGAAGATGTACGGATCGATAACGTTCGCTCTTGAATTGCTTCAATGTTTATATTTGCCGACTTCTCTAAAAAAATTAAAAAAAATATGTTTTACCACTGCCAACAGCCGTAACGGGGTTGCCTTAGATGCGCAGAAGCTGAATAATATTAATGCCAAGTATCTCATCATGCCTCAGATGCATCTTGGCTTTTCAGTCCTACATTCACATGTAAAGGCTACACTGTAACGTGGTCATTTCCGTCGGCACGAGTCCCCATACACACGCAATTACATCCGATGCACTAGGCTATAGCTTACTAATTGTTGATTCCTCTAACCCCAATTTATTCTAAGTTGCTTTATCTTAATTTTCTGCTTGGTCTCATTTTGTTGATTTGTATATAAATATTCAAAGCGAGGATCATTATCAAAGATGACTTAGAGGAGTGTTGGGAGCTTGCGATGGCTTTACTTGTGGCTCTCTAATTACCACGGCGAGCCAAAGGAGAAGCAGGACTTCTGATGCCAACGGTACAAGTGCAATGAGAAGGGCAGCAGGGTACACACATCATTACACCCAGACAGAAGGCGAATACATTCATCTTTCTGATTGAGGGGGTTTGAGCTGAAGCCTAAATAGCACTCTGAGTAGATGGGTGTTGTTATAGACTGAGTCTGCCTGTGGTGACTGCATGCATGCTAAGTAAAAAAAAAAAAGGATGAGAGGGTTTTAATGACAACCGAAATATTTGCTCTTACACGGTCTCAATCGAGACGGCGACTTACAACACACGTGGTTCAGCGTTAAAAGCCTTCGACTGTGGAGAAACTATGACTAAGTGATCTGGAAGTTTTGGGAATTTAAAAAAGCTATTAAAGAAGCTTTGAATTAGCTGCAAATAACTGTTTTACTTTGTCATAGCCAAGAAAAACAAGCTCTATAGACCATTTTTATTGATTAGGTCTAGGGCTGTAGCGATACACTATCTTATGATACGATACGATGCACGATATTCAGCCAACGATTCGAAACGTTTGTATTCGATTCGATACACTTACATCATTTTCTGAAAAAAAAAAGGGACATTGTGATTTGACATGAATCGTCGCTGATTGGACCGGTGGTCCGTCCTTTGAACCGGAAGGACAACACCGCCAGACAAACAGAAACAAACGAACATGTCCCAAACGTGGGAGTCCACCTTTTCCCATTATTTCTACCTAACTGTAGACATGTGACTCCCTGGCATTCTATTGTATTATATTAACGTTCTGTGTTTTCACTAATTGTAACGTCTGACTTTTCAATAAAGTTTGCTTAAAAAAAAAAAATCGATACTTTACTGGGAAACAAAATATCGATATACATCACAGTATCGATAAAATTGCTCAGCCCTAATTGGACCCCATTCTAGACTTGTGGGTGTTCTGCGTTCCAACTTGCCTGTGGTAATAGTGAGGTTATGTTCAGGCAACTGTAAGTACTGGGTCAAGTCAAAATGCATTCCAATTGACTAAACACCTTTAAACATTCAACATGCAAATATTTTTTCCAAGCCTCCTTAAGATCGGCACCATGGAACGTTAGCTACAGGAGGTTAAAAGTGTCACAACATGACGTGGTCCCAAAAGGACAGAACTGAAGTAGTTGGACAATACCTGTATGTTGGTGAGCAGAGTCTCTATCGATGACAGACCGTCTGGGAAGAGAAATGGCGAGGGGAAACCAGGAGGCAGGGCCTGTCCAGCCAATGACAACCGCTCGTAGCTGTCTCTCGCTGTTGGAGTGCACATCAGGTTGTCATCTGCAAAGAAAAGCGATAAACCGATTAAAGATCCAGAAAAAAGTAACATTTGTTCAACTTGGCAAGAGCAGAAGTGGTGGAACATGCGAGTAGCTTTTGGCCATGCTGACACATATTGAGGCTGACACCGGCTGACCAGTAGCAATGACTGGGTTAGTATTGATCTCCAGAGGCCAATCCCAGCTCTCCCCACCTCTCAGGAACAAAAAGTAGCCCCACAGTAGTCCCTTGGAGATTCCTTCGTATTGTTTCTTCTTGAGGCCTGTGCGCGATGGGTTAAAACAATATCAACAAGAACATAAATCCAGCCACCCCTATTTAAGAGATGTCACGTGGACTCCAAAAATCAGGAGCCATCCAGCAGTTTGACCCCAGAGGCTCAGGCTTCCTTTGTGCATGCACGCACGGGGGCCTGTCAAACCTAAGATGACATCATCCTCCATTCATCACCAGCAGAAGGGTAAGGCTCTGCCATCTGCTGTCCAGCCTCTCCATTGGGCCTCAGAGGAGGGAAGAGGAGCAGAGGAGGGAGGGAGCGAAAAGCAGGAGGCAAACCGACCGACACATGTACAGCCTGGTTAAACTAAAACAGTATGTCAGACGCTGCCGTTTGTTGCCCCATCGGATCTGACACATGTTTTTGTCCAACGAGCTTTTATCAAGCCAAGAAACAGTTTATTAAACACATCCAGTCTAAAAAGGTCTCCTCAGGAAGCCCACGCCATCAACTGTTTAATTGACGATTCAGTGAAACGGGGGGAAAAGTTTTATTTGTAACGTGGAACCCTGGCACAGCACCTCTCTGCTCTCATGCACTATTCATATCTGTTTATGTGGCGGGCTGAATCTTGTACAAACAGTGAGCAGAGCAGAGCCGAGCAGCCCTGCCTCTCCCTCCCATCAATATTCACCAACGCCAGCCAAGTGCTGGGAACAGCTGGTCTTACATTAATTAGTTTAAAGTATTTATTTCACCCATCCTCAGAGCAGATTGAGCAAAAACATTGGAGATTATTTCAAGCATCTGCAAATGCCCTGGAAACATCCCGGCGCCAAAAGTCGAGTGTTAGGATTCACAGTTTAGGTTTGTAATTTGGAGAACATTTTTTCCCCCCTTTTTTTTTTCTCCCTCTGAATGGGGAAGATGGTGAAATATGCACCGCTGGTCCGTGGAGAGCGTAAACAACCTTTCTCCTCTTTCAGATGGAGTTCACTCCTGTTGATTAATTAGAATGGATGGTTGCCTAATGGATTAAAATTTGTTTATAATTTGACTTCATGAAAATAATGAATTGCCTACTTTTAAGAAGCCACTCCTGTGCTAATTCATTTTGTTTGGTGCAGTCCTGTCTGCATTTTGAGGTGGGCGTCTGGGTGGAGATGTAAAAATGCACTCTCCTTAAGCAGAGGCACAACATGAAAGTCTCATTTTATCTCAATAAAAGAAGTAATCAAAGATCAAAAGCATTACAGCTGGCTCCAGCTCAGGTTGATATAGATGTATTGCATGCATTATATGCATGCATCACGCACCTCCAATAAAATCACGGTAACAACTAGAGACGTTAGTAGACCTCGGGGAAAGGTCTGCTGTTGTAGCTTTGTAATTGATTTGTACTGTAGGCACTTTGTCCCTTATTTAGTGTTGGCATTAATCATAAATCATTGCTTTAACAAACTCCGGCTTCCCACTCAGCAGGCCTCCCCTCCAACACAATGTTGGATCACAGAGAATATTTGATGGCTTTGTTGCGGGGGAAACAACCTGTCATGCTCTGGGAAAAGCAAACAGCGTGTTTTGTTTCGACACACTCAAACTACCGTACAACACCTCTTGTCAGATAACATTTCCACCAGGAGCTGTGCATAAACACCGGCGTTTCAGAAGGAAAAGAAACGCCAAGCTAATATGTGGCTAATTTAATCAATATAATCAAGGGGGCTTAATGAAACTAAATGTAATGTAGATCTTTGGTTTTCTCTGCTTCTCGTGTTATTTGCCCTCCCTCCCCCCCTCCTCTTTCTCCCTGTGCCTGGCTGCAAATGCTGGCATGTGTTTGCATGTTTATTTCTCACCATCGCTCCAGAATCATTGACTTCAACTTAATTACAGCGACAGGCGTTGGAGTGATGGGGGCCGGTGGAAACGGAGCGCTCTGTTTTTCAGGTGATATTTCTGCACTAGCAAGGCTGCCAACAGCAGCTGTGACAGCCTCCCGTGCCTGCCGTACGGCAGAGGTACAGTTAGGGCCCCGGCTATGAAATACTGTGTGGAAAAACACTCGCAGGTCACCCCTGTCACAGAGAACATTTCATGCACAACTGTTTCGGTGGATAATAGGAGCCACAAATAAAAATGGGCCGCTGTAAATACAATGCATTCTGAATGAAATGCCATAATTTAAAACAACGCCACCACAGCCCCCCTCCTCCACCCTGCTCTCAATAGCTGCAGAGGGAGTCCTTGACAGTGTGCTAGCAATGATGAATCACCTATCCAGTTAATTTTCTCACTCCTCATGTGTTGTGCTGCTAAAACAGGGGCCAGGAATTGACTTGACAAACTATGAATGTAAAAAAAAATATCACTCGGAGGGATCTGGGCTTATCTCCAATTTACATGTTATTAGATTTGTGTTGCGAGCAGCACTTGGTCCGAGCAAAGTTGAGGCAAAAGAGAAAGAAAAAAAGAAAAGAAAAAAAATAGATGGGGCACATGATAACCGGAGATAAAACATCTCTAAAACCCACTTGAAAGCCTTTGAAATGTTTGATGGAAAGTCACTGGGAGGAGAGAGAAGCAGAGGAAAAAGTGGCCTGATTTTAAATGTGACAGACACCACATTGCAATCTGTGGTAAATCTAGAAGAAACCTTGGGAAATTTAGCTGCAATCTCTGGATAAATAGCTGTAATTGACCTTGGGAGTTGAAAATGTGCCATATGTTTCTGGTTCCTGTGTTTGAAACTGGGTCCCTCAGGACATTTCAGCTGAGTACTCACACGAAGGCAGGGAGAGCTGGAGGAGAAGAGGATACACAGGGAAAGAGAGCAAGAAAGGGGATGAGAAGAATGCCAGGAATGAGAGATAGATGGCTGAAGACAGAAGACAGATGGACAGATAGGAGAAACATAGTCTGAGGTGGAGGAGGATGGAACAGAATGGGTGTGCACAGAGTAAAAGAGTGACAGAGGAGAAGAGAAATAGGGGGGAAGAGGGGAATAGAGAAGGAGAGCAGAGGTACATTTGGCTGGCCAGTCAGTGTGATATATTGACAGGTGAAGCCTTTGTCCTTGCAAACCTGTGTTCCTCCCAGCAGGAGAACTGAATGCTAAACTTGGAGGTTGTCAGCAGAGCCAACAACAAAGCCAGGCACAGCTTTTCACTGCACAATTACATTTGATTTGACCTGCCAGGGCTGCGGAGAAAACCAGCCTCCTTCAAATGGAGTAGTTATGACCTCTCGGACAGCCATTAGCAGCCAGCGCAGCAATATTCTACCTGCACTTAAAGCACTGCATTTGGGAAAATCTTGTCTTCTGGTACAAATGCAGCGATGCAGAGCTGGGCAGAAAAAAGCGGTTGCATGCAATTTGAGCACTTGAAAAAAACATGAGCTTAGCTGATCGTGCAAATGATGTGTGCTCTCTGAAGGGACTGTCAGGCAAGAGGAAAAAAAAAAAAAAAAAAGCAAGCTTTAAGCAAGCTCTACATGGTGTTTAATAACTTTGGATGCATTCTATCGCTTGCTCTCATTAAAGAGCTAGAAAAATGGAGTTTGTAAGTGTTGCTGCAAGTCAAATTTTTGAACGAGATGGTTTGTGTTCCAACACTGTGGGGTTAAGACCGGATTGTTTGTAACCTGCGGGATCTGTTCCGAGGGAAAAAGTGCACGGCGATCCATAAAAGACAAATTCCTTTGGAATGACTATCACTTGCACATGCTGTGCATATGTCTGCGCAGTATATTGTATACGCTGCGAGGAGAGATAAAACACACTCACTCAGATGTCTGCAAACAAAAAAAGAAAAGTAGAAAATCATATACACAATGATTACACGCGCGCACGGCACACGCACTTAACGTGCCCTCATCGCATTTAAGCTAATTTCCTTTTCATCACGGAGAGAGGAAAATGAGTGTTTGCCCCATCCCTGCTGAGGGACAAAGTCAAGAGCCCCGGTCGGTTTGGGCTAGATTAACAGGTAACATTTGGCTCCCACTCTCTTATCACAGCATGAAAATCAAACCGCGTGTTTTCCTCTATCGCTCTCTCTTTCTCCCCTCCCTAATGTTCCCTTCACTTAGAGATGAAATCGCTTGCTGCACAAACCCATTTGGAGAGAGGAGAGAAGGTGAGTGGGATAATCAGGCTGGCCACTGGGCCGTGTTTCCTAAATGCTCTCCAAAACATTACTGTGCACAGGCATAAAATTAGCGCCGGGACCTTAAAATGTTGACATTTAGCATGACTTTTTGGAGAGTGACACCCTCATATTTTCTTGTAGGATATCATTAAATTCCAACTGCCCTATGGCTGTGCCTTTCCATTAATAACCAATTCGGTGTGTCACTTCTCCCTCTTTCGCTCACTCTCTCGCTTGCCATCTTTTTAAAGTAATGAGTCCATTGCTTTGCCTTAATAAATTGAATCGTATTCTCAAGGCCATATGAAGATAGAGCCACAGATGGACAGGATGCATGCAGGAAATAACCATAAATCCTTTACTGTCAGAGAAGGCAGTCTGAGGTGACAAAAGGAGACAATCACGAACCTCAACAGCGATCACGCGGAGAAAGGTTGATCCCCTTTGTTACGACATTTTTCTGATAGCCCATCTACGCTGGTACTTTAAAACGGTGATGCTTGCTAATCATCAAATATAGGAGTAATTCATGACAGTTTAGAATGCTGACAGACGATTTCCTACAAACCGCCACCGAAGATAATCTCTGATGCTGATGCATTGATCGCGTGTTACACCAAAAGTGACGCAGCAATTAAACACAATGCGATCTGTTTTTGTTTTTTTTTCTTAACTGTTAGCTGAGAAGAAGAGGGAGAGGAAAAAAAACTGGCAAAGGGAAAAGGGAAACAGAGCGAGCGAGAGGCAAGGGAGCAAAATCTGTGTTGACTTCCATTCAGGAGGAAGATATCTTGTCTTTTTATGCGGCCCGTGTCATATTTATTGCATAAAGGTCAGAGTGTTCATTTGTTCAAAGTCAGCGTTTTCCCTCTCTCCTCTCCTCCATGTAATAAATGCAGGGGCTATGTCATTATCGGACCTCTGAGGATTACAGGCTTGGCTGACTGTGATGACTGCATAAAAGCATACAGGACTTTTGTTTCTGCCGGCGCGCACCTTCAAATGAGCTCTTAAAGATTGCAGGGGTGGAGACAAAATGGCATTTTGTGGAGTGACGGGCCCAGTTAAGAACGGGCGAGGCAAAGAGGAGCGAGCTGGCTCAGGTGAGAGACCGCAGGGCTACATCCATGACCTTAGATTTAAATCAGATGGGGGGGGGGGGGGGGTGTTAAGGCGCACTCGAGAGGAGCAACATAAACTTGTGGCTCAGGGGAGAAAAAGGCAGACTCCTATAGATTTCTGTAATTCGCCTATTGACTACGAGCCAAAACTGTCAAGAAAATAATACTCGGAGAAGGACATCTTTGTGAGGAGCTTTGAAGGTGCTCAGATATAGTCTTTGCATTCTGACCTCCATTGTCCGGGTCTATTTATTGACAGAAGAATCCGTGAGATTAAATCGGCCTCAGCTATTGATTGGGTATTTTGCCTGAATCATTCACCGTTTCAGAAGGGGCTCATCGGTACAGTACACCCCACTAATCTGTCTGACCCACTAATCATCGAGCCACTTACGTCTCTCTCTTTGTTTAGTTCTCCCTTTGTTTAGCATCTATTAATTCATTAGAGCAACTTCTCCTGCGGCTTAACTTCCGACGGGGACTGGGGAGTCCTGCTTCTATCCGATAGCGGCGTGCATTCCGGCAGAAGATGCCACCGAATACGCAGCCGACATCACAATACACATGCCAATTACATATTGATAATTAAGCATTCAAACAAACAAACAAGAGAGGAAATCCCCCCATAATCACCAGGTTTTAATAGAACAAGTAGTAGCTCGGTGTGGTTGGCCAGATAGCCTGCTGCTAGATCAGAGCTGGAAAGAGGCATTGGAGGGAGGGGGTGGGCAGACACATTGGTGTCATTGCCTGGCATTGCAATCCTACAGGGAGAGGCTGTGCTGTTCTGTCGCTGTTGAACGAGTGTCGACGAAGACTGGCGCTAATCCAGACTGGATACACTGAGCTGCTTTTGAAAGAAGATGAAAGAAACAAAGGAGGAAACGGGAAAAAAACGTAAACTTTAAAAGCTTTGGAGCACTTGCTCTGCAGGGCAGCCTGTAGTGCAGAAGCTCTGGAAAAAAAAAAAAAAAAAACTGATGCAAATCCATTAGCCGGCCCCGCTTTCACAGTCGTGAAAATACTTAAGGGGTTTAAATCGGGGGGACGTGTTAAACGCGGGGAAATCTGTTTTTGATAACATTATTCGTAACAGTGGCTTTGCGTCGGCGCGAATTAATAACACTTCATTTACAGACGGAAAGAAAGCTAGCATGGCATTTCCAGTTAAAGAGATTAATTTTTAAAGACCTAATTGACAGGCTGAGGGTTAGGCAGGATAAGCAACAGACTATAAGGCTGCAGCTGCAAAGTCAAGGTGACTGCAATACTCACAGAAAGGCTTTTCAAAAAAAGCAGAATGGAGAGTAGAGAGGGAGGGAGTGAAGAGAATTAGTCCTCAAGCACTTTTCCCTCCACCCCCTATTCTTCCTCTCTTTATTAGGAATGATTTACTTTCTCAGTGAAAGGATATAAAAGCTCAAGTATAGCGGTGTAATTATCGCAGAGTGAAAATTTAAAGGTTTGACTCACAACGTCCTCGAGTCAGCCAGCAGACTGCCAGACGATAAGAGCGACTGCGTTCAACACTCGGCATCCAATTGGCTGTGTTTTATGGGCTTTGCCAAGGAAGAGCACACAAACAGCACTCGGCATCCGCGAGTCTGTAAACATGATGGACTGTGGCAAACTACTAGGGCTGGTGTTTACCTTGGCAGAGCCTGGCCCTGGCATGTCGGGCGGCGTCACTTAATTACTGTTTGCATGTAAATATTAAATGGTACAAACAACCCCTCGCAGAATGCCTCCGAAAAAATACAGAAATACATATTCAGGGTCAACCTTATCTGTCCGCAACAGTTGCCCGCCGCTCGGACAAGAAATCGCTTTGAATCGCAAATTCCCAGCATTGTACATAATCTTCATAATTGTTTAATGCTGTTGTCCAAGGGCATTCAGGTAAATACGTTCCCCCCGCAATCTGCATAATAGCAGATGCTCAGATATGTAAAGTGCGACTTGTGTTCTCGGGGAAGAAGAGGATGGGGAAAAAAAAAGAAAAAGAAGAAAGAAGAAAGGGAAAAGGAGGGGAAGGTTATGGTTCAACGCGGCTTTTTTGTCGGGATAAAGGGGCCGCGCTCATCAATGTCTCCAGTCAAAACAGATAGATGACTGCTTTGATTACAGACCTGCTCCCCCCCCCGACAGTCAAGAGGAGCACATATAGTAAAGCACCGGGTGCCTGCCGTGCATCTCTGGTATGGCTGAGTAAAGCACTTGTTCATTTGCAGTGAAGGGTAACATGAAACAGGCCTCAGCCCTCTGATGGACAGGGAGATTTCACCTTCGCCAGTGAATGATAATGCATTATTAAATTTGCCTCTCTGCTCACTAGATACACTTAGCTGACCACAGCATATTTATCTCCCCATCCGAGGCTCACGTCTTGGCAGGAGAAAGCATTCTGTCACTTTTGAGGCATTTCAAAGATTAAAAAGAACCTCTCTCTTTTCAACGTCCCTAAAAGCATCCCCCCCCCCCCCCCCTTTTCAGTGAAATGTGATTAGCGGGAGATGGTGTCACGCAATGGAACATTCATGAGGGGGAGAACAAATATCCAAATGAACTCCCATGTCCTCGAGGAATAGCCCCTCTCTGCACCATCAGCAATCTCTCTCACATGGGCCGGGGAAATTTGATTGATCCTCTATTGAATTATTTTTTTGCACTCTTTCATTTCAACAGGACGCACTGACAAGTTGTTTGATCATAAAGCATTATTGTCTGCCAAGTCACATTCCAGGGTTGTGATGGCTAATGATCTTGCCTCCTGACTTAAGGGAAAGTCAGGTAGTCAGCATGCGTTTGAAGCTCGCAATGCCAAGGACATCGGGAGGACTGAGCAAAACACTAAGCATTAAAGGCAGGGAGATGAAGAGAAGGAGCTTACACCCAACATGTCAAACTTTTAATGATACTGTACCGAGATACCGTCAACGCGGGTGAGATATTTGCATCGCGGGAAAAGAGCACCGAGCTCAGGCTGAAACTTTTGCCTGACCCAAAGTCCCCTACCGGCCTTTTTTTTCTTTTTTTTTTTTTGTTTCATCGCAAATGCATATGCAAAAGAAAAAGGGGAAACAGAACAAAGACTACAAAGGGCTGGCAATCACTTTTTTTTTTATCTTTTTCATCTTTTTTTTTCCCAACCACACCACTCTCTACATGAGCCCATCAGCATCCACAGGTCCGCGCTCAAAGCAGCTGTATGCTAATTAAGGATGATGCGGGTACCTGCACCATTTCATCATTCAAACTGTACACCGGCACTACAGAACACTCCCAAGATGCACTGAGAGCCTCCACCGGACGCAAAGAAAGAGATGGCGGGTTCTGCTCGGCCCATCGCGGCCACGCCGGTGTGGGAGGCATCAGCGGCTGCTCGGTTGATAGCAGGTATGAAAGGATGCGCCTCGAGGTGACATGATACACCGCAGCCTTCCATTTGCGCTTTCGGAGGACATAATGAGTGCAATCTCCTGTTGTGTCAACAAGTATGCGTGGCGTTTACCGGGGAAGTGCAAATATCACGTTACAAATGATTCGTCCGCTTTTAAAATACGCTTTACGGAATCAGCTTACATGGCTTACGGTTGCGTCCGACTGTCCCGTCAGGCCTTTTAGCTCAGTGTGAAAGGAGTGCTGTGCTGCTGGTGGCGAGGTTTCTTGTCGAGCGGAAAATGCTTTTACTGCCACGCGTTTTCTCTCCGAAAACTCTCGCACTTCAACATACATACTGTGCATATGGCCCGTGTTTCAAACACCCCCCCCCGGCCCGAGGAAATAAAATGATATCCAGTGTTTGATCCCCAACGTGAGTTTACAGCCAAAGCCTTCCGCACCTTTTCAAATTTCCCCTTGTTTGTCAGCTACCTGCTGTTTCACGAGACAGAGTCTTGTCGGAAGCTGTCGCCACAGACTTTCTGTTTGAAGCAATTCAGTTCGTCACATGTGAGGCAGCATTAAGCTTTCTGCCCCCCCCCCCCCCCCCCCCCCATCTAATCTGTCTCAAAATTCGGCACAAAAAATATTCAAGTCCAAACAACAAAACCCTCTCCAAAAAAAAAAAAAAATACCATCTGGTTACTGTGCACACGGTGACACGAATTCAGAAACGAGCTTCTTTTTTTTTTTTTTTTTTTTCATACGACAACAAACAGCCTTTGTCCTTCATCACCAGAGATGGCATGAAAAAGAAGAGACGTGCTCACAGGATATGAGCGATGAGACATTATGGCTGCCGTCTCTGAGGTGTCTGGCTATTTAAATAGTCTCCATATGAGCGGCGGCGCTGCATCCTTCCTCCGCACCCACTGAGCTCTCTGCTCAGAGAGCATAGGAAGAGATTAATTCAATGCTCTGCCAGGATCATAAAGATCAAACAAGTGGAGAGATATCATTAAACCATTGGAATGTTATCTCATTTATCTAAACAAACTGATGCGAGGAACAAGCCTAATTATAAAGCTCACCATAAACAAAGCTGCGGACGGCGGGGCCTTTTCCCTCTTTAACAATGGAATGCGTTTATTTTATTAATCTAACGCATCGTGTATCATATCATTACAGTTCAATATTTCTATCATTAATTTTATTCCCTTCACTTAAAGCTTTTATTGGAATTACTTTGGTTATTAGTTGGTTCTAATGTATTGGTTACCTCTGCATCTTGCTGCTACAATCTCTCTTATCTCGCTGCATAAACCTGTGCATGTTATTCAAATTGCCTCATTTATTATGATAGCTTCCTCATGTAAATTGTGCTGACTGCTCGCCCTTGCACAGTCCTCATTAGACTAATGAAAACCTTCAAACGAAAAAACTAAACAACCTGCCAAATAAAGGTCTGGGGTTATTATGAAAATTACAACTGTGGGAGCCGGGAGAAGCTCTCTTCATTAATTCATGCTCAGCAAATTGGTAACTAATTTAGTTGCACTCCTCTGCATTAATGGGTTATTTTACAAAAATGTTTTTCCTCAGCCCGAGACCTCTGGCGCACACGCTGGAGAGCTCGGAATCCTAATCAAGTCCGGTGACATATTAGGAATTGACAATCTGAAAGATAACGCAGGCTGTTTGTGAGGAGCCGCGCGTAGGTCAACTGGTTGGAACTGCCGCCGACTGCGGGGTCATTTGCTTTCTATTCTGGTCTTGCTAAGAAATTAAGAGTCATTTTCTGTTGATTATCTGAGCGCGGAGGTGGCACTTCAGCTTAGATTTGAGGAAACATTCGGCTGATTTATGCATGCGAATAGCCGGTTAAACCTCCTTCCTCTATATTTGTTTGCATTGCTCTTTGTTCGCGTAAAACCTCCATCTCTCTCTCTCTCTCTTTTTTTTGTCCTTTACGCACATGCTTAAACACACTCACATAATCAAACAGAGGCATACACAGCGAGACGTTTGTGACCCATAAATTCAGCTCATGATCCTGCTAATTATTGCTATTCACTGCTTCACACCCTGCGTGTGAAGGTCTAACACTGATCTTCACGTCAGCCTGGCCAACAGGGAGCGCACAGCCCAATGATTTCCATAGTGGTTTTAATATCATTATCAGCCTCACCCCACCCTTTTATCGCCCAGCAGAACAGCACAGCTCTGCTGCAAAAACCAACAGAGAACGCTGAAAAAAGAAAAGAAAAAATCTATTATTTGCTTCATTTCATATTGAATCCGCAATGCTTTCATTTCTACGTGCAAATTGTTGTTTTTCTCATTGTTTTTTTTTTTTCAACAGGCAATTAAAAAAACACGAACTGTGACAATTTGGATCGACATTTCCAGCAACGATGATTTGATTTAAGAGCCAACGAGGAGAAATAGCACATCTGAGCGAAATTCGTAGCAAAAAAAAGGGCTTGTTGTCTTCCCGCGTCTGTCTGAAAAATCGCGGCATCAACGCGGTATGAATCAAAAGAACCGGCGAAAAAATATGAGTGCTGCAAAATCTGGGAGAAAATATGGCTATTAGGAACCCAATTCCAACGATACCAAAGCGTAAAGGCTCTAGCATGGTTGCAGCGTCTGCTAGCGCGAGCGCTGTTGATGACGTCACGATTTCGTGCCGGCTATATATAGTGGAGCAAGTCGCAAGTAGTTGCAATTTTCTCCGTCACAGAGGTGGCGCTGCTACGTGAAGTTTACCGCTAACTACTCTACAACGAAGAAAGTGGAGAAGAAAACAATGCATCTGTCAAGAGCAGGAATACTGTCATTAATGATACTGCTGCAGTATTCGGATCATTTTAATTTCTTAATTCAGTTAAAAGAGGTCTGAAGCCCCCGGCATCACCACTTGGAGTCTCTGCCCTTTTGTTTGCCTTCACGTATCTGTTCCGTAGCTTCTTTCACACATTCTTACAGAACTCTCCCTCTTTCCCCAAAGTTCTGCCAATCTCTGTGCACTAGTTTTGGGAGTTTACGTGGTCCCTGTGCTGTTTCACTGCAGTTTCGTACAGGTGCCTGTACAAACGCACCTCCTGACTGAGCCTGGTCTCAAATTGGTCCATCCGGTTCATCGTTCTCGGCGCAGCCAAGTTACAAAAATCGACTGGTGCACGACAACACGCTGCGCCGTCTTTTCAAGGCAAGTGCCAGGCCTGAAACGTCATTTTGACGTCACGGTCCGCCACCGCCGTGACCGACGCGTCAACTGTAACTCTGGCTTAATTCGTTTCGCTCTTCAGTGCAATTTATAGCTAATCGCAGGAAAAGAACTCAAAGAGTTTCGTTGAAGATCGTCGTAGTCTCTAAACCAAAAGGGTTGACATCCAGCACTCTGTAAACCCACAACCGACAGAACACACACACATCCACACACATTTACACAAATCACACACAGATTAAACTGAGCAACTTGGATGTAGTTCGACTATCTGGTTTAGTACTTTCAGCGTGACGTATTATACAGCTGGAAGGAAGGAAGATACAAATACCATATTTATCAAATAAAACCCCAAAAAACAACGACTTTTCAGACAGTTGCGGACAATTTCACGATGGTTCAGGAGTTTGTTTTTTATTCATAGTTTGTTTTCTGATGAATGCAGTCCAGCTGTCATCTCTTGCAACCGTGTAGAGGGCTACAGAGATGGTCACAGTTAGAGAGATTCAACTAACTCAAATCCTGACGTTTTAAAGCCTTAAGTATGTTATTTGGTCATCGCCATCTTAGGCTTTAAACACATTTAAGTGGTTGAGTCATCGAAACACTTGACCTGTGTACAGTTGTCTCGAATGGCAAACATTTTGAAGGCTCTAAACAGCTTTTTTTCTGCTGTAAAGGTGAGGACAGAAACACGGACACTGGGGTACCGGCACTGACCTGATCTGAAGCAAGCCCCCCCGAGTGGCCATTGAAGGAACTGCAGGGTTTGGCACCTCAGAGTCAGCTTCAGTGTTCAGCCCCAGACATCACTGCTCGATTGAAAGTCGGTACGATTACAACTACGTTTGAGTTTGTCCTGATTGTGACCACTGTCCATGTCCCGGTGTACATGTATGGAGGGGGGGGGGGTGTGCCGAGCAATTGACCACAGTATGTTTAACGCCGCAACACACTACACTGCATGAGACACTGTTCCACTTCTAACTTTCTGTGTGGAAGTTTAACAAGTGCAGCTGAATTCAGTGCAGCTGAATGTAATCTTCAAGCTACTTGAATAGTGATTTTGTTTTAAAGCGAGAATGCTTGAAGTGGCCGCCCGAGTTGAGGCGGAGCTCTTAAAGGCTGCTTTTTAGTCCCTGCTTTCTGACGAAAGTAATGCAAAAACACGTGAATGAAAGGACCTTCATCTCGGAATTTGGCTGTGTTAACATACGCTTCGGCTTTACTGTTTTAATAAAAAAGGACGCAGAAAGATGGAACTTTTGAGCATGCGTGCCTTGCAGTGTTGTTTTTGACAACCATCTTAGATTTAGTCTTAGTCTTAGTCTTTTGGACTAAAATGCTTATTAGTTTTAGTCACATTTTAGTCACTTCTATATGTGATAGTTTAGTTAGTTAGTTTTTAGTCCAGTTTTAGTCGACGAAAACTCAAAAGGGTTTTAGTCTAGTTTTAGTCAAAAAAAAAGAAAAAATAAGTATAGTCTACCGTGTTATAGTATGGTCTTAACTATCAAACAAGCAGAACAAAAATACATAGCTTATTAACTGACCCTATACTAAAGCTTTCTGATTTTTCATTCTGTACTGTGCGTGTGTCCCAACTTTACTGTAAGCGCACTAAACGCACAGGTCCTGGTTAGGGCTGCACAACGTCACTTGTGGCTTTTAGGCTAAAGCTAGCAGACTCTACGTATAACAGTAACTCTGTTTAACATATCAAGTTACGTGCTGACAGAACGTACACACAAAGAGATAACCACACCGTCACTGAATGTAAACATGCTGCTAAAGTAACACACACATAATGAATTGACGTTAGCGTAACAAAAGCTAACTTTAGCCTGAAGTTAGCAGCCCATTTGCGCCAGGAGTATGTGGAAAACGTACTAATGTATTAGCTTACTATGAAATTTATCGATTATGTTAACAGCATTTGTAACTTACCTTCGAAAAAATATCCCTGTGGCGAGCCTTAAGGTGCCGCAGCAGATACTTTTTAGGTTTTAATTGACACACACAATAAGCAGAAATGTCATGCATTTTAAACGTCTGACAGATCACCCACTAACATTTTCTTCCATTCTCGTCTCGTCAACGAAAATCACACACGTCTCGTCATGTTTTCGTCATCAGAGAGCTATGTTTATCTCGTCACCGTCTCGTTATCATAATGAAAAAAAGTGGCGTCAACGAAATGATTTCGTCATCGTCATCGTTGACGAAAACAACACTGGTGCCTTGGACCATTTGAGACGAAGGATATACAGGCAGGTTTGATATGAGCCTCAAACACCTTATCTGGGTGTCAGTCTGGCTGCGAGAGCTTCGGCTTCATGCGATAAAGGCTGGTCAAACATGTTTACATGCACTTCCGCGGTCGAGCTTTGGTCTTTTTCTAGTGTTGTCTAAACATGGCGATTGATAGAAAAATCAAACCAGTCAATGAGATCAAGCTTCTGTTTAATTCGAGGGCCTCAGGGCTTATGGCATCCTTCTTGTCGGTTCGGTTTGCTGCCTGCCTCACTGAGCTCGGTTTTCTTTCCATTTTCGGACCTTCCCGTTTTTTTGTCTTTTTGTCAACGATGAAATTGAACTCACCTTTGTCGGTGTGCATCCTCTTTGCTTCGTGGCTCATGTCGTGGGCCAGGTCTCCTTCTTTAGGCCCAGGTGCGATGTTGGGAGACAGGCCTAGCAGGGCTTGGTTCATGGACAGGCCATTGTGGTGTGCTGCTGCAGAAAGGGTGACAAAAGCAGTCCTGAGAACATGCACAGTGTTTCTCTGGCTTCTACGCAGCTCGTTTGGCTTGTTCTTTACCTGTGTCATTGATTGCGTTGCGGGATAGTGTACAAAAAAACTTACGTATCCTGTCTGAGGAGCTTTCTGTGTGGGCCGGGGAGCTGGACACACTGCTGCTGCGGTGGGATGACGGGTGACTGCCTGGCCTCCTGTTGTCTTCTAAGGAAGGTGCAGGCGATGGACTGTCGAGCACACGTTCCTGCAACCCCAACAACCACAAATACAGACACGCACACACACACAAAATAAATATCCAGGGTAGGCTGAAGCGCTGCACTACTAAAAAAAAGAAGAAGTTGCCTTCGGGGCATCGAGTGCGATAGCATTCCCTTCTTTCAATTTTAAAATTTACCTTTATAACAGAGGTGACCATTCTGGAAGGGAGACTCTGGCCCTGTGCTGCAGCAGCCATGTTTGCGATGGTGCTGAGGTGATTCATCTGGCTCATCGCCATGGTGACAGAGGCTGGGGGCAGGCTGACTGGGATCAGGGGGTGTGGCATCATCATGAAAGGGAGTTCCAGGCCTGAGACACATGAAGAGGTTGTTGGTTACTCAATGATGCATATTATGAGTGAGATATTCACAGGGGAAACTTGTGAAGCTCTGTCTGATAACTCAAGACCTGCTGCCGTTAATTCAGCCGTCAGTTATTCCCACCGCTGAGATACCCTTTAACGCCCGGCCTCCAATAACCCTAAAGGTTTACACTGCCGTCCATTATGAAAAGAATGGAATCATTTCAATGAATAATTTCTTGGGGAATATTTCCATGTTAACATAATACACATAAATATTTTACTACATATGTTAATAATAGATACTGCTGCAATAATAATAAAGAAAACGGGGATGATAACTATATACACACAGTCGTTCAAAAGACCAAAGTTTACGCTGCAGTAAAGACACATCAATTATTCTGTGATGAATAAAAAAAGGGGCACATTATGGAGAGCGTCTCAATATTTACATACGAACAATATCTGTAAGAAAGAAGAAAAAAACAAGGGCAATCTCGAAAGTCATTACCCAAATGACTAGTTAAATGTGCTAATGACAAACAAGTACCATTAGAGTACAGTGTGGCAATGACTTCAGGCTAATTATAGCAGCCTGTATTTCACCAGAGAACAAGACACCAGAAAGAGTTTCAGACCGCACAAAGATGGGATTTTCAATATTTTCCTCCTCTGCCATATGCACACAAATTACAACATCAGAGAAATCGTACAAATGTTTTGAATTATTCAATTTGCTCCGTGGCAATGGGTTTCCTAATTGGGAGAAGCGAAGACATTAGCAGTCTGAAAATGTAAAGAATGTCTAATAAAGATACCATAGGGGGCTAGCAGCTTGTCAAACTTTGGCCCTGGACTGTGCTTTTAAATAGCTTAATGAAAACAAGGCAACTTTCAAAGGACATGAGCGCAGAGAGAAGGTCAAAGCTAGGTGTCTGTGCCCCCCCTGCACCACCCCCAACCATGGCACCCCTTCCTTCCCCCCTCTTGCTCTGTGGGGACTTTGAACTGGCAGGATCAAAAGTGACTGGAAAGAGTTTGGTCTCGTCCCTGCGCCACTCAGATGCTTTTCCTCAAATGCTTTAAAGAAAGCCTCATAGACACTATTGGATCTGACTGAGCCTCTGTGTTGATGTTTCACCCCCCCCCCCCCCTCTCTTCCTTGGCAGCCCGGTTCAAGGTAAAGAAGAAGAAAAAAAAAAAGAGGGAAAGAAAAGAAAAGCAAAGCTCTGTGAAAGAAAGCGGATGAAAAAGAAAAAAAGATACCGCACTACAGAGCGCAAAACAACCCCACTCTTCTTTTTGACAAAACATCAGTAGCCAAAGGGCAAGGAGATCTGCATGGCGAAGCCTCCAAAGAGAAGGACACTGGTTGGAAATGAAAGGAGATGAGAAGTACTCCTTTCTGTCATTCCACCTCCTTCCAAGAGAAGCGTTGATTTCCATAAGAAAGATGGCATGCAGTTTTCTCAGTGGTGAGTATACCCAAACAATATAAAGCAGGGGAGATTAAAGAAAGGCGGAAGCCAAGCAGCACCTTGTATCAGCGCCTCTGCCGAAGCTCAGACTGAATCAATTACCACTCAGCGGGCTAAGCTCAATTAAAAAACACAACAGAGGGCCTGATTGCGGGGGCACTTACTGTAGGACAACATGGAGAGGGCTAGGCTAGCTATCAGCCTTTCGAGGCCACTCAAGGGCCAGAGTGAAGAGACTTATTCTGCCTTTGAGGTGGATACATTACAACCATTCAATCAAACGCAGCTACGTGGATCGAGACGGATTTTCACAATATCAACAAGGTTTGGAAAAAAATGGACCAAAAAAAGTCCTCCACTCCTCTCATTATTTCTTGCGGTTGTTGGTAAATGAGTTCCACGACAGCCTGGTGCAAGAACACTGGACTTCTGTTCGCACTAAGAGGGTATTAGTCTCGCTTTCAGTGCCCGTCCAGCCCCTTTCATGTCACCCCCATCCCAAAGCAATGTTTCTCCCATAAAGAGCCATTCAGGTCGCCGCAGGGGAATGTGCCACAGAGCGACAAGGGGTCCACCAAAATCCCTTTATTTGTCGCTGAAAGGAGCCAGGTGAGGACGGATATTTATCTATTCAAGGAATCTGGCAGTTTTGCACACACTGAGTGTTTTCATGCCATTCATATTCAACTTCTCCCCCAATTTGTCTCGTTAACGAAGCGCATTGCCGCGAAACACTTTTCAACTCGGCTCTTATAAGCCGGGATTTGAGTGTTTTTTTTTCTTAAATAAATGAAAAACAGAAAATCAAGAAGCATTAGTCAGACTCATTAATCTCCTGGATATTGTTTAGGTATTCGGGGGGGGGGGGCAAACCGCTAAAAACGTATTTATCAGTTTTTCGTTTATCTCTGATAGGGAAGTTCAGGCCTGATGAGAGGTGAATTCCCACAAGCATCCCCGCTCTCCTGAAGGGCATAAACAATACATTTGGAGTAATTTACCTGAAGTGAGCCGGGGGGCCGGGACCTGCAAAGGTGAGCTCCTATTTACCATCATTAAAACAACAAATCGCTTAATACCAATATAAACAGCTCAGCTATTATGTTGAGCAGTGCTCGAGTTCACGCGTGGATGAGCAAAGATCCGAATCGCAGAGGATGAATTGAATGAATTAAAACAGCCCTCGGTAACAACGTGATTAAAAAGCTGTTACATCAGGACCAGGCCACGTTGGCTGACGTCCCCCCCCCCCAACTTACAGAAATCCCACCGGAAGAAAAAAATAGTGATTGAAGGTTGAATGTTTTAAAAATGATTTTAAAAAAAAAGAGAGCCGTAATTTATTTCGATGACCAAAATGACCACTCGCAGTGATTTGCGCTCGCAGTTAATCTTCATCGAAAAAAACGTAGCCTCAGCCCGTCTCCGGCACCGGCTAAAACCTGCAGAGGGAAATTAAGAAAAAAAAAAAAAAAGAAAACCTAAGCCATCGAAAGTGGCATGAGAGAGCAACCGGCCCCCTTACTCTTAACTCTGTTGTGGACAGATTTCCCCTGACAAAAATTAAACTAGCTCCTACTTGGCACTTTATTATCTCTTCAACTGAATGATTTATTGTTTGTGGAGCGAAAGAACCAAAGAAAAGGGGGAAGATTACATTTCCAGCCAAAGCTCAGGCTTGATCTCGTTTTTTTTACTCCCTCTGTCCAGGAAAAAAAAAGGCTCCCAACAAACAATAATGTCAGCTGTAATTGATCAGAGGTCGCTGGCTGGGCCCGCAGTAAAAGCGCACTATTTAAGCGACAATCGGCCCCTCGCTCTTCAGACGCTGGCTAATGAAGCTGTCTGTCTGGGCTATTTACCTTCTCTTAAATGGAAGGGGAAAGATGTACTGTAAGAGACAGGGCTGGAGAGGATCTGCCTCTCGTTCCTGTGAAATAGGACCTGCACATGCCTCGGGAATGTATAATTGGTTGGCGCAGCCAAAGCTGGGGATCCGGTGCTAATTAAATGACTTGTTTAAAGCCTATCTGTCTTTGTTTGGGAGGCTCTGGGCTTCAGAACAATGCATTGTAAATGCTGTTGTCAAACAAACATTCCTGGTTATCCTCTGATTGGAATGGAACAAGACAAAGGGCTGATTTGCTCACGGCTAAGCCTCTGGGTTTTTTCAAAGTGTGGAGATGTTTTTCTTTCTCTGATCTGTCAAACTGAACAGAAACATTCCAGTCAAGCATCTAAATGGAGCGACTCACCGCACAATGCATATGCAGTCCGCCGCCGCAAAACAATCTCAGTTTTCCTGCTAATTGGACTTGTAAAATGCCCCCACGTTGTGTATGCATTCCTTCTACAAAGGAGAGACGTAGGTACGCGCGCACGGAGAGTCTTTGTTGTGGTCGTATCAAGGATTTGCACGCCGGGTCCCCGAAAAGGAAGTGAATGGCTCGTGAAAAAGTGTCTGTCATGCCGCAAGACATTTAGATGGTCTCTCTGTGGCACTAATCAGCGATTAATCTTTTTCCATAACTGTTAATCTCCTCCAAAATCAGAGGCCCCGGCTCGTGAGGTGGAGGGATCCTTCCGCCCATTAGATCAAACGTAAGACGCGGCCTCCGTAAACGCGGCGCCTGCCATCGCGGCACCACTTAAGACAACACGAGCGCATGCTCGCACGTGCACAGGAAAACAGAACTTCTCCCACGTTCATACGAGCACAGACACACAAACGCATGCAAGACACACACAGATGGCAGGTTCAGTCAAGGCTGGAGAGTCCTGTTTCTCATTAAAACGGTGGGGTGGGGGGGGGGGAGTGAGGAAGGTACCGAGCTTTGATGTAGCCACCCACAGCCCTTCAGTGTCATTGAATGAAACTTTGAAGCTTTTTGTGTTTACGCAGTTAATGTTGATAATAAAGCAGACATCTTTGTCTTTGTTAAATACCTGCTTTGGACTCACGTATGCGTGCCCACACAGGAAAAAAACAAACACATGTGCGCAGGCAAGCAACATAAAAAACAGACACATAAAAAGAGTGCATCATGCAAGCCTAACACAGAGAGGGTGGGGGGGAAACACACACTCGAGGCTCCACGATGCCGTATAGACGAACGCACAAAAGGTACGAACGCACATGCAGCTAAAACACATGCAAACATATGCTTACATTCCAAGAGTCATGAGGACTGGCTGCATTTCAAGCCAATTCACATCAACAAGCAAAGTGTGTGTTTTGCATCCCAGGATAAAGATGCACAGTGATTCAGGTGGGCAACTGTTCCCAGCCAAAAGGCCTCGTGTAATATAAGAGATGCATGATAAGAAAAGATTTCTGGTTTGATGAGGTAACATAATTGCTTTCCACCCAAATCACTGGAGTGTAACATGTGGTAGATATTATCAAGGAGACAGACAGAGGTGTGTGTCCTTTAAGTGTATAAAATTGAAGGCAGGCAACTTTTATTGGATAATTTAAATCCTCTGCTCTAATGGCACGCATTCCTTATGAAAATTGAAAGATCAATCATCGCTGTGACAGATCTGTTGTGAAGAAGTCTTCCTGTCTTTGAAGAGAAAATGCTAAACACGTTTCACCCCCCACCCCCTACCCCCACGCCCACCCCAACCCCGCCCACCCAGCCCGCGCCGGACCCAGTTCTTAGTTGTCTATTTGTCTCTTTGTGAAAATGTTAACGAACAGGGCAATAATCCGGCCATATGCTTGCATGTGGCAAATCTCATTACAGTAAATGACCTTTACCAACCAATGCCAGCATCCTCGCGCTTGATAACGTGGGGGGGACACACAGACAATGGTGGGTTTCGGGTGACGCAATCGACTGGGGCGGATGGCCAAGAGAGCCGGGCCTTCAGACACATTAGCAACAGCGCTCGCCTCTCTAATTTGGGTCGGAACCAGGCTCGCTTTACATTTGTCACACTTCACTCTCGATAAAAAAAAAACACACAAAACACACGCGGGAGAGCCTTGACACCCGAGCACTTACAGTAAGCTGCGGCGCAGAGAGTGCTGCGAGCAGGAGAGCAGAGACGGAGAGAGAGAGAGAGAGGAGAGATATTGCTAGCAGCTGTTACTACTGCGGGTGCAATATATTCAAGTCCAATCAATAAGCTCCTGCAGACAGTGACACCCAAGCAGACAGAGGAATCATTTCCATCTGATACTTAGCAAAGGCTCCCCTTTTAAAAAGATTGCTTTCAGTCAATGACAAGCAGTTGTCATTTGACTAAGGCCCCCTGAAATGAAATATATGACGAGTGTTATCAATCACGGCCCACTCTGCCGTCATATCGCGTTAGTGTGGGCGAAGTGGGGGGGGGGGGGGGGGGGGGGGGGGGGTTGGGGAGTCGGTTTGCATGTGGTCATCGGGATCCTCCGTTTTAATTACAAAATTAGCATCGCTACCTCCCGCGCCCTCACTTCATCCGTTCTAAAAGTGCGGCGTGCGGTCCAAGCGCTAACGAGTTCAGGCGGCCGCGGGACATTTCTGCGTGGCGAGCTTTTTGCCTTTCGTCGGAAGCGGGCGTTTTTTTGTCAGACATTTTACACGCAGTCGCGAAGACAAAAAAAGCTTATTTTGACTGATCCCGTTGCAAAAGGGGTGCTGATTGGGATATCCCCGTAAAAAAAAACGTGCGTTGCGTGATTCTCCTCCTTTCTTGGTCCATAGGGTAGGCTTTGCGGCGGTTAAGACGTCTGGACCCTGTATGGCTGACGGCTCTATTTGGAGGGGGGTTCCCATGTCATAATGAAAAAAAACACACAAAATGCCCTTTGCGGAACAGAACTATTGTCTTTGAGTCCTGATTGCTGTAATCACAGTAAAGAGATTGTCATTTTGGTTGTTGTCATCACAGTGTCATTGCTGTCATATCATTACCCGATGGCAATGGTTCCTCTTACACATAATCAGAGCGAAATGAGAGCACATGATATCTGGCTCTAATGCTGCACCATCTTAGCCGGGCATGCGAAAACTGCTCCCATTCTTCCGCAATTACACGCCGCGCATATTTCACATTATGCCGACCTGCGAAAGCTCATCATCACTGAAAGGTTGAATGTCATTTATTACACGTATCACATTTACACCAAGTGACATTGTCTTTTCAAATTGTGTTGATCTCTTCACTTTCAAAGGTCAGCCCCTTCCCTGCTAAATTCAACCTGACAGAGAATAGTGAGGAGGGGACAGCCGAACACATGCATCACCCCCGCATCAAAGCGCTCCGAATTAATCTATCCAATTAATGAAGAATGAGGCCTAATGTTGATGAGGGGTGACAACTCGACTGGTCAGTTGTTTTTTATAGCTCTGCTCCCGTTATCGTGAACTAACCACAAGAGACAATCAAACAAATATTTCCATGACACGTGATTTGTCTCGCGTGCCGCCCATCCTCGCGTCCCTCGCCGCCACCCCGGCTGCCACTCAAATATGAAAGGACTTGATATGGATCATTACGCAAATAACGTTTAATCAATTCCCCCCAGTTATTGCAATCTAGTTCTGCAGTTGTCTTGCGTTTGTGTGTGTTTTGTAGCTACATCGCTGCGTCCCACCATTTCCCGATCATGCCATATTCAAGTGTTATGCTGACGCCTGACAGCGGACGCAACTGGAATTAGAACGAGGACATTAGAACTTCATAAAGAGAGGAATGATTATCAGGTTTATCTTTTGAAATGTCTATTAAAATGTGTGTGGTCGTTCTTCACTTATCTGTCACCTGGCTCCCATGAGCCTGGCAGACTAATAGAGAGATGGTGAGGGGCCAAAGCCCAAGAGAGAGACGGAGACCCATCAAGCTCTTCACTCAGACTGGAAGGCTGCCTGTCTGCTCTGCCACTCTCTGTCTAACTCCGTGTCTGATTCTGTTACCGCCATTAGTTTCCATTTCCCAAATGGTGGCAGCTCTAACCGCGAAAACCTTGATTTAGGAAAAAAAAAAAAAAGAAAATCAAAACAAGCCACACTTTGAACGTATATATATATATATAATTATATAAAATTAGACAAAACAATATCTGTAGCAGTGAGAGAGGTGTTACGATGTGTCGAGCTCTTTTCAGCCTATGGCAACAATCTAGTCGCTCTATAGAGCTTTGGCTGACAAAAGCTCCCATAAGAGCGCTAGAGAGGAAGATGGATGAAGTTGCCCCTAGACACTCATATCAGGTCAGTGTGTGCTTTATCCCCTAATGGTTAAGGTTAGGATTGAGTTAGGGGTGATACCAGATCTGAGCCTTAGGGCCGGTGTTCCGTCTAGAAGAGCAGGAAGCTGCAGCCATCCTCCATCATGGCCCATATTCAGCTGTCTGGGCCACCAGCACCAGCGCAGCTAGCAGGTTGGAGCGCGGAGCTAGCTGTTGGATGTGTCCTTCCGCCCAAGAGCTTTATTATTAGAAAGGACATAAACAGACTAATTAAATCGCAGCAGTGGAGCTGAGCTGACAGCTGGCGCAGAGAGTGTGACCAAACAGATCCCTATCAAAGTGCAGGAGTAGGGTGTCTATATGTGCTCTGCTTCTTCTGTGCAAGACTATGTCTGTTCACATGCACTTCTAGAAATTCTGCACACATCATGGTTTGTGTCATTTACCCACATTGTACACTTGTTTTCTGTTCTAAGTGATGATGATTTCTCCATATATGCATCTTAATGTCTGATGAACGAGCCTATCTTACAGCAACAGACACACTTATAAGGGCCAAAATGTTACAAATGCTATCCAACAGAGCTGTAAGCACTCCAGTAATTAGTGCATGGTATCCAAGCTGACTTCATTCAGCTCTGCTACATGGCCAAGCACGGACCCCATATAGAGAGGAGCCTAGTTATGCATTGATCTCAGTAAATTAGGGCCGACGGCCCCAGACTGCAGCGTCTTGATGTACCTTCTGGATGAGCAATGTACTGTACCGGTATTGTTTGTAGAGTAAACAGGAGGATTTGACTTGCTGTGCTTTAAACCGAATACATGCTGAATAATTAATGGCGGGGGGCCGTAAAGCGCCGTTATCTGTGTGCACAAACGTAAAACCACTGATGATGAGAAAATATGTTTTAACAGTCAATAATGGTGAGTGCAACAAGAGCAGCCTAATCAATGGGCTGCAACGTTTGCAAACAAGGACTTGAATTATAATGCCAATAATTGATCTCTTCCATTTTTCCCCTCTCCTTCTGTGGTGTCATTGTTTATTGATTGCTTCCTGCCAGTGAGGATGATGGGAAGTTTCGAGTTTGTTTTTGCTGTGACTTTTGCCCCTCCCCCCCCCCCCCTCCCAAGCCCACCCTCAGCCTCCCACCATGCAAACCCCCTCCCTCCATTTGAAATTTGCAAGCTGTAGCACCAGCTTAACCAAAAAGGATTAAGTCCCATACCCAACTGAGAACACAGATAATGCTCAGTAATTGGTAAAAAATGAAGATGAATGGGACAGCTAGATAAGGACCAATTAGCTGCTGAGTGTACAGCTGTGGTCTCCTCGCAGAGCGCTCTCAGGGCCAAGGCCCCCCGTCTATCTCTCTCACGCGAGCATGCGCACTCAGACACGCGTACACGCTCGCGCGAGCAAACACGCAAGCACGAAGGCTCGGGTTGCAGAAATTAGCCTGATGACCCTGGGAAGCGAGAATGATGCTTCCTCATCATCTCACCCTGAACCCTCCTCTCTCAACTCTCAGTCAGGCAACACTCCAGGTACCTGTCACCCCCCCCCATCCAACTTCCGCCTAGCGTGTGACTTTCCACTCCCCGACGGGCGCAGGCAGCCTGGACTGCAGCCACACAGATGCGAGACAAAAGGCTCACTCTCGGGTCCTTGTAAGCGCTGCTGCAGAATGCAAGCGCTTCGGCGGGCTCGGGAGATTTGTTACAGGTGCGGACGGATTCAAAATGTACGCTGATACGTGAAAGGAAGGAGCGACTGTTGAGCCCTCTCCTCTTCCTGCAGTGTTGTCTTTCTGTGAGTTGTTTGGTCGGCATGTTGTGGCATCATCTGGCTGATGACAGCGGAATTCCATATCTAATTACAAACAGGATTTCGGCTCCATTAGAGCTGTGTGGTGAGGAGTAAGATGAGTGGCAGGGCAGCACCCAGTGGCCAAAGAGAGACAGAGGGTGAAAGACAAGAGACGGAGAAAAAGAGGACAAGGGCGAACTCCGACTTGTATTTTCATCCAACTTCTTTTTTTGCAGGTCGGGAAAAAAAGCAGAAAAAAAACACTCTTTCCTTTCTGGGGATGAAAAAAAAAGCAATTCCTTCTCTTGAAATTGGCAGGTGTTTGTTAGTGGGCAGCTGACAATATTTTTTTCTCCCAGTAATGAAGGTTGTGGCTGGGGGTCAATGCGCTGGGAGGGACTGGCGGGCTGTTTATCCCCCTCAAGGCCAAGCGCCACACGTGTTTTGCTTGGTCTGTGATCTGTAATTGTGGCATTTCCTGAGAGGCGAAGGAACAATCCACAATGTGCTTTGAGAGGGCACTCCAGCTAAAGAGTGCGAGCGGGAAAAAAAAAAAAAAAAATCAAAGAAAAAGACCTCCGCCACACACCCCTAATTCTACCCGTCTTCACAATTATACGTCTCTCTATCGTCATGTCGCTACTTCTTCAGCACTTTTTTTTTTGAACACGCGTCTATATTTTTCACTACCATCTCTTTCTGAGACGTTTGGTTACTTTGGCGGGTTGAACTGGCTGTTTTTTTTGTTTTTTCTCCACCACCATAATTAATAACACTGATGCAAACAGGAAGGTCTAATTGTGATGAATATTTAATATGCGAGGGAGAAACTTAGCCTGTTCAATTTACATCAACACAAAGACAGCGGCGGGCAATCCAACTCCGCAAACAGTACAGAGTGTCCTTCACTAGCTGGCTCTGGTGTGCTTTGCTATAAGCGCTTCACAATACAAGATCAGCCTCAGACAAACACCGAGATGAGGCACCTGTATTTTTAGCCGAGGAGGATTTTTTTTTTCTTTTTTTCTTTTTTCAATGAGCTTATGTAGTGGCTCCTTCTGATTAAAGGGTCTACATCCTTCGTGGCATTATCCGAAGCGTGCTCATTATCATATCAATTCCTATCTTGGTAGGGTAAGATAATTTGTTTAAGTAAACACATCCGTTTGCGTGGGTTTAAGCTGGAATGATTATAAAATGCCAGTCCATTTCCTCAGAACAGCTGGGGTCCTAAGTCTGCTAAAAAGAGAATGAAGTCATTCCCCAAGCCGTGCTCTGAACAACAGTTAGTCCAGTTAGGCCCAAAGCTGCAGCACAAAAGAACATTTCCCTTCTGCCCACTCTCTGCCGTAACAGTCCAATGATTTACACACTTTGGATTGCTATCGGATAACAGGCATGAGAGCTGAACATATTAGGCGTTCGCAACTCCAAAAAAGCTCAGACTCATAAATCAGACCAGACTGAGCACTTTTGGAATGTTAAATAATCTGTAATCAAGCTTTTCTAGTCAGCCAGCGTCTTTGTTTTTTTTTGTTTTTTTTTAAATTACAAAACGCTTCCATTAAAAGCAAAAAAAACGTGTGAGAAGTCCGGGGACCGGATGAGGGAAGACAGCATGCTGCCCGCTTGTGCTCCATGACTCTCCAGTGCAGAGCGGGGCCATATATCTCAGCGTATTATCAGGATGACTCTGCTGGCCACCCTGTCACAGGAGAGTGCTTGATATAAACAAGAGATTGCTGCGACACCCAGTAATCAATATCAGGATGGTTTCAGTACCAAACTACATTTGTCTCTGTGACCATTCCTTTGACCAAACGAAGCATTAATTCAAATCATAAATGCAGCTGATTTAAATCCGAGGAGAGTGAGGAGGGAGAGAGAGAGAGAGAGAGAGAGAGAGAGAGGGGCCCCTGTCTGACTGCCTGCCCTAATGATTATTTTCTACATTTCTGCGAGCGAGAGATTTGTCCATACTCACTGACAGGTCACCTTCAAACGCAGTGGCAGACTGTTCATCACCATGCAGACGAGCATCTCATCGCTGCGAGTAAATATTAAAGGAAAAGAATCCAATTGATTGTGGATGGGCCGAGAGGCGTCACTGCCATATTATTTCACTCAGGGAGCTAATGCTGTGGCCCGCGCACCCGCACCTAGAACTGCTCCCCCCCCCCCTCCTTTGCCAGAATTATGATTCTACGGGAGCCTGTGTGGCTGCCTGTGTGACTCAAGGTTACAATTTAAATTGTAAAAAGATAAAACAGTTTCTTATTAGCTCCATTGCCACAGCCTTGCTGTTGGTGCTCACATTTATCTGTATTTCGTGACCTCGCGAGCTCATATTCTCCTTTTTTTGTTACGCGCTCCATTCTCTCGGAGCGGTGACCTCACACTTCATGCATTCTGCATTGTTAAATCCGCTCTGAAACACATCCTGTTTTCATCCCGCGCGCCACAAGCTCCGCGGTGTCAAGTATTATTGGACCAAAATGCATTCAGAAGTCCCGCCACTTATTCCAGTAAGTGAATCAAACTTCCATTTAGCAACAAAAGCTACAGGATTACATTTGGTTTGGCAATTTGGAGCGGGCTCATGAATCCACACTAACATAACATTATCACTCTTTTAATTCACTGATGCTTGTGTGAGTGTGTGTGCGATATTACAGAAGTCCTTCTCTGCATTCTAGGGCTAATAATTAATTGAAATGGTACATTGTGAAAAAGCAGTGGTCTCGCAGCAATTCAATTAGACCCTGTTAAAAAGCTGATAGCTTTGGGAGACCATGTTCACAGTTTTACTTAGCTGTAAGTTTTTTTTTTTCCTTTTTTCTTTCAACATCAAACACTTTTCGAACGTGGCTTAGTTTCTATTATGAGCGTTGGCCTTCTCAGTGCACACATGCTAAGCTAAATCCAACAGTTTGGCACTTTAAAAACCTCACGAACAAACAACACTGCGCCCAGTGAATACCGCAAATCTTGGTTTGAGAGGAGCTGTATGTGCGGGTGGGATCATTTCGGATTCAGGTCGAAATCTGCCGGGGAGTGAGTACATTGCTGAAAGAAAAGGTGGAGTTTGGGGAGGGGGTAAAGACTGAGATTGGGACCTTTCTTATGTCTTGATTCTATGTGAATCCATCAGAGCAGAATAGGCCCGTTTCAGCTCAAACGCATGTTAAATTCCCTGTAACTTCTTTGACTGAATGCGATGACACGCCTGCAGTAGAAATCAAAGTGTGAATATAACTAATCATCTCCAAAAAGAAAATCTGTGCTTGAGCTTTTGAGTACCACCTTATTAGGTGGCCTTGTAAGTGGGCCCGCTGAATACTTTCAGCAGTTGGAAATCAACAGATGCACGTGGAACTTGATGATTTTAAAAGCTTTTAATTAAAGGGGAACTGCGGTATTTTCAACATTAAGCCTCTTTTCTGAGTCGTCTGTTATGCTTTAGAACCCCCCTCACCGCTTTTTTGATGTTACTGCTGTCTCCGGTATTTGCCTATTTTGATTCATCTCAACCTGCTTCAGAACGGCAAGTCATGCGCATGTCTAGAAGATCCGTAAAAGCACAATAAACGTCTCTTTCAAAATAATCAACTCACCGAGTGGTTACCTGGTGTGCACTGTAATCCATAACAAACTTCGAGGCGAAAAGTTGCTTCTGTCGTGTTTTATTTGACATTTTGTACTGGATGTTCGTTGATATTACTCCGCCACCGCTAAGAAAATAGTGCGAGCATGAACGAGCTGCCAAATAAAACACGACAGAAGCAACTTTTCGCAACGAAATTTGTACGGATTACCAGTGCACACCAGTAACCACTCCGGTGAGTTGATAATTTTGAAAAGAGACGTTTATTGTGCTTTTACGGATCTTTCTAGACATGTGCATGACTTGCCGTTCTGAAGCAGGTTGAGAAGAATCAAATTAGGCACATATCGGAGACAGCAGTAGCATCAAAAAAGCGGTGAGGGGGGTTCTAAAACTTTGCAGACGACTCAGAAAAGAGGCTTAATGTTGAAAATACCGCAGTTCCCCTTTAAAACATTTATGGTTTTTTCTAGACTAATAACAAAAAAAAAGCTTAAAGGGAAGTTATTTCTGGCATAAAATACGTTCATCTACTCACCAATAGAAGTTTGGTGAAAGTCAGCGTCCTTCGGATGTTATTTAGATCACTCGAGATCCGCGTATATCCATATAACAGGAGAGAACGGGGCATTGATAATACAGCCTCTAAATAAGGCATTATCTGTCTTTATTTCACCAATACTTTAAGACGAATGAATGAATGAAGGCATATTATTGCACTGTTAGTTCAGAGCTGCCGGGTTGCTGTTATCGGGAAGCTTTCTACACACGCGCCTACTGGGATGACGTCATCGATGCGCGCCACCGCTGCATCTTTACACGGAATTTGCTACTGCTGCTGGTAACATGGTTTGTTAGTGCGAATATTCCAAATTACCATGTTGCACAAAACTAGCAGTAGCATACTCCATGTAAAGATAGCCGACCGTCACAGAGCACGGCGTGAATGAGCTGTGCTGCAGCTCCGATAACAACAACACGGCAGCTCTGAGCTAACTGTAGCAATTGTACGCGTTCATTCATTCATTCATCTTAAAGTATTGGTGAAATAAAGACAGATAATGCCTTATTTAGAGGCTTTATTGTCTATGCCCTGTTCACTCCCGTTATATGGATATATGCAGATCTCGAGTGATCTAAATAGCGTCCGAAGGACGCCGACTTTCACCAAACTGTTATCGGTGAGTAGGTGAACGTATTTCATGCCAGAAATAAGGTCCAGGTTTAAAAAAACAAACTTCATAAGTCATGGCTGTTATCAGTCTTGTCTGCTCCATAATACGTGCATTTTGAGACATAGGGGGATTAATATGTAGATTATACTGTAAATGTCTTAAGATTTGTGTGTTATCAGCTTGACACATACAGAGTTGCACAGACATAGATGAGGCTGGAGTTCTAATTCATGTGTCCGTCTGCACAGTCTAGGTCTGCGCCGTCATATAAAGGAGGTCACAGCTCGCATTTGTCTCCCTTAAACATGAGTGTGGACGTGTTTGTGAAAGTGTGTGTGTTTGTGTTTGTGAAGGGCATCCTCACCGACACTGGAGCTGAGGTCTCCGTTCTCTCCGTCGCCTCCGTGGTGGTTGGCGTTGCCGTGGTAGCCGCTCATCGCCTCCAGCTTGATCTTCTTGACCTTCATGGCCTCTGCGATGGCGGCGTTGGCAGCTGCTGCCGCGGCTGCTGTCAGGCCTAGGGAGAGGAGGCAAGAGGAGGCAGAGGAGACAGGGCGCTTACAGACTGCTACACGTCTGCGGAGGCTGAGCCGCGGCACCTGCAAAACCCTTTCACAGACCTGCCGTGGCGAATAAAGACAACAAAGCAAAGGAACATCTGAAACACTAAAAACTATGAATAATTTCATACACGATGGGGAACAAGCTCCTATGAGATCATAACTTGGTTTTTCATCTTCTGACAGGGGATATCTTCACAGCAGGTTATCATGCTGATGAGATGGATTCCTGTGTGTGCGGCAGCTTATGATTTTTATGAATGTTTCGCCGACTCCAGCAAACCCCGCCACTATATTGATGTATTTGTCCCTTGATGGGAGCAGATGCAGTCAAGATAATAGTACATGATGCCAGCGTTTTGTGTGTACAACTCATAATGCACAATGCATGTGTGTATATATGTAAGAGGCTTTGGGATACAGTGTGACATAGGAGAGTTCACAGGGGCGTTCGGAATGAGCAAATCCATACGGAGAACTGTGTCTTCTGAAACCTTGTTGGGGGAATTTCAATGATAACTTCTGACATATTCATCAGACCTAATAAACCCAGAACAATGCCCAACTGTGGTGTTCAAATCACTCGGAGAAATACACTGTGGCGCCTCATAATAAGAGCGTTTCTTCTGACTGTCGAGGCGAGTTTTCAAGTGGAAAATTCATCAAGGAATACGAAAAGGACAAAATGAGCCGCCGTATTAAACGACTGGAGGTTTTGAAAATAGATAGCCCGTGCAGCAGAGGTTAGAAACCGATTGTCGAGAAAACAACTCCGCACAACTTTAACTGTGGATGGACTAACACTGGGCTCCGGCGACAACTGGGGAGAGACGTCCCAAGAACCGAGGCTCCATCATGCCGTAAATGTGGCATTTTATTTATGTTAACACTGCCCGTAAAACATGCCAAGCGGTCTTTAAACTCGAGTTAGCAAACAGAAACTCTTGAAACATCCAGTATCTTTGCTGCAGCGCCAAACACTGCGTCACCGTGTATGCACAACATTTGAGCATTTTTGACAAGATGCCAAAGCGCCGTTGAGAATTCTGCGTGCGTGCCCGCCCGAGCCCAAGGCGCCGGTTTTTTAAGTAGGCTAAATGACTATTGACATCCCTTTTTTTAAATAATCATTCAAATTTCCACGGCAATCTCAAAAAAAAAAAAAAAGAAGCTAAATCTGACACAGTCGTCCACATCAGTCAAACTGAACTTGATATGATTGATACAGTGAGTCGGAGATTATAGACAGACATATGCTCGGCGCACTGCAGAGATCATAAAACACTGGTTTGTCATTGTGGTAGTTCCAGGGTTCCAGTGTATGGAACGTGACTGAAATCTTTATTCATGAGGCTGGTCTCTCACAGCAGGGACAGATAGCGCTAAAGCTCCTCCAGGCCCGGTGTGTCTCAGGAGAGTCCCGCGACTCTTCTTGCCAATCCCAGCAACAGAATCAAAGATGGGTGGCTAGAAAAAGATGTGTACCTATTACTGTTATAACTCATATCAACACGGGGGTATATCAGCTGCCCTTTTACAAGGGGCTTGTTCGCACTCGATATACAGGTTTGCATTACGTTTTCACGCAGGACGAAGTGCCATCTGCGTTTATCACGTCTAAGTTGTCGCGTCCCGGTGACGGGACTCAAGAGCGGCTATTAGCCATGCATTTGAGATGAGGCAGGAGTACAAGAGGAGGCAGAAATCAAACATGCGGCTGTAATAAATACATATGAGCTTAGGAGGGGCACAAACATGCCCACGAGAGCACACCGGGCGCCGAACACCTTCTCCCCTCATGTCCAGCTGATGGGCAGATGGTGGGAGTCACTCTGAGCCACTGACATGGAGGTGCATATAATTTAAAGCCTTGTTTGCATCTTAAAATACATCAGTACCATATTGACGTACAGTATACATCATGTCACCGAGGGGCCCTCTCATTTGCAGTGGGCCCTGGCTGCTGTTCCATATGCATAGGAAGGCCAGGAGAGAGAGAGAGAGAAAAAAAAGAAGAAAAGAGCCACTGCCTCATAAGAAGGTGATACTTTCTTCACATAATGAATGTGGCCTCTGCCCAGTCTGAAGGTCAGCCTTCATTTGTGTATAATAGGCAAGAGTCAACTGTTTTCCAAATGAGACGTATGCAGAGCAGACTGCCGGGTAAATATTGAAATCACCTCTGGGCTGTTTGTGTGATAAATTCCCCCCACAAATCAGGTGCCGCTCAAAGGAGTGCCGCAGTGGAGCCCTCCGACGCTCTCTAACTTGTAAGAACAGCATGGTTTATTGCACTGCAGCCTGTCTGTCCTCACCATCTATTTTTCCTCCGTGGACCGGACTAAACCCGCAGGAGCGGACAAAACAAATAAAAAGGGGAAAACGGAAACCGTGTAGGGGAAGGAAGGTAACAGGTTTTCGGATCAAATGTGTATTGAGTAAACGAAGGCTGAGAAATTGATTTGTACTATTGCGAAACAGATGGAATGATCCCTTTTCCAGTTTCCATTTATCACTCAGCTGCGACCTCCCTTCTGTCTTAGACTAAGTGGCTCGGTTCACAGATCGAAATCGTTGTCCCGATGATTGTTTCATTTCGCAGGATCAATTGTCATATCCACGTAACGCACACCTCGACACAGCAGACGCAACGAGGAAGCCCAGGGAGATGTCGTCGTCCTCCAACAGGTCTATTAGCCACCAGGAGTCTGAGCGTCAACAAGGCCAATCCTCCTCAGTGCTAATCTGCATTCATTACTATGCAAACAAAACAACCCAGCCTCGTATATTCTTTCAAAGTCACCTTTAGATTCAGACACTTTTCTGATATGGGAGCACCGACATCTCCGAATCCTCCTGAGCATAAAACAAACAGCGCATCAAGAGTCACATGGAGAGAGTCACACCAGTGAGTGAACAGAAAAGGGAACATTTCAACAAATAGAGACTAGCATGGCACTGTCACATGGGGAGCACAAAACAGCAAATAACAGAGACAAGGTCTGATGGTAGCCCTTGGAGCAGCTGTCATATTAAATAATAATGAAGGATCTATTAATATGCAAAGGAAGCAGCAGCCGACTGGCTTAACGCTGTCATGCCTCTGCATATTGTCAGGATCTTCATCATTAATTAACATGCTAGCTGCCCCATACCTGCGCCAATGTCAGAACATTCTTACAACAAACACCCCAATGCCTGTGCCCTCCGCAACTAGCTCGTATAATTGAATTAAAATCAGATTAACTCCACATCAGCACACAAAAGGCCCGACTTTTACGACTTTCTCGAGCACCGATTTAAAAAAAAGAGGACAACAACGACAACAAAACGCAACGAGAGCTTATCTGTCGTGTTTCTGTTGCCTCTGCTGCGCTAAGGACCGCACTGTGGGCAACAATGAAAACACACTTTATTTATCGGGCAGGATAAATAGAGAGAGAGAGAGAGAGACACACCCCGTGTCAGCGAGCATGGTCGCCCTAGTTTTACGCATGGGCTGGTGTTGGCACGGCGACGGGAAACAGGCCTAAGCACACTAAACCGCTTGAACTGTGCCATCCACATCGTCGGCAAATTTAGTATCAATTACGGGGTGCACTAACCTTACTTACAAGCGGCGAACTGAAAGAGGCGGGGCAGAGGCGCAAGAGACACGAAATCACCTGGCGCACGCCGGGTCTGCCTCCTCAAAGTCGCCTGAAGTGGCGACGGGCGAGATGATCCGCTCGGCGGCACAAAAATAACACGCTAATTGTGTATGGGGAGAGAGAGAATATCACAGTGTGTCTCATCTGCCACCAAATCACACTATGCAGTGAAGCAAAGGCTTTAGCCGGCATGGGGGTGGGGGGGCAAACATTGCTTTTCTTCGTAAAGTACAGGATGCACATAGGTGACATTCATTTCTCTAATGGTGAGCGAACGCGGCGGCTCGTGTGAGTTTTTCTTAAAAGATTGAAGCCATACCCAGGACATAAATGAATTATATCAAAGCTGCTGCTTAAGAAGTGGCCGGAGTGTGAGCGGAGCCCCCCCCCACGTCTCCACTTTAAAGGAGATGTCATCTCGGTGTGGTGTCAGTCCACAGCAAATAATCCGATTTGGGCGCCAATCTGCCTGTAATGCATCAGCAACTGGAAAGGCTCCAGCATAACCCCCCACCCCCCCTCCCAAACCCCCCCTCAGGGGCATGAACGCAAGCATTCAGACTCGCACACACACGTGTGCTTTCACACACATATGAAGGTATTTCCTTCAGAGGAAAACTAAGCATATTAAGCTGTCCTTTCCTAAATGGAACCGGTATCAAGGGCAAAGATACATATGTTAACACTGTGTTTCACATCCCCCTCTCTGGTCCCGTTGAGTGTAAAGAAGGCATCTTTCCACCGTTTCGCCGGCATTGATATCAATCTCAAATGATTTGAATGTATGTCTCATGCATGCCCATTTGTGGTCTCTCTTGAAAAAGTTTGCCGACCGCAGTTCACTGACGGGGGGAATGCAGCTTCTTTTTTCTTTTTGTCCCGAAGAATTGGTGAAAAAAAACGTCAGCCCGAGTCCTCATCTGTGTGTGCAGGCGTTAGCTCAGCCGAAAAATGAACTAATACAACATGACACAGTAGTGTAACTGTTCGAGCCCGTTTCTCAGTGTCGTTTTTTATCATCTTTCAGAAGATTTGGACATGACGGGGAAGATCAATTAGTCGCCTACTTAGATGCTAACTTATGTGTGGTCAATTATACTTGATTACTAATCCGTCACTATCTGTGGCTTCCGAGACGTTTAATGCTTAATAAAATAAAAAAAAAAATCATCCAAACAATAAACGGTTTAATTACAGCACAGAGAGCGGTGTAGAAGTTCAGTCTTCCCACAGTTTGGAGGCTTAAGGCAGTTATGAGAAGACCAAAAAACCTCAATTACTTTATCTCTGCCCCCTGAATACCCCGACTAAATGTCAAGATCAGAGAGTCCCTCTGGGCTTTAAGGGGATGATATCAAAAGGCTTTTCTGTTGCTTTATGTTCCACTAAATAACACGTGTCTTTCTCATCATTGTTCTCCTTCTGTGTTCACTTCGGCCTTTAAGTTCGCCCGTCTACAGTGCAGCGCAGATAGCCAGTGACCTCACCCTGGATCCCAGAGTTCAAAGCGCTAGCCTGAGCTGTGAGCGTCCATTGTACTGAAACGCATGGGTGGACTTTTTTTAACGTACCTTTAACAGTATTCATAGACGCCACACTGTTGCCTCTTAGACCAAACGAGAAAAAGAAAAATGAGTCCTTTTTTTCCCTTTTCTTTTCTTTTCTTTTACAGAGATGTAATTCAAAGGTAATTCGGGTAATTCCCAAATCTGCTGAAATCGTTATGTATCAATATCTACATTGGAAATTTCTGCTTTGGTGGCTTGCTTCTTTGTGAGTTAATAGCTGGGTTTGAGATGGTGCACACTGTGCATTCAAAGAGCTGCTTTCGACAGCACAATATCATTAAAGACATATCAAGAAGGACAGCGAAATATGCAAATCAGAGCACTTAGAGCCACCGACATCAAAGCACTCACAACGAAGCCAGCCACAAATAGAACAAAAGCATTAGTTGCAATAAGACTTGGCCCGGGGCTAAGTTAGGGCACAAACGGTTGTTGTTGATTCTTGTGGCGATAAGCTCGCTTTAGCATCACCACTGCCTATGTACATATACCAGTGGAGTGGATTTAATCGCACTAATTAGAATGCACTCAAGGCAAAATGCAACATCTACTGGAATAATCTGAGCGAAAGGATTTCCAGTCCAATTTAATCTCCCACCCCCACCCCCACCCCTCTTGGTTTCAGGGGCTTGAGCAGACGATCTGTTTTTGGTAAACGAGTGAGCGGCTGGTGTCTGGTGGTTGGGTGCATGTGTCACTTTGGACTGGTTGCCATTTCGAGGACAAGCTGCGGGGAGGCCACTCGTAGGGAGGCTGCGTGTGTGTGTGTGTGTGTTTGTGAGAGAGAAAGAACTACAAGAGATCTGGACAGAGTGAATCAGAGCCTTAGCAACAGTGATAGTGCAATGCAGACCACACCATACCTGTGGGGGGCATCATGCCAGGAGACATGAGTCCAGGGACCGAGTGGGGCATGATGTGGGGGTTCTCGGGCGATGTCACGCTCTGGGTTCTCTTAGGGGGCCGGCCGGGTCTGGAGCTGAAAAGGAAGAAAGTGGTGAGACATAAGGAGGAGACTGGGACCGGGAGGAGGGGAGGAGTAGGCAGCGTTGGCGGCGGCGGCCGGGGGGGTGGGGGGTGGGGTGTTAACGTTTGGAGCACTCCAGAATGCAATTCCATTCCAAAGGGCTACCATGTACTGTAAATACATTTCTTTTCAAGGACAGTTGCTTTCTGCAGCTCAACATAATAGACTTCCATAACTAATTAGATTACACGGTGAATTCATTTCCTTTATTGAAGATCAACCACTTTTTGATGCATAATTCATAACCTGTACCTCGTTACCTGTTCCTCCGTATTAATATCCCCACACTATTTGAATTGCCTCGTTTGCATATGCTAAAATCCAGTGCACGGCCCTCGGCCTGGAAATTACATGTTAACTTGTTATAATTATTGCAGTCAGGCCACTATTGATTTATGAGACTTTTAAAAACCAAATATGTGTAGTTCTGGTAATGAATGATATTTTAAGGTTCTTCAGGAAATTAAAAGGCAATGGCTGCCTTAGGAAACGTTCTGCTTGCTTGATTTAATGCGTGCCTTAGCTGGAAGGTGGTGTGACAGAGTGATTCAGACCTGTTGGACGATTCTGATGGGGGAGTTTTATTACACCAAACGAGGGGCACAGATCCAGCCGTGATAAATGACTGTGCCACCTCACTGTGGAGGAGAAAAAGGCCTTCAAAGCAGATACACCCATGACTTTCCACACATCTTACTCATTCACTTATTAATACAGCTGCGAGTTTCAATCAATACCTACTTTGCTGGCTTATAGTTACACAAAAAAAAAAGCCTACAGGGTGAAAAAAAAAGGAGCACAATGAGCATGTAATAGGCCGAGATTCTGCGGAGGCATATTCTTTATGAAGCAGCGGCTGCACGTCTCGGCCGAAGATGAATTGCGGTGACTTGACACAGGTGACATATTGGCTTCATACATTATTTCTCACACTAGTCCGTTTCAAGCTATACCTGGACGCCACGTGCTCTCTTAAATGAGCCTAAATCTATCTTTAAAACACAAAATGCTTTCTATAGATTACCGTGAACGCCGTCAACACAAACAGGGAGATAATTTTTGACAATTTTCTCCCTATTTTTTCCCCCGGGACTTTCGTGTCTTCGTTTGACAGGTTTAGCAGAGGGCAGAAAGAGTCACGCGGGGCACACGCTCGACCAGGTGAGCTACAGAGATACCCACAAACTTTTGTACAAATATGTTCTGATAGGCGCCAATCATATCGGTGGCCTTACGAAGAATTGCATTAAATCATTTTATTGGTTTCTCTGTTAAAATTTTTGCAGGTAAGGTTGCTTATTACTGTGTTTGTTATAGAAATGCAGCAAATGCCATTTGCCAAAGCAAAGCTTTTTCCAAGCTTGTCCTATCCAGACTGCAGAGACTGCCTTGTACAACTTTGACTAAAATAGGTCCAGTGTATCCATTTTGTATAAGTCAACCAATGTGGCACCCTGCTGCCGATAATCTTTGAAATTTTTTCAAAAGTCAATACTACCTTTAGCCCGCTGATAAGGAGACTTATTGAATTCCAGATTCCTCTCGAGCGTCTTTTATCAGCAGTGCAAAAAAAAAAACAAAAAAAAAAACGCCTCACAGCCGTGGAGCCTGTTCACGGCTGAATCCGTCTTTTTCAATAACGATAAAAAAAAAAAAAAAACAGCATTTTAGATGCATCGAATTGTTACCCACTGACAAGTTCTTCTGATCTGACAATAATGTCTTACTCTGGACTTTATCAGCCGGTACGGTCTGTGAAACTGTTTGCGTTACAGTACATTTCACTACGTTTCCCAAAGGCAATGTGTAAAAGAGTGATGCCGTGTTTTACTTCAGATGCTGCACAGCCTTAGTAGATGAATTTATCCAGCCATGTCTTTTGAGGTTTATTTACCTCACTGCTGCTAATAGAGTGCACTCAAGAGTCTGTCTGAATGTGCTGACTCGCTCATATACCGGCTCTGGAGGTTTTAGGGCTAAAAGCAGACTTTCACCCAACTGTGTCCCATCGCGGGGGGGGGGGGAACGGGAGAGGTGAACGGCAGAAAAGCGAGAAGGGCAACGGGAGAGACACTGAGGAGGAGAGGGGCAGAAAGAGGAAGGACTGGTCGTTCAACCCAGGAAGGTCCGGAAACGTAATTCCTATTTCTATAGAGGCACCTCTTTGATCTTATGAGAGGGCGAGATCGCAGACAGTTTTGCTGTCATCACTTTCACTTGTACTCTGGCTGAATTATTTATGAAAGACCTCAATGGAGGATATGTGATGGGTAAAAAAAAAAGCCTTTTTTTCCCTTTTTTTTTTTTTTACTAACAATACTAAAAGCAAAAAGGCTCTAAAATGGACAAAAAAAAAATGTCACATCTACCTTAGATCATGGCAAAAGGATGGGAACCTCGGCACAAAGGCCCAGTTAAGTAAAAGGTAATGTTTAGATAGGCTGCAAGAGAGCCTGTCTGTGTGTTTAAAGGGATAGCTTTTCAACCACTCTCTGAACACAAATAACAATAGCCAGCCATGAAAGCAATACAGCAACTGAAGCAGGAGCTTTGAACTGAGGAACCTCCGAGCAACAGGAAAGCCTCTCAGAGATGAACGCTCCTGTCTCCTTTCCTTATTGCTGAGCTGGTGCCTAAACTTGCAGAAATAGCATCCAATTTGTTACCGAGTGGAAGCAATGGCCATTTCCCTCTTCTTTTTTTTTTTTTTTTAAATGTCTTTAAAGTCTCACGAGTTATGTTCTGTATAATGTTCCTTCTCAAAACATTGGATTTTGTGCAGACTGACATACGAACAGATCTGCGATGGTCAGATCCGTCCGGGCTAATGAACGGGGGGTCCAGAGAGGAGCTCAACCACGGCCTCGAACAAAAGAGCCAGGCTATTTATCAAGCAGCAGATGCCGATTCCCTAAATAGCTTGGCACAGAAACGGCTCCAAACTAGGCCATTATTGCACAAAAAGACAGCACAACTGGATTCGTGTTAGGAATTTTGGGTACTTCTTACCCGCTGTTGTCCTTTCTAATCTTACCGGCCCCTCTGTTTGTTTCCTCTCGTCCACTTTAAGATGTCTCAGAAAATAAGAACCTTAAATTTGTTTGGACAATATTGGTTCTGTTCTGGAGGTCAGTCACGAAAGAATTTCATGTCATGCGTTATTTACACTGATACCGAAGACATTAAGGCCCCCCCCCCCCCCTTCCCGCCTATCTCTGGCTTCAATTAAGGAAAACAAAATAGACCTCACCAGCTTTGGGCTAAGGCCACAAATATGTTACACATCTATTCTCTCTTTCTTGTTACGGTGCCTCGGCGAAAAGAAAATAGTGGTGAACTTTCCCTGAACCAGACTTCCTTTAATGGCCCGGCCGTGTGTTGACCCAGCAGAGTCGGCTGGAACCTGACACCATCCAACACACTACGCCGCGCAGGCAATCAGATTACACGGGGGCCCAACAATACACTCCGCACGAGTCCAATTTCTGCACTACAGCGCAATAAAAGCGCAATAATTAAATTCACGTTCTCGCCCCGTTTACAGGAAGCCAGCGCGAGGTGATCGGTACAATAAGAGGTATAATATCGCATGCGATATCAGGATGGTTTTTGATCTAATGGCAAAAAATTCTGACATCTCCCTATCAGACTCCTTTTTTTTTTTTCTGAGGACGGAAGCAGTGACTGAGATCTTATTACCCAGAAGGCTGTTAATGCAGTGATTATGATCTGTTATAAATCAATTGAAACCACAAATGCAATGTTTAGCCCAAGTGAGCGCACTCCCTTAGTGGATTTAGTTACACACACCAAAAAAGAAACCATCCGCTCCCTCCATCTTCGGATATCTTTCGGAATTCAACCTGATTACGCCCACGGTGGTTCTAGTTTGCGGGGAAAGAGCATAATATTGTTTCCCGGTGGCCATGATTGAGCCATTAACCTTTTATCTCAGTCTTTTGTTTGACGTCGCTAAAAGGTAAGGATGGAGATATTTATTCCATTTCCGCCCAGTTGGCCAAAACAAGCGAGTGAATCATTCGTCTGGGGCTTATGTAAACAAAAGGCCTCCTCAGGTCTCTGCCAATCAGGCCTTATAAAATATTAACCCAATGTCATTGCCCTTTTAAAATCTCTCACCTAGAATTCCCTAATTGTTCCTTTTCTTTATCTCTCCTGTGCAGAGAGTAAATAAATTAACAAAATAGCTTTTATCGCCCTGAGTAACCTTTTAACTGAAGGATTATCTGGGGTTTATTTTTCATTTCTCACACCGCGATAGCAGAGCATGCCCCATTGATTGGTTTGCTGGGGTGGTGACCAGCCATGAAAACAAGGTCTTATTGATAAAACAAAGCAGCTTCTTACCTTTTAAGTGCCAGGGCAGGCAGAAATTCAGAGCCCCCCCTCACCCCTTCCCACCCAAACCATCAGGGGCCTGAATATGCTGAGCTTATAGTTTTTTTTATTTCATTTGATTCAATCAAATAGGGTTTATAAATATGCACACAACTCCCAGAGAGGTCAACTATGTTTGCTGAAAGACAGGGAAAACACGTCTGCGGCGTGTTCCTGCTAATTTAAAATCCCCACAGGTGAGATAACGGCTCTGATTGGAAGGGAGCGACTAATTTCTTTAACTTTAAAATGCAGGGATGGGTTATCTAAGGACCAAGCTCTGCAATTTGTCTTCTTTTCTGTGAAGAAACTGCAGGATCCACAGTGAAGTTAGCTTAAAACTTACAAACAACAAAATTTAACAAGTGCCCCCCCCCCCTCCCCCCCAGGTTTAAATTTGTGATGATAACGTAATTGTCAAATAAATAATTAGCTGATTAGCACGTGGTGGGTTTTCTTTTGCTCCCAACTTAATCAGCTTCGGAAGATATTTAAAAAAAGCGGAGATGGCGTCGCTGCCAATGCAAACTAAACGGAAGCAGCGAGTATTTCACGATCGTCTTCGTAAATATTCGTTTCTTGTACATTCCTCTTTTCTTTCCCGCAAAGCAGAGCTCGCGATCGGCACCGTGGCGCCTCGAAGAGAAAGCTGTGAAAATGACAGGACCGTGTGGCTGCCTTCGAAAGGTTACAAAAAAAAAAAAGGGAAGATGATTTATATTTCCTGCTGACCTTGGCAGTCTATTCGTTGTGATGATCATAATCTCAGAGTCACCGTGTGATACATGAGAATGTATTCACTCATCCATCTTTTTCATGCATCCATCTATCCTTCCCTTCATCTTGTATCTGTATTTGCATTGAACCTATTCTTGGATTATCTCAATCAGCTTCCCCTTGCACCTGTCAAACACTGCCTCGCACAGGTAGCCGCATCACGCTTATCTGATCTAGATAGCTGGATTACAGCGAGTTTGTGAGTGTGAGAAGATGAAAAAAGAAAGAAAAGAAGAAAAAAAAACACACACACACACTCTTTTTATTTATTAAGGTTCGGGAACAGCTGCATCCGCCTGCAAACTGTGAACCTTTGTTACGGAACAATATATCACAGATCAAATGGTGTGAAATCAAAGGCGGGAGAGAGTTAGCATCAATCCCACTAAAACCCCTTTTAAAGTGCTGTCTGTGCTCTGATCCCTGGGTGGACTAAATGCGCAGGGTTGAGATCAGCACTAGTTGGGAGTTTGGTTGCCTTCCTGGGGCCTTTGTCTGGGCTCAGGCGTGATTAGAGCCACACTGGGTCGGACCATCGCGGCGTCTGAGGGGTGGGGGGGGACTTGAAGCCGGTCTTGCTTCCCCTCCGAGTCTGTGCGGTGCAACTGCAGCCGCACTTCTGGAGAGGAACCATTCCTACAGTGGCTACAAAGGGCTCAGTCTTGTAATCGCATTCTATTAAGAGCCGTTTGAAGCCTCTCATCTGTGAAATAGATTCTATAAAAGATCTGAAACATGATAAATTGCTGATTATTCCCATGCATCATTAATGTTAAAAGCTGATTTCATAATTGTATGTCCCATAACTACAGAGTCTCAGATTGTTTAGTATCACATCAACAGACTCTGATAATGAGTAAGCAGACTTCCTACATCACGGGAACTGATGAGGAAAGCCTAATTGGTTGACTTTTCCATGCCTAATGGATGGTTCTCTTAATTAAAAAGACACAGTACCAAATGCTAGAAATCAGATAGCGCTTCAAGTAAATGCAGTTAATCAAATGTATAAGAATGAGTAGTTCCAGGAAAGCCTAAATGAGATCGGTAGATATGATTTTGCTCCGGTATTTATTAATTGCAAGTGCCTTTGGTTAGCAAAACAGAACAGGTCTTATCTTCAAACTGTGAGGAAATTTCATCTCACCACTCTCACTGATCTCTCCTTTTTTTTTTTTTTCATGAACTGCGATGCATATGAAACAAGTCTTCAAAACAAGGCTTTAAAAACTTACCCAGTCAGGGTGCCTTTGAGGATATTTAATTAAAATCTAATCCTGCATTCATTAAGGCTCACATAAATTAAGCTGTCATTCATAAGATTTATGGATTCTCATTTGCATATTGCATACAATTCATCAATTACTCAAGTATGAAAGGAGCGCATTTCCCTTGGAGCTGCCTGCTAGCCTGCCAACATTTGAAATGAGAGAAAGAGCACAACTGTCAGGCATTCACTGCAAACTTTTCCCCACAATGTCTGTGCACTGATTAATCTCATTTTCTAGGCATCGCTTACAAGATTGTACACAGTCCAGCTGCACTTTTCAATTATTTCTCCTGTCCTCTCAACTAACTTTGAAAGCAGGACAGGCTAAATGTGGACTGGGGGCTACTTTAGTCTTTATGTATATAACGCGTCTTTTTTGCCAGGGTAATCATAAATTAGAGAGAGGGGTTTTCAGAGATCCTAATGGAAGGGAACTGTAGTAATTTTATTGCAAATCCCATCAGGCAAATATTCTGCATGCTATAATAGCATATTTCCTGTCACATTTAGGGAGGAATACATCCAGCAGGCACTCTGACAGAGGCAGAAAGCTCAAGAAAGAGAGAGAGGGGGGGGGGGGAGGGATGGATGAGAGTGAGAGTGGCAGAGAGAAAACAAAAGAGAGGGGGAGAATCTTAGTGCTAAACACATAAAAACTCCCTTTTTGGACGTGAGGCGATGGGAAACACAGTATGGAGTAAGTGCTTAAAGCAAGCGGAGCGTGAACGCATCTTAGATAAAAAGGTCAGGCAAAAAACAAACAGACCACTTGCGAGGACGAATGGAATTAATTGACTCATTAATATGCATGGCTAATAAAGCCCAAAATCCTAAAACAAAAATCATTGTCAACCATTCCCTTTTTAATGGCTCTTATTTTCAGCTTGAGAAGAGCTAGTCTACAGGGTGTATCAATCTTAGGAGGGGTGGAGTTCCTCCACCAAACAGGCTCGGGGTAACCTCGGTGTTGTACGCTCATGTCCTCCCCAGCAGACAAAGGCAGAGTTGTTCTGGTGGAGGGATTAATTGAGAATTAATCCCGGTTTCTGGCAGCGGAACAGACCGGCAGTTAGAAGTGAAAGTCATCCTGAAGGGTAGTTAATTGGTTCCCCATAGCAAGAGCTTTGGAGAACAGAAATCAAGCTGCATTTTCATTAATCCTCCCCATTGTTTTGTGAAATTGTTGTGGAGAGTGACTTCAGATAGAGTCAACAGTTAAGGCTTTTAATTTGCTTTTAATTCTGCCAGTGGGGTGACAATTAACAAACCCCAAAGAACAATAGCTGTGAAAATGATGCGTTCGATTGACTCTAAACGACTCTGAAATCAAAAACCGATAAGCAATTAATAAACTGTACTCCACAAATAGTAAGTACCTTCAACATGCTGGATCCCCTCCATCTCACTCCCCATATATATATATATATATATATATAATATATATATACATGTTTGTATACACATATATGAAACTCCTCAGTGCTCAAGTGTTTGAACTTAGGGAACAGCACCACCAGATTGTCAGCCGTGATTAATTTAAAATCCAAATGGACACAAAAGACAGACAGAGTGATGTAATCATAACATGAGGAGACACAGTGACTAACAGCAGAGATGGAGGAGGAAGAGGGTGCAGAGAGGAAGACAGGGAGGAGGGTGCAAGAAGAAGAGGGAGGAGAGACAGAGCAAAAGAGACAGCTCACCAACGCGCTCCGAGTTCAAGCAAAACAGGAAGACCGTGGTGATTAGCATTAATTGCACTGAGGATTGGAATCCTGTGTGAAACATTAAACAAAAATTATCTTCTGTTTATTCATTTTCTTTTTTCTTTTTTTTCCCCTCACGCTCTCTCTCTCTCTGTTTTTTTTTTTTTTTTTTTCAATAATTAATGAAATGTAAATACTTGGTGGAGTCCAAAAAAACGATCTGGGGAGGAAAAAGAAATTGTTTACATAATCAAGGGGAGGGGGGGGGAAATGTTCCCGTCCTCTTTCTCGCTTTCTCTCTCTCTGTGTACACGGAAAGGTTAGGGCTCGGGCCTGGTCCTCGCCCCCCCCCCTCCGCCAGAAGTGGCGGCGTCTGTTCCCCCGAGTGTACGGCTGCTGTGAGAGTGTTTGCATATTTAGATACAAGCGGGCCCCTGTTTATGCAGCCCCACTCTCGGCTGCTCGAGTTCACTCCAACGCCAGCCCTGATCAATTTTGGCCAGCTGTGCTTTAAACGCTGTTTACAACAATAACATCCCGGGCTAACTGAGCAGAGTCTAGCGTGCAAACGCGCACACTTCCCAGGCAGGGAGAAGGAAGACGAGAGAAAGAACTTCAGAGGGGAGCCCCACGGCCTGCGCATTCCCAGACGAGCATTTGTACTGAGTTAGAGACGAATCAAAGCCCGACTCCACTGCGAGACACGGAAGAATTGGATTCCGTCTGTGTACATCTCTGTGATCCTTCCGGAAAGAATCTCTGACTGTAAGCAAAGAGAGAGGAAATAACAAGAGCTCAAGCTCGGGTCCCACCCTGAAGCGGGCCAGACTGGAGGTGGCAGTTACAAGCTTTATGCCTCGTCAGTGATTGGCACCAAGTGCAAAATATAATGTCAGCCGCGCAGACACATGACAATTGCTTCTGACAAGCTGCTGTGCATTTCGCAAATAACCCCGTTTGGGGCGAGACGGCGCATTCCTTGAGACTTGAGATTTTCTTTCTGAAGCCGAAACTCCATTTGAGCCTGGCAGGAGAGCAAATAGGCCGACTCAGCAGATAGCAGTGAAGCCGCCGGTGTGCTCTGGCTTGATGATATAATTCTTAATGTACAGCTTGACTAGACATAAATCTTACCCAAGCCTCACCTCACCTGAATTCTTTTCTCTCCCTCTTTCTCTCCCCCCGTGCTCATGATGAATTGTTTGCTACATCTCGGAGACTAAAACCCTTCAACCTCTTCAAACCCGGGTTTCTAATAACGCGTAGGTGCTGGGGAGAGGTGACAGCATGATGAATATCACAACAGACAGCTCCAATATGGGACAATTTTACCAGATCGATATCTCACTGCAATATCAGAGAAAAGGAGCTGATATTAGTCTACACAGTGTATTACAGATGGGGTACATTTCTTCTCCCTGCACTCCCTGTGAACCTAGGCTATATTTCATCCATGTCGCCAATGGTTTACACACTCACAAACGCCCTGGAAACTAATCATAGCCTGGTAGCCATGCCAGATGCATCTGCTTAAAATTATCCATATGTGTGATGCGCCCATAACCCCTTGTTTCAACGCGGCGATGGACTTGCAAATAAACTGTGAATCATATTAAGAGGATGTTACAGACCCTTATTTCTGGTGAGAGCAAACGTTTTGTCACATTCTAATCACAGCTCTCACACTTAAAAACTCTGTTTTCTTTCCCTCAGAAGATGCAGAGGCCTGCAACTTTTCGCTGAAACAGTGACTTCATTCAGATCGGGCACAGCGTCCGTGAGTAAAAGTAGTCACACGCTGCCAAAAAGTGTGACTTTGGTTTGGGCTAAAACAATTAAGGTTGATTAAAACAAAGGCAAAGGGTTGAGGTTTTTGAAAAAAAAAAAAAAAACGTCAACATCGAGCGGGGGGGGGGGGGGGGGTCGGATGAATTGAGACGACTGAAATCTTAGGTCACGTGACGGATAAGCTGATCCTGCTTCCCCGAAAACAAAAATAGCCAAACGACAGCTTACATAACCCAAACATTTGAGAGGTGTCAGGATTACGTCCGATTTTAAAAGACCTCCCTCTGCAGCTCTCTCATTCGTGGCCAAGGCGACTGGCTCCGGCCGTTTCTTCTCCTTTAACGCTTTCTGTCATGTTCCCAGCCGCTTTGCCTTCTTCTCTGTTCACGGGCAGCCGTGACCGGCTCGGCCCGCGCCGCCGCCTCCTGATGACGCCGCGCAAGTTCATTAGCTCCACACGTGGAATCGTTTCAAAAGTTTGCCTCGAACTCACTTGACAATCATGCAGTTGGCTATCGGTTGTTGTTTTTCCTAATCTAATGCTACATACATGCTTGTGTGCATATGTGCGATTAGAGGCCTGAGTTTAATTTGCCGTGAGAGTAAATTATGGTTCAGGGGACTCAAACATTTGTTGAGGCCCGCATGAAGAAATCAATCACAAATGGTCTCTGACAAATGAACTGACACGATGCTCTTTGTCGAGCTCGGCGCTAAACAGCACGGTCAAGTAATGTGTGGATGAGGAAATGGAATGAGACACCTTTTGCTTCCAAGGGAGACAGATGCATATAGGAGGGAGAGAGACGGAGAGAGAATGCAAAGGAATGAAAATGAGAGTGAAGGAGGGAGCGGAGACGTTCCTAATGCTTAATATCTTCACTCTCCAGGGGGCCGGGGCCAAGGGCCCCGCTGCTGTCAGCCGCAATAGGACCAGTCTTTTTGTGAGTGCCCAAGGTTCGTTAAGGGCTATTAATGGAACACAGTATCCCTTGTGCAGGGAACTTGTCAGTGTTTCATTAGAGACTGATAAACATATAATACACGGGTGTCAAACACAGTGTGCGTGCAGTGTGACACGGTGGCAGGACAGAAAGGGGATTGCAGTCATTCCCATGCCCCACACGGATAATATTTAGGATTCAATCAAGAGAAGGAAGGAAGGGGGGGGGGGGGGGGGGGGCTGCACAGAGTGCTCTCTGACATCAGGACCTGTTGCCGTCTGTTGGCATTACAGCCAGAGAGTCGCCGCAACATTTTACCCTCCACATCAAGCTACGTGCGCTAGCTCGAGCCCAAAAGTACAAAACAAAACCCATCGTATTCAATTAGCGTTTTTCCACCACAACTGAACAAATCTGCCCACAGCTGGGACTCTGGGTTTACTTCACAAAGTTCTTTTGATCATTTTGTGCAAGTAAGAGAGTTTGGAGTCCCACGGAGTGCGGGACCAAGCCGATCTTATTATGATAATTGGGAAACATCAACTTCAGATAGCGCTAATGGAGCGAGATTTCATGATCAAGAGCATGCATTCGACTGTAGAAGCAAGTTCACTCTTTTCAGAAGGAGGCATTACGCAACGCGCCGGTTGTGTTCCCAGTGGGCAGCGACCGAGTCTGCCAGCAACCAAAGTATGCTTTCAGCTTTGGTGTCGGAAGCAATGTTCCACTGTGTGACGTTTAGTGCCCGAGCAGAAGCGCTACTCTGTTGAAGTTAGATCTATTTCCCCCGCGAGTGAATAATTAGTCACCGCTAACCATTAATCAGTTAATCTTCTCTTTTTTACCCCCTCTCTTCAACAGAGAAATATCAGAGGTTCGATAATTAAAAACGTGTCAGGTGAAAGTCCAGCGTGCTTCCTCACACTGTATGTTCTCACATTCCCTGCTTTGTTCATCTTATTAACCTGCTCTCCGCTCGCCGCGCCTTTAAATGAAATCTTTAGCCCCTTACATGTGAAATTAAAACTGCCCTCCCTTGAGCGCTTTTAATTATTTTTCTTCGGGAGAAACTTCCACTTCCACTTTTGTCAGGGCGGCCTTCTTTCTTCCCAGTCGCCTTTCCTCACTCCCACTCGCGGCCCAGGTCTGTCATGCTTCACTCCTCCCTCCAGCCCACTGCCCCCCCCCCCCCCCCCCTCCACCCTTTTTTTTTCCCCTTTCCTCTTCTTCTGCGGGTCTGTTTAATTCTCACCTTGCTCTGCCCTTGTCATCAAGCCATTGAAGCACAAAGCCAGGAGCAAGGGAGTGTTTACTCATTTCCCCACTACATTACCTCTCCTATTAATCACCGCATGGAAACTTCTGGACACTGAGGCATCTCTGCAGTCGCTGCCCCGGCTGCCCCCGACGCTAACAGGGCAAACTCTACATAGCTGCTATTCTCAAAAATCATGTTGTTTCATCTCAAAGCGCATTTACGCCGAGTACACCATGACCGCCGAGTCACAACTTGTCTTCTTTCAGGAAACACCCTCGAGCTACGGCTGTCATTACTTTTGAAGGGGTCAGAGCGTTAAATATTGAACTTCTTTTTTTCTATCTTTGATGATGCAAAAATCACTTCGCTGCTGCAAATCAACATAATCGGTGATCTTAGAAGATTTCATTTCGGGGACATACAGTGGGGTAGACACTGAAATGCAAGGCGCATTAGAAGTAAATAGAATGGGCAGAGGTCAGTGTCTCCAATTAATCAAATTTAATTGCATGTAAATTGTATTTCAAACGGAGACGAGGAGAACAACAAAAAGCACTTTTTGATGAGGCGGACGCACCCTCCTGTTGCTCCTCCTCACGACTTCCATTAGAGCAAAGGAAACAAAATAAGTCGCCATAAGTCCATCACTGCCGTCCTATATGGAGGCTAAAAGAACAGAAAAAGAAATGAACACGTTTTTAGTGAGAACACTTTGACGTGTCCACACTCTCCAGGAAAAAAAAAAAAAAAAAAAAAACAAGGTAAAGCTTGTTCAAAGGATTCTTCTTATGAAATTCAATTAACGCACCGACTCCTTTTCTTTTCTCTCCTGCCCTAATTCCCACATTCCCGCTGAAATGACTGCATTCCCGGCGATTATGCTAACCGCTTGGAGTGCACCATAAATTCACAGGTCTGGGAAAGGCTCTAACGAGAGCTCCTTAAACATGGGAAGGAGACGTTTGAGGAGATGGATCGCCGTGGGCTAGTGGTCGACCGGCAGTGGGCAAGGGGAATTTGTTTGTGGAACACATGCTACTCGCTGCTATACCGCTGCTAATGAGGCTATGGACATAAGCAACATTATCATTAATGATTGAGCCCCTCCCTTTTCCGGCTTTCTTTTCATGTTCTTTTTTTATCTCCTCTTCTGCCACAGACCCCTGTCCTTTTTTTGCAATTACTGCTTTTACTGGCTGGCCCCAAGGCAGGAGGGCTGCATGTGCGTCGGCTATATATGGCAAAGAGAAAGGACCCCAAATATTTGAAATGCAAATAAACGAGTAATGTAAATAGTTTTGAGAGAGTTTACTCAGGGAACAATGGCCCCTTATGAGGCACAAGCACAACAGAGGGAGAGGGAGCCGGACTGGTGGTGTGGGGATCGGAGTGGTGGGGGTTGGAGGGATGATCCAACACAATGTGGCCCTTCTCCTAAAGCAACTTGTTATCAGGCGCTACGCAGAGCCCCCCATTCAATCTGCATTTAAATACATTTCAGTTCACTCTCTCATTTGCATTCATTTCTCCCATTATATTTGAAAATGGCCAAATGTCTCGCCAGCACAATGTGGGAGCCTATCACCAGCCAGGGGAAGCCCACACCTGATGCCAATTTAGCCTGCTTGGATCTATTCATTGCTACGGCCCCGATCTGACAACTCCAGCTCTTCCCCGTCCAGGAGACTTTTCAATTGGATCTGCTTGTGGTGACAAAATTGTTTTGCTGGAGATTTTTATTTTTCTCTTTTCTCTCTGTCACTGCCCCCCTTTTTCCCATCTTGCTCTCCCTCTCTCGTCGTAGCTCCCTCTGTCTGTGTGTCCGGGTGTCTGTTTGGGAGCCATGGGAAAAGCAGAGGCAAATGATTCTCAGTGGCTTCTGATTTCCACTATTTGTTCAGCATTAGGCCCACTTATCTCTGAAAGAAAAAGCAACATGTGGGGAGAAAGTGACAGGCAGAAATTCAGCCTCACTAACAGGCCTATTGTGTGCTGGAGATCTGCATTCAAACATGAGGGGCCCTCAAACTCTTTCTCCCTCTTTCACTCCCGGTCTTTCTCCCTATGAAATGTGCACATACTTGTGCACAGACCCCTGTCACAGTCAATTACTGCTGCTAATCTGTCCTGCAATGGAGAGTAAATATTTCATTACTTTTTCAAATAAACAGTTGGTCTGAGCCCATGAAGTGTCATCTATCCTGTGAAAGGAGCTGTGACGCTCACATTCAATTCCACCATAAAACCTCCGTGCTTCTGAAGTAGAGGTTTTGTGCTGAGAGCACACTAGTAAAACCATTAGACTTGGTAGCAACATCTTGAGATGAAAAGCCGAGCTGAGAGCACCACCATTTACACTACACCACCTCTTCTTTGGCGGCAAACAAAACTCACTGAGCCGCTGCCCCTGCCTCTCCCATCCTCTGCCTCCACAATGCACTCGCTTTCAGGAAGAGTCGGTGTCCCGGCAGCTTGGCAGAGGCGCACAAGAACGGTTTTCTCTGTAACATACTAACTAAGTCGTGTTGTGTGAGATTAGCAGATGAAATAATGCAAGGAGCGGGGAGGGCAGGGCAGGGAGAGGGGACTGGCGGGGGGTTGACAGAGAGATCCCAGAGTCTACTGCTCATTAATCACTGCAGCGTCTTTGACCTTTCATTTGCCAAGGGCACAAAGGGAGGAGGAGGAGGGCGGCCGCGGCGGAAAGAGGGAAGGCGAGAAGACGACGGCAAATGGCTGGAGAAGGAGCACGAGTACGACTGACCGAGAGGTTGCGACGAGTTTAAGTCAGAGAAGACCCCAAAACACATTCTTAATGAAGAGTGAAATTAATCAGCTTCACGGCATTTCCCAGGCCCTTAGGTGGTATCAGCTGCTCAGCCCTGCTTGCCAGGCCTGATAAAGACCAATAGGCCCCTTTCCCATTTACACGTGTTAATAAAAGAATGACAAAGATGTCTGCTCGGCCCTCCTCCCTTCACACCGGCCTGCTCTTTGGGAACCGGGTGCTGGAAGTGGCAGGGGGGTGTGACATTAGCGTCAGGCATATTTTTAGCATCTGGATGCTCAGCTCTTAGCTACCAGATGGGATGGGATGACTGATAGCAGCCAGGGACAAGTGGTGGTGAGGAAAGCTCGACGGCTACCGAAGACGAGTGCGTGTGAAAGAAAGAGAGCAAAGTTGGACGGCTGGAAAAAGCTGGACCGTGGATGCGACTCCGAGACTTGTGTTGACTGAGAAAACTCGCTCCTGGAATTAGATGACGGAGTCTCAGCGTTTCGCAATTAAAGTTGCCAAAACAATTAAGCAACAAATAAGCTCGAGAGAGAGAGAGAGAAAAAAAATGATAATGGAAGCTAATCAAGTGACTATAATGCCACTTACGATGCCAATACAGGGGAAAGGAGTGATGCAGGAGTCGTATGGTTTGGCATCAAATAAGCTGGGCAGTTCCTAATATACATTTAAGCTTATTTTTAACTCAAATTGATGTTCAAGGTTAATCTAATCAGTCCAATTGTACCTCTGAAGAGCCTGCTCCAGTTTAATTGGCTATTTTTATTGCCTCAGCGAGATTTTAATTGAAACCAAAGGGGATCTAACAACAACTGTGACATGTTGATGTCTGGGGGATAGTTATAAATATATGACAAAATATGTGCATTATTAATGTGATTTCTTAATGCATTATTGTAATGCATCCCCAGAAACAGATATTACTTCACGCAGCAACTCGGGCGGAGGGATGAAAACTCAATTCATCCTGAATGTGTCAACAAAATAACACAGAGACATTTCCCTTTGACTCACGGCTAATCAAGAGATTTAAATTAACAACGTTTCTAGGGGGGGGGGGGGGTGTAAATCACCAAATAGAGTGGTAGTGGCACAAATCTCCTCTCCGGTGAGCATCTTGAGGCTGCAAAGGAAGCTTGCCCCGAACGGAGTTTGTACATTTGAAATGTTTATCAAAGTGTTAACTCAGATGTCAGCTTCTTTTTTTTTTTTTTTTTTTTTGTTATGCGAGCCGCAGATTACGTGATCCACGAATAGTGTTACTACAATACGCTGGAGAAGCGATGAGACCATAGAAAAGAGCCATTGATCCAAAAGGAGCGATTACATTGTGTCTGACACAGGCGTGAACATTAGCATGAGACTCCTGGATCAAATTCTGCACGGAAGCAGTAGCCATTGATGATATCGATCAGAATCCCAGCTACTACGATTATACATCAGTTGGCACTTTAAATATGCGCTTCCTCTCTTCATAGACATTTGCAGAATTTTTTCTCTGTACCCGTCTGAATGGCTCTTCAGTTTTCCCATTTGGCAGTGCTGTGATGTTGGAGATATAAAGCTTATTAATTGCATGTCTGCTTCCTGCTGACAGATCCAGTGAGAATTTAGAGGCACGCAGGACTCAGCGCTGCTGGAGTGTTGTTATTTGTCCTCTAAGGGATGACAGTTACTCTTTAACAGTGCTTTAAATATCAGACCTATTTCCAGACTTGAAATGACAGAGGTTACGATAAGAGGAGATACAAGGAGTGGCAAACAGACTACGAGAAAGACTGAGAGGAAGGAAAATTTGGTGGTGCTCTGTCATCTGCGAATAAAACGGGAGTCCAAGGGGGCCAAAGTCCCACAGCAAGAGTGGAAAACACCACCTACTCAAGCCTGACATCTGTATAAAAACAAAAATAATCTGCTGTCAGCAGAATGTTCAATGACTCCTATCACCCGGGTGCTGATAAAGACTCTGACCACTGTAAGGACTGTGCTGTTATGCAAGGGGCTCAGTGGATCGGAATGCATGCTAATTGCCATCGAAAATATGTGGCGAGCTTTACAATTTCTGGCATTGCTCCACACCTTTGTGAAGGATATGCCAGAGGGGCTCTGGCAAAACAAAGATTAATGAACAGAGTTGAATCGCTGTAATGCCATGTCAACAGTACCTTAGATTTCATTACAGAGGTCACCAGCGCCTCTGTGTTAATGCCATGAGAAAAATTTACAGCGTGCAAGTCTTAGTCCTTCCAGCCATCTCAAAGTAGAAGACAAATGTTCTACTTTTTGGGTTACAGTATGCCATCGATGGGATTACAAAGACCCCTTTACAGCGTCCGAATGCACATTTACGAAGCCCAGGGTACAAAAAAGGGGGGCATTGAAAATGGATCAGTTCAAAGCACCATCACAGTGAGGGGGCAAAAGAAATACATTCAACGTGTCAGTATAATCCGGCTTGTCAGTAAGACTTGACGCTCTAAACAGGAGCAAACCTCCCCTTTTAAATAATTGATATTTTCTGATTAAATGTGGCAGTTTGGAGATAATGAATTCTTTATAGTGTGCCTTGAGCAACTCAACAGCTTTGCCCTGCATGACAGCTTTATGGGGCGTCTCTTTGCCCAAATTTTGAAAGTTTAACCTATGTAGATCAATGTGCTTCCTTAAAAGAGTTTAATAAATTAAAGTGCAGGGGGCTTTTTTTTTTCCTCAGCGAGCAAAAAAAGCTGATGAGACAGGTTTAGTTTAATCTCAGGCAATAGAAGTCATTAACCATTCTCCCAGGAATTAAAATATAGCTTGCCCTTTTCTTCTCTCACTTATCATTAGCATCACTTTAATCTCCACGCATTTCACACTGCTATTTTAATCATTACTTACTGCCTTTTGACAACTGAGGAACATGGCTTCTACCCGTTCAGGCAATATCCTGATTTTAGCTGACAAAATGTAGGACATCATTTAAAAATATCTAAATTTCCTCTTCCTTTTTTCATTCTCCTCACTTCCACTCTTTAGACCCCCAAATGTCTGTCTATTTATATCAAAGACGGCACAAAAGACGAAAGGAGATGGAGTGGACGACATTCAAAATGTCATTCCAGTTAGCTGCAAGGGTAGCAAAATGTATCATAGAGTTTATTTGTGACTCTCGTGTCATTCTAATAGACGGTGAGTTTCACGTAGTGCTCTATGTGGGTCATGTGGGGTATTGGGGGTATATTTGTCTGCCCTTGAATCAATGAACATTTACAACAGGAACCGTGTATCTCCAGAGCTGAATATAAATAAAGTATTACGGCCAGTTTCTCAATGACAATGACAGATGTAGGGCAGACAATTTCTTCAACTTTTGTTTCTTTATTGTTTCTCATAATAGTAAAACTGAACAATAGAAGTGGATTTGGAGCATGATTAATTTGGAAATGGTGAAAAAAAGGACAATGGCCTACAGCTAATAGTGCCTTATATTTCTAATTTTGGTATTGTGTGAAATTTGTAGTTTGGGGGCTTTCTGATCTAAATTCAGGAAAATTCATTTATTATTATCATTATCTTTTTTTGCCATTTACCAAAATGTTATATCAGTGTGGCTCTCACCCCCCCCCAAAAAAAAGATTCCTATGATTCAGTTATTTCCCACTAAGGAAGTGCCAAGCTTCATGTTTATGCAAATAGGCATATTTTTGCATCATTACATTTCATTTCACTGATTTAACAGTAATCCATCTAAGCTAGTGTAGTTCTCCCCTAAAATACATGAAATTGAACTAATCTGCTTTTCCCTCAGCGACTCTCTCCTTCACTGCCTTTTTCTAAAACTGTGCCAAGATTAAAGGCATTACCAAAGAACAGAAACCTCAAGTCTTTTAGATTAGTGTTCAATTACTTAATCCTTTAATAGAATTTGACTTTTGTCCAAAACAACAAAGTACCTAAAATGCACATTATTACTGCAGTCAAAAGCAACAAGCTGATTAAGTGTAACTGTTACAGGATGGCGGAATTCTTCAGATTCTGCCCACGTGCGACTCTTTTACAAGTAGGAAAGCTGATATAATGATCATTTAGTGAAACATATGGATGGCATATTGGAGCTCGAGACTGTAAAGGAACTTGAAGACTGCGTCTGAGAACTCTCCTCTCTCTGAAGAGAATAAAAGCTGTTGTTTTCGCTATCCTCGCCGCTGGGTCCACGTGAACATTAACCCCCCCCCCGCCCAAAAAAAATCCTCCCTCTCTTTCTCCTTCCACAATTTAAAAATCAACACCGAACTTGTTCGCTTAAACGGTTGGAAGCAGTTTTATGAACATTTCAACGACAAAATCCCCTCCTCCGACATCAAAAAGAAGCTCCATTCATTTCTGATCTCGATCCAAGTTCAAAGGCTAAGTTAAAGTGATACTTCAAAGCGGCGTGTAATCAAAGACATGCAGCTGTTAAAACAATCTTTTGTTTGTTCATTGTCTTCAAACCAGACTCTTCACAAAATCCCCAAATGAAGGGGAAGCAAGAATCAAATAAGTTACATTCAATCATTCTGAGCAGGAGGCTTTGGTGTCATGCTAGAATAAATGCAACAGTAAAGATTTACTACTATTTACAGCAGCTGAGGCAGTACAATAAGGCTGGTATCCTGCCGCAGGAAAAACTAGCATGGTTCTCTTAAATATGCCAAGGGCTCCAGGCACAGTAAAATATGCCCTAGACAAAAGTGAGGCATTTTGACAAATTAAGCACCTAGTTATGAAGGCTACATTGTTATGTTTGATGCCTTGCCTCCCTACTGCAAGGCTCTACGGGTGTCTGTAAGCAGTATAATGTCCTCTTGGTCGTTTCTCCGTGGCCTGCTGCACTGTGTCATTTGATTTCCTTCACAAGGGCAAGTTGCAGCTGTATTAACAAGTCCCTATCACTACTTTACGCCATTGAATTTTAATGCCAGGCCATCCAAAAGGAGGTACAATGAAAACAGCGGAGGGGAAAAAAAAAAGCCTTTAAAAAAAATGGGAGCTTTACCAGTCCACTGGCTTGGCTTAATTTTTTAATATGCGTTAGCACCTTGCTTTAATCCGACTCTAATGTACATCGTCAGGGGTTACTGTTGAGATAGAGAAAGGGGCTGTCAATCAAAGCTTGGTCAAATTATACCCAGACTCCATTAGGTTTAAAATAGAGCAATGAGGTCTAGCGTGAGTCAATCAAATCATTTAAGGATGGCTGTTACGGTTATTACATTCTACTTGTTATGGAACCTGCTCTTACCTTTATTACCATCAATGACAGGTGAAAGTGAACGATCACTGAAATGCACCTGTTGTGTTTACAATAAAATGTGACTGTTAATTTTCCTGGAACTCAAGCTTTGCAGAGACCATTATGGAGAAGAAAAAAAAAGTCAAATGCCAGTCATGAGCCACACAAACATTCAGGGAATATATGTGTTACATGACCACGTTAAAAAGAGAGTCACATTAAAGAATAAAGCATGCAGAAGCAGGTTGTCAGTCTGAAAATGAAGTGGCAGACAATGTGTAAAATCTGCAACTCAATTTGCTTGAAAGCAATGAATAATTTCTTTGAAAAGACAAAAAAAAAGTAATAACACAGTGGGGGATTTTTTTCTGGCAGGTGTAATTAGGTGTTTTTTTTATTTTTTTATATATATATCATTTTGGCAATTCAAAGACTACTAACCTGTACATCAAAAGATCCGAACAGGGACAGAACCGGCCACCACATGTAAAAGGAGAGAAAAAAAAAGAAAGACAAAAGAGCCAAATTAGAAAAATAACAAAAGAGCCCTGTTTGTCACAGTATAACATGATAACTCTACATGTACTCAGTTAATAATCGTGTTTGCTTTCTCATCCCCATAATAAAACTATCTGACACACTTTCGAGGCAGACCTCCTTAGATTAGTGTAACAGCAAAATAAAAAAACAAGTCAGATGCATCTGACGTCCAAAAATGTTTTAGCCAGCTGACAATATGCATGAAATGAGAATACTGTTGTTAAAGATTCCCATTTGGACAGACTGCAAACATAGCATGAGCTGTGTAACTGCCTGGCAGCTCTTTACGAGCACATTTCCAACTAAACAGAAAAGTAAGGGAAGACAAATTGCCAAAAATGACATTATCGTCTATGTATATGTCACAAGGAGAGCAGATCTACGTCAAGAAGAAAGTGTGTGAACCTGCCTGTGAGTACGTGGCTGTGCCTGCGTGTGTGTGTGTGTGTGTGTGTGTGTGTGTTTGTGGGTGTGTGTGCGTGCGTGCATCCCTGTATATGTTAGTGAGTCTGTGTGTGTCTGACCTGCTCCATCTGGAGGATTCAAGCACTCGGGGGCTGTCACACAATAGGGAGACGAAAGCCCGCTGAAGGATAACAAATGATTTCATGGCAAAACAGCCATTGAAATTCTTTCAGTATGTGGCATTAAAAACAACTGAACAAATAGAGATAAGAAGGTGTGTAGGATTTGAAATTAGATTTTTTTTCTTTTGCTCTCCCCTCTCCCTTCCTCTCTCTCTCTCAGCTTAAAAGCTAAACAAAACAAATGGAGCTTATTACTGCAGATTACCTTACACTGGACAGATTCACCGCATGAGGCCTAGTGTAAACAATGTCTTTCTCTCCGTGTACTAACTATGTGCCATTTATAACAGTGAGCAATCGTATCCACAGCACCCACAGATAAAGCTAAATTCATCCTGGCCAGCAGTTTTAAAAATATAATTGTTCAAGGGGCTGTTTCCATGAAGGTTACCATAGCAAACACTGATAAACCAATTCCACTCTTGTATTACTGCTTATGTTACCACTGCATCAACAGCGGCTGCCACAGGAGACTGACCGGTTGTCTGAGTCAAGGGGAAAAGCTGAGCCCTCCACCCCTCTAACAGTGTCGGTCACAAGATGTCAGAATGTGTAGTTGGCATTGCCAAAAACATTTTCCCATTTCCATTTACGAAACGATCTACTTAAAAAAAAAAAAAGAAAAGCTGGTTGCATTAAATGTACTGCGTCGCCCTCTAAAAGCACTTTTTCTCTTGTGGCTCGAGGAAAATCCCTATTCGAATTTGGTTCACGAATTTCCAGAAACATTTCAAGAGGAAAAACCCCAACTAGCTCCTATTTTCTGGCCAACCCTATGAGTCGAATGATTCAAGTAAACAGCCATCGCCACAAATTCTTCAGAATATAAAGATGGACGCCAGGGTCTAAAAGGTTCAAGTGCTTTAAAGCGGCACAATGCAACTTTTTCATGGTCACAAAATTGCTTGGCAATCATCAGATTGCTTGGCTGACCCGTTCTGATGAAAACGGTGACATTTCCATCTCCATCTGGTGGCCCTAGACCGAAACAGCGCTTGCAACTTTGCCTGTGGCGCCGCGTGCTTTGTTTAGCTCTGGAAGTCTCGCGACACACGAGAGCCGAGAACCACTGCTTCACGGCAGGTCGTAAAGGGCTCTGAGCCGAGCCAGGTAGCCTGATAAGACACACCCCCTCTCCATTAGCTGTCGACGGCTCTCCAACTCTCTGCCAGTGTCTTGAAAAATAAACCGTAAATTGCCTCTGGTGGGTTTACGACAGTCTGGCTAGACTGTCGCCTTATTTTCTACGGAGCTCCCCCTACAGCTTTGGGGTGTGTATTGCATGGTAAACAAACCCCGTATTACTGAAAGTTGCATAGCGCCGCTTTAAACCTGTGTCATTCTTCATGGCTGGCAAGGGGTGGCAGTCTGGTTTTATAGAGGTGTGTAAAGAACGACCATATTTTTCACTTCCTTTTATCTCAGCAAAGATTTTTCCGAACGTAATTTCATTGTTCCCGACAAGGAGGGCTGTCGCGCTCTCTTCAAAGTTGGAACGTCCACACCTGGTGAAACTTCAAGCGCCACTACCTCGTTTCAATTGGAAAATTCCCAGTCTGTAAATTGTTGAGCTCACAGGTTCTAAAGAACACTACATCGGATTTGTTTAGACCGCTTAACGCCTGGCATGTGTGACATGAAATAATCTAAGAAGTGGCATTTGAAAATATTTTGATATTATACCATAACTCCTAAGATAGTTAACAGATATAATACTGTTTGTCAATCACTGTCTTACTCTACAACAAGAAAAATCTTAGCTTGCCACCCCAGTAAGGCAGCAGAGGAACCGCATCATCGTATTCAGCACAGTCAGCTACAGCCACCTTAGAAAAACCAATTTGTGTGTGTCTGTGTGTATGTGTGTAAATGTATTTGCTCGCAATTGCGTGTTCATATCATATTTGTTCAGACTCGAATTTTTGGGGGGTAAAAAAAGGTGACAACCGTACTGACAAGACGATGCCATATGGCGAATGCAAATGAACAACCAGTGAATGATGTCTTAGTAGATAAGAGTGCCATCTACTTGCAGGGTAAACCAACACAAGTTGCTACAGTTAGAAGACCCAATCAAACCTCTAATGCAACCTTGTCTACGTACGGAACAAGTGATGAAAGTATAGTTGTCACCCATGTGACAGTAAGACTTTATGTCTGCCCATGTTCTTGCTCCACGATTACGTTCAGCTGCTATGTGTCACTGCATAACAACAGTGTGCGCGTGCGGCGTCTCCATATGTAACAATGCAAACTTTATACACTGTGTTTGTTCTTTATGAAGCAGAGAGGAGGTGACTGGCATTTACGGTCTGTTAACTCTCGTGCAAGGACTCACTAGTTCAAGACATGTCCTCCAAAACGTTTTCCACAGTCCTTTCACCCTTTTCTTTTCCATACCACTTGCGTTTAGGGTTTTTTAGGAAACAGTTATTGTTAGAATTAAGGTACAAAGCTGGGTTTAGGTGTTAAAAAAAAAAACACGGTAATGGCGGGAAAAGTAAACACCGTTACGGGTTTATGCATTTTAATATTCACGGGTCGTGATTTCCATTGAGTGATACTGACGCTACCTTATACAGAACAACAGCCTAGCAAAATGTCGCCATCTCCCAATTTGTAACCATGGATTGTGGCGCTACTACATTTTGGACATTTGGCAAATATACCTATCGCGTGTTTTCTGGTGTCACTGGGCTGACAATGGTGATTTCTACATATGCAAGACCAATGTTGTGAAAGCATTTTAGGAAAACCATAATCACGTGGTTTAGATTCCTAAACCTAATCAAGTATGTTTTACACCAGACCAAACAGAACGTGACAGCAAAAGAAAAAACAGTGTAAATGCAAAGTAAAACAAAATTGTGTTTTGAAAGTGCTTGCCGGCACTGATGACAACCCCGTACCATCCCTTCTTATCTCTTAATGTTGACTCTTTTGCTCGTTCACATGAAACAATCCTGCATTTAATTTTTTTCTTAAAAATGCAAAGAAAAGTCACGTTAAAGAACACGTAATCACTAGATTTTGTTGCACGACTCTGCTGTAAAAGTAGGGTTAGCTTTTTTTTCACAGATCAAATTTAGAGCAGTACACACTCTCTCCTTTTTGGTCCACACAGATTTGGTATTTTGGTCTGCCACAATTTTTTTTGTCTCATCACTGGAGCAGAGGCCTCAATTGGACAGTCAAGTCCCATGCTTCATGTGTGTGGTAATTAGTTACTTAATTAATATTCAAAGTCTGTTTTCATTGTACTTTCTTGCAACTTCCTTATTTGTAGACATTTCTTTTTCCAAGTCAATTCAGCCAAGAGAGCTGAGCATCTCTCCACAGGTTTGACTTATTTTTTTTCATGTGCACATTGGAAGGATATGTAAAAAAAAAAGGAGGGGTATGGAAGCATTTCACAACTAATCATCTTTTAAAGAGATCTTTTAAAGGTGTCATTATTGATGCAAAAAGTGGACGCAGTAAGCTGCATTCCCCAAGCATCTTTTTAAGGCTGATACATCCATAGGCTGCAAATCGTCAAAGGATTGGAGTTTAAAGGCAGAATTAATCAAGTCAGGAACAGGGGGCAGCAAACACACAACTAGTGCAATGAAACAACTTGCTCAGAATTTATCATGTGACCTAGTCGGCCTAACAATCAGGCGTTAAAGGGAACAAAAGCCCATTCCAAATAAATTCCCACTGTATTTGTGCTGGGATTTGATTTACTGGCCTGTGGGGAGGCACCATTTGGTAGCACAAGAAGAGGCGGGGAGTGGTAGGTGGTGTCTGAGAGGAGAGCGTGTGCGAGTGTGCGCCTGCGTTTGTGTGTGCATGCGTGCACAGGGGCTGGGCACCAGGGGATGGTGGGTAGGGGGAGTGCTCAAGTGCCAGAAGTGTTTATTGTGTCATGGTGATTTATTGAGTGAGCTTCATTTCACTGAATGTTCTCAGATATTTATTTCCCTAAAGGCCCTACAAAGATATGAACAGGCCTGCATCCACATATGTCATCATTGCCCATTTTACAGCGTCAGGAGATTTCTCTCAAAGTAAGAGGGGGAAGAAAAAGAGAGAAGTGGAGAAACAGCTAGTGGCGATCAGGGCACCTCTCCATCAAAGCCCTGTAAACAATGGTACCTCAGCAACACGGAAATGGCATTTCGGAATATGGCTGACGACTTTTCAGCGTTCATCCTTCTAACTCTTTCCCTCTCTTTCCTGCCAAATACATACTTACAGAGCATACATAATTTAAATCAAGACGTCAAAGGCCCACTCAGCAATGTTAAAGAACTACTGCAAGCTCAAAGTTGTACGAACTGAGGTTTGCTTATGACTTAGACTACTTTAATATATGTACAAGATTGCAGACGCAACTACTACCAAAAGACATAAAGGATCGAATGAGGCACATGGGAAAACGTGCTAATTATTGGTTAATCTATATTTCATCTTACATATTAACAGTTGAATGCAATTAAGAGAAAATATACAACTGTTATTCTTTATTGTCCCGATGAGCTGGTCCTATGCATTATTTAAATGTGCAGTGTTGATGGGTTCTCCGTGCAGATGTGAGACTGATCTTCGGGGTCAGACAGAAAGTGAATAATTAGTGAAAAACAGGTTTGGCTACAGGGTGAGCATCCGTTTCTTGCGTTTAATCTCTGCCACCTTTCACTGTGTTTGCTGAAACGCTTCTTCTTTAACTGCAGTGCAGTTTCACCTGACGTTTTTTTTTTTTGCTGTTGTTTTTTTCACCAAAAGGCCAAGAAGTGTTATGGCAATGCACTGTCTGGTTGATTCTTATTCTGTTGGGGTAGAGAGTGGGTGAGGCTGCCAGATGGTAGGAGTCTTTGATTCTCCAGATGGCTGTTCTGTGTGGTGCTCAGTGACACTGGGCAGGCTCATTGACATGCTGCCTCCCTCCCCTCCATCTCTTTGCCTCCTCTTCCTTCACCTCCTCCTCCGACATAGTCACTGTTACGAAGATGGATACCAGCCCCCTGGCCTCTAGCTGCAGATCTTGAGAGGGTGGGATGGGGCTTTCCATTCAGCCCAACAAAGAAAATACCAGTGTTTGGGATCATACTGATGACACCCATTTGCCACTGTCAAATCAACATAAAGTGTCTATAAGAGGTGGCTGTCATTGAAAACTAAAATAATGCAGAGGATGAGCAAGCACTGATTTAGGGTCACAGTGAGCCTGAGATAATATTTAAATACGGGTCTCAATTGCCACACATTTGAACCAACATGTCCGGCCTTTTCTATCGAATTTCTGAGATCTATTTGACGATTGTGTGATTAATAATTTTTTGCGACTGTTAAAATGCAAAACATTTTGTTTCTACTTTTAACACTGACCATCAACATGATTATCGCTAATCCGTTTTGTCAGTGTGTATAAATCATTATATCAGGCGTTGACTGCTGACATAGAGAAAAATTGTCATCTTGACCCTCATCATTATTTTTACCGTGGGGGGGGGGGCACACACACACCCCCCCCCCCATATTCACTGTTGGAAATGAATCTACATTCATGCACATCTAAATTAGCCAGTTAAGCAAATCCTGGCCTAATTTGAATTGGACCAGCTAAGACAGTATTTCTGCAGATCAGCCAAGCTCTGGCATTAAACACTCCCTGCTTTTATTCCCTGACCCCTGGTGCACCTCTCCTTTTGGGGTCATATCATCATTACCATAGTGCAAGCTCAGAGACTGTGTTTCTGTGTGCCTTAATTAATGTGTGTTTATGGAGGGCCACGGGAGTGAGTGCACTTAATGAAACATTGCTACGGTAGCCTCCGGGGTCCAGAAGAGACAGCTTCTCTATTGTGCTGCTGATTCTTACAGGCTGTAAACACTTAATTGATCTGAGGAGCACATTTCACTTCGCGTTCTACAGAGATCCTTTTTTTTTTTTTCTCCAAATTGGGATCGTTCGTGATTACTATTTAACTTCTCTTTCAGGGAGTTGGAGGAAAAGAACTCGAGAGTCTGTTTATTTCCGCCAAGCGACTCTTAATTAATGGTAAGCTGAAATGAAAACAAAAACCAAAAAAGAAAGGGAGTGAAAGAATATAAAATAAATAAAATCAAGAGAAAGAATACATGCCTTTTTGGTTGTGTGTGTGTGTGTGTGTGTGTGTGTGTGTGTGTGTGTGTGTGTGTGTGTGTGTGTGTGTGTGTGTGTGTGTGTGTGTGTGTGTGTTTGTGTGTGGGGTGATGATACCACTGAAAACGATCTCTGGCTGTTGTGATGTCACGTCTGGGAGTCTGGGGGGGGGGGGGGTTTACTGGTGCTATAAAAAGGCCTGGAGGTCCCTCTCTTGTGGTGGATTGCTTTCCTCTCGCAAAGAGTGATCCCGTGTCGGTGCGTGACCGAGTGTGTGTGCGTGTGTGCGCGTGTCTGTCTGCATGCGTGTCTGTGTGTGCACTGGGGCCGATGACAGGGGCCATGGCCTCCACACCCGGGGGACCGCCAATGAGAAAGAAGCATTTCCTCTAACATTCCATGGGTCACAAAAACAATTTGCCCAGGGAAAAGTGGCTAAACAGCCCACAATGCAACTCCGTGGAACGAGGAGGAAAAGCTCAAATTAGCTGCTACATTTTCTTTTTCGCTCTTCACCTTTAATGGGAAGAAGTGTGCAATGCCAGACAATTAAGCAGATAAAGCGTGATGATATTCTGCTGCCTCGATATTGCCGCATAATTAATACGTTTGCTGTGTGTGTTAGAAAACTGTTTTGCATTGGAAGAAACAAATCCATTTTTCACGCTTCAATGGCTTTGTGATTACTGTTAATCGAGAACACAGAATGATTCCCTACTTCATTACCCCGTACACATACCATGACTGCTGCAAAAGAAGCATCTATGTGGCTAACCCCTTCTGAAGTGTTCACTTCGCAGCATTTTGCTGTTCCTAATACGTCCACTTCAGATGCTCATCTCAATATAAAGCCTGTATGATCAACAGTTCACTCACAGGCACAAGCAATTATCCGCCGTCCTTTCATCAGCACAGAGTCTGGACCCCTGGAGAATTTCCACGGTGACATTACATCACGTCAAGTGAAAAAAAAAAAAAAAACGGAGCGGGAATGCCCAGCTAAGCCTGACACAAATAAAGCGTAGATGATTGAGACGAGCAGCCCAAGTGCTGCTGGAGCAGCGCGGGCCATGTTCTCCTCCTCTCTCACAACCTACATGGGCCGACTACTGGGACAGGTACAGAGAACAGAGCGGGCATTCCTCAAAATACTCCCGATCTAGGACAACTGAAAAAGAGACAATGACAAGTGGCTGGTACAGTGTTACTGGGGCAGTAATCTAAGGACAGGAAAGGAAAAAAGAAAAGGGAAAAAAAAAAAAAGAAGCAACCTTTGCCAAATGACCGTGACACTCGCTGGTGATATACTGCAGTGAAACAGCTTATCCTTTTCACTCATCCAGATAAAGTTGGAGGGAGCGTGGAGCCCTCTCGCAGGCTGAGTATGAAAATGTGTTCAGCTGCAGTCTTAAGAGGAGTTGATTGGGGGTGGAGGATTCTCCCTGAACACAGTGCTTTCCCTGGGAGAGATGAGGCCAGGTAGTTAATAGGGGTCAGAGCCAGGGCTGAAGTGTAAATTGGCAGGGGTGCATCAATTAGAAGGTGGCAGAGGCTAGGATAAGGAGAGGGGAGAGAAGAGCTTGATGGAGCAGGAGACAAGAATATAATCTGTATCACCGCAGCAAGATGCTGCAGGAGGTCTGTCAGAAGGGGAAAAAAAGAAAGCTACAATATCGCGCGAAAATTAACGAGACAAAGCCACCGCTTTGTATTCGAGTCCAGAATGAGATTTAGCTAATCACTGAAATGCAAAGAGCCAAAGGACAGCTCGACGGATTTGATGTGGTGCACGTTGTGTGATTCTCAGATAAAAAAAATACAATGTTTGTATGTTGTCTGAGTGTAGTTGCATGAAGAGGAAAAGAAGCCAACACCTGGCTCACCTGGGCAAAGATGCACCTCGACATTGGTAGTTATTCGTGCATGTGGACCCTCTAGTCTGCTAGCATGCGTGTCCTTGTGCCCACGTGCTGGAGTTTATTCAAAAGGAGAGATATTTAATTATATTGTGCTCACCTATCCGAGTGATCGAAATGATTTGAACAGAGAGCATTGGGGCAGACGGGCACTACAGAGCTTACATTTGCAATCTTATACCGTTTAAGTGTATATTGGAAAAAAAGACAATCTCGCTTATTGAACACATTCACCCTGGAGGGCAAACTGCTACGGTAATGAACACCACACTCTCAGAGAATTACAGTGTCCTTTATCCTGCTGTAGTGGAGGATGAAAAAGGATCTGGCCGACACATACACTTAGACACACACTCGCACAGGGGGAGGAGGGAGAGGCGAGAGGGAGGAGAGGAAGAGGAAAGGAAAGGGGAGCAAACATGCATTTCAAGACCTCCATAAACCTGTAAACAAAATCCGCGGAGCAGATAAATTATAAACGCCACGATGCAATTAAAGCCAAATTCAATTTGAGCTCACACTGTCCATCTGTCACGGTGAAACAAAAGCCGAGAAACCTCCATTATTACCAAATCCCTGCTCCGGTTCATTTGCTTGCTGGGAGATTTTTAGTTTCTAGGACTTAAATGCCAGAGCAGCTCACTCGGGGCTATGTCCTCTTGGAAAAAAAAACAGCCTCCAGATGCTCCCAATCAGCCTTCATCAAACTGCCACCTTTTTTCTCTCAGAAAAGGACTTTTTTGAATTTTTCTCTGTGATCTTAACAAGGTTTTTTTTTTTTTTTTTTTTAGTTCTTGAGGAGCACCACATGACATACTCCCCACCAAGGTGGAACAAACATTTAGAAATCTTAAAAATACCTTTGATCACATCTGAAAGCCCCCCCCCCCCCCCCCCCCCCTCGAACAGGTGAGGAAACAACAGCTGATACAGTCAGTGTGCATCTAAGATCTTTAGTCAAGCTCTGGTGAATTGTGAATAGTGTGCGCCTTCTCGGTCCTGGTGAAACAAAAGCGCTCCTCTACTTAATCCTGTTTGGGCCACTTTAGAACGAGAGATAGAGATCTGCGCCCCCAGAATCTGAGAGTGGGGTTCAAGGGAACTGAGCTTTCGCTGCTTTATGCCGGAAAGAAGGAAAAATAAATAAATTAGGCATCATCTTCAAAGGTGGCGGAGTGTGTCAATTTAAAATCAGAAATGTATCTGGCATCTTTATGCCTCTTAAGCTACAATACATCTCTGCTGATTAAAGAACATCAAAGGCGGCTTATTCATTCCTCAGAGCAATGAGGGGAAGACTTTAATTGCAAAATGTTAAACCTCACAATTAAAAGCTTTCTGCTACTCAGAACTAACCCAAACACAACCATTAAGGACACCATACAAATTAGCCTTAACACGAATGAGACTCAGGGACAAGGACGGCGCTAAGAAGAGTGCTGCGCAAATGATAATCTTCCATCAGAATCATCTCAAGGCACCAAACATGCTATTAGAGAGCGAGGATACAGCTGGAGATGGGATTTTCATGATCTCTGCTTTTTGCTGGCAGGTTAGGGACGAGCCCGCTAACGAAAAAGGAGGGAATAAGGAGAAACCCGCTTTCCCCTTTAAACAAACACATTTGGATATGATTCATGTTGATCTATCCACAAACAAAATAAAGTACACGCAGTGGAAACCTTCAAACAATTACCCGACATAGATGTGCACACGCAAACAAGTGCGCAATCTCGCACCCACACATACCACTGAGGTGTCAGTGTGTCAGAAAGGGCTGTGGCTGCCACGATAAGGGGCTGACAATGATACTGTACAGCTATTAGGCTGCAAATAGCCAGCCAATACAAACATCTGTCGGGCCAACCCATTGTCAGGATGTGGATTTACAGAGAAGCCTGGAGAATTTAGTCAACTGCACTTTGGTAGGTAGTTTCCTGTACCTATTCAAAACATTGTTTTCCTTCAAAATACTGGAACGTTAATAAAGAAAAATAAACACGCTGGAAAGGTGTGACACTAAGTGAATGCACAAAGCACTCAGTTACACCGCACGCACGCACACACACACACACACACACACACGCACGCACACACACACACACACACACACGCAATGCACACACATGCCTCCTTGTAACAAGCACAGAGCCCCCTTTTACAAGCCCTTAGAGTAACAACCGTGTCTAATTAAAATTCACATTTCCACCAAAAAAAAAAAAAAAAAAGGGGGGGGGGAAACAAGCCATCTTTGAACAATCCCGTCCGTCCTCGCCCTGGTGGTGAATTTCAGATAAACACTGCCGATACACAGAGAGCACTGCCACATTAATTAAAAGCCTTGATGGACGCGGCTTCCATCTAACAGACCTATCAGGAATTAAATTTGTATCAGCGGCGGAAAGAGCAGTTGAGGGGTCCCTCAAGGGGATTAATGAAACAGACTTTCATAGTGGAGTCATCAGAGCCCTGGGCCGATGGGGAGGAGGCAGGGAAGAAAAGGCCAGCAGCGGGATGTCATGTGTGGGACCGCCGCGTCACTGACCTCTCGTTTCATACTTTAATAAAGTCGCACCCAGGTGTCCTTGATGCCTTCCAGTTGCCTGGGGCTCTGGGAAAAGCTAAACAGGAGGCAGCCATAACATAATTCCGAATGCCCCCCCCTTCCCTTACTGCGTTCCCTCTGTGGTGTTGTGTTATACATCCATGGGCATGCACACACAAGCGCACAGTAGGCACATAAAAACATACGTTGGAGGGACTTCGTGTTATCTTGATGGTACAGATTTCAAGACCTTTTATCCACATGAAACTATGCCTTGGTTGAGAAATGTGGGGCCGTTGCTTCACTTAAGTATTTAACTCAAGTATTCTACTACTTGTGCAACACAAAGTAACCATGTTACATCAGGCCTGAACCAAACCTCAAGCGCCGTGGAGTTCGTGCAGCATTTGCCGTGTCACTTCAGCTTCATGATTTACTATCGTGTGCAGTTGGTTACAGGAAATTGGAGCAGTGCTGACTTGCTTTTGAATTGTGGTCGAGACAGTTTTCTGTCGAAAACAGAAGCAGATTATCTCGATGAGGAGGCAGCAGATTTAGAGATGTACAGTGTGCAATATGTTATCACAGCGCAGTCGGCCCAGACAGCTGCTATCTGTCATAAACTCTGGCTATTGTTGGCCACACTACACAGCAACATGTGACCTAATCTAGATGAGCAGCCGCTGAGCAAATACAGAGTGGAATGGTGTCATTTTTAATAAAGCTGTTTTATGGACTCCAGTCAACAGAGCCAGAGGAACAGGCTGAAACTTCCTTGTGCAAATGATATGGCAGTAGGAGTTTCATAACTTCCTCTGCTCAGACAAGCCTGTGGCAAGTCTCCTAACAGAGCACAGTGCAGCAGTCAGAGAGATGGCGAAAGGGGGGAAAAAAAAAAAAAAACAACTTCAGCCTTATCGAGATACTTCAGAGACATTTCTTTAATTAGTTTTCATATTTCTTGTTTAGATAATGTCCGCCAATAGATTTGGTCCCAAACGGAAGAGGAAGGAGAAAAAACGGCCGATCGCAAAGATTTCTTTCTTTTTTTTTTTGTTTTGTTTGAAATGCACGTGCATACTTTGGACAGGCATCAAATACCTTTGCATGCACAAACTTTTAGTGGCGATCTTATCGCTAATGTCTGCATGGTATCACATTGCAGCATTTGTTGAAATTGGGAGCGCGCTGCTCAAAAAGGAAGGCAGCTATCTCTGAAACATTAATTGTGCAAACATGCTCTCTGTGCTCTCGTGCTACGTGCTCTGTTTGCTGGCCGGACGGGCGACGTGTGGCCGTGAACAGTTTCTCGCTTGGCGACGGAGCGGTGATGGAAAAATAATCAGCGTCGCTGAGGAAAAGTTTCCTCTCTCTGAGATCTCAGACAAACACGCAAGGACCTCGGCCCCCCCCCCCACCCCGAAACAATGTTGATCAAAGCACGTAAACATCTGGAGCGGTGAGACTCCTGCCTCTGGAACAAAGATATCTATTTTTATTTTTCCAAGATCCCCACTAACGATAGCCTAACTTTACGCATAGGGGAGCACTTAGAATGGCAAACATTTAGACTGCGATACTGTAGCCTACCTGCATATCCCCCCACCTGTCTCTCCTCTAATCTTTTGTTTTTTCACAGACCTCACTCCCACATTAACACATTCTCAGGCTTTTGTACTCATGTCGCCTCTCCCTAACCACCTATCTCTGCCCCCCCGCCTTTCCCTCCCTCTCATCTGCACACACCTTTTCTCTTCACGGGGCAGCAGGTGTTGAGTGGTTGTGTTTATTCCCCCCCCACTTGCCTCCCTCCAACCCTTCCCCTCTCACTGAGCCTCCCTTCCCTTTCTCTCTCTTTCGTTCTGCAAGTGTCTCTCTCTGGCAGCTGGTAGGAGGAGGGAGGAGGCTATAACAGCTGCACATGAGGGCGGATGGAAAAAAAAAAAAAGCACACTAGGAAAACAGCTCCAATCCCCTCAGGGTTGTCAGCTTCAATCCCCCCCTCCACCAACCTCTGGCGGTTTTTACCCAGGCAAACAGAGGAAAAACTGTTGCAGTCTGAAGACATCACGGTCCCCGATCTATCAGCCCTACCTGGTTACCTCAGCAGCACAGAGCGGAGTTAACGCCATAAGAGAGTCTCTGTCTAGTAGTCTCCACAAGAAGTATCCACTCCAATCCGCTTACTACCATTTTATCCTTTAGAGTGTGTAAAACTCGTGTCACTTCCAAATGTAAATTCTGCTGGAGGTGCGTACGTCTGTTGGAGAAAAACACAATGCCGGACACCACCAGGGTGCTTTTTTTCCAACCCTCTCAAAGTCTGGGCTGTGTGCGAGTGTGTGTGTGTGTGTGTGTGTGTGTGTGTGTGTGTGTGTGTCGTTTTTCACAAACAGCATCAAAATACATGAGATCAGCTCTCGAGCTTTGTTTGGCCCTGGCAAGGTTAGGCCAGCCTCATTCCAAATTTCCTGAGGGGCTACAGAGAGAGAAAAACGATTCCATGCAGATAAATCACTCTCGCAGATCAAAAGACAAATCAGTGGCAAAGACAAAAGATGCTGACTTGCAGAGAACAATGGAGACAAGGAGATGTAGGTATCAGAGGAGTTGGCCCTAAGATCCCCGGCACCGCTCAATCAAACATGCGAACCAGAGGTTTTTTAGCGCGCTAGGTCAAACAAACTCTGCCTCTGCAAGAGAGGAAGTGCATTTAAACCGATCTCACTGAGATAGTTTGTTTGGGAGAGAGGGGGGGGGGGGGGGGGTTAGGGGCGGCGCTGTTGAGTTCTGAGTGTTTAGTTTCAGAGACGCGCAAATAGGATTGAGTTTCTGTCTCTGCAAACTCATCCTCCAGGTTTGATTTAATGGCTACCCTGGGAGTGGGAGATGCCCTGTTTTGAAAAGAAAAATGGGAATAAAAAGAAACGAGATGGGGCGAACCATCGGATATAAAGAACCGGTGTGTGCGCGTGGGCGGGCGGGCGTGTGTGCGCGCCCCATCTGTGTGGTTTGATGTATGTGCTCGGCCTGGATTTTCTATAGTTCTATAGCATCTAAGACAAGAAGTCCTGTCCCGTGCAGCCCTTCACGCATCACCGCCCACAGTCTTCTATTAACTCCTTCAATAAGAGCAATAAATAAACATAGAGAATCCACAACTCTTTACTATCCACTCATCCCTTTTCGAGAACCCAAGTGTCACGCAGGAAAGAGCCCTTTGGGAAGCAACGCCAAGACGAGGACAGGGAGCGGCGGCGCACTCGCCGACATTACCTTTTTTGATCGAGAACTGCTTCGGCGACATAAGAGGAAGCAGCCCATCACATTTGCAGCTCCACACCCGGGTTTTAAAAAAAAACAACTCTCTCAAAGGGAAGGGTCGCGTGAAGAGCACCTTGTGACTTCCCTTGAAAGCGTATTCTATAATGTAGAGGACTAAATCGTGTTCAAAAACACAGTTCAGCGTGCACCACTGACAGCGATTATGTGATCCCCCTCCTCCGAGATTCCTGCGCGATAACACATCAATTTAGATTAAGGTGATATGAAAGAGAAATGTGAAGCGGGCTTTCAAGAGGGAGGAGCTGGCGTAGTTGAGACGAATAAAAGCGATATCAAAAACATGAACATGTTGAGCTCCGTCACAGCCACAGTTGACCTGTGAAGTGTGCTTAAGAGGAAAACATCTTCAACTGAAGCGCTGGCTGCAGACGCATTGCAACAGCTGCCCATGAAATCGGCTGATTATGTCAAATGACGTCACGCAAGTCTTGACGTTAGGCTTTATTCGAATCTAGAGGTGGGGGGGTAAGGAGATCGATAAGGTCAGAGGATTTTCTTAATAGATTTGTATAGAGAGTGAGAGCCCCACTCAGGTGGCCCACGAGGAAAGATTAGCAGGAAACTGTGACCGGAGCCGGGTCGAGCCCTCGGTGAAACTCGCCCATGTTCCAGACACTGTTTGCTATCTTCAGTCCAAGCATGTAAGATTTGATACTGCTGCTATGGCCTGGAACAGAGGGAAAAAACAAGCCCACTGCCACAACAAAGACAGGAAATTCAGCATAGATTCCTACTTCTCTCTTTTCTCCTGCCTCTCTGTACCTAACAATGCTGGTAATGGAGGGAGAACAGTGCCCGGAGCTGGCAGAGACACCTGCGACATATTTTCTCCCCCACACGCCACTCACCCTCCCCGCCAACCCCACAACCCCCCCACCCCCCGTCCACCCTCCCACTCTTCCCACCCCCTCGACATTAAAGTCCTTCACAGAAATCAGAATTTAATAAATCACCCCAGAGCCTGACAGAGTTTATCTCCGGGGGTCGCCTCCACTGTGCAGAGACTCACAGACAGACAAAGCGGGGGCCCGATAAGATGTGAAATTAAATACAGTTAGCAGTTTGAGACAAAGGAGGGAGAGTGTCAAACCGAGCTCCGTACGACGTAAACGGCTGGCTGCTGGTCGGGGCACACACACGCACGCACGCACGCACGCACGCACGCGCGCGCACGCGTTCACGCGCACAAACGCCAAAGACGCGGCAGGGTGATTCATTTCAGGTTTCCTCTCACATTTAGCCTCATTTGCATCATCCACTGTCAACATATCGCCTCGCCCAGATATGTTCAAGAGCTTTCATTAGACGTCCAGGGGATGACATCCCTTTTACCCAGATGCACCGTTATTAATCACTCGCTCCACTCCTATGTGGACTCATCTCCATCACGGATCAAACGCTATCTGCCTGTTTCCTTTCATTCAGCAGACATCCCTGACACCACCCATCACTACAGCTAAAGGAGACTTATGAGAGCTTGCCGGGGCTCAGACGACCTTATGAATGTGGTACATAAGCATTTAGTACTGAGGATATAAACGTGTGGATTTGTTCGACACACGTACGATCTGTCAGCAACCCTCCCGCCGTCTCCGACTCACGCTGTACAGCATGCCAACTGGAGGGCTCGGTGAAACAATTAGTGGTGGTCTGACAAAAATGAAACAGGCAAAATGAAATCGCCGCGCGATGTTAGAAAGAAGCGTGATTGCAATATCTCCACACGAGTATACAGTAATAATGTTCTTTTCAATTAACCGAGGTCTCCAGTTCACATCAGGATATGACGACCTCAGCTGTTCAAAGCTGATTTTTATTTTTTTTTTTTCCCCCACTCGGTAGTTAAGAGAAAGCACAGTCAGGTTTCCAGGAAGAAGTAGTGTGGGCTGTTTAATGGGCTTAGCCTGGTCATTGGACCTGACCTTTCCCTTTAACAATACCGGGGGCCGTCGGGCTCCGGGAACACAATGACCCTTGGGCGAAGCCTAATCTTCTCCAGCTCCATTCTCTCCGCTGACCAGACAGCCCTCATTCACAGCCTCTCTGTTGCTCCAACTGATGCCTTCCTGCTGAGACAACAGTGCCAAGGAGCTGTCAACAGGCCTGGTCCAGAAGGCTTCTGACTGGGTCTCACACACAAGAGCCCTGCAGGGTCCACAGGCTCTGACACTCTATCCTCAGGCAGCGAGAGCTCCTCCGCAGAATGTCGAGAATGACAGGAATGCCGGGTGCCGTCGCGAATCCCGATAGCGTTCTACATCTAACGATTAGCGCTCTCTGTAATCAGCCCGTCTATGGATGGGATTGTAAAAAGAAACGGGCTCCTGGACAGTGTAGGCCTGTCATTGGCTCATCGTTCTAAAACTCGGTCCAGAACCTTCCAGATCAGGCGTAAGAGTCACCAGCTACGAGTCGAGAAAAACAGGGAAACTACAGGTGAGTATCAGAGTTGCAGAAGAATGGAGGAAGTTACCGCCACATATCCTTTTCATCTCAACCTTTGTCATTCTCAGGCCTTTTGGTGAGCACCGATTGAATAATATTAGCCTACCCAACACGGTGACAGTAGGAAAAACAAATGGCACTGCTGCCAGTGGCTAATGAAGTCGAAAGCAAACAGAACTGTAAACGCATGTATGCACGTATGCAAACAAATGCAGACACACTGAGCCTTGCTCTGGCAAGATATGTCAGATATAAAGAGAGACCCTGAAAAAGCTCAAACATAATCTACTGTAATGATGCTTTTCTTTTAACTTTGAGAGTGTTTGATCTGCGCAGTTGATTCAAGGAAGAATAGTTGTTCCCCCATTTTTCCACGTACAGATGATGCACTGCGAAAGGTTGTTTCTTTTCTTCTCCCGGGCAAGTAAACTACACAAAGAGGTGTTTGATCTCCGAAATCCGATCTGTATTTCTAGCATTGTCTCCAGCTCTAACTGTGGCGTCTTAAAGGTCAGGAGTGAAAGGCCATTTGATAACTACAGAAAGACCTTTTCGGGCTTTATTACACTGCCTTTCATCTCCTTTCCTGCTGAGGTTAAAACAAAGCATTGCATCCTTTTGAAAAAGAGAGGATAAAATGGATCGCTTTGGAGCCTCGAGCCTCTTTTTCTTTTTCTTTTTTTCCCCTCTTTCGGTCACCAGGGGAAGTCTGGCATCCAGTGTACAAGGGAAAAACTCTGGAGGGACATGTTTCTGAGAGAAAAAGTCTTCGCAGGCACAATTAGCATATGTCCTCTCAACCTTCTGCCGAACCTCTCGACGAGACCCTGAAATCCTATTGAGAAATTACCACCACTCAAACAAGGTGAAACATCTGCAGCGTGCGTGCACACACACAGGTGCACAAATGCAGAAGAAAAAAAAACAACACACACACACACACGCACACAATCACGGCTCAATGACACCCACTTCCCACTGAATATGCCTTTCTTTTAATGTAACCTTGGGAGACGGCCGCACCGGCGCGACACTTAACAGCCACTAGTCTGAGAAAAATGTTTTTGATATGCTCGTGTCATTTAATCATCCACATTCTGCCGAGGCCGCGCAGGACAATTTTGCAGGATATTAACTCCCAACTAAACCCTGGCTTGTATCATTTGTGGGGCCAGTCAAGCAGGAGTCCCAGGAGGAGCAGAGACTTCCTCCTCACAGTCGTGGTAATCTAAGCTTGACTGGGCGCGCTCAGACACCCACACGAGCGCACGCACACAAACACACAACTAATAGACAGGTAGAATGAACCATAGAGGAATAAAGGAATCGGGGGAAATGTATGGCACCAAAATGAAGTCTTCTACTGACAGTCACAACAGTAAACGGGGGATTGAGGGGATTGTGATGTGAGTGATCAAAGCAACGAAAATAATACAGCCGATAATACAGCACAGTAAGCAGTGGTACGAAAGGGTTGGTGCTTCCTGAAGACACACACACATACATATATATATATACAAAACTATTCATCCTTTTCTTTTTACGCCCACACCAAAGTTAGAGATTGAAGAGCATTCGTAAAAAGATGTCACTTTAACGCGATCCATTTGGACAGCTCACAGTGCTTAATGGGGTAGGAAATTCATTTTTTCTGCTGTGGAACAGACACAGTGGATGATGTGAATCTATGCAAAATATATGAAGCCATTACTAGAAAAAAAAAAAATGCACGAGTTTCAATAGTTGGAAGGGGGGGGGGGGGTATAGCCTCTCAATGCACGGAGGCTATCCCTATTCTTTACCAGGGAGCGTCACAAGCACGCACACAATGCAAAAGAAAGCAAAGGCACTGATGAAAACCATTTTTGTTCCATTACAAAGAACTAGGTCACCCTCTCATAATTGTCAATCATGCAATAAATCTCTCTGTGGCACAAATGAATACAGCATTGGAAATGAGACAAAGCTTATTGGCATGCTATGTCAGCTTGACTCAATTCATCCTCCTTTTCACACAGGACCATTCATATGTGAAGTTGTGTGAGGGCGTCTCTCTCTCTCTCTCTCTCTCCTCTCTCTCTCTCTCTCTCTCTCTCTCTCTCTCTCGCGCTCACACTGTTCCACACTTGCCCACGACCGAGCACCATCGCTCTAACTCCCGATGTTAAAAGTTCCACAAGGTTAACGCAGGTGGACAGACCCGCTTTTCTGAACGTAACCGTGTTCTTTTTCCATAGGGACCGTGTGTCACTGTATTTTTCCGCACTACTGTGGGAATTATCAGGGAACACACTCGAGTAACTGGGGAAAAGCAAATCTTTTCGGGGCGTTTAGAGTTCCACCATTTCAGCGATTTGGATTCTTCTTCCTTCGAAAAAAAAGAAAAAGAGAAAAGAAAAAGGCAAGCAGTGTTCGCGGAGCCCAAACTGCCCTGACTCCTAACTTTTCTGCTAGCCTCATGGCTTACCAGGTGCACAGGGATCCGTTTCCTGCTATCTGATTGGCTGGGAGCATTGGCTTGACACAGCTCTGCAGCTCCATCCACCGAGGTTTGTGTCACGTCTCCGAGGACCCGACTGTCACTCTTTAAGAGGAGGGTTAATAATAGCCAGGCGCCACAGCAAGTGGTGGCACAGGCGATTTTTAAAGAAACATCAGGGAGACGGTGACATTTGAGTCCACGAGGAGAGAAACCTAAGCGCTGCAACCAATAAAGACTCCCGCCGACATTCTCACCGGGCTCACAGGGAGAGACACAGAGGCAGGGAGAGAGGGTAAAAGGCAAAGAGAGATGTCAGTGTTAGATGAAAATGTGTTGACCCGGTGATATTGATACCCCGTTCATAACCTCTACAGGTGCGCAGTGCCATCAGGAAGCAGCTCCGAGTCTGGCTGAGCTACGGGTAAAAGCAAGAACCCGCGGACCTGATCTGTTCACAGCACGCCGAACGAGCTCGCCTGGTTCACTGTGAAACACTAAACAGCTAAAAACGACTCAGAATGAAGCCACAACGTACCGGTCGCAGCTGTAAAGCCGTAATTCAGCTACGTCATAAAGCTGCATGTCAAAGCCACGACACGTCGATCCCAATACGTTCCCAGCAGATCAGCAGATCCCTCTTCTTAACGTTATCGTTCTCTCCCGTTTTGAACCCAAGTGTTTTCACGGCCTTTGTTTTTGAAGACTTTCTCCGTTTACTTTTCATTACATTCTTCCCATCTGAGAGACGCGAAGATGAAAACGACTTTTAAGATTAGTGACTAAAACTCTGATGGAGATTTGGCTGGTTAAACTATGACCACCCCACCCCCCGCCTTCCCCTTTTTTCTTCTCTCGCATGTTTGAAAGACAGATCTAGAACAAGCCGCCA